>NC_134691.1:239173763-239821626 GCF_050947455.1 Rhinoderma darwinii
GTTCATGTCTTTGACAGTGGGCAAACTTACAAAATCAGCAAGGGATCAAATACTTATTTCCTTCACTGTATACACACACACACACACACACACACAAACTTCATTTAACACCCACCATTCTCAGGATTTATTCTCCCCTATGCCCGGAATCTTGAAGTTGCAGTGACTGGTTAGGACATTTGATCACGTAATATTCATGTAATGTTCCTTCTAAAGGTCCTGCACAGTCACTGTAAGAAGCAGACTGTGGTCCGGAGGCTCTTGCATACATCAGTGTATGTGGGGATTGCTTTATATCATGGTTCAGTACCCACATACACAGATGATACCCCCTGAGGAAGCTAGAACAGCGAAACGCGCGTTGGGGTGCTATTATAATTTTTTGTTACGTGATCACGTGGATCGCAGGTGCAACATTGCATATATGGGTAAGTCTTGATCCATGGGCTCCCTCTGGTATTTGCCGGACGGGCCCTTTTTCTCACTATTGGATACATATACGGTATATTCCCCTTGTGATATACGATATAGGGGGTCCCCCCCTTTTTTGGGGAATACCCCTTTATAAGTTACTAAGGGGGACGCTCATGATATGTGGGGATATGTTTAGTGCTATTGCTGTAACATGCTAGTTAGTAGACTTTATGTAACTTACACCTTTGCAATGTACGTATTGACTGCATGGTTTTCCATTCATTACTAGTGTCTACCACATACATGTCCCCGTGTATAGGTGGAATATATATCCCGTTATTTTCGATAAGGTGCAATATGTATATCATTCCTGCGATTTGACCACCTTTGCTACGTGATCCAGATACTACCTGTCTTCTTTTAGATACCTCGTTGTGTTTTTATCATTATACAGGTTATATGTTATATGTTGATGTATTTATATGCAATAAAATTGTACTTTTTTACATTATATGTAGCCTTGCGACTCGTGGTTCTCCAATTTTTTCGTACAGATGTATGCAGGACTGTATAGAAGAGCGGCCCCTGAGCAGGGAAGCGACTGGCCCACGTAGAAAATTCCCGGCAAAGTACATGACCAAGATGCCCCTGGCCACGGATGGTAAAACAGGCAAGGTGGGCACACAGAAAATCAAACTAGACAGCAATACTTAGGAATATAGGGCACACTAAGGAATCAAATTGCTCTGGCAATGTGCTCCAGAGCAAAAGGAGCTTAAATACCTGGATCAAAATAATTAGCACGCGCTGGCCCTTTAAGAATACCTGGGTCAGCACGCTTGCGTTAAAACCCAGCATTGGCGGCCGCCAGACACTGAACAAGGAGGCAGAGGACGGCAACATGGGACAGGTTAGTACAGGGTGGCTGGGAGTGAAGAGAGTGACAAATACGTTAACTAATACTAAATTTCTGAGGGAATATATTGGAAACTTTAGTTTATGGTGACAGCCAGTGGGTTAAATAGTCATTTGGGACAGACAGAAGTCTGTAACATTCTTTACTACTGATACTAGTTCTCGCTATGACTGTAGAGTGTAATGGGTATCCTAAGAGAAGTGGTCAGAGGATTTAATGCTAAAGATCAGTTACAGACAGGACAGAGATAGTGATCTGTACTCTGACAATACAGATCCTACAGTATCTACTGTAGAAACCGGATGTCAGACTATCTGGGCAAGTCTATGAGACTTACATCGAGGTTATCAATGACCTGCATTGAGAGTCTGACTTCGAGACCCTACAGCAGAAGCTGTAGGCTACAGGGAGTCAGACAGAAGATTATGTGAGCCCACGGCAGCCCAAAATGTAGAGGCGACCCGTGAAATACAGCACCGGGTAAGTCAATACACATCACTTCATTACACTACATTTACAAACGGGAGGGTGGAAAAAAAGATACCTGGAGTACTTCTTTAATGTAAAAGTAGTCTGTTTGTTAAAGACCTCCTTTATTGAGGTGCAGTTGCTTGATTATAAACTGTATGTGGCAGTAATCAGTAGACAATGCAACTCAGCTAGAGGTATCGGCCTTGGGGATTGGTTTCCCACTGATCACACATTGATAAGCAACAGCCAAATGTTAGAGTAGCACACACCCAGGGGCGGATTTAGGGAGAGTGATTAGTGCAGTTGCCCCCCATATACCACTAAACCATTTTTTTTAATTGAGCACTATCTGTACAATTTATACAATAGTTAGTATCCTATTTCAATTATACTTAGGCTACATTCACACGAATTAAAGCAATGTAGAGGGGAAATTGTTTTTGCAGA
This sequence comes from Rhinoderma darwinii, assembly GCF_050947455.1. NCBI lineage: Eukaryota > Metazoa > Chordata > Amphibia > Anura > Rhinodermatidae > Rhinoderma > Rhinoderma darwinii. The sequence continues at coordinate 239,176,012 of NC_134691.1, forward strand.
AATTCATATTTAATGATTTTTTTCTGTAACACAAAAAGTTTTACCAGAGAAATGCAACTCATTATTTATTGCCCAGATTCTGAAGTTTTCAGAAATATCCCACATGTAGCCCTAGTGTGCTAATGGACTGAAACACAAGCCTCAGAAGCAAAGAAGCACCTAGTGGATTTTGGGGTCTCCTTTTTTAGAATATATTTTAGGCACCGTGTCAGGTTTGAAGAGGTCTTGTAGTGCCAAAACAGTGGAGCGCCATTTGGATTTTGGAGTGCAGATTTTGCTGGAATGGTTTTTGGGTGCCATGTCGTGTTTGCAACGCCCTGGAGGGACCAAAACAGTGGAAACCCCCCAAAAGTAACCACATTTTCGAAACTACACCCCCCAAGGAACTTTTCTAAGAGTATAGTTAGCATTTTGACCTCACAGGTTGTTTGCTGAATTTAGTGTAATTAGGCCGTGAAAATGAAAATTTACTTTTTTTCTGAAAAAACATAGAAATGTTAAATTTTTAGAAGAATAAAGGAGAAAAAGAACGCCAACATTTGTAAAGCAATTTCTCCAGATTACAGCAATATACCATATGTGCTAATAAACTGCTGGTTGGACCCACAGCAGGGCTTAGAAGGGAAGGAGAGCTATTTGGCTTTTGGAGCTCAAATTTAGCTGGAATGGTTTCCGGGAGTCATGTCTCATTTGGAAAGCCCCTGAGAGACCAAAACAGTGGACACCCCCCCAGAAGTGACCCCATTTTGGAAACTACACCCCTGAAGGAATCTATCTAGGGGTATAGTGATCCTTTTAACCCCACAGGTCTTTTGCTGAATTTATTAGAATTAGGCTGTGAAAATGAATATCAACATTTTTTACACTAAAATTTACATTTTTTTCATTTTCGCAAAGGATAAACTAGGAAAAACCACCCCAACATTTGTAAAGCAATTTCTCCCGAGTACGGCTATACCCTATCTGTGGTCATAAATGTTTTTTTTTTCATTAGAAATTAATTAACCCTTTGAGGACTGATCCATTTTTTGCTTTTTCATTTTACTTTTTCCCTCCTCACATTCCAAATGTCATACAGTTTTTTCTTTTTACGTCAATAGAGTGATGCGAGGGCTTATTTTTTGTGGGAGGAGTTCTAGTTTCTATTGACAGCATTTAATGTACCATTTAATGTACTGCGAAACTGAAAATAAAATTCTTTGCATGGCTGAAATTGGAAAAAACTGTGATTCCTCCATTGTTTTTTGTGTTTTGTTTTTACGGCCTTCACCGCGCTGTAAAAACAACAACTTACATTTTTTCTGTGACTCAATACGATTATGGTGATACCAAATTTATATAGTTTTTTAAAAATATATTTTACTACTATACAAGGTAAAAAATTATTGTTAAAAAAATAATTTTTGTTTCACCACATTCCAAGAGCCATAATTTTTTTTATTTTCTGGTCAATTGGGTGGCTTATTTTTTGAGGGACGAGCTGTAGTTTTATTGGTACCATTTTCTGGTACATACATCTTTTTGCTCACTTTTTATTAAACATTATTTGAGAGCTAATGTGACTAAGATAAACTGCGATTTTGTCGTTTTGATTCTTTATTTTTTTACGGCGTTTACCGTGTGAGTTAAATAATGGTATATTGCAATATATCAGACTTTTACGGAAACAGTGATAACAATTTTTTTAATTATTTTTTTTTTACATTGCTTTAGAGGAAAAATGGGAAAGGTTTTTTGGACTTTAAATATTGATGAATTTTTTTACTAATAATAACTTTTTTTACAAATTTTATTTGTCCCCCTAGGGGGCTTGAACCAGCGATCATTAGATCATTAGATCGCTGGTACAATACACTGCAATACTAATGTATTGTCAGCTGTAATACACAGCTGAAACCCATGTGAGCCCGCTCCATGCATTACCCCCCGCACCATGACATGCTATTTACACGGATCGTGCAAAGTGAAAACTACAATTTTCCATTAAAATTCCATTTTAGTGCACAATATGTTGTGCCCAGTTTGTGCCAATGAAGACAAATACCTGATAAAACGTTAATCAGGTTCTCCCGGGTATGGCCATATCTGTGGACGTAAACTGCTGTTTGGACATGCTGTAGGGCTCAGAAGAGAGGGAGCGCCATTTGTCTTTTGGAGCTCAGATTTCGCTTGGTAGTAGTTCTGTTTGGGGTTTTACTGGTATTTCAGTTTATAATGTGGGGCCATATGTAAGCTGTGCGGATTTCATCAGGGCATAATAAGGGGGTATAATAATGCGGTAAATAAATAATAATTCAGAGATGTGTGGCCGGTGTCGCACTCATAAATGGTGACCAAGCTTATCCGCTTTTGGAACACTCCGCACATTTTGCGTCACCATATTCTGAGAACCAGAACTTTTTTATTTTTTCTCCAATGGTGACGGCAAGCAAGGTGACCAAAAACCATCAATTCTGACAATGTTTTTTTGTTAAAAAAATCACCATTCGCTATATGAATGATTTTACTTTATTCTGCGGGTCAATACGATTAGGACGATACCATATGTGTATCTTTTTTTATGTTTTGCAGCGGTTGCGCAATAAAATCAAATTTTTATAAAATAATAAAAAAATTTGTGTCACCATATTCTGAGAGCCATAACTTTTTTATTTTTCATTCAAAGAAAACTGTGTACGGGCTTGTTTTTTGGTTGTAGTTTTTATCGGTACTATTTTGGGGTAAATGCGACTTTTTGATCACTTTCTTGTGTATATTTTGGGAGGGTTACCAAAAAATTGTGATTCTGGCATTGTTTTATACTAATATTTTTGTTCACCATACGAGAAAAATAATATTATAGTTTATAGATTGAGTCTTTACGAACACGGTGATACAAAATATCTTTAATCTTTAATATCGTTAATAAAATATACTTTTATTAACGGAGCTGTTTTAATCAAAGTCACGTCTTTCACGGCCGTTTTTGGAGCTGTTTTCTATAGAGTCTATAAAAAACAGCTCCAAAAATGGCTAACAAAGTAACATGCACTCCTTTTTCACGGCCATTTTTTTTTGCGGTGTAGCGCCGCGCGGTAGTTACGTTTTAAATCGCGGACGTAACTGCATGCTCAGGTATACAAAATTACTGCTCACCTGGATGTGCATTTAAGCCCAGGTGCAGGCCCAGGTTCCTTACCTCGTGTCTCCCTCCTAGCCGTCCGGCCTTGGTCTGAATACTAAGGTGAACGCGTGCTCGGTCCCAGCCTTAAAGGGCCAGTGCGCACACATTTTTCAAGTTCCCTAACTAAAGGCCCTTCCACTCCTTGCCTGAGCATTGTTGTTGTTGTCTTCCCATGTTCGTTTTGCAAATGGTCCTTTAGTTGTATCCTGCTCCCAGTGTTCACATGCCTTGCTACATGTATCCTGTATCCCATGCTGTGTTTGTTCTGGAGCCGCTTCTAGTGTTGGAGTCATGTTGTGTCACCTGCCACGCCTGCTGTTATACACTACATATGGTGTCAGATGCCATGCCTGCTGTTATAAACCACGCCTGGTGTCACCTCCCATGCCTGCTGTCATACACCCCGTCTGATGTCATCTGCCACGCCTGGTATCATCAGCCACTTTTGGCGCTACCTTCCACGTCAAGTTCCATCTGTGCCAAAGCCTCTGATACTGTCTGGACTCTCTCAGGTACCCTTGTGCTAAGAATTTTGCATAGACATTGTATATACTGTGACTTGGCCAGCTGACACTCCGCTACGGCGGAACTTTCTAGTGGGTCCACATAACCTTAGATCGCGACAGTTCCAAATAGCAGGCAATATTGGCACAAAACCTGCAGGCCTCTGCTAAAAAGCTGAAGATGAAGAGGAATTTCATCTTTCAGCACGACAACAACCCAAAGCATACCTCCAAATTAACAAAAGAATGGCTTCACCAGAAGAAGATAAAAGATTTAGAATGGCTCAGCCAGAGCCCAGACCTAAATACCATTGAAAATTTTGCGGTGACCTGAAGAGGTCCCCTGTACATAGGAGAAAACTGTTGTGCTGGAAGCACATAAGCACCCAACTTCCCAACTACTATATAACCAACAATAAAATGCTTTAAAATGTCCATGTGGGGACAACAACAAACGCATTGTGGTTCAAAATTTGGCCAAAGCCAGTTGGCACTGACTCTATATCTGCTATGTCTTGTCTGTGACAGGATAGGGTGTCGTAGATACAACGATGTGACTGCATAGGGCAGCAGCTGCAGACTGCTTAATGATGCGTAAGTATGTCAATGAAACCAGATATAGAGGCTAGTCTGACTTGGCTATTAAAAGTGTCTTAGCCCCCCCGACATGTTTCGCTGTAGACACAGCGTCCTCAGGGGATTAGAATGGGGCTGTACATAGGAGATGCCCTCACAATCTGACAGATTTGGAGCGCTTTTGCAAGGAAGAGTGGGCAACAATTGCCAAGTCAAGATGTGCCATGCTGATAGAATTCTACCCGAAAAGACTGAATGCTGTCATAAATTCAAAGGGTAATTCAAAAGTATTAGTTTAAGGGTGTGCATATTTATGCAACCACATTATTTTTGTTCTTAATTTTTATTTTTCCACCCTACAAAAATTCAATACATTTGAACAGATTATAGGTGAATTCACTGTATTTCAAAGATACATTCAATTGTGCTCCCACAACATAACAATTTTAAAGGATTCACTGGTGTGATATATGAGTAAAATATAACATTTATTTATAACTCTCTAAAAACAGGGGTACAATCACCACTGTGAAAAAGCCCCACCGTGTGTATAAAAACGTATTAAATAATAAACTCTGAGTTCTAATTCAATTGTGAACCTCCTATAGCTCAGTGTTCAACAAGAATATCAATACGGAATCAGCATTTGAAAAATGGGCATAACAATAGTCTTGACCCTAATTCACACTAGAGTCCGTGATAACCGCACCGGAAGCTCCTAGTGTTGAGGTATACAAATAATGCTAGTGTTCCCAATGCTAAAAAATTCCTATTCACAACCGACCCAACGCGTTTCAATACTCATCATCAGGGGTCTGTAGCTTGGTCACTCTGGCCAGGGATGCCAGCGATATTTAGTTCAGCAGCAGGTATTCTGCTGTACTCCACGGAAGTATGCTCGCATAGATGTCAGCGGCATGCTTCATTCTGGGACTCTGAGTTATTTAAAGCATCTGACTCCTCCCCCTGTCCACGGCACCGCCAATCGAAACAGCCAAACACACTCACCAATCGAATTCGTGACACCTGTCCATGTGACTCCCGGCCATCAGCTGACAGCCAGGAACCAACATCGACCGCATCAAAAGCCGAACGCGCAGGTGCAGTAGAGGCCACAATCGAGTCGCCCATGCTGCCGGGAACTCACCACTGCAAAGAAGGAGTATATCGATATTTAAGAGTTTGGGTAAGTGTTGCGGATCAGCTCAAAACCCGCAGCTGGACTGCCATTGATAAAACAACTACACTGATAATACATATTGTGTAGATAAATGAATGTCTACCCCACTACAAGGTGTCATTGGAACATCTACTGAATAAGGAACCATAGCCAGACTGCCCACATGATGATCATTGATAATTAAGAGACCACCTGTCATGACGACCATGTGGGTCTCTTGCTATCCTGAAGGGAAAACTGGCCATGGAATTGCATGTTTAAATGAATGTTCAAATAAAACATGCATAATTTGTCTGCTCATTTAAACCCCCTGGTTGTGTGCACGCCAATCTATAGATCCACTGGGCTTCCTTAGGAGATTTCACTAATGTAGACTTATTTGTTGACATGGTGGGAGAGGAGATTAAACTATTGAGTCAGGATATGAGGGGTATTGACAACAATTTGTCTAGGTCTGAACGGCTAGCCCTAACCACATTGGAGAAAAAACAAAATATTGTTCTGAAAGCATCCGATAAGGGTGGGAACATCGTGGTTATGAGCAGGGAAGACTACAAAAAAATGTGTGAGGACATTTTGCTCAATCCTGACTGTTATACCATCTTAAAGGATAATCCCACAGCACTGTTCAAAAAGGAGCTTTTGGGCATTCTGGGTGATGCAAAAAGCAGGTCCTTGATCAGTGCTAGTGAATTTAATTTCCTATTTCCACAATTTCCCATCATGGCATGTTTTTATAGTCTGCCCAAAATCCACAAAGGGTACCCCCCCCCCCCCTTACGTGGCAGACCCATTGTTTCAGGTATAAACAATCTAACTCAAAATGTAAGCACGTATATTGATCAGGTGCTGCGTCCGTTTGTACTGGGTTTAACATCATATGTACGTGATACCATGGATGTTTTGAAACAAATTGAAGGTATCACTTTGAAACGCAGTACCTTTCTGGCTAGTCTGGATGTAGAGGCATTGTATTCCTCCATTCCACACAAACTTGGCTGTGAAGCGGTAGAGTACTTCTTGAGATCTAGAGGTACTCAATTTGTTTGCTCATTACCAGCTAGTTCTGCAGTTATTACATTTTGTGCTGGAGAAAAATGTATTTATCTTTGAAGACAGGATTTTTCACCAGCAATGTGGTACTGCAATGGGAAGTCCAACTGCTCCCACCTATGCAAATTTATTTCTTGGCTGGTGGGAGGAGACAATTGTTTTTGGGGAGAGTTTTTCCAAGTGGACTTCGTCAATAGGGATCTGGATCAGATATATTGATGACGTGCTGCTGTTCTGGAATTCAACAGTGGAAGAATTCAATAGTTTTGTGGCTGCCCTTAACCAGAACGATCTAGGGCTAAGGTTCACATGTGAAATCAACAATCAGGAACTGACTTTCTTAGACCTTAAAATTATAAAAACATCAGAGGGTACAATCCGTACTCAAGTACATCGTAAGGAAACAGCAACCAATAGTTTCCTGCAATGGAACAGTTGTCATCCTTATCCCCTTAAACGCGGTATTCCCAAGGGTCAGTTCATAAGAGTACGCCGGATTTGCAGCTCCATGGACGACTTCGAGAGACAGGCAAAGGAACTTACAACCAGATTGAAGGATAGAGGTTTCCCTAAGGGAGTAATCAGAAAGGCCTATGTGGGAGCGAGAGATGCAGACAGGCAGAGTCTTCTTGTTCCTAGACAACGAAGGGAAGAGAGCGTTACGAGACTTATAGGCACTTATGATTCTAAACAATGTGAAATTATGCAGATCCTGAAGAGATATTGGCGTATTCTTAGTACTGATGCAGATTTGATAGATCAGATTACGCAATGGCCTTCAGTCACATTCCGGAGAGGGAAAAACATCAGGGACAGAGTTATGCATAGTTGTTTTGACCCCATTGCACCTAAAGGAACATGGCTGGACAGACAAATACCAGGCACACACAGATGTGGCAGGTGCAAGGCTTGTGATTTTATTCATAAAGGTGACAAGTTTAGGAGTGTCGTTACGCAATTGGAATATGACATTCGTGATTTTGTCAATTGTAAAACAGCAGGGGTGGTATATCTGATAACATGTCCATGTCCACTGAATTATGTGGGAAAAACGGTGCGGCAGTTTCGGCGCCGGATCAGAGAACATGTTGGCGATATTGCGAATTCTAGAGATACTCCTATATCCAAACATGTACACGCTACACATCAGGGTCGTGCAGAATGTCTTAAATTTCAAGCAATTGAACTCATTAGGCCTCCCAAACGGGGAGGTGACTGGGATAACCTCATACTACGAAAGGAAGCCCAGTGGATCTATAGATTGGCGTGCACACAACCAGGGGGTTTAAATGAGCAGACAAATTATGCATGTTTTATTTGAACATTCATTTAAACATGCATTTCCATGGCCAGTTTTCCCTTCAGGATAGCAAGAGACCCACATGGTCGTCATGACAGGTGGTCTCTTAATTATCAATGATCATCATGTGGGCAGTCTGGCTATGGTTCCTTATTCAGTAGATGTTCCAATGACACCTTGTAGTGGGGTAGACATTCATTTATCTACACAATATGTATTGTCAGTGTAGTTGTTTTATCAATGGCAGTCTAGCTGCGGGTTTTGAGCTGATCCGCAACACTTACCCAAACTCTTAAATATCGATATACTCCTTCTTTGCAGTGGTGAGTTCCCGGCAGCATGGGCGACTCGATTGTGGCCTCTACTGCACCTGCGCGTTCGGCTTTTGATGCGGTCGATGAAGGTTCCTGGCTGTCAGCTGATGGCCGGGAGTCACATGGACAGGTGTCACGAATTCGATTGGTGAGTGTGTTTGGCTGTTTCGATTGGTGGTGCCGAGGACAGGGGGAGGAGTCAGATGCTTTAAATAACTCAGAGTCCCAGAATGAAGCATGCCGCTGACATCTATGCGAGCATGCTTCCGTGGAGTACAGCAGAATACCTGCTGCTGAACTAAATATCGCTGGCATCCCTGGCCAGAGTGACCAAGCTACAGACCCCTGATGATGAGTATTGAAACGCGTTGGGTCGGTTGTGAATAGGAATTTTTTAGCATTAGGAACACTAGCATTGTTTGTATACCTCAACACTAGGAGCTTCCGGTGCGGTTATCACGGACTCTAGTGTGAATTAGGGTCAAGACTATTGTTATGCCCATTTTTCAAATGCTGATTCCGTATTGATATTCTTGTTGAACACTGAGCTATAGGAGGTTCACAATTGAATTTTTTCACAGTGGTGATTGTACCCCTGTTTTTAGAGAGTTATAAATAAATGTTATATTTTACTCATATATCACACCAGTGAATCCAACAGATTATAGGTGACATTAAAGGTGGAAAATGTTCTGAAATTATTCATCTTGTACTGATTTTGTAACATGACAAAAACCCCTGCCATTTTAACAGGGGTGTGTAGACTTTTTATATCCACTGTAGTGGAGAGGGCAGTGAGCAAAGAAAGCAAAATTCGCCACAAGGCTTATTGCATGCTGCTATTTTTCTGCCCCTTTTTGGATTCAATCCTGGAACCGCCCCTACTTATATCAGGACACATGACAACTCCTTCATAAAAACTGTCCTTTTAATTAATATTAATGCTATTAAATATATCATATTACAATGTGCATTATTATACATATAATAATGTTAACTTTGTTTTTATGCAATCCAAATATTGCAAGAGAACATATTTACTCAGTCCATTTATTAAAATTATAATCTGAGAAGCTAGAACTGTAATAATATTAATACTAAAGACATGATCTGTGGTTTCGACATTAATAATTGTCTAAATAAAAAGTTTAAGGGTAAGGCCACACGGTGCGGCCGCGTTGCATTTATTTTGCGTTTTTAAACCGCAGCAAGTCATTTTTCAATAGAAGTTAATGGTGAAATTTGTGTTATGTACAGACTGCTGCTATTATATTACAATGTGTTTTTTGTGCAGTTGAACGCATCTTTATAATGTCCGACCGCATGTGGTTAATGACTGCGCTGCCAATGTTGTTGCTGAACTGCTTGCGTTTTTGGTAACAGTTCTGCAATGCATTGTAATGAACTATATACAGGAAGCACCTAACAAACTTCAACACCAGTAAAAACTATGTCCATAAACTATGTGCGTAAAAAAACGTAACAGAACTGAAGCATAAAAAAATGCAACAGAACTGCAGCATTACAAAGACAAAAAACGCATTCAGTTGATCACATGCGGTTTTCAAACACAACAAAACCGCAACAAAACCGCGTCAACAACGCACCGTGTGGCCTTACCCTAACTTTAACTATTAGGGTATGTTCACGCGGGCTATTTTCAGCTGTTTTTCAGGCCGTAAACGTCCCAAAAAATGGCTGAAATATCAGAAGCAGAACGCCTACAAACATTTGCCCATTGATTTCAATGGAAAATACGGCGTTCTGTTCCGACGATGCGTTATTTTAGGAGCTGTTTTTCTATTGAGTTAATGAAAAACGGCTTCAAAAACGGCTCCAAAAACGGCTCAAGACGTAACATGCATTTCTTTTTACGGGGCGTCTTTTTACGCGCCGTTATTTGAAAATGAGGCGTACAATAACGCCATGTCGGAATAGAACGCCGTATTTCCCATTGAAATCAATGGGCAGATGTTTGTAGGCGATCTGCTTCCAATTTTTCAGCCGTTGTTCGGGACGTTTACGGCCCGTAAAACGGCTGAATATAGCCCGTGTGAACATACCCTTATGTGACTTCAATTTGTTCATCAAGCAAGTTGTTAAATCATTGACAAGATGTTGTTTTCATGTCACTGAACATGTATGTGAATTAACTTTGACATACTGACCCTGCAAGATCTTTTGGTATTGACTTATCCTCTTGTTTTTGATGATGACGTTATTGTTTTCCATTGGGTTACTAATTTTTTTCTGTTTAAAATATAAATATTTACGGAAAAAACATTTTAACCATAGTTTAAATATAAAAGAAATTCTCAGTTATTTATTATTTACTTGTAACATCAATTAAAAAATTAAACCAGATGTTTTCCATTAAAAAGGAAAATATATGAAAAAGGAAAATGTGGCAAATAAAATTTTCAGGCTACAAGATGTATTTAAAGTACAAATCACTGTCATGCTGTGTCAATGAACAACTTTATATAAAACGTTTTTTTTTTATGTAAACAATCATTTTACAATGATGTAATAGCTACATTCTGCCCTACAATCAAAAAGATGCTCCGCAAATTGTGTCACAATAACCATATCAAGTGACTTCTTACAGATTCCAACTAGTGATCTTCAAAGTCGTGTCCTTGAGAGGGAGTTAGGAAAGTTATTATAAACTTAACTACACTGAACTACTCTATCTAAATATTTATGCGTCCACCATTTCCTAAGAGGTCTTTGAGTCGCACTCAGACCATATTGAAATAGAATACTGATTACTGCAAAATACTAAGCCACTAATATCATATATAGTATAAAACCCTGCACACTCTTTAATTCAAAAAGCTTGATTTGAAGGGAATTTGAGATATATATATATATATAGCTCATTGAGGCGGATCAGATATTTGATAAAATTAGTTTTTCAGTCAACAAACCTTTGTCGGACCATCTATGAAATGTAACTTAATCACAAAACGATAAGAAGACATATAGGTTAACGGTCATATTAGTAACATAACATCATAAACAAGTATCAAAATTAAATGGGTATATAATATTGCATAATGCAAAAAAATCATGTTGAATAAATACATGTATCTTAATAATCAAATACATTATGAAGTGAATTATCCGGATATTTAAGAAGCAAGTAAATGCATCTCAAAGTGTTATATGATAACTGGCATAATTAGCATAACTGAAAATAAGTTTGTATATTATATTATAATCAATAGTAGCTTGTATAATAAAGTCAGGCAGAAAAAACTGTAGTAATCAAACAATACTTGTTTAGAAAACAGCTACCGGTAAGATGACCAAGCGTAAAAGCGGAGATCCTATTGTAAGTAGTATGAACAACAATCTAGTACACACCTGATAGCCTTGAGCTAAATGCTTCAGTTCATACACGAGACCACAGGGACACTTAATCATATAGACAGCAAAAGGTGATTCACAAGTAAAGAAACCTTTCACTTTTAAAGCTCTTCCAGTTCTGGGGTGATATACTGTTACGGTTTGTGGGTATGTGGACCCACTAGGCCACTCCGCCGTAGCAGGGAGGCAGCTGGCCAAACAACAGGAACCCCAGAATACAGACAATGGCCGCAGCTCTAGCATGAATGGAGGTGGGTGCAGCAACTAACGCCAGACGTGGCAGATGACAGCAGGTGCCGCATGTTGGGCCAGATGTGGCGAATCCCTCCGGATGTGGCAGATGACACAGGATGTGACGGATGACAGCAGGTGCCGCAGGTTGCACCAGACGTGGCGAATCCCTCAGGACGTGGCAGATGACATAGGACGTGGCAGATGACATAGGACGTGGCAGATGACACAGGACGTGGCAAGGCAACAGCAGATGCAGTAGACACAACTCCAACTAGAAGGCACAAGAACAAGAACACAGCACAGGATACAGGAACAGGTAACAGGGCACGAGTAACAACTGGAACGGGAAACACTAAGGGACCATTTGCAAGACAGATTTGGGAAACACTAACAACGCTCAGGCAAGGATCAGAAGGGCTGGAGCCTTCTTATAGACCAGGAAATCATGGCAGTTGATGATGATGATTTCCTCTTGTGCGCGCGCCGGCCCTTTAAGGCTGGGCACGAGTGTGTGCGCGCACCCTACGGGACACAGCAGACCAGAGCGGAAGTGAGTGCTGGCATCTTCTACGAAGGAGATGGGAACCAGCACTAACGGATCCATGGCTGCGGGCATCGGGATGTGAGTAAACCCGACGGCCCGTGGCCATGGATGCTACAGTATCCCCCCTCTTACGCCCCCTCTTCCTGGGGCCAGAGCGAGAGAGGAATTTATTAATAAGAGCAGGAGCACTGAGGTTCTCTTCTGGCTCCCAGGACCTCTCCTCAGGACCAAACCCTCTCCAGTCCACGAAATAGAAAGTTCTTCCTCCTACCCTTTTGCAGTCCAGGATCTCCCTCACCTCGAACACATCAGAAGAACCGCTGGGAGCAACTGTGGAACTAGAAGTCTTGCTGTAGCGGTTCAGGACCACAGGTTTCAGGAGAGACACATGAAAGGAGTTGGGGATTCTGAGGGTAGGAGGCAGCCGCAGCTTATAGGAGACAGGGTTTATTTGTTGCAGAATTTCGAAAGGACCAATGAACCTGGGAGAAAACTTGTATGAAGGCACCTTCAAACTAATTTTCAGAGAGGACAGCCAGACTTTGGTACCCTGGAAGATACTGAGGTAGCTATCTTCTCTTTGTATCTGCTTTTCGCTTCATGCGATCGACTGCCAGCAAAATAGAGGACCGGGTCTGTTGCGAGATTTGCAGAAAGTCCCCATATGCAGTCAGCAGCGGGTACCTGAGATGTAGTCGACACTGGAAGAGGGACTCTAGGCTGTTGACTGTGTGAATGTGAAATGGAGTAGAAGTGGTGGACACACTTATGTGGTTGTTGTATGAGAACTCGGCCCATGGAAGAAGCTGTACCCAGTTATCATGCTGTAAAGATATGAAGTGGCAGAGATAATTTTCCATGATCTGGTTGATCCTCTCAACTTGCCCATTGGACTGGGGGTGATAGGCTGAGGAAAAGTCCAATCTCTCATCTAGGAGTTCACAGAGGGATCTCCAGAACTTTGAAGTAAACTGAATGAAGAGGCAAGCCATGCAAGCGAAAGATGTCTTGTATGAAGATGCACGCCAGTCAGGGAGCAGAAGGTAGGCCAGTCAGCGGGATAAAATGTGCCATCTTAGAGAACTGGTCCACCACCACCCAGACAGTGTTGCATCCTGCTGAGGGGGGAAGGTCTGTGACGAAGTTCATCGCAATGTGCTGCCAGAGGGCATTGGGTACAGGCAGAGGTAGAAGCAGGCCGGCAGGTTTGGAGTGAGTAACTTTGTTAGAAGCACACACCGTCCAAGAAGAGACAAAGTCCAGAACATCTTTAGGTAGCGTGGACCACCAGAAGTGACGAGCAATCAGGTCTCGGGTTTTACGGACACCATCGTGCCCAGCCAGTTTAGAACTGTGTCCCCAGCGGAGAATTCTTCTCCTGTCTGCCAACCAAACAAAAGTCCTCCCCGGAGGGATGTCTGTAACCTGCAGGACGGGTCTATGATAGTCTGAAGGGACTCCACCGTGTCTTCCGTCTCAAACAATCTGGACAGGGCATCGGCCTTCAAATTCTTGTCAGCGGGACGGTAGTGGAGCACAAACTGGAAACGGGTGAAGAACAGCGACCACCTGGCTTGACGGGGATTCAGTCGTTGAGCCGACTGAAGGTAAGTAAGGTTCTTGTGGTCGGTGAAAATCAGAATGGGTTGAGCTGCGCCCTCTAGAAGTCACCACTCCTCCAGAGCCAATTTGATGGCCAGTAGCAGAAGAAACTAGTCTAGAATAGTAGCCACATTCTACTGCCTTTCCTTTGGAACTCCTCTGGAACAGAAGTGCACCAGCACCAACAGAGGAAACGTCCACTTTCATTGAGAACTGCCGAGATACGTCAGGATGATGGAGGATCGAAGCTGAAGTGAAGGCTTTCTTGAGGCTAATAAATGTGGACTCTGCCTCTGGAGTCCACACATTGGCGTTCACACCCTTCTTGGTAAGGGTAGAGATGGGAGCCGTCGGAGATGAGAAGTTTGGAATAAACTGCCTGTAGAAATTGGCGAATCCCAGAAACCACTGTATGGCCCTTAGGCCTTGAGGACGTGGCCACTCCAGGACAGCTCTCACTTGCTCAGAATCCATCTTGAGACCTTGATCCGAGATGATGTAGGCCAAGAAGGGCAGAGAACTCCTCTCAAAGACGCACTTCTCCAGCTTGGCGTATAAACGATTCTCCCTTAATCGTAGTAGAACTTGACGGACATGCCTCCGATGAGTTGTCTGATCTGTGGAGAAAATCAAAATATCATAGAGATAAAAAACAACACAGACATAGAGGAGATCTCGGAAGATATCTTTAACAAACTCCTGAAACACCGCGGGAGCGTTACACAGTCCGAAGGGCATTACTAGTTATTCATAGTGCCCGTCCCAGGTGTTAAATGCTGTCTTCCATTCGTCACCCCGGCAAATCCAGACTAGGTTATAAGCCCCCCCCCCCCCCCCCGCAGGTCTAGCTTAGAAAAAAATTTGGCTCCTCGTATGCGATCAAACAGCTCGGATATAAGTGGCTACAGATATTTGTTCTTGACCGTGATCTGGTTGAGACCACGGTAGTCAATGCAGAGTCGAAGGGATCCGTCCTTCTTTTTAACGAAGAAAAATCCAGTCCCGGCCAGGGAGAAAGACTTTCGTATGAAACCCCTCTCCAAATTCTCCTTGATATAGGCCGACATGGATAGAGACTCTGGCAAGGAGAGGGGATATACTCAGCCACGGGGGAGAGAGGCATTAGGAACTAGTTCAATAGGGCAGTCATAAGTCTGACGTGTAGGCAGCGTCTCAGCCTCTCTTTTGCTGAAAACATCTGTAAACCGAGCAAACTGGGGGTGGGGAAGTCCCGCCAACGACTGAGGCTGAAGAGGCTGGACAGGATGGATCTGCAAGAGACAACGACCAAGGCACTCGGAGCCCCATTGGAGAACCTCTCCAGAATTCCAGTCCAGCACTGGGGAATGTAGTCGAAGCCAAGGCAGGCCCAGCAGAACAGGATTGATGGCCTTGGGCAAAACAAGGAAAGAAATCAGTTGAGAATGGAGGACTCCAAACTGGAGCTTCAACGGCTTGGTTTTGGAAACGATGGGATCAGTCAGAGGCAGTCCATTCACCGAGGCAACAGCCAAAGATGTCTCCAGTGGAACTGTGGGCAACTGATGATGATTTACTAGCTCCTTTTGAATGAAGTTTGCCGCAGGCCCAGAGTGAAAATAGGCAGAAACCCGATGCGTCCTCTCGCCGGATAATAGGCTCACAGGAATAGTCAGCTTGGAACAGAATACACTATTAGGTAACGTTCCACCTAGGGTTGTCTCTCCAACCAATCCTAGGCAATGGGGTCTCTCTAGCCTCTGGGGACACAAACACACAATATGGCCCCCGAGGCCGCAATACAGACAAAGTCCAGAAGTGTTTCTGTGTTGTTTCTCCTGGATAGACAATTTGGCTTGGTTACTCTGCACAGGATTCTCTGGTAGGACGACTGAGGAGGATTGCTGGAAAGTAGAGTCCAGCCTAGGAAGTTCTCTCTCCCGGAGAACCTCTTGGGAACGCTCCTGGATCCTCATGTCAACTCGGGTGGCGAGTAGGATAAGATCGTCCAGGGTAGATGGCAGATCGCGAGCAGCACTCTACGGGACACAGCAGACGAGAGCGGAAGTGAGCGCTGGGGTAAACCCGATGGCCCGTGCCCATGGACGCTACATATACTCAATCTCCTGTGGTTATGTTGGAGCATTGTGAACATGGCAAGCAGGTGAATATGCCATTGTTTCTGCTTTTAAGAAATGTTTGTTGTTGTAGCCTTTATCTGCTCTAAGGAAAGTGTCTTTCAAGTTTTTGACTCATTTGAAGCAAAGTAGTAAAGGACTCTCCAATATCTGGTTTCCTAGTATATTGTGTAATTTATAACTAAACAGATGCTAGTTATGGATAAAGGGTATATGCACTCCAGGCCTGTTAACTCTGGTGGGAAGTCTAGGTGAAGTGACCAACTCTTTGGTTTTTTCTATAAATTTGGAGGATAACTCCTCGATATGAATTTATTTGACATTTCTTATAATCTGGTTTCTTTGAGATCTGGGGAATGTACTATCCTGCAAACTCTTTGTAGTTGAGATTTTGGCAATGAGAGTTTAGTCACCTTAGGATGGTTACTACTTTAAAAAGTAAATTATTGCGTGCTGTCTTTTTGACAAAGAGATCAGTGACAAAATTCCCTCGGTATCTTTTTTCACACGAGTGTCTAGGAAACTTTTTTAAATTGATCATAATGAATGGTGAACAGCTGTTACGGTCACACTGAGTTCAGGTACCGGTGAAGTTGAAGAAGAGAGTCCAATGTGTCCCCAACCCAGATGAAAAACACATCATCAACTTAACGTTTCCAAAGAATTGGCAAAGAAATCATGTGAATCGATAAACGTGTCCTCAAAGTATGACATGTAACAATTAGCATATAGGTCGCCTCATTGAACCCCATTACTGTACCACATTTCTGTATATATAATGTATCTCAAAAGAGAAAAAAGTTCTTTAAAACCAATTCCAACAAGTCCATATAGAGATGTATAAGTTATTGACGTCGAAAGTCACTAACCAATGATCGTTCTCAACGAAATTTATCTCCTTAATCAGTGCTAGAAAAGATGAGGTGTCTAACAGAAATGATCTAGTATCTGTCATGTTGGGTACGTGGACCCACTGGACCATACCGCCTTGACGGTATGGCAGCTGGCCAACAGGACACAGGTCACAGTCTATAGTTCGTATAGTGTACCTGTGGTAGCTTAGACAGTAGCAAAACAGGCTTGGCTGGGACTAGGCAGCAGGCAGGCACCAGGCAGGCACCAGGCGTGGTATAGCAGAACAGGCGTGGTATACAGCACAGCACGACTTCAGCTCAACACAGTACTTGACCAGGATAGCACGGGATACAGGTTACAGATAGCAGGAACGGGAAACACTGGGAACTTGAAAACACTTAGGGGACCATTTGCTTAGACAGACTAGGGTAACGACAACAAGGCTCAGGCAAGGCAGGAATGGGCTGGAGCCCTCTTATAGTCCAGGGCTCATGGACTAATTTTGTACTTAATTTCAGATGCCCTACGGGACCTGGACGGCAGAAGCAGAAGTGAGCGCTGGCGTCCCCTGAGGAGGAGATGGGGACCAGCGCTCACAGGTCCATGGCTGCGGGCATCAGGAGGTGAGTAAGCCTGACGGCCCGCGGCCATGGGCATGACAGTATCTAGTAGACTTTTGATAATGGGGAGAAGACAGAATCAGATGAGGCCACTATTGGCCTACCTGGTGGCTTAATCAATTTTTTATAAATTTTAGGTTGCTGTAAACCAGTGTATCAATAATTCCCCCACACTTCTCCACTCTTACATTCAATCTTGCATAGCGGATCACTGGAATATATTTAATAAAAAATGTTGCCATAAATTTTAAAATAATTTTGTCAACTAGTCATAATGATCCATTAGGACAATATTGCTGGCAGGTTTGATTGTTATATCTCTATCTTTCAATGGGGAAGCTAGTGCTTTTCTTTTTAAACTTGTTCTATTCTGATAATAGTATAAATCATACATACTTACTTACATACATACATACAAGTAAAATATAAGTTTCAACAGCTTTGTCAACCCTACAACAATGAATTCACTCTTGTTCCACAGTTTCAAATCTTCAAGATTAAGGACTTTCAATGTTTTTGGCAAAGTAGGCCTTCAGGCGTAATGATCTAGAAAAAAATGTGCAGATCTAGGTCTATACTAGACATGTCAAAACTGGATAAAAGACAAGCCTTTCTGGAATACCTGAATTTGGGCAGGACTTTTATTTGAAATGTTAACCACTTTCGATTCCCTACCCTGAATGTATTCAGCATCGGTAGCTTCCTGGTTTGCTCCTCTCTCGTCTTTCATCTTCTGGTTCCGAATTTTTGGTGATGACTTAAAAAAGTAATTGTGATATCTCTTATATTTACCTAATATTCATTCTTGGAGCTGGATGCTAAGATGTCAGGAGAGGAAAGTTCCACGGGCCTGATGTCTGAATCTGACGAACAGTTCCTGCCATTGGTTGACTATATGCTCTGTGTAATCCTCAGTATCTCTTAAGAATTAAGATCTTTTCTTCCTCTTAATTTTCTTTCATTCTGTGATACTTGAATTAATTTGCTCTTTCAGGTTATTCAAGTCTTCTTGTGAGTTGTTGTTCAATGGTTTTCAATTTGTGTTAGAATCATCCACAGCTTTCTGAAGGAAGTCAGTAGTCAATTTCATTAGTTTAAATTAATATTTTGCAGTAATCAGTATTCTATTTCAATAATGATGGTCTGAGTGTGAATTAAAGACCTCTTAGAATAAGGTGGACACATAGATATTATGGAAAGTGAATCATGGTGATGTTGTGCTGGGATTGAACAAATAGGATGATGTACTGTAACTGAGTCTGACAAATAAATGAGTTATGCAAACATTTAAGAAATAGATGTACTGCATGTCACTTGTGGCACTATTATAATGGTGGCCACTTGTGCAATGCACATACATATCACGAGTGCAATGTATGCAGCTGTAGGGAAGAAGTTTGTCAGCTATTAATCTACTGCTGAGAACAGCCTGGCATCACAAGAAACCAACTTGGTTACAAGTACATTACATCCTCTGCCATCATAATGCTGCTTATAGTTTCCCTCTCTCTACTAGTGTTGGACAGAGGAATCCAGCCAGTGAGACTGTGAGAATCCCCATGTGTAAATATATGCCACGGAATATTACCAGAATGTCCACTAACCTGAATTTAGGTATATGAGGTCTGTATTGATTTATGGGTCGGGTCTGATGTCTGAATTAATTAAGTCGGTTTGGTCTGGGGTCTGAATTTATTCATGTCGCTATAGGTGCTGGAGATGGCTGCGGAAGTGAAACAATAAGCCAAAGATGTCTTAGCAGCAAACTCAGCAGTCGTCAGAAGAAGTTGTCGTAGCCATCTGGGCCAAATGGAGAGGAAAAGGAATGAGAATGTCTACAATCAGAGAGGATATCACATGTGAGTCACTGGATTTATAAAGGAGCAGTTACCTCTCCTGGCATATCTGTTATAGTAAATCCTTGTATTCCAGATGAGTTAACAATGCTGCAGCATACTTAAGACTTTGTGTTGTGATGTTATTCTTCTTGGAAATGTATGTATAAGGCCTGGCCTTCATAGATACTTTTGGGAATGCAACAAAGTAATTTTAACTATTGAGCTATTCGATAGTTAAAGTCAATCAGTAGTGCTACAAAAAGTCTCCATGTAACCCAGGCCTAATTAACAACTTATCATTCCCCTTGTTAAGGGGATCTGTCCTTACACAGTCTGATACTGTTAGTGATGACTGGACACTCTGAGACTGTGTAGGAACATGTCCCTTTGGCAAGGAGAATGGTAAGAGCCAGTTGTCAATTTGTTCATACATTTCCAGGAGGAATAACAGAGAAATGGAATAATACAGAATTCAGACAAAAGTGCCAGAATTGTTATTTCATGGGTAATATATGTATGTACTAAAACAGACATGTCAGGAGAGCTGACAGATCCTCTTTTAGGGTATGTGCACACGAGAAGTGGCCTTTACGTCTGAAAAGACAGACTGTTTTCAGGAGAAAACAGCTGCCTCGTTTCAGATGTATAAGCTCCTCCTCGCATTATGCGAGGAGTCTTTGACGCTCGGAAATCTTGAGCTGCACTACATTGACTTCAATGAAGAACGGCTCAAATTACGTTGCAAAGAAGTGTCCTGCACTTCTTTGCCGAGGCAGTCAATTTACACGTCGTCGTTTGACAGCTGTCAAACGACGACGCGTAAATGACAGGTCGTCTGCACAGTACATCGGCAAACCCATTCAAATGACTGGGCAGATGTTTGCCGACGTATTGTAGCCCTATTTTCAGACGTAAAACGAGGCATAATACGCCTCGTTTACGTCTGAAAATAGGTCGTGTGAACCCAGCCTAATAGTTATATATTTTGCCTGTGACTGATAAGTACTGTATTCGCTTGTATGGTCTGCAACGTGATAATACTCTGAAGTTCACCTGTGTAGAACTGGTATCTGATCACTATATTGTCACTGTGTAGCGCTATTATTGGTGCTTCTACAATAGTAGCGAACATTTGTCCTTGAATTAGGTGTTTCTATGTTCTGTACTTCATATTCCAAATTGTGTTGATGTTGGGGTTTACATATTTAAAAGCTATGGACACCTTTGTAGGCCTTTTATTAATTACATGTATGTTTTACAAGTTAAAGTTTCTTGGCACTGTGTATTTAATGCGTTAAAAGTCACGTTTTTAAATAGAGTTTTATTAAAATCTTTCAATGATTTTACAGATGCAGTTTCTATGTATCGTTTATACATAGAAGCTGCATCAAGCGCTATCAGCCGAATCCGTCACCTAGCTGGGCTATTGGCTCGGGCCTTGAGTGTTCCTAACACACAGGATCACCATAATATCAATACCCTCTAAGTTGATCATCTTAGATGTGTTCGATATTATGGTCTTCCTGTTTATTAGACACACACAGTACCTGCTCTCAGCCGAGCTGTCAGTTCAGTTCAGATAGCAAACGATGCAGCTTCTGTATATAGACGATACACAGAATCTGCATCTGAAAAAACAATTGAAAATTTATAATAAAAGTAAATTTAAACAACGTTTAACCCCTTCCCGCACCTTGACATAACTGCAAGTCAAGGTGAGCGGTAACTTCACGCACCTTGACGTGCAGTTATGTCTGGATTTAGACAGTTAACAGCTGGGCAGCGCTGCACCGCAGTGGCGGTTAACTGTGCAGGGCGTCTGCCCTGCATTCCCTGTTGCCGATCAGCATCCCATCGCCGCTGATTTCAGCAATTAACCCCTTAGATGCGGCGGTCGATTGCAATCGCCACATTTAAGAAGTTTAGAGCAGATCGGCAGCCCCCACATGGAATCTGCTGCTGCTGCCGATGTTAGCCATGGCAACCGGAAGCCAGACAATGGCCTCCAGGCTGCCATGTACAGAAAGCTATGAGGAAATGCCGGAGGCTGGTCCTCATATGCTTCCTAACAACCTACAAGCGCAAGGGACATAACGTCCCAATAGAATATGAAAATAACTACCATGGATAGTAAAAATTGACAACTTTATTAGTGCATAACAATACATGGTATAGCAATAATAGATATAGTAAAAAATACAGCGGATCATATATCAAGAGGAGTAGCGATCAGGAAAAGATGACAACATACCATGAGGAACACAAGAGACAACCAACCTCAAAAAACGTCCCAGTACTAGCATGCCATGGATACAGGTAAAATAGAGTGTCAATAAGACAAAAGATGTATATGCGGCTATATCCGTTGGAGAAATACTGCCCATTACAAAGTATACATGGCACAGATATGCTAAGGATAAATAACGTGTATGCAGACCAACATTAACAGATAAATGCCAGATAGAATGGGTGAGAAAACCTTGATACCTGTAGACATGATGGAAGCAGGGGACGTGAAGAGATGGCACAGAGACGCCTCGACGCGCGTTTCGCCTGCGACCGGCTTCCTCATGTGCTTCCTGTCATAATGACAGTGTAACATCCATGGCCGCGGACCGTCGGGTTTACTCACCCCCCCCCCGGCTGCCACAGCCATGGATCTGTGAGCGCTGGCTCGCATGTCCTTCCCAGGAGACGCCAGCGCTCACTTCCGCTGTGTCCCGTAGGGTGCGCGCGCACGCTCGTGCCCGGCCTTAAAGGGCTTGCGCACGCGCATGAGGAAATCATCATCATCATGATTCCCTGGACTACAAAAAGGGCCCTGCCCTTCTGATCTTTGCCTGAGCGTTGTTAGTTTATCCCATGTCAGTCTTGCATATGGTCCCTTAGTGTTATCCTGTTCCTGTTGTTACCCGTGCCCTGCATCCCATGCTGTGTTCTTGTTCCTGAGCCTATCAGTGTTGGAGTCATGTCCTACTGCACCTGCTGCCGTCTGCCACGTCCAGTGTCTTCTGCCACGTCCAGTGTTGTCTGCCACGTCTAGTGTCGTCTGCCACGTCCAGTGTTGTCTGCTACATCCAGTATCGCACGTCCAGTGTCATCTACCACTTCCAGTGTAATCTGCCATGTCTGGCCCAAGCTGCTGCACCCACCTCCATCCGTGCTGAAGCCTCGGCCACTGTCTGGACTATTTCAGGTACCCTTGTGTTACGAACTGCTATATACTTTTGCATAGACTGTAACTAGGCCAGCTGTCTTTCCGCTACAGCGGAGTGGCCTAGTGGGTCCACATATCCTGTGATCGTGACAGACAGTTAGAATACATTACACTACATAGCTTAGTGTAATGTATTCTAGCATCGATCAGAGCTGCAAGTCTTCAAGTCCCTTAGTGGGACAAATAAAAAGTAAACAGGTAATACATTTTTTTATAAAAGTGTAAAAATAAGGGTATGTTCACACGGCCTATTTACGGACGTAATTCGGGCGTTTTTGCCCCGAATTACGTCTGAAAATAGCGTCTCAATAGCGCTGACAAACATCTGCCCATTGAAAGCAATGGGCAGACGTTTGTCTGTTCACACGAGGCGTATATTTACGCGCCGCTGTCAAATGACGGCGCGTAAATAGACGCCCGCGTAGAAGAAGTGACCTGTCACTTCTTTGGCCGTAATTGGAGCCGCTATTCATTGACTCCAATGAATAGCAGCGCTAATTACGGCCGTAAATGACGCGGCGTTCAAGCGCCTGCACATGCCGGTACGGCTGAAATTACGGGGATGTTTTCAGGCTGAAACATCCCCGTAATTTCAGCCGTTACGGACCCCCGCCGTGTGAACATACCCTAAAAGTTACATGTTACAAAAACAAAAACTGCTTTTTTTCCTATAATAAGTCTTTTATTACAGGAAACACGTTCATTTTTCCCGCACGGTGAACACCGCAAAAAAATAATTATAAACAATGCCAGAATCATTATTTTTTGGTCACCACCCCTCCCAAAATATAGTGATCAAAAAGTTGCATGTACTCCAAAATAGTACCAATAATCTACAAGCCGTCCTGCAAAAAAACAAGTCCCTACACAGATTTTTTGACTAAAAAATAAAAAAGTTATGGCTCTCAGAATATGGTGACACAAAAAAAGTGATTTTATTGTGCAAACGCTGTAAAACATTAAAAAACAATATACATATGGTATCGTTGTAATCTTATCAACCCAAAGAATAAAGTAAAATTGTCATTTAAAAGCCCACGGTGAATGCCGTAAAAAAAATGAATAAAAACATTGTCATATTTAATGGTTTTTGGTCACCCTGCTTGCCAAAAAAATGTAATAAAAAGTGATAAAAAAAAATTGCATGTACCCCAAAATGATACCAATGAAAACTACAGATTGTCCCGCAAAAAATAAGCCCTCACTCAGCTCCGGTGGCAAAAAAATAAAAAAGTTCTGCCTCTCAGAGTATGGCGACGCAAAATGTGCAGATCGCTCCAAAAACGGATAAGATCGGGCACCACTTATCAGTGCAACACTGGCCACACAAATATTATTTATGTAACGCATTATTATAGCCTCTTATTATAACCTGTTGTACTCCACACAGCTTACATATGCTCCAATATTATTAACTGAAATACCGGCAAAACTCCAAACAGAACAACTACCGAGCTAAATCTGCGCTCCAAAAGCCAGCCAAATGGCGCTCCCTCGCTTCTCAGCCCTACAGCGTGCCCAAACAGCAGCTTACGTCCACAGATATGGCATCACCATAACTGGGAGAGCCCGCTTAATATTTTATGAGGTATTTGTCTTCAGTGGCACCCCCGGGTGCCACAAGCAGCCCCCCTTATAAACAGTGCCCCCTGTAGAATGTGCCATACAGCCCCCCTGTAGACAGTGTTATATAGCCCCGCCTATAGACAGTGTCACACCCCATTTGTAGATTGTGCCCCACCTCCCCCTTGTA
This sequence comes from Rhinoderma darwinii, assembly GCF_050947455.1. Lineage (NCBI taxonomy): Eukaryota > Metazoa > Chordata > Amphibia > Anura > Rhinodermatidae > Rhinoderma > Rhinoderma darwinii. Next base: position 239,200,253 of record NC_134691.1, read on the forward strand.
GATAGTGCCATACAGCCCCCTGTAGATATCACCATAAAGCCCCCACTGTATATAGCACTATACAGCTCCCACTGTACATAGTGCCACACAGCCCCCTCCATTCTATATAGTGCCACACAGCCCCCCTTAGTAGAAAGTGCAGCACACAGACCCCTGTAAATTACGCTACACTCAGCCCCATGTAGATAGAGCCACAGCCCTCCCCCTTGTAAATAGTGGCATACAGTTCCCCCTTGTGTATAGTGCCACACAGCTCCCCCTTGTGTATAGTGCCACACAGCTCCCCCTTGTGTGTAGTGCCACAAAGCTCCCCCTTGTGTACAGTGTCACACAGCCCCCTCTTTGTGTATAGTGCCCAACAGCCCCCCCTTGTGTATAGTGCCACAAGGCAATGGCGCATCTGAGAAAGTTGTATCAGCCAGGGAGATGTCACTCAAACATGGAAAGGTGGGTTTGGAGGCAGGACTATGTGACTCTTCAGGATAGCGGCACCGACCCATGACCCTCTGATGAGTAATTGCCATATAGTGTGCATCGTTTTAAAAGTGGATTTTAAGAATGTTGGTGCATCTGAAAAAAACATACAAGGGAATGTTTGGAAATATTGTCAGGTCATGTATCACCGCATGGTGGCGGTTCAAGGGGTTAAAACTACCAGACATATTCCCATTAAATATACAATGAATTGAGAACAATTCCATTTGCCCTGCAATTTTGTTATTATAAATATATCCTATACAACTACAGATCCAGAACCAAGCTCTGACATATATACAGTACCACAACTAAGCTCAGTACATAAATACAGTAACACAACCAAGATCAGTACATAAATACAGAACTAGAACCAAGCTAAGTACATATAGACAGCACAAGAACCAAACTCAGTACATAAATACAGCACTAGAACCAAGCTCTGACATATATACAGCACCAGAACAAAGCTCAGTACATATATACAGCACCAGAACAAAGCTCAGTACATAAATACAGCACTAGAACAAAGCCCAGTACATAAATACAGCACTAGAACCAAGCCCATACATATATACAGCACCAGAACCAAACTCAGTACATAAATACAGCACTAGAACCAACCTCAGTACATATATACAGCACCAGAACAATCTTAGTACATAAATACAGCACCAGAACAAAACTCATTACATATATACACAGCACCAAAACCAATCCCATACGTATATACAGCACCAGAACCAAGCTCAGTACTTACTGTAATGATGGGGTAAGGAGACAGACAGGTGAGCCCTAATCTACCCGCCACTCAGTCCCTGCCTACTTGCACGATCCGTCCTAGGCGACGGCGTACAACTGGGCGACGGTCCCTACACTCAATACCTGCACGAGAGACAAACAGACAAGGGTACACAGAAGCTACGGGAAATGGGGCAGTTGCCCACGGCAACACCGTGAGCAACAAGAGTAGTGAACAAGCCGAGTCAAACCAGGAGTGTACGAGGTACCAAACGCAGAGAAGGAGAGTAGCCAGTAAAGCCAGGGTCAATTTGAAGCAGAGGTCAATAGTACTAGCAGGAACAGCAGAGCCAGGAAACCAGAGAGAATCACAGGCAAGGAAGAGCAGGAAATGAAGGTATAAATAGACTGAGGGCGGGAGCTAGCTCCGTCTGGCCAGGCTGTGATAGGTTCTCCCACTCCTCAGCCTACCAGCCTGAGTGGTAGCAGATGGAGTCACTCTATCAGATCTAGGAGCAGATGCAGACTGATTAATCACGGGCGTTGACACAGAAGCTGTGTCAGGCAGATCCTTTACACTTACATACAGCATCAGAACCAAGAACAGTACATATATACAACACCAGAACAAATACAGCTCAACTTAGTGCAACCCCTGCCGTATAGGTTTGTATGGTGTAAACCTACAGCTCCCAGCATGGCCCGAACAATGGTGATGATATGCTGGGAGATGCTGTTTCACAAAAAAAATCATATCATAATCATCTCGCTGCAGGTCATACAGTGACTACAGTGCTGATTAGAGGCAGAATAAACATTTACATTAAGTGACTCACCAGTGACGTCTCATATTCTAGTTCTTTTCTTCTCTCTCCGGTCCAGACATCTATGATGGATTTCTACCGGCCATGACCCATTTCTGCAGTTTTCCGCTCAGATGTCTTCAGCTTCTCACTTTTAAAACATTTCTGCACCTATAAAGTAAGTTAAAATTCTCAACACCTCTTGCACCTCTAACTATAATAGCGCCATACACGGTGTCCCTGATTATAATAGTACCATACAGAAAGTGCCATAAAAAATAGCTTACCTATAGATAGTGCTCTATATATAGCCCACCCCTGTATAGTGTCTCACATATAGCTCTCCCTATATATAGTGACCCACATATAGACCACTCTGTAGATAGTGCCCCACATCCCCACATATAGACCCCCCTTGTAGATAGTGGCCCACATATAGACCCCCCTGTATATAGTGGCCCACATCCCCACATATAGACCCCTCCTGAAGATTATGCCCCACATCCCCACATAGACCCTCTCCCTGTATATAGTGGCCCACATATAGACGACCCCCCTGTAGATGGAGCTCCCACTATAGATAATGGCATTAACAGTTTTATGAGAAAAAAGCCCCAAAAACTTTACATACTCACATGACCCGATACCCACGCTGTTCGCTGGAAATGCAGATCTGCTCTCTTCTGAGCGGGTCTGCAGGAGCTGAACTAGCGTCGTTCAATGACGCTGATTGGCGGGGTAGAATGACTTGACCCGTCAATCAGCGCCTTTCAAGCATGGAAGCAACGCGAATACGTCATCACGCCGCTAGCCAATCAGCGCTAATGCATGTATTTGGCTGCCGCTAGCACCGGGGCTCCCTCCGGTGCTAGCGACGCCTACAGGCATGAGAGCACCTGTGTCCCCCGGCCCATACTTGTTGGAGCATATGGGGGGCGCGTCGGCTGGTGGCACGGGCCCCCTCAAGCCGCGGGCCCCGTAGCAGCCGCTACGGCTGCTATTGCGGTAGTTACGCCACTGTCATGGTTCGTGGATTAATGTATGGATTGGGCTCATGCGCTACGGGTGTCAGCTGTGTGTTACAGCTGACACCCAGGACTAACGGACATGAACAGCGATCGCGCTGTTACAGGAGCCTGTAAAAATGACAATATACTGCAATACATTAGTATTGCAGTGTATTGTACCAGAGATCTAATGATCGCTGGTTCAAGTCCCTTATGGGGACTAATAAAATATAAAACAAAACTATATAAATTTGGCATCACCGTAATTGTATTGAGTCAGTGAAAAAATTTAAGTTGTCGTTTTTACTGCATGGTGAAAGCATTAAAAACAAAACCCAAAGAATAATGGAGGAATCACAGTTTTTTCCAAATTCTGCCTGCTAAGACTTTTATTTTCAGTTTTCTAGTACGTTAAATGGTTCTTTAAATGGTGTCAATATAAACTACAACTCCTCCCGCAAGAAATAAGCCCTCACACCACTCTATTGACGGAAAAATAAAAACATTATGGCTCTTGGAAAGCAGGGAGGGAAAAACAAAAAGAAAAAAATGGATCAATCCAGAAAGGGTTAATTAATTTCTAAATTAAAAAAAAACATTTATGACCACATGTGGGTTATAGCCATACTCGGGAGAAATTTCTTTACAAATGTTGGGCTTCTTTTTATTGAAAATAAAAAAAAATAACATTTTAGTGGTATTCTAATGTTGTTATTAATTTTCACGGCCTAATTCTAATAAATTCTAAAAAAGACCTGTGGGGTCTAAATGCTCACTATACCCCTAAATAGATTCCTTAAGTGGTGTAGTTTCCCAAATGGGGTCACTTTTGGGGGGTTTCCACTATTTTGGTCCCTCAGGGGCTTTGCAAATGCGACATGACACAGAAAACCATTCCAGCTAAATTTGAACTCCAAAAGACAAAAAGGCACTCCTTCCCTTCCATGCCCTTGTGTGGGTCCAAACAACAGTTTATTACCACATACGGGGTATTGCCATAATTGGGAGAAATTGCTTTACAAATGCTGGGGTGCTTTTTCTCCTTTAAAAAGTGGATTTTCATCTTCACAGACTAATTCCAATGAATTCAGCAAAAAAAACTGTGGGGTCTAAATGCTAACTATTCCCCTAGAAAAATTCCTTGAGGGGAGTAGTTTCCAAAATGGGTTCACTTTTGCAGTTTTTTTTTACTGTTTTGGCACCACAAGAGCTCTTCAAGCCTGACATGATGCCTAAAATATATTCTAAAAAAAGGAGGCCCCAAAATCCACTAGGTGCTCCTTTGCTTCTGAGGCCTGTGTATCAGTCCAGTAGCACGCTAGAGCCACATGTGGGATATTTCTACAAACTGCAGAATCTGGGCAATAAATATTGTGTTGCATTTCTCGGGTAAAACCTTCTGTGTTACAGATAAAAATGTATTACAAATAAATTTTTGCAAAGAAAATGAAACTTGTAAATTTCACCACTTCTTTGCTTTAATGCCTGAGAAATGCCTAAAGCGTTAAAATACTTTCTTAATGCTATTTTGGATACTGTAAGGGGTGCAGTTTTCAAAATGGGGTGATTTATGGGGATTTTCTAATATATTAGTCCCTCAAAGCCGCTTCAGAACTGAACTGGTCCCTGAAAAAATTGCCTTTTGAAATTTTATTGAAAATATGAGAAATTGCTGCTAAAGTTCTAAGCCTTGTAACGTCCTAGAAAAATAAAAATGTTCAAAAAAAATGATGCAAACATGAAGTAGACATATGGGATATATGAAATAGTAACTATTTTGTGTGGTATTACTATCTACAAATTTTCGTTACATTTTGTTGTATTTTACACATAAATATTTCAATTATTGACCAATTTTTTTTCCTAACATAAGGCGTGACCAAACAAAGCAAAGCTCGCTGCTTTTCCGCCTCCCCTAGGCTTCAGTACTGGATCTGCGCCAGCTCTGTCTCTTAACCCCTTGCGGACAATTGACGTATACTTACGTCATAGTCGTCAACGGCAAGTATGGAGCGGGCTCACGGGCTGAACAGGATTCCGCTCTTTTAACCTCCGATGGTAGTTATGGCAGGCTGGGTGCCTAATGAAGGCCCCCAGGTCTTCCATCTTTGTACTTCTATTAAAGAGGCTCTGTCACCAGATTTTGCAACCCCTATCTGCTATTGCAGCAGATAGGCGCTGCAATGTAGATTACAGTAACGTTTTTATTTTAAAAAAACGAGCATTTTTGGCCAAGTTATGACCATTTTTGTAGTTATGCAAATGAGGCTTGCAAAAGTCCAAGTGGGTGTGTTTAAAAGTACAAGTCCAAGTGGGCGTGTATTAGGTGCGTACATCGGGGCGTTTTTAATACTTTTACTAGCTGGGCGCTGTGAAGAGAAGTAACATCCTCTTCTCTTCAGAACGCCCAGCTTGTGACAGTGCAGATCTGTGACGTCACTCACAGGTCCTGCATCGTGACGGCCACATCGGCACCAGAGGCTACAGCTGATTCTGCAGCAGCATCAGCGTTTGCAGGTAAGTCGATCTTACCTGCAAACGCTGATGCTGCTGCAGAATCAGCTGTAGCCTCTGGTGCCGATGTGGCCGTCACGATGCAGGACCTGTGAGTGACGTCACAGGTCTGCACTGTCAGAAGCTGGGCGTTCTGAAGAGAAGAGGATGTTACTTCTCTTCACAGCGCCCAGCTAGTACAAGTATTAAAAACGCCCCGATGTACGCACATAATACACACCCACTTGGACTTGTACTTTTAAACACACCCACTTGGACTTTTGCAAGCCTCATTTGCATAACTACAAAAATGGTCATAACTTGGCCAAAAATGCTCGTTTTTTAAAAATAAAAACGTTACTGTAATCTACATTGCAGCGCCTATCTGCTGCAATAGCAGATAGGGGTTGCAAAATCTGGTGACAGAGCCTCTTTAAGCCCTGCCAGAGGAGCCTGTCAAAATCACGATATACTGCAAAACATTAGTATTGATCGCTGGTTTAAATCCACTAGGAGGACTAATTTTTTTATTTGCCCTCCCAGCCTGTATTTGTTTTTTACAGTATAGGTAAAATGTAACTATATAGTGATCACTGTTACTGAGGTTTTCATGAACATATTCCCAACAAGCTCTGCATTATTAGAAATGACCAGATCCAACAGAGCTTCACCTCTAGTCGGGTCTTCCCCAAACTGGCCCATAAAATTTTCCTGCAACAGGTTGAGGAAATTTCTCCCCTTTGCAGTTGAAGCCAAACCATGACACCAATTAATATCCCGGTAATTAAAATCTCCCATTATCACTATAGTACCACCCTGTGCATCCTGCTCTATTTGTTTATATATTTGACCTTCTATCTCTTCAGTTATATTGGGGGGTGCATAGATTACACCAAAAGTAATTCTTTCATTGTTTACCTCCCTTTGTAATTCCATCCACAAGGTTTCAACCGCCTCACAGTCTTCACCCACTATTGTCTCTTTCACACTCACTTTCATATCACTTCTCACATACAGACATACACCACCACCTTTCCTATTTGTCCTGTCTTTCCGAAACAGTGTAAAACCATGTAGATTTACAGCCCAGTCATGTGAAGAGTCTAGCCATGTTTCAGCAGCACCAACTACAGTATATCTATATTTTCTTCCAGTACCAAGGCCTCCAGCTCCCCAATTTTGCTTGCTAGAATTCTGGCATTTGTGAACATACTGTACACTTTAACTTGCATTTTAATTTTCATTGCTGTTTTGTAACCAAAGGATTTACCTATCCTGTTGTCTAGTCCTCTCCCCACAGTCTATTTCTGCCCCTACCAATTTAGTCTGACCCCTCTCTAACCTGACTACCCTTTTATTTTCTACATTGACCTCCCTCCTCAGCCCTAGTTGAAATACTCTGCCACCCCAGCTAGAATTCTCTCCCCCAGCACAGCAGACCCCCTTCCATTTAGGTGCAAATCATCTACAGAATACAGTTTGTACCCCAATGAAAAGTCAGCCCAGTGCTCTAGGAACCCAAAGCCTTCTCCTCTACACCAAGACTTAAGCCATGCATTTAACTCCCTTAGCTCCCGCTGTCTTTCCTGTGATGCGCATGGCACAGGCAGTGTTCCTGAGAATACAACATTGGAGGTCCTTCCCTTCAGCTTGTAGCCTAGTTCTTTAAAATTATTCTTAAGGCTCCTCCACCTACCATTTATTCTGTTGTTGGTACCTACATGGACCATGACAGCTGGATCATCACCAGCCCCTCCCAGGAATTTATCCACCCGTTAAAAAAAATGACGAACCCTGGCACCAGGGAGACAGCAAACCATTCGTTTTATGCGGTCTTGGCGATAAATTATTCTATCCGTCTTCCTGATTATAGAATCCCCTACAACTACCAATTTTCTTGCCTTATCTGCATTACCATCCCGCCGACTACTAGTTGGGCTGTTCTCCTGGCTGTTAGGGAGATCAGTATCCACTAGGGCTGCCATTTCTGAGACCGACACCCTCACATGATCACCCAACTTGGAAATTTTGCTTGGAATATCAGAAATAGGACTGGCCTTCCTTTTCTTGAACCCCTTTCTACTGCTCCTAACTACATTAACCCAACTACTTGCCATATGCTGCTAACCCATGTCTTCACCCTCCTGTTCTACCTCACTAACTGCGTGCTCCATGAGCAGCATTCTCCGCTCAAGATTGTCTATCGTCCTCAGTGTTGTATTTTATTCCTCCAGATCTCCAATGCGAGCGTCCAGGTGAACAACATGCTCACATCTGCCACAGAGGTATTCACCCTGGAACTCCTGCTCCAGTCGTGCTTACATACGGCAAACTGTGCACTGAAGAAAACCTCCGATCACGCTATCCATTATCCCGGTTACAAAAAACAGTGAACAATTGTTAGGGTATGTGCACACAATAAGACAATTACGGCTGAAATTACGGAGCTGTTTTCAGGAGAAAACAGCTCCGTAATTTCAGACATAATTGCTCGTACTCGCGTTTTGCGAGGCGTCAATTACGGACGTAATTTGGAGCTGTTCTTCATTGAAGTCAATGAAAAACGGCTCAAATTACGTCCCAAGAAGTGTCCTGCACTTCTTTGACGAGGCTGTTATTTTACGCGCCGTCTTTTGACAGCGACGCGTAAAATTACAGGTCGTCGGCACAGTAGGTCGGCAAACCCATTGAAATGAATGGGCAGATGTTTGCCGACGTATTTGAGCCGTGTTTTCAGGCGTAATCCGAGGCGTAAAACTCCTCCATTACGTCTGAAAATAGGTTGTGTGAACCCAGCCTTAAAGAAAAGAAGAGTACTTACAGGGGATTTAACTCCTCTTTTTAACTCCAGTTTAGTAACTCCACTTTACATACAAACCACTTGATTTAGCAAGCCAAAACAGAGAAAGCTCAACAGAGGCCTGAGGGCTAATTTATACCACCTGTGAGCAGTTAGCTGCAGAGCAGGACAGAAGCTAGGAAGCAAAAAAGGGTTTTAAATTGTCTCAGTTTTGCAAACTTCTATTAGCAAGAACTCAATTCATATATCACACACAGTATCCCACACAAGAACACAGCATGTCAATCTGGTTTAGTAACTCCACTTGATATACAAACCACTTGATTTAGCAAGCCAAAACAGAGCAAATATTATAATTTAACATTATTTAATCCGCATGGTGAACGCTGTAAAAAGAAATAAAACGCCAGAAACTCTGTTTTTTGGTCACCTCATCTCCCACAAAAAATGGAAAGAAAAGTAATCAAAAACTCGCATCTACCCTAAAATGCTACCAATAAAAACTACAGCTTATTCTGCAAAAAATAAGTCCTCTTATGGAACAATTGAAGAAAAAATAACGTTTTGGCTCTCAGAATATTGCGACACATAACAAATTTCATTTTTAACAATTAGTTTTTTCTCGTAAAAATAGTAAAACATAAAAAAATCGATATCAATTTGGTATCGCCATGTTGGCCCAATTGTAAATTTCACAATGAATCGCGTAAAAATGAAGCTGTTTTTTACCATTCCACCCCACAAAGAATTTTTTATCCAGTTGCCCAGTTCATTACATGGTAAAATAAAGTTATGGCTTTTGCAAGGCGGAGAGGAAAAAAGGAAAATTTTAATCCGAAAAATGACTGCAGCAAGGAGGGTTTAAGATGCAACATGCTGCACATTTCCAATTCTTCAGGTTGCCTTAATTGTTTCAGAATTTTTACACAGATTTGGTCACATGAATTTTGGTGTGGGATTTTATTCTAGAAGACTGTCTCTCTATAGTTTTTACCCAGTATGCAACACAAAGGTCCAGATTACAATATCTTCTAAGGCCCTATTCAAACGACAGGGATTCTCGGCCTTGTGACGGCCGTTCTTTGAACGGCCGTCACACGGCCACAGTAGGAGCAATAGACCCCAAATGGTGCTATTTACATGGCAGATTTTTTGACGGCCCGATAAACTGGGCCTTCAAAAAATGGAACATGCCCTATTTTGGGCCATTCTCCCGGCCGCACAGCTCCCATAGAAGTCTATGTGGTCGTGTAAAGCATGGCTGTCACTCGGATGTGATCCGAGTGATGGACGTGCATTCTGCTGCTCACACACTTCTCCTCCTCACAGTGTGAAGTGCATGTGAGGAGGAGGTTTATTTGCTGCTACCTGTAGAAACTGAATCCCTAATCCCCGGCCACAGCTTCGCCGAAGTTGTGGCCGGGGATTCCACTCTAGGAGAATTCCCTGACTCCACTGTCCATTTATGGACAGTTGCGTCAGGGACTTTTGAAGCAGAATCACCGACATTGTGACCAGTGATTCTGCTCCAGGAGAAGTCCCTGTCTTCAATGCCCATATATGGACAGTGACTTCTGAAGCGGAATTCCCGTTGTTGTGGCCGGAGTTTCCGCTCCAGGAGAAGTCCGACTTTAATGTCCATAAATGGACAGTGATGTCAGGAACTTCTGAAGCGGAATCCCTGGCGCTGTGGCCAGTGATTCTGTTCCAGGAGAAGTCCCTGACTTCACTGTCCATATATGGACAGTGAAGTCAAGGACTTCTCCTGGAGCGGTCCCCTACAGGAAGGTAGGGGGGGTGATATCTATGGGAGGGTGCCATCTATAGGTGGTGGCTATGTACAAGGGTGCTGGGTAGCACTACCCACAGGGGGGCTGTGTGGCATTACCTACAAGGGGGCTGTGTGGCATTACCTACAGGGGGCTGTGTGGCACTACCTACAAGGGGGTCTGTGTGGCACTACCTACAAGTGGGTCTGTGTGGTACTACCTACAAGGGGGTCTGTGTGGCACTACCTACAAGGGGCTGTGGCAGTATCTACAGAGGGCACTTTCTGGCATTATCTATATAGGGCAGTGTGTGCCATTATCTACAGAGGGAAGTGTGTGGCAGAAAATGTACAAAAGAAATTCACCAGTTTTTAAAACGGACAGGGAAAAAAACGGATGCAATATGGGTCAAAATAGGATGTTAAAAAACGGAAACACGGCCCGTAACGGAAATGGAATGGATGCTAAATGGATGCAAAACAGCTGAGAAAAACGGACCAAAACGGCTGTTTATCGGCCTAAAGCCCTATTCACACGTCAGGGATTCCAGGCCGTGCGACGGACATTTTTTGAACGACCGTCACACGGCCGCAGTAGGAACAATAGACCCCAAATTGCCAGCCATGCTTTCTGCCGCTCGTTTGCTCTCTACTCCTTCCCACAGTGCGAAGTGTATGTAAGGAGGAGGAGATTTTTTTGCTCTCTGTAGGAGCGGGATCCCCAATCCCCAGCTGCAATGTTGCCGAAACTGTGGCCGGTGATTCTGATCCAGGAGAAGTCCCTGACTTCACTCTCCATATATGGACATTGAAGTCAGACTTCTCCTGGAACGGTCCCCTACAGTGGCGCTATCTAAAGGAAGGAAGGGTGGTGCCATCTATGGGGGGGGGGGTTCTATGTAAAAGGGGGCTGTGTAGCATTACCTACAGGGGGCTATGTGCATTACCTACAGGGGGCTGTGTGGCATTACCTAAAGGAGGCTGTGTGGCATTACCTACAGGGAGCTGTGTGGCATTACCTACAGGGGGCTGTGTGGCATTACCTACAGGGGGCTGTGTGGCATTACCGACAGGGGGCTGTGTGGCATTACCTACAGGGGCTGTGTGGCATTACCTACAGGGGGCTGCGTGGCACTACTTACAGGGGGGCTGTGTGGCATTACCCACAAGGGGGACTGTGTGGCACTACCTACTGGGGGTCTGTGTGGCACTACCTACAGGGGGTCTGTGTGGCACTACCTACAGGGGGCTGTGTGGCACTACCTACAGGGGGCTGTGTGGCACTACCTACAGGGGGGCTGTGTGGCACTACCTCCAAGAGGGACTGTGTGGCACTCCCTCCAAGAGGGGCTGTGTGGCACTACATACAGGGGGCTGCATGGCACTACAGGGGGGCCATGGCAGTATCTACAGAGGGCAGTGTGTGGCATTGTCTACAGAGGAAATTGTGTGGCAAAAAATGTACAAATGAAATTCATCTGTTTTTAAAACGGACAGGGAAAAAAATGGATAAAAAACGGGTCAAAATCAGCCGTTAAAAATGGAAACACAGCCCTTAACGGTAACGCAATGGATGCAAAACGTCCGAGAAAAACGGACCAAGACGGCTGTTTTTATCGGCCAACACTCGGACCCTGTCAAGTGAATAGAGCCTAAGGGACTTTGAACTGGCTAATATAGAATCTATAAAAGACTAAACTCTTAGGCCCTGTTCACACTGAGTTTTTTGCAGGAGGAAAATTCTGCCTCAAAAATCAGTTTGGGATTTTGAGGCAGATTTTGACCTACCTGCACACCGTTTGCTGCGATTTTCACAGTGTTTTGAGAGCTACGGGCAAAAAACGTAAACGCCCGAACATAGGGCATGATGCTTCTTTTTACCACAAGACGGTTTTTCAATGGGAGGCATTTTTAGCCGTTTTTTGGCGCGGCTTCTGACGTGGTTTCCGTGTCAAAAAACTTGTCAAAAAACTCAGTGTGAACAGGACCTAAAGCACTGTTCACACAGAGTTTTTTGCAGGGAGAAATAAATCTGCTTCAGAATTCCTTCAGAAATTTTGGACAGATTTTGAACTGCCTGCATTAATTATTTCATATTTTTTCACTAAGTTTTTTTCCCGCGGCCATTGAAGAGAAATCGAGGACCGCGTGCAAAAAACAATCTCAAACGAGCGCCGTTCGTTTTTTCTGCCTCCAATTGATTTGAATGGGAGGTCAGAGGCAGAAACCGGCCAAAAGCCGGCCGGGCAAAAAAATGCCTCTGCCTCCCATTGCAATGAATGGGGGGTGATTTTGGTACGTTTTTTGGCGCGGATTCCCATTAAAATCAGTGGCAAAAGACTGTGTGTGAACTGACCCTTATTGTTCCGGCTGTTTGTTTGTTTTTTCTTTAAACTGAAGAGACTATTTAAGGCTTCGTTCACATCAGCGCCAGGGTCCCGTTCCATCGGAGCTTTCTGTCAGAATGGGACCCTGACTGACACAAACGGAAACCAAAGGTTTCCATCACCATTGATTTCGACTACGCTATTCATTCCGTCAAAACAACGGAACCCTTGCACAACTGAGATAAACGGAAACCATTGGCACCGGATCCATCACCATTGAAATCAATGGTGATGGAAACGGAAACCTCCGACGGAACGTCAGAACAGGACACTTGCGCAGATGTGAACGAAGCCTTAAATTGTCAAGCTCCGTTGCCTAAGTATGTTAATCTTCAGAACAAGAGGATCATGGTCATTAGAGATAAGGTGTTGTTTGATTTCTCTACAATAAAATGTATTTTTCCAAATGATGAAACACTGTTTAATGAAAGTAAGAACAACTAGAAGTTCACAAAAACACCAAATTGATTACGCAGTTATCTAACAGCACTAAACCAAAGTACACAGTGATTAAGTTTTGTGTGCTACTCTTTGATGTAGAGCACAGATAAGATACGGATGGAACACCCAGAAGCCACGTTTGAGCGTTTCAAACAAACATAAACTTTAAATCTTTAACATTCTTGCCTGACTATGCTTATCTATTGTTTGTGTTCTTCAAACCAGAATCAAGGTCAGGTGGGAGTTGTAGTATTAGATAAACCGAAACCTGCCCACACACTAAATCCCTGTTCAATTGTACCTCTAAAAGTGTTACAGTTTCTCCACTGTTTACTTGTCTTGTTTAAAGAACTCGAAGCTTTAAAGCGGAAATGTTTTCGCTGAACAATTATGTGCACGTAATATAATCTCATTCCTATAAGTTAGTTAAGTCATCACACTTCCCTATAGGTTACTTATCACTACTAATATTTAAATAAATATACTATTATACTATATATATCTTATATTATTTTAAAATGTTATTTTCATTTATAACAAACAGCTATATTTCTTTCAACAAACATTTTTTTTATTACATTATGCAGAAAATAAGAAGTGCTATAAGGCATGGGGTAAATGCACATTGGCCGCCGCAAGGCCAATATGTGTCTAAACTTGCGCTAGTGATAACAGCTGGTGAAAGAAACCAGTCCCACTGCAATCAGCTGATTTCGGACGGTTTTATTGTAAAAAGGGGGTGTTTTCAGGAGACAAACCCTTTAGGCTGGGTTCACACGAGCACATTACGTCCGTAAAGGACGGAACGTATTTCGGCCGCAAGTCCCGCATCATAGTTATGTACGATGCCAGGAGTCCCTGCCTCTCCGTGGAACTACTGTCCCGTACTGAAAACATGATTACAGTACGGGACAGTTGTCCTGCAGCGAGGCGGGGACTCCTAGCGTTATACATAACTATGATGCTAGGAGCCCGGCTCTCTGCAGTGTGTTCGGCCCGGACTTGCGGCCGAAATACGTTCCGTCCATTACGGACGTAACATGCTCGTGTGAACCCAGCCTTAAAGCGCATTTCCATTGTAAAGCATATTCATTCTATGCTGAATTCTGCAGGTAGTTAGTGAATAGGATGAATACCTATACGAGTATAGACCATTGGCATGCGCCAAACAATAATGCGTCCACACAAATCATAAAGCAAATACCTATACCAGACTGTGAAGACTACTAGTATATCCAGAAAATGAAACACACATAGCACAAGTCATGTACCATGACAATTTAAAATAAACTTTATTGAAATATACATAACACATTGGCCATCAAAAGATAAAAACAATATAGCACACAGTTAAAAAGGAGAGTATGGAGGAGCTGCGTGAATAATCCAATACATATGCTACCATACTAAAAACATCCTGTGATGTGGTAACAAATGCAGATATCTATAGAAAAGATAATCATATAGATCAAGTATTTGGACAACAGAAGCACATAAATATATTTAGCACCTGACAGAAGAGCACACAATTGTGCATGCATATAAAAGTATACAGCTAGAGCTCCAAGTTGCACCCAAAACAAAGACCATGCTTTATAAATAAAGGATATTGCACAAACCCATGGACTGCATGATAGGAAGCACGCAGGAACACTCCACACTGACCGCCCCCGACGCACGTTTCGGCTTTCTCAGCTGACGGCGAAACGTGCGTCGGGGGCGGTCAGTGTGGAGTGTTCCTGCGTGCTTCCTATCATGCAGTCCATGGGTTTGTGCAATATCCTTTATTTATAAAGCATGGTCTTTGTTTTGGGTGCAACTTGGAGCTCTAGCTGTATACTCTTATATGCATGCACAATTGTGTGCTCTTCTGTCAGGTGCTAAATATATTTATGTGCTTCTGTTGTCCAAATACTTGATCTATATGATTATCTTTTCTATAGATATCTGCATTTGTTACCACATCACAGGATGTTTTTAGTATGGTAGCATATGTATTGGATTATTCACGCAGCTCCTCCATACTCTCCTTTTTAACTGTGTGCTATATTGTTTTTATCTTTTGATGGCCAATGTGTTATGTATATTTCAATAAAGTTTATTTTATATTGTCATGGTACATGACTTGTGCTATGTGTGTTTCATTTTCTGGATATACTAGTAGTCTTCACAGTCTGGTATAGGTATTGATAGTTAGTGAATAGGATCCTTCATTGTTTACATCCGGAGTATAAAAAGCTGTCCAGGTCACATAATGCTCACACCGGTGCATGGCTTGTTACAAAAGAGAAATAGAATAAATGTACTGTAACGAGCAATGCGCCTATGTGTCCATCATATTACCGGAACTGATTTGTATGCACTGGAAGTAAATAAAGAAGGTTCATATTAATTTTGTAAATAGTGAGACATTGATACACAAAGTATATTAAAAAGTTGTATTATACAATTAATTTATTTAATTTGCTAAGCCCATGCAACTCCTTTAATCCCTTAATCACTGCCCATATGTCTTTTCACGGTGCTCATTAAGGGTACTTATGCCACAGCGCCACCTTTTCTCGGCGCTGTGTCATAAGACTGGCATTGATGTCCCGTGACAGCTAGAGCGGGTGCCAGGCTGTCTAAAGACAGCTAAGCTACTTCTATACTGGCTAGCATTGGAGTTACCTTCATTCCCTGTCGTTTAACCCCTTAGATACCGCTGTCAATAGCGACCACAGAATCTAAGTGGTTTCAGAGGGAGGGGGCTCTTTCTGTCACCCCTTCAGCACCCCCACAATGGTATTGCGGGGTCTCGATGGTTTCCATGGCAGTCAGGGACCGAAGTGGCCCCTAGTTCTGCCAACAGTGCATGCATTTTAGGCCCTGCCCAAGCTTTATAGAATTCCTTGCATGTTCTAGAAGGTGGGGCAGCTGTTATTTAAAAAAAATTGTCTTCATGGGCATTGTAGGGTATTTTTTTAATTTGAAACAATCTCATACATTGTATGTGTATTGTAGCATAGAGAGTCTCTAATTCACAGATATTAGAGCATTGAATTAATTGTACTGCAGGAAGCATGCTTCATGTGCACAATAACTTATTTCCTGACAAGGTATAATAGACATATTTAAGTATAGCAATTCCTTCCTTGCAGCATCCTACAGGAGCTGAGTATTGCAATTAGAGATGAGCGAACCGGGACAACCGAACCCGGTTTCGGTCCGAACATCGTGAAAAGTTCGGTTCGCAGCGAATCCGAACTTCACCGGGTTCGGCCGAACCCGTTTTGACCGAACCCGGCTACATTTTGGCGCCTGCCACATGTTAGATGTAAAATGGAGGATTTCACAATATCACCTGACATCAGGCTACCCCATAATGCCTTGCAAACGGCTCTCCCAGCCAATCGGGAGGAAGCATAGGGGCGGGCTCAAGCCTGCAATAAAAGTCTATGCACGGAGCTCAGCGGCCATTTTACAGGAGCTGTAGGGAGAGCATCTCTGTGCAGTTAGGGAAAGCTTTAGGAATCCAGCAATCGAAGGGGCTCATCCACTACAGCGGGAGTCTACTCTCAACATCCAAATTGCAATACAAATTCTCCATTTGCCAAGCCAGTGTGTGAATAAGCATTTAGAAGGGGCTCATCCCGGGCCGTTGCATCCAACTTGCAATACAGGCAGCTGAGGCTGCCTTTGTAGTACTACAACTTCCAGCATTCCCTGAGTCAGTGCAGTGACTGATAGAAATTCTCATTCATTGCCATTTGCCAAGCCAATGTGTGCCTTTTAATGTGCTGCTACTACTACTACTACCACCCTTGCTGTCCGTTGGCTACCTCTACTACCACCAACACACCTCCACTGCCGTCTGCTACAAGCAGGCCTGCCCCACCACAGGGCTTTGTCCTGTGACTGTCCAGTCTGTTTTAATGTGCTGCTACTACTACTACCACCCTTGCTGTCCGTTGGCTACCTCTACTACCACCAATACACCTCCACTGCCGTCTGCTACAAGCAGGCCTGAGGCCTGCCCCACCACAGGGCTTTGTCCTGTGACTGTCCAGTGTCTTTTAATGTGCTGCTACTACTACTACTACTACCACAACCCTTGCTGTCCGTTGGCTGCCCCACCACAGGGCTTTGTCCTGTGACTGTCCAGTCTGTTTTAATGTGCTGCTACTACTACTACTACTACCACCACCCTTGCTGTCCGTTGGCTACCTCTACTACCACCAATATACCTCCACTGCCGTCTGCTACAAGCAGGCCTGAGGCCAGCCCCACCACAGGGCTTTGTCCTGTGACTGTCCGTGTCTTTTAATGTGCTGCTACTACTACTACTACCACCACCCTTTCTGTCCGTTGGCTACCTCTACTACCACCAATACACCTCCACTGCCATCTGCTACAAGCAGGCCTGGAGGGCTTGTGAAAAGCCATTGCTTGTTGCTTTTACATCCATGTATGGATGAACCCCGGCAGGCATCTGCCAATAAAAAGGGTAAATATTTGGAGGGCTTGTGAAAATCCATTGCTTGTTGCTTTTTACAACCATGTATGGATGAACCCCGGCAGGCATCTGCCAATAAAAAGGGTACATTTTTGGAGGGCTTGTCAAAAGCCATTGCTTGTTGTTGCTTTTACATCCATGTATGGATGAACCCCGGCAGACATCTGCCAATAAAAAGGGTACATTTTTGGAGAGCTTGTCAAAAGCCATTGCTTGTTGCTTTTACATTACATCCATGTATGGATGAACCCCGGCAGGCATCTGCCAATAAAAACGGTACATTTTTGGAGGGCTTGTGAAAAGCCATTGCTTGTTGCTTTTACATCCATGTATGGATGAACCCCGGCAGGCATCTGCCAATAAAAAGGGTACATTTTTGGAGGGCTTGTCAAAAGCCATTGCTTGTTGCTTTTACATCCATGTATGGATGAACCCCGGCAAGCATCTGCCAATAAAAAGGGTAAATTTTTGGAGGGCTTGTCAAAAGCCATTGCTTCTTCTTTTACCACCTTATATGTATGAACCCTGGCAGGCATCTGCCGCCAATAATGGTTAATTTTTGTACCTTTTTTAACAATGCATTAAGCATACAACATGCACAAGTGCAGTGGTTTCTGTTAGTTATCACCGTGTCCCATCCGTTTTCCTATAGCCATACATGTTGGCGTAACTTTGACATTAACTTTGCCTTAAAGATAGCTCAAAAGTAATTGGATACTCTCATGGGTGACCTAAGAGTGTTACACAGGGCTTCTAGGGCTTTTAAACAGTGTTATACACTATTTTTAGGGGCTTTCTTGTATTACAGGTTCGGTCAGAACTAGTTCGGTCCGAATCAAACTTTTTCATGAAATTCGGCGAACTAGCCGAACCGAACTTTTCATAAGTTCGCTCATCTCTAATTGCAATGCCACTTGGGGATTTTCTTCCTTAAACTAAGAGCCTTTGAGACCTTCAAAGGATGAAGCATTGACGTTCTAACCTTTCTCTATGTTCTTCTTTTTCAAACAACCTGCATTATTTCCTGACTAGGCTCACTATACAGATATTATTATTTTTTTCAAGATGAAAAAGAAAAGGAAATAAAGAAAAGTATGTAATAATCAAGAAAGCTTTAAACATAACCAAGTTAATCAGATGTAATAAACCATCGGTACTTTAAATTTAATGTAGCTTTAAATGTACATACTGAACTCCATTACACTGTATACATATACATAGTGTAGAATTTATTATGCCATGAGTTTTGAAGGGATGCATGGAAGTTTACGGTGACTAAAGACAACATACATACTAGTATTGGAGGTTAGGATGCGGTCATGTTTACAATTGGTGTGTTTGTAGTTTCTATAGTGCACTAGAAGAATAGACCAAATAGGTTAGGATCAGGTGGACATGTTTTGCATCTGTAAAGACCTTGACTCTGTCTGATTTTTATGTCAAGGCTTTATTTAGGTTACACCATCAACAGGTCCTTGAACTCTACAGTTTATTTTCAGAGGACTTTGAAAGTCAGGTGGTAAACCATGCCATGAATGGTAAACTGTTGTAGTTTTAAAGATTAGCGCCATACAGAAGAGACAATTTAAGGACAGCAGGTTAAAGACTCTTTGCTTCAGTTATAAATTAGTGTTGTGGATTGAATAAATACATGATACACCCCATTATAATATTGCACATTTCAAATTGTATTTCAATAAAGTATTATGAAAGTACGTCTCCATGAAGTTTTGACACTTGGCTGTATTAATTAATTAGCATTTTATAAAAAGAAAATGACATTATTATTATTAAAAATAAATATTTCAATGGGTTTAATATTAGTTTGTTTATTTCTCTGTATTTTTTTTCTTAAAACATATTTTTATAAAAAAAAGGTTCTTGACAACAGACTTATTCTATTTAAACTGTTTTTTATAAAAAAAATTATATAGTAAATAAGGGAAAAATAGGAGATGGGTGTAAGTGGTAGAGGGTAAATAGGTAGCATGTCATCCTTATTTTAAATATGCATTACCAGGTCTATTAACCCCTTTGCACACCACGAAGTAATAGTACGTCCTCATACGCTGAGCCTGCTCTATACGCTGTGGGTGTTCCTGGCCTTCAATCGAGACCACAACATCTGAGGTGTTAAAAGTTAAAAAGAGACGGGCCCCTCCGACATCTTATCGGCTCCCCAATAGCTGGGTGCCGATGGATGTCATGCAGTCCAGGGGCCTGATGAAGGCCCCCAGGTCTGCCTCTGGCAGCACTTAACAGAAGCCTGTAAAAATTACAATATACTACAATAAATTAGTATTGCAGTGTGCAGGGGCGTAGCTAGGGTGGGGCAAGCGGGGCATGTGCCCCGGGCGCAGTTTAGAGGGGGGCGCCAGAGCCACCTCCTCCTACACTATAATTGTACCTGTGTCGCAAGGACACAGGTACAATTAGAAGCAATGAATGACCGGGCACGTTCCGTGCCCGGCCATTCAGTGCCTTTCCACGAATGAAGCGACTGGTACCTTTTGTACCAGTGACGCTTCCGTCGATGAAAGGCGCTGACTGACTGACAGGGAAAGTCATCCTGCCCAGCCAATCAGCGCCTTTCATAGACGCTGCGTTCAACCCCAGCAGGTCTCCATGGCTGCCGGACGGCGTGGGAGCGGGAATAAGGTGAGTTTTATTTTTTTTTTTTTTAATTGTAATAGAAGTGTGGCTGTATCTGCGGGGGGGGACTTTGTCTACACGGGGGACTTTATCTACGGGGGGTGTCTATCTACAGGGGGACTATATCTACAGGGCTGGGCTATATACAGGGGGACTATATCTACAGGGCTAGGCTATATACAGGGGGACTATATCTACAGGGCTGGGCTATATACAGGGGGACTATATCTGCTGGGCTATATACAGGGGGACTATATCTACAAGGGGGCTATATACAGGGGGACTATATCTACAGGGGGGCCATATACAGGGGGACTGTATCTACAGGGGGGCTATATACTGGCGTGGGCTGTCTATAGAGCACCATATACAGGGGTGGGCTATATAGTATATAGCCCCCTGTAGATATAGCCCACCCCTGTATATGGTGCTCCATAGATAGCCCACCCCAGTATATAGCCCCCCCTGTAGATATAGTCGCCCTGTATATAGCCCAGCCCTGTAGATATAGCCCAGCCCTGTAGATATAGCCCAGCCCTGTAGATATAGCCCCCTGTAGATATATTCCCCCTGTATATAGCCCACCCCTGTATATAGCCCCCTATGTATAGCCCACCCCTGTAGATATAGCCCCCCTGTATATAGCCCCCCTCTGTAGATATAGCCCCCCTCTGTAGATATAGCCCCCTGTGTATAGCCCACCCCTGTAGATATGGTCCCCCTGTAGATATGGTCCCCCTGCAGATATGGTCCCCCTGTAGATATAGTCCCCCTGTAGATATAGTCCCCCTGTATATAGCCCACCCCTGTATATAGCCCCCCTGTAGATATGGTCCCCCTGTAGATATGGTCCCCCTGTAGATATGGTCCCCCTGTAGATAGCCCACCCCTGTATATAGTCCCCCTGTAGATATAGCCCACCCCTGTATATAGTCCCCCTTCAGATATAGCCCACCCCTGTATACAGTATCCCACAAATAGCTCCCCCTATAGTGCTCCACAGAAAGCCCACCCCTGTATATAGCCCCCTTGTACATATAGTCCACCCCTGTATATAGTGCTCCACAGATAGCCCACCCTTGTATATAGTATGGTATAGTATGTGGAGCACTATATACAGGGGTGGACTATCTAGTGGAGCACTATATACAGGGGTGGACTATATGTACAAGGGGGGGCTATATACAGGGGTGGGCTATCTGTGAAACACTATATACAGGGGTGGGCTATATCTACAGGGGGGCTACATACATGGTTGGGCTATCTGTAGAGCTCTATATACAGGGGTGGGCTATATCTACAGGGGGCTATATACGGGGGTGGGCTATCTGCAGAGCACTATAGGGGGAGTTATTTGTGGGAAACTATATACAGGATGGTCTATATGTGGGCACTATCTACAGGGGCTCTATGGCAGGCACTATCTACAGGGGGCACAGTGTGTGTGTGTGTGTGTGTGTGTGTGTGTATGTGTGGGACACGGTGTATGGTGCTATTATAATTAGAGGTGCAGTGTATGGCACTATTATATTTAGTGGCGTAGTGTGTGGTATAATGATAACTTTATATTTATTTATAGGTAAAACAGATAAAAACAAGGACATTTATGCAAAAACACCGAAAAAGGCCATACTTACAAATGGACACAGCCAGGTCAGAAACGCTGATGAAGGTGAGTGAGCAGGTGCTTTAAATAATAATAGCCACTCCCACTAGTCTTGAGGGGAGTGGTATGTGGTGCATGGGATGTGTAGTAAGAAATAATAAATGAATAGTGTATGTGCAAGTGTAATAATGTAAGTGAAATATAGGGGGCAGTAATGAGTAAAGTGCCTAAAAAATAAATGAATAATGGGATGCAAGTGTGTGAAACATGGAGGGATAGTGTGTAAGTCATGAGGCGCAACGTGTCTAGCCAGGTAGAAGCCTATTTGTGACGCCTTGATAATTCATAGAGCGGGCTACCCTGCTTGCTAGGCCAAACAACAACACACCATGCTCTCCCAGCATCAAAGACCTGGCTGTGTCCAAAAGAAGCGAATATAAGTAATAATGAAAAATACCTGGGGTATTAGTGATCATTTTGGCCAAAAGGACGCAAGCTCGCAATCCACGACAAGGATCCCCAGACTTGCGAGTCCCTAACTGGAGCGAAAAGCTCCTGATGTACAGACAAAACAGATAAAAACAAGGACATTTATGCAAAAACACCGAAAAAGGCCATACTTACAAATGGACACAGCCAGGTCAGAAACGCTGATGAAGGCGAGTGAGCAGGTGCTTTAAATAATAATAGCCACTCCCACTAGTCTTGAGGGGAGTGGTATGTGGTGCATGGGATGTGTAGTAAGAAATAATAAATGAATAGTGTATGTGCAAGTGTAATAATGTAAGTGAAATATAGGGGGCAGTAATGAGTAAAGTGCCTAAAAAATAAATGAATAATGGGATGCAAGTGTGTGAAACATGGAGGGATAGTGTGTAAGTCATGAGGCGCAACGTGTCTAGCCAGGTAGAAGCCTATTTGTGACGCCTTGATAATTCATAGAGCGGGCTACCCTGCTTGCTAGGCCAAACAACAACACACCATGCTCTCCCAGCATCAAAGACCTGGCTGTGTCCAAAAGAAGCGAATATAAGTAATAATGAAAAATACCTGGGGTATTAGTGATCATTTTGGCCAAAAGGACGCAAGCTCGCAATCCACGACAAGGATCCCCAGACTTGCGAGTCCCTAACTGGAGCGAAAAGCTCCTGATGTACAGACAAAACAGATAAAAACAAGGACATTTATGCAAAAACACGAAAAAGGCCATACTTACAAATGGACACAGCCAGGTCAGAAACGCTGATGAAGGCGAGTGAGCAGGTGCTTTAAATAATAATAGCCACTCCCACTAGTCTTGAGGGGAGTGGTATGTGGTGCATGGGATGTGTAGTAAGAAATAATAAATGAATAGTGTATGTGCAAGTGTAATAATGTAAGTGAAATATAGGGGGCAGTAATGAGTAAAGTGCCTAAAAAATAAATGAATAATGGGATGCAAGTGTGTGAAACATGGAGGGATAGTGTGTAAGTCATGAGGCGCAACGTGTCTAGCCAGGTAGAAGCCTATTTGTGACGCCTTGATAATTCATAGAGCGGGCTACCCTGCTTGCTAGGCCAAACAACAACACACCATGCTCTCCCAGCATCAAAGACCTGGCTGTGTCCAAAAGAAGCGAATATAAGTAATAATGAAAAATACCTGGGGTATTAGTGATCATTTTGGCCAAAAGGACGCAAGCTCGCAATCCACGACAAGGATCCCCAGACTTGCGAGTCCCTAACTGGAGCGAAAAGCTCCTGATGTACAGACAAAACAGATAAAAACAAGGACATTTATGCAAAAACACCGAAAAAGGCCATACTTACAAATGGACACAGCCAGGTCAGAAACGCTGATGAAGGCGAGTGAGCAGGTGCTTTAAATAATAATAGCCACTCCCACTAGTCTTGAGGGGAGTGGTATGTGGTGCATGGGATGTGTAGTAAGAAATAATAAATGAATAGTGTATGTGCAAGTGTAATAATGTAAGTGAAATATAGGGGGCAGTAATGAGTAAAGTGCCTAAAAAATAAATGAATAATGGGATGCAAGTGTGTGAAACATGGAGGGATAGTGTGTAAGTCATGAGGCGCAACGTGTCTAGCCAGGTAGAAGCCTATTTGTGACGCCTTGATAATTCATAGAGCGGGCTACCCTGCTTGCTAGGCCAAACAACAACACACCATGCTCTCCCAGCATCAAAGACCTGGCTGTGTCCAAAAGAAGCGAATATAAGTAATAATGAAAAATACCTGGGGTATTAGTGATCATTTTGGCCAAAAGGACGCAAGCTCGCAATCCACGACAAGGATCCCCAGACTTGCGAGTCCCTAACTGGAGCGAAGGGTACTATATATGTTATAGGTGGTTTACCGACTACGGTTTGTTCCAGGTTGCATATTGAAAACGTGTGTCATTTTTGGTTAATCCTTGGTAATATAGTGTCAATAGTGAAACATTTTTTTCTACTTTGGTTTCCTTATTTAGGGTAACCTCTACCCAATCCATCCTGAATACATGGGATAGTTTTTTTGTAAGAATATTTGCAAGGAGGATGGTTGCGATGAGAGTCACTCTTGCAAGATATATACAACTCTTGTATATATATATCCATGAAAACAATATATGGCTATTTGAGTCGGAACTTGAAAAAATACTTCAATGTACTGTATACTTCGGGTGCATTTAATAAAAATAATTAAAAAACAGCTATGTGATTACTGCTGTTGTCAATAATATGGATTGCAGAGATCATAATGATCTGCATATTGACAGACAATCATTATTCATTTAATTTGCAGATGTCACTATCGATCTCACCTGTACACTGCTTTGTAATTTAGGTACACTACCTAAATTACTGCAATGATTGGTAATTTCTCCACTCCAAAATTCAATAAACAGATTATTGGAGCCAACATATACTGCCACGTTGGGTACGTGGACCCACTGGGCCGTACCGCCTTAACGGTATGGCAGCTGGCTAACAGGACACAGGTCAGAGTCTATAGTTCGTATAGGTGTACCTGTGGTAGCTCAGACAGTAGCAAGACAGGTTCGGATGGGACTAGGCAGCAGGCAGGCACCAGGCATGGTGCAGCACGACTGGCGTGGTACTCAGCACAGCATGACTCCAACTCAATAAGGCACTTGACCAGGATAGCACGGTATACAGGTTACAGGTAGCAGGAACGGGAAGCACTGGGAACTGGAAAACACTTAGGAGACCATTTGCAAAGACGGACTATGGTAACGACAACAAAGCTCAGGCAATACAGGAAGGGGCAGAGCCCTTCATATAGTCCAGGGTGCTCTGGGAGCAATCAGCTCAATCTCACACCTGTGTGCGCTCTGGCTCCTTAAGGCTAGACTGAGCTCGCGAGCGCACCCTGGTGGTCACTGTGGAACAGGACGGCTGCATGTGCAGACATCTCTGGAGAGAATGGTGTCGACAGGATGGAAGGAGTTTGTGGTCAGTGACCACGTACGTTACATATATATACATATGCATACATTTTTGCATGACAATCTTAGTTTTTTTACACAAAATATTCTTTAACTCATACTTATAAAAGAAAAAAATTGAGGCAGGGGTGGACACCGACAACAGAAGGCCCAATGTGTAAGATGGGTATATGGCCTCTTGTTTTCCAACTACTAATTTATTGAAAGTGGGTTTCCCATCTCATTCATGGCTCTCCGGAAAATCCCTCACCAGGTGATCAAATAAACCATAGGGAGCACAATATTAGTTAGTTATCCCCATTGCCTGCATGTCAGCCCATGAATTGGGAAAAAAAAGGCACCCTTGTTTCCTATATCAATGCTTATGTTATACAAAAACCAGAATACATGGTATGATTACTATTCCGGGTATTATTCCAGTGGTCTAGAGTGGTTTAGGGTTTACCATCTAATATCTTGGTCATAAACGGTGGTAAAGAGGTTACACAAATCTGTGGTAATCTAGGGGAGTTATGGGTTCATCCCGCAATGGAACTAAATAATTGAATAAATAAGAAAATAAAGTAAAAAATATTAACTTCAATAACCAATATATAAGCTTTTGAAGTTGTTCCCTCGAGTATTTAAAAATTTTGTTTGCTTTGTTTTTTTCTATAAACATTTCTTTATTTTAAAAACAAACACTTGAAATGGCAGCAGTTTCAGACACTTGAGGGTTACCTATTCACTGAAGGGATAACCTGCCAAATCATGTAGTAGTAAAGAGGAAAGGGATGTATAAATTTATAACCAGACAGATTTATTTTAATGCCGGCGCCCATTGGCATACTACCTCTCCCAGCAAGCACAACTTCCAGGTTACCTTTGGTACACGCTGTATGGTTCCAGGGTCTCCACACTGCCATGCACGTGCACTTCCTTCTGCTGCTGGTGTTGTTGGATCGGCCCATAGGGCGCACACACGCTCACTTCCTGCATCTTTTAGGACCAGTCCGCACCCAAATCCTTCTGCAGCCCACCCCTGTCAATCACCAGGCATATTAGTCTGATTCACTGGACACACCCTGCCTGAGCAATATTGGAACTACCTGGTGGTATCCAGCGAAAGTTCCTGTATGCATTGGATCCTGTCTGCTATTGCTATTTGTGGTTAGCCTTTATCCGGTTATCAATTACCAGCCTGCATCCAGTCCACTGTTGCTATCTGTGGTTAGTCTGTACCAGTCTGTATCCAGTCCGCTGTTGCTATCTGGTATCTGACGGTGTCCACAGCTACCTACTACTAGCCTGTATCCAGCTACCTGCTACAAGCCTGTATCCAGCTCTCCGTTATGAGCCTGTATCCAGCTCTAAATTATCAGCCTGTATCCAGCTCTCCACCATCAGCCTGTATTAACTCTCCGCCACCAGCCTGTAACCAGCTCTGTGTCACCAGTCTGTATCCAGCTCTCATTCCACCCAGCCTGTATCCCATTTTCCGCTACCAGCCTGTATCCTGCTCTCCGCCACCAGCCTCTATCCAGCTTTCCGCCCCCAGCCTGTATCCAGCTTTCTGCCACTAGCCTGTATCCAACTCTCAGCAACCAGCCTGTATCCAGCTCTCTGCAACCAGCCTGTATCCAGCTCTCAGATACCAGCCTTTATCCAGCTACCTGCTACAGCCTGTGTCCTGGTATTGCCAGCGGCTACTCTCATCGGTGGAGTAGCCCAGTGGGTCCAGAAACCACAGGTAGTAACATTTATGAGTTTGGAAAAAATAGGTTTACAGCCTCTATAGAAGCTGTATTGGCTATCATTTCCTGTTGTCACTTTCTTACAACTAACAGCTTAAGCCCTGTTCACATCACGTTTCCGATGTACACTTAATGTGTATGTCAAAAAAAGATCCCAGCGTACATGCTAAGGGAATTCATAGGGATCCATTAGCCCAATAGAGACCAAAAGAATGTTCTTTTGGCCTCTGTTGAGCCGGTATACATTGGTATGCAACAAAAAAAGTTATGGGATAACATAGTAGACTATGCTATTCCATAAAATTGTAAACAGTAAAAAAAAGTAAACGGATTCATATATGTTTATTTTTTTTTTACAATTGCAGTCTATGTACAACATTGGGATTCGTTGCTGACCTACTTTGGAGGTATACGTATGGAGGTTTTTGCGGCGTTTACTTCAAACAAAGGGCAATAGTGACATGTGAACAGGGCCTTAATTATTTACAATAGCTCAATTTAGTGGCTTAAAATTTGTCACGCTCTGTGGGTATGTGGACCCACTGGGCTGTACCGCCGTAGTGGGAAAGCAGCTGGTCAGAGTACCAAGTCAACGTCTATAGTCTGAGTAATGGTACATGTGGTAGTTCAGGCAGTAGCGATGGTTAGGCTCGGTTGGGACCTTGGCAGCAGACACCAGACGTGATGCAGCACAGCAGACGTGATCGGTGCCACAACACGACTCCAATTCTTTAAGGCACAGGAACAAGGTAGCACGGGATACAAGTAGCAGAAACGGGAACACTGGAAACTCGAAAACACTAAGGGAACATTTGCAAGGACTGACATGGGCAAACACAACAATGCTCAGGCAATGAAGGAAGGGGCAGGGCCCCTCTTATAGTCCAGGGCGAGTATGGGCTAATTACTGATTTTCTTCATGTGTGTACGCTGGCCCTTTAAGTACCCTACAGGACCCAGCAGAATGAAGTGGAAGTGAGCGCTGGTGCCTCCTAAGGAGGAGATGTGGGCCAGTGCTCACTTATCCATGGCTGCGGCCGTCGGGGGGTGTGTAAACCCGATGGTCCGTGGCCATGGGCGTTACAGTATGCCCCCCTCTTACGCCCCATCTTCTTGGGGCCAGAGCAGGAGAGAAACTTCTTCACGAGGTTAGGAGCATTGAGGGTAGCAGCACTTCTGGACCAAACCCCCTCCAATCCACCTAATAAAAAGCTCTTCCTCCCACTTTTATGGTGTCCAAGATCTCCTTAACCTCAAATGTATCTGACTAACTGCTGGGGGCGACTGCAGGACTAGGAATCTTTGTGTAGCAGTTCTGGACCCCAGGCTTCAGGAGGAAGACATGAAAGGAGTTGGGGATCTTGAGGGTGGGAGGCAGCCGAAGCTTGTAGGCAACAGGGTTGATCTGCTGTAGGATCTCTAAGGGTCCGAGGAACCTGGGAGCAAACGTGAAAGATGGCACCCTCAGCCGGATATTCCTTGAGGACAGCCAGACCTTGGTACCTGAAATAAGCTGAGGATGCTCTCTTCTCCTTGTGTCTGCCTTTTGTTTCATGTGGTCGGCCGCCAGCAGAATAGAGGATTGGGTTTGCTGCCTTATCTCCAGGAAATCCCTGAATGCAGAGTCAGCTGCGGGCACCTGGGACGTAACTGACACCGAGAGAGGAATTAGTGGGTGTTAGCCATAAACAATCAAGAATGGTGTGGCCGCAGTGGACTCGCTTGTGTGGTTGTTATAGGAGAACTCGGCCCAAGCAAGAAGCTGCACCCAGTCATCATGTTGCCTGAGGATAAAGTGTCATAGATTGTTCTCCATGACCTGATTGATTCTCTCGACTTGACCATTGGACTGGGGGTGGTAGGCTTAGGAAAAGTCCAACTTTAAATCGAGGAGTTTACAGAGGGCTCTCCAGAACTTTGAGGTGAACTGAACTCCCCGATCAGACATGATATGCAGAGGTAAGTCTCACGGGCACAGGGTATGTGCACCCACTAGGCCGCTCCGCCGTAGCGGGGAGGCAGCTGACCAGGTCACAGTCTAAGCAGAAGTAAATGGTAGGCAGTATGCTTGGGTACCTGAAATAGTCCGGGTGGTGGCTGTGGATTCAGCACGGATGGAGGCAGGTGCGGCAAATGGCGCCAGACGTGGCGGGCAGTATCCGATGACACTTGACGTGGCAGATGGCACTTGATGTGGCAGGTGGCACTTGACGTGGCAGATGGCACTTGACGTGGCAGAAGACACTTGACGTGGCAGAGGGCACTTGACGTAGCAGATGGCACTTGACGTGGCAGAAGACACTTGACGTGGCAGATGGCACTTGATGTGGCAGATGACACTTGAACGCGGGTAGGCACAGGAACAACACGGAATACAGGAACGGTAACAGGGCACGGGTAACAGCTAGAACGGGAGACACTAAGGAACCATTTGCGAGACAGACTGGGAAAGATTAACAACGCTCAGGCAAGGATTAGAAGGCCAGGGGCCTTCTTATAGACCAGGAAATCGTGGCAGTTAATGGTGATGACGATTTCCTAATTGCGCGCGCCGGCCCTTTAAGGCCGGGCGCGAGCGTGCGCGCGCACCCTACGGGATCCAGCTGAACGGAGCGGAAGTGAGCGCTGGCATCTCCTAGGAGGGAGACGGAGGCCAGCGCTCACAGATCCATGGCTGCGGGCGTCGGGAGGTGAGTAAACCCGACGGCCCGCGGCCATGGGCGCTACAGTATCCCCCCTCTTACGCCCCCTCTTCTTGGGGCCAGAGTGAGAGAGGAACTTTTTAATAAGAGCAGGAGCACTGAGGTTCTCTTCTGGCTCCCAGGACCTCTCCTCAGGACCAAACCCTCTCCAGTCCACCAAATAGAAAGTCCTTCCTCCTACTCTCTTGCGGTCCAGGATCTCCTTTACCTCAAATACATCAAAAGGACCGCTGGGAGCAACTGTGGGACTAGAGGTCTTGCTGTAGCAGTTCAGGACCACTGGTTTCAGGAGGGACACATGGAAGGAGTTAGGGATTCTGAGGGTAGGAGGCAGCCGCAGCTTATAGGAGACCAGGTTAATTTGTTGCAGGACCTCGAAAGGACCAAGGAACCTGGGAGCGAACTTGTATGAGGGCACCCTCAATCGAATGTTCCGAGAGGACAGCCAGACTTTAGTCCCCGGAAGATACTGAGGCGGCTCTCTTCTCCTAGTATCTGCCTTTCGCTTCATGCGTTCGACCGCCAGCAAAATAGAGGACCGGGTCTGTTGCCAGATTAGCAGGAAGTCCCCTTATGCAGAGTCAGCAGCGGGTACCTGAGATGAAGTCAACACAGGAAGAGGGACTCTGGGGTGTTGACTGTACACGATGTGAAACGGAGTGGAAGTGGTGGACTCACTTGCGTGGTTATTATATGAAAACTCTGCCCATGGAAGAAGCTGTACCCAGTTATCGTGCTGTGAAGAGATGAAGTGGCGGAGATAATTTTTCATGATCTGGTTGATCCTCTCAACTTGCCCATTGGACTGGGGGTGATAGGCAGAGGAAAAGTCCAAACTCACATCCAGGAGTTTACAGAGGGCTCTCCAGAACTTGGAGGTAAACTGAACCCCCCGGTCGGACACAATGTGAAGAGGCAAGCCATGCAAGCGGAAGATGTGCAGAATGAAGAGACTTGCCAGTCGAGGAGCAGAGGGTAAGCCGGTCAGCGGGATAAAATGTGCCATCTTAGAGAACCGGTCCACCACCACCCGATGGTGTTGCATCCTGCTGAGAGAGGAAGGTCCGTGACGAAGTTCATAGCAATGTGCTGCCAGGGGGCACTGGGTACAGGCAGGGGTTGAAGCAGGCCGGCAGGCTTGCTGTGAGTCACTTTGTTGGAGGCACACACCGTGCAAGCAGAGACAAAGTCCAGAACATCCTTAGGTAGCGTGGGACACCAGAAGTGACGAGCGACCAGGTCTTGGGTTTTACGGACACCAGCGTGCCCAGCCAGTTTAGAACAGTGTCCCCAGCGGAGAATTCTTTTTCGGTCTGCCAACCGAACAAAAGTTCACCCCGGAGGGATATCTCTAAGCTGCAGAGGATTGGCGGTGACAACACAGGATGGGTCTATGATCGTCTGAAGGGTCTCCACTGTGTCTTCCGTCTCAAATAATCTGGACAGGGCATCGGCCCTCACATTCTTGTCAGCGGGACGGTAGTGGAGCAAAAATTGGAAATGGGTGAAGAACAGTGACCACCTGGCTTGACGGGGATTCAGTCGTTGAGCAGACTGAAGGTAAGTAAGATTATTGTGGTCGGTGAAGATCAGGATGGGGTGAGCAGCGCCCTCCAGAAGATGTCTCCACTCCTCCAGGAACAATTTGATAGCCAGTAGCTCCCGATCTCCAATGGAATAGTTGCGCTCAGCAGAGGAAAACAGTCTTGAGTAGTAGCCACATACTACTGCCTTTCCTTTGGAGCTCCTCTGGAACAGAAGTGTGCCTGCACCAACAGAGGAAGCGTCCACTTCCAGTGCGAACTGCTGAGATACGTCAGGGTGATGGAGGATCGAAGCTGAAGTGAAGGCTTTCTTGAGGCTAATGAATGCGGACTCTGCCTCTGGAGTCCACACCTTGGCGTTCACACCCTTCTTGGTAAGGGTAGAGATGGGGGCCGTCAGAGAAGAAAAGTTCGGAATAAACTGCCGGTAGAAATTGGCGAAACCCAGGAACCGCTGTATGGCCCTTAGGCCTTGAGGACGTGGCCATTGCAGGACAGACTTTAGCTTCTCAGGGTCCATCTTAATGCCTTGATCCGAGATGACATAGCCCAGGAAGGGCAAAGACTTCTTCTCAAAGGTGCATTTCTCTAACTTGGCATACAAGCGATTCTCTCTTAGTCGCAGAAGAACTTGACGAACATGCCTCCGATGGGTCATCAGATCTGGGGAGAAAATTAGAATATCATCGAGATAAACTACAACAAACGTATAGAGGAGTTCTCGGAAGATGTCATTAACGAACTCCTGAAATACTGCGGGAGCATTACACAGTCCGAAGGGCATCACTAGGTATTCGTAGTGCCCATCGCGGGTGTTAAATGCCGTCTTCCATTCGTCACCCCGGCGAATCCGGATTAGATTATAGGCCCCCCGCAGATCTAGCTTGGAAAAAATGTTGGCTCCTCGAATGCGATCAAACAGCTCGTAAATGAGTGGCAACGGGTACTTGTTCTTGACCGTGATCTGATTGAGACCACGGTAATCAATGCAGGGTCGGAGAGATCCATCTCTCTTTTTAACGAAGAAGAATCCTGCCCCGGCCGGGGAGGAAGATTTTCTAATAAAACCCCTCTCCAAGTTCTCCTTGATATAGGCTGACATCGATAAAGTCTCTGGCAAGGAGAGAGGATATACTCATCCATGGGGAAGAAAAGCATTGGGAACCAGTTCAATGGGACAGTCGTAATTCCGATGTGGAGGCAACGTCTCAGCCTCTCGTTTGCAAAAGACATTTCGCAAAACTGGCATACTGAGAAGGTAGATCGGAGAGTGACTGAGGCAGAGGGGGCACAACAGGACGGACCTGTGACAGGCAATGGCTATGGCATCTGGAACCCCATTGAAGAACTTCTCCAGAACTCCAGTCGAGTGTCGGGGCGTGTAGACGGAGCCATGGCAGACCCAGCAGGATAGGATTGATAGCCTTGGGTATTACCAGGAAGGAGATCTGTTCCGAGTGAAGAGCTCCGACCCGTAGTGTCAACGGCTCAGTGATGAGCATGATCGGATCAGGCAACGGTAGACCATTCACAGAAGCAACTGTCAGGGGTCTCTCCAGACGGACTTTGGGTAGTTGAAACCGGTCCACTAGATCCTGGTGGATAAAATTAGCAGCCGCTCCAGAGTCAAGATAGGCGGAGGAAGGATGTGAAGTCTGTCCAGTGACGATGGCCACAGGTATAGACAATTTGGAAGAGGTTTTAACGTTTGGAGACGTTCCACCTAGAGTTGCCTCTCCAATCAACCCTAGGTACTGGAGTTTCCCGGTTTCTGTGGGCATTGGCGCACAAAATGACCCTTGAGGCCACAATACATACAAAGTCCAGAGGAGCGTCTGCGCTGCTTCTCCTGTTCAGATAACCGGACTCTGTCTACCTGCATGGGTTCCTCAGGTAGCACACTAGGAGTGGACAATAGTGGTCTCTGGGCAGAGGGTGCTGGTCTGTGGACCCGGCTCTCCTGACGAACCTCTTGAGAGCGCTCCCGGATTCTCATGTCAACCCGGTTGGCTAACAGGATGAGGGCATCCAAGGTAGAAGGAAGGTCGCGGGATGCCAGTTCGTCCTTGATGTGAGAGGACAGTCCCTGCCAGAAGGTCGCCACCAGTGCCTCATTGTTCCATGCCATCTCGGCTGCTAGGGTAGGGAAGGAGATAGCATACTCCCCTACTGTGGAGCCCTCTTTCTTGAGGGTCAGCAGAGTGGCTGCGGCAGAGGATGTTCGACCCGGCTCCTCGAACACGCCACGAAAGGACTGCAGGAACAAGGCTAGGTCCGCGGATACAGGTCCTTGTTGCTCCAAGATTGGGTTTGCCCATGCAAGGGCCTTGCCAGCGAGGAGGGAGATAATAAATGCCACTTTGGCCTCCTCGGAGGGGAAGAGATGAGGCCGTAGCCTAAAATGCACCGTGCATTGGTTGAGAAATCCTCTACATGCTCTGGGGTCACCGTCGTAGCGAGGAGGAAGAGACAGAGGAACTGAGGATCCGGAACAAACAGGGGGAGCAACAGGCAGTGGCACGCAACAGCTTCAGGGGGAAGAACCGGGGGTGGAACAGCGAGTAGATCCAGGCGGACCAGGATAGAATTCACCGCCTCAAGGAGTTGATCCTGACGTGTGCGTAGGTCATGCATCTCTGTCTGAATCTTCTGTACTGGGGTCTTGGGCTGGCCAGCGGGTTCCATGGCCTGAGCGTACTGTCACGGGCACAGGGTATGTGGACCCACTAGGCCGCTCCGCCGTAGCGGGGAGGCAGCTGACCAGGTTACAGTCTAAGCAGAAGTAAATGGTATGCAGTATGCTTGGGTACCTGAAATAGTCCGGGCGGTGGCTGTGGCTTCAGCACGGATGGAGGCAGGTGCGGCAAGTGGCGCCAGACGTGGCGGGCAGTATCCGAAGACACTTGAAGTGGCAGAAGACACTTGACGTGGCAGAAGACACTTGACGTGGCAGATAGCACTTGACGTGGCAGATGGCACTTGACGTGGCAGATGGCACTTGACGTGGCAGAAGACACTTGACGTGGCAGATGGCACTTGACGTGGCAGATGACACTTGAACGCGGGTAGGCACAGGAACAACACGGAATACTGGAACGGTAACAGGGCACGGGTAACAGCTGGAACGGGAGACACTAAGGAACCATTTGCGAGACAGACTGGGAAAGACTAACAACGCTCAGGCAAGGATTAGAAGGCCAGGGGCCTTCTTATAGACAAGGAAAACGTGTCAGTTGATGGTGATGACGATTTCCTAATTGTGCGCGCTGGCCCTTTAAGGCCGGGCGCGAGCGTGCGCGCGCACCCTACGGGATCCAGCCGAACGGAGCAGAAGTGAGCGCTGGCATCTTCTAGGAGGGAGACGGAGGCCAGCGCTCACAGATCCATGGCTGCGGGCGTCGGGAGGTGAGTAAACCCGACGGCCCGTGGCCATGGGCGCTACAGTAAGCCGTGCAGGCGGAAGATGTGTTGGATGAGGAGGTTGGCCAGTCGAGAAGCAGAAGTTAGGCAGGGTCAGCGGAACGAAATTAGCCATTTTCGGGAATCGGTCCACCACCACCCAGACCGTACTGCATCCCGCAGAGGGAGGCAGATCCATGACAAAGTCCATTGCTATATGCTGCCAGGGAGCATTGGGCACCGGCAGCGGCTGGAGCATGCCAGCGGGCTTGGAGTGAGCAACCTTGTTAGCCGCGCACACCGTGCAGGACGAAACAAAGTCCATGATATCTTTGGGCAGTGTGGGCTACCAGGTCTCGGGTTTTATGGGCACCCGTGTGACTTGCCAGTTTGAAGCTGTGTCCCCAGCGAGGAAGTCGTCTTCTGTCTGCCAGGTGTACAAAAGTCTCTAATTTGCAGAGGGTTGACAGAGACAATGCAGGACGAATCAATGATGTTTTGCAGAGACTCCATGGCATCCTCAGTCTCGAACGACCTGGACAAGGCATCGGCCCTAACATTTTTGTTGGCAGGGCGGTAGTGGAGCTGAAACTGGAACTGGGCAAAGAACAGGGACCACCTGGCTTGCCGGGGATTCAGCCGTTGGGCGACTGGAGATAGGTGAGGTTCTTGTGGTCTGTAAATATCAGAATAGGGTGAGCTGCGCCCTCCAGTAGATGTCTCCACTCCTCCAGAGCCAACTTGATGGCCAGTAACTCCTGATCCCCAATTGCACTCTGCAGAAGAGAAAAGTTTAGAATAACAGCCAGATACCACTGCCTTGCCTTTGGAACCTCTCTGGAACAGAAGTGCGCCTGCACCAACCGAGGAGCCATCCACCTCCAATGAAAACTGTCAAGATACATCAGAATGATGGAGGGTAGAGGCTGTTGTGAAGGCACTCTTCAGGCTTTGAACGCAGATTCTGCCTCTGGATTCCACACCTTGGCGTTAATGCCCTTTTTGGTGAGGGTAGATATGGGCGCTGTCAGTGAAGAGAAGTTTGGGATGAACTGCCGGTAGAAGTTGGTGAACCCCAAAAAGCGCTGTATGGACCTTAAGCCTTGAGGGCGTAGCCATTCCAGGACAGACTTTACCTTCTCAGGATTCATTTTGAGGCCTTGATCCAAGATGATGTAGCCCAGGAAGGGTAGAGAATTTCTCTCAAACACGCACTTCTCCAGCTTGGTATATAAGCGATTCTCCTTTAATCGCAGCAGAACTTGACGGACGTGTCTCTGACGAGTCAGCGGGTCTGGAGAAAAGATCAAGTAGTCATCGAGGTACACCACGACACAGACATAGAGGAGATCTCGGAAGATGTAATTGATGAACTCTTGGAAGACCGCGGGAGCTATACACAGGCCGAAGAGCATTACCAGGTATTCATAATGCCCATCTAGGGTATTTAATGCGGGTTTCCATTCCTCACCCTGGCGGATCTGGATTAAGTTGTAGGCCCCCCCCCCCCCCTACCCCGTAGGTCTAGCTTGGAAAAAATCTTGGCTGCTCGAATGCGGTCAAACAGTTCAGAGATTACTGGCAACAGATATCTGTTCTTGATCGTGATCTGATTGAGACCCCAGTAGTCGATGCAAGGTCGAAGAGATCCGTCTTTCTTTTTGACAAAAAAGAACCCGGCCCCGGCCGGGGAGCAGGACTTTTGTATAAAACCCCTCTCCAAATTCTCCTGGATATAAGCGGACATAGACTGGATCTCTGGCAAGGAGAGAGGGTATATCCGTCCACGAGGAGGGTACGCATCATTAACCAATTCAATGAGGCAGTCATATGCCCGGTGTGGGGGCAGCGTCTCATCCTCCTTGCTGAAGACATCCGCAAACTGTGAGTAGTGAGAGGGTAATCCTGCCAACAACCAAGGAAGAGGAGGTTGGGCTGGATGGATCTATCCCAGACAGCGGTTGAGAAACTTGGGACCCCACTGGAGAACCTCACCGGAGTTCAAGTCCAGGACTGGGGATGTAGTTGAAACCAAGGCAGACCCAGCATCCCAGCATTGATGGCCTTGGGCAGGATGAGGAAAGAAATTAGCTCTGATTGAAGAGCTTCAACTTGGAAGCTCCATGGTTTGGTCTTAGAAACGACTGGCAGAGGCAGACCATTCACTGAGGCAACAGCCAAAGATGTCTCCAGGGGAACTGTGGGCAATTGGAGGAGATCTACTATGTCTCTCTAGATAAAATTGGCTGCGGATCCAGTGTCCAGATAGGCAGAGACCGGATGGGTCTTTTCGCCGGACACTATGGACATGGGGATGGACAGTTTTGAGGAGAATTTTTATCCAGTGCTGTATCGCCTAGGGTTGTCTCTCCAACCAATCCTAGGCATCTGAGTTTTTTTGGCTCTTGCGGGCACAGACGCACAACATGACTTCCGAGGTCGCAATACAGACAAAGTCCCGAAGTGCGTCTGCGTTGTTTCTCCTGGACGGATAACTTAAGCCAGTCCACCTGCATAGGCTCCTCACGTGGACCAACTGGCGAGGGCAACAGGGATTGCTGGAACGTGGGGGCCAGCCTAGGGAACTTCCCTCCCGACCAACCTCTTGAGATCGTTCCCGAAGCCTCATGTCCTCCCGGGTGGCAAGCAAGATGAGGTCATCCAGGGTAGATGGCAGATCACGAGAGGCAAGTTCGTCCTTGATATAACGGTTCTCACCGGTTTGTCTGTGTCATCTGGGAGATGGTGCTTGTAACCCAGGGCAACGCTTGACACAGTGGGTATAGAGGCAGTCAGATCAATAGGCCAGAAGTCAAGACAGACAGCAGACGTTGTTACGGGTATGGATAGCAATAGGTCAAGGCAGGTGGCAGGCAAGGATAGTACAAAGTTCAGGCTGAGGTCACAACGGGAAATCCAGACAAAAGCAGAAGGCAAGGTAACAGGGAGACTGGGTACAGGGAAGCTCACAGGGATAACCTGGTTGAACAGGCAAGGATCTGAGGGAGGAGGATCCTTAAATAGGATGTCTTTGGATTTTGGTATGCGCTGGCCCTTTACGAAGGGAAGTGTCAGCGCGTGCGTCCTCTAGAGGCTGCAGCCGCACATCGTGGATAACGGCCGCGGAGGGAGGTGAGAGATGCAGTTACCTGATGCCGCCCAGAGCCAACAGAGTGTTCGGATCGGGTAAGTGGCGCTCGGGACGAGGGAATGGAGGGTACAGGAACCGGAGCAGAGGCCGGGGAAGAAGCGGGGAATGGCGCGGCGGCCGTTACACTTGATCTCTGACGACAGTCCCTGCCAGTATGCAGCCACTAGAGCCTCGTTGTTCCAGGACAGCTCTCCTGCCGGGGTGCGGAAGTGAATGGCGTACTTGCCCACGGAAGTGTCTCCCTGGTGAATGTTGAGCAGGGAGGCAGCTGCTGATGAGACCCGTCCCCCCAAATACTGTGCGAAATGTCCGTAGGAACCCCTGGAAGTCACGGGTCTCTTCACCCATGCTAGGGCCTTGCCAGAAAGAAGCAAGATAATGAAAGCAATGCTTGCGCCATTAGAAGGGAACGCTCTGGCATGTAGAGTGAAGTGGACCTGGCACTGGTTCAAAAATCCCCTGCAGGTACTCGCGTCTCCGTTGTAGCGAGGCGTTTGTGGCAGCGAGGATCTGGTATCAGCACTGGTACTGGCAGGAAGTGTAGCCGGAGGAACAGCCGGGGTAACTGGAACAGGAGCTGTGGGGAATGCAGCTTGCGCATAGAGCCGCTGTGCAATGGAGTTCACTGCCAGGAGGAGTTTGTCCTGTCATGACCGAAGGTCTCCCAGGTCTGCTTGCATGGCTTGTGACGTCGTCATGGTCTTGGTTGACCAGCGGGGGTCCATGGCCTGAGCGTACTGTCACGTTTTGTTGGTATTCGGACCCACTGGGCCACACCGCCGTAGCGGGAAAGCAGCTGGCTAAACAGAGTAATAAGCCAATGTCTATAGTCCGAGTAAGGGTACCTGTGGTAGTTCAGAGAGTAGTGATGGTTAGGCTCGGATGGGACCTTGGCAGCAGACACCAGGCGTGATGCAGCCCAGCAGATGTGATCGGTGGCACAACACAACTCCAACTCTCTAAGGCACAGGAACAAGGTATCATGGGATACAGGACACAGGTAGCAGAAACTGGAACACTGGGAACTGGAAAACACTAAGGGACCATTTGCAAGGACTGACACAGGTAAACACAACAACTCAATGAAGGAAGGGGCAGGGCCGCTCTTATAGCCCACGGCGTGTATGTGCTAATTACTGATTTTCTTCATGTGCAGGGCACGAGCGTGTGCGCGCACCCTACGGGACACAGCGGAATGAAGTGGAAGTGAGCGCTGGTGTGTCCTAAGGGTATGTGCACACGTAGTGACCAAAAACATCTGAAAATACGGAGCTGTTTTCAAGGGAAAACAGCCCCTGATTTTCAGAAGTTTTTTGAGCAACTCACGTTTTTCGCTGCGTTTTTGCTGCGTTTTTTACGTCCGTTTTTGGAGCTGTTTTCATTGGGGTCTATGAGAAAACGGCTCCAAAAACGTCCAAAGAAGTGCCCTGCACTTGTTTTGCCGAGGCTGTATTTTTACGCGTCGTCGTTTGACAGCTGTCAAACGACGAAGCGTAAATTACAGGTCGTCGGCACAGTACGTCGGCAAACCCATTCAAATGAATGGGCAGATGTTTGCTGACGTATTGTAGCCCTATTTTCAGACGTAAAACGAGGCATAATACGCCTCGTTTACATCTGAAAATAGGTAGTGTGAACCCAGCCTAAGGAGGAGATGTGGGCCAGTGCTCACTGATCCATGGCTGCGGCCGTCGGGTGGTGAGTAATCCCGATGGTCCGTGGCCATGGGCATTACATTATCCCCCCTCTTACGCCCCATCTTCTTGGGGCCAGAGCAGGAGAGAAACTTCTTCACGAGGGTAGGAGCATTGAGTAATCCCGACAGTCCGTGGCCATCGGCATTACATAATTCCTGTTGATTTTTCTTTAATCTAGATGGGCGTGTGTGTGTGTGTGTGTATTACATAGTTAGTACGGCTGAAAAAAGACACATGTCCATCAAGTGTGTGTGTGTGTGTGTGTGAGCGTGTGTGTATATATACGTCTATATATATTTCCCATTTCAAAAAAATGTAAATAAGGTC
This sequence comes from Rhinoderma darwinii, assembly GCF_050947455.1. Lineage (NCBI taxonomy): Eukaryota > Metazoa > Chordata > Amphibia > Anura > Rhinodermatidae > Rhinoderma > Rhinoderma darwinii. Next base: position 239,239,921 of record NC_134691.1, read on the forward strand.
TGCAAACATTGAAAATTTAATCATTGCTTCATGTGAGAATTCATTTTAGAGGGAGAAAATGCTTTTTTAAACATAAAATTATCAAAGATGGATAATGTATACAAGGTTCAAATGTTCATTTTGTGTAAACAGAACAAATGCAAATCACAGGAAAGGAAAGAAAAAAACAACAAAAGGGTATAGAATGTAATTTTTATTTTTAAATTAATTTAAGACATATTTTATTTTTATATTTTTCTTCAAGCATTCCAGGGATCTAATAAAATAAAGTCCCTTAATGTTTATTTTAGATACATTGAAGTAATACAAATAATTGTCTGCAAAGGTGGACAATGCCTTTAAAATGTAGCTAAACGTCTGACAAATTTCTGACATGTTATAGTGACATGTCAGAAGTTTGGATTGGTGCGGGTCCGAGAACGGAGACCCCCACCAATCGCTAGAACGAAGCAGCTGAAGCGCTAAGGGGCGTGAGGAGAACTAACTAGAAACGCGCGTTGAGACGGCATACACGCCAGTTACTGCACTGCACTTTATTTCATGTGAGTAAGAGTTTAATCTTTTCTTTTCCTGGCAAGGTTTCAGTACTATATGCATGCATATTTGATGTCAGAGGTTTTTCAAGGTGATGATTCAATACACCTCTATTGTGATATGTACTGATCTTTATTTATAGACGTATATTCCTTGCCATGCTGCTTTTACCTAATGTAGCAAAATAATATCATATCTCACTCCATGGAAACCAATGTGGCGTTCTATATTTGGTGTTTGATATCATTTTTTTATTTTTGTAATACATTATATATTTGTGTTTTTACCTTTGTTGTTGCTTAAATTAATAAATAAACATCTTTTTGATACAATATATATATTCTAGACTATATGCTCCTTTTGTTCAATTTTGGTTTATCTCAGAACATGGAGACAGAAAAAATACATTCTTTTTACAAAGTAATTTTATTGTGAAAAAAGTTGTAAAACATAAAAAAGTGCTATAAATTAGTTATCGCCGGAATCGTACAGACCTGCAAAGTTAACATGTAATTTATAACACATGGTGAACGCTGAATAATAATTAAAAAAAAAACTATGCCAGAATTGCTGTTTTTTTGGTCACCTTGCCTCCCAAACAAAAGGATAAAAAGTGCTCAAAAAGTTGCACGCACCCAAAAATGGTATCAATAAACTACAGCTCTTCCCGTTAAAGAGCAACCCTCATACCACTATGTCTATGAAAAAATAAAATAAATTAAGGCTCCCATAAGTCAGGAAAGAAAAATATGCAGTTGTGCAGGCCCGAGGGGAACATTTCTTCTGTTTCAAGAGGCGATTTATCGAGGCCCTAAAATTAGGGAACCAGGAAGGGGAGTGCCCAAACATATCTGCTGGAAGCGGGGGTGCCCATATAATACCAGGGAAACACTTTCACAGCAAATTTCCCCAAACTGCAGAGGTGCAGAGTGTGTACCAAAAGGGGGATAAGAAAGGACAACATTTATCAGTGTGACACTGGTCTGTGCATCGTAACACACATCTATGGATACATTTTTTATTTTTTTTTACCCTGTTATTATACCACCTGACTATGCCCCTGATGTACTGTGCCCAGCTTACCTATGCCCCAACATTATAAACTAAAATACCAGTAAAACTCTAAACAAAACTACTACCAAGTAAAATCTACGCTTCAAAATCCAAATGGCGCTCCCTCCCTACTGAGCCCTACAGTGTGCTCAAACAGCAGTATACTTCCACATATATGACATCGCCAAACCAGTCAGAACTATTTTAGCAATGTGTGTGTCTCCAGTGGCAAAAGCTGGGAACGACATTTTTGCCACTGAAGACCTATGGGGTGAAAATGCTCAGTACACACCTGTGTAGTTTCCAAAATGGGGTCACTTCCTAGGGGTCTCTTTTATTATTTCACATCAGAGCCTCTGCAATTGAGAACCAATACTTTGTTAGTCACCAAATTAGGCCTCAATTTGGCATGGTACTCTTTCAATCCTGAGCACTGTTTATCATCCAGGCAAAAGATTAGGGTCACATGTAGGGTGTTTGTAAAACTGGGAAACATAGCATAATAATTAGAGAGCTGTCTGTTCATTGAGGCACAAACTGGGCACCACATATTGGCATATCTATAGAAAAATTTCCATTTTCACTCTGCAATATCGAGTGTTCACTAATTTCTGGAAAACACATGCGGGGTTAACATGCTCACTATACCCCTAGGTGAATACCTTGATGGGTGTAGTTTCCAAAATGGGGTCACTTCTGGGGGGTTTCCACTGTTTTGGTCCACATGGGCTTTGCAAATGCGACATAGCGCCCAGAAACCAATCCAGCAAAATCTGCACTCCAAAAGCCAAATGGTGCTCCTTCCCTTCTGAGTAATGCCGTGTGTCCAAACAGCAGTTTATGAACACATATTGGGTATTGTTGTACTCGGGAGAAATCACTTTTCAAATGTTGGCGGCCTTTTCTCCTTTTATTTGTTGAGAAAATGAAAAATTTTGAGCTAAAGTCTTATTGGAAAAAAAATAATTTTATTTTCACTGCCCAATTCTAATAAATTCTTTGAAACACCTGTGGAGTCAAAATGCTCAGTACACAACTATATCAATTCCTCATTGGGTGTAGTTTCCCAAATGGAGTCACTTTTGTGGAGTTTTCACTGTTTTGCACCCACAGGGGCTTTGCAAATGCGACATGGTGCCAAGAAACCAATTCAGCAAAATATTTGTTCCCAAAGCCAAATGGCGCTCATTCTTTTCTGAGCTCTGCCGTGTGTACACACAGCAGTTTATGACCACATATGAGGTATTTCCGTACTCTGGAGAAGTTGCTTTACAAATGTTGGGGGGGCTTTTTCTTCTTTATTACTTGTGGAAATTATTTTTTTTTTAGATAAAACGACATCTTATTGGAAAAATTGAATACATTTTCACGTCCAAATTCTAATCCAATCTATGAAACACCTGTGTGGTGAAAATGCTCACTACACCCCTAGATGAATTCCTTGTGGGGTGTAGTTTCCAAAATTGGGTCTTTTTTTGGGCTTCTTTTATTTTGTTTTTGCATCACAAGACCTCTTCAAACCTGACATTGTGCCTATAATATAATCTAATAAAAAGGAAGCCCCAAAATCCTCTAGGTGCTGCTTTGCTTCGGAAGCCTGTGCTTCAGTCCATTAGCACACTGGGGCAAAATGTGGGATATTTCTAAAAACTTCAGAATCTGGACAATACATATTGAGTTGCGTTTCTCTGGTAAAACCTTCTGTGGTACAGAAAAACATGAATTAAAAATGGATTTCTTTATAAAAAAAAAATGAAATTTGTAAAAGTCACCTCTACTTTGCTTTAATTCTTGTGAAACGCCTAAAGGGTTAAGAGACTTTCTAAATGCGGTTTTGAATACTTTGGGGGTTGCAGTTTTTAAAACAGGGTGATTTATGGGGGTTTGTATTGTATGGGCCTCTTAAAGCCACTTCGCAACTGAACTGGTTTTTGAAAAATTAGCCGTTTGGAATTTTCCTGCAAATTTGAGAAATTTCTGCTAAAGTTCTAAGCTCTTGTAACATCCTAGAAAAATAAAAGGATGTTCAAAAAATGTTGCCAATCTAAAGTAGACATATGGGAAATGTTAATTAGCAACTATTTTGTGTGGTATAACTATTTGTCCTACAAGCAGATACATTTAAATTTATAAAAATGCACATTTTTGGCAAAATTGTGTTGCTTTTTTACAATTAAATACTGAATGTATCGACCACATTTTACCAGTAACATAAAGTCCAATGTGTCACGAGAAAACAATCTCATAATCGCTTGGATAGGTAAAAGCATTCCAAAGTTACTACCACATAAAGTTAGATATTCAGATTTGAAAAATAAAGCTGTCAGGAAGGTCAAATGTGGCCGCAGCGGGAAGGGGTTAACATAACCAACGCAAGTGGCATCAGTAAATGAGAACAAACAAATAGTAGCATTGCAAGACTACATTATGAATCACAGGACAAATGAATGATTACAGTCAGAGATATAGAATATACAAGCAGCACAGTAGGTAATAAAGTACATACTAATGGGCCTAAAGAGAGAGCCAATGAAAATTAGAAAATGCAGAGCACCATACACTAATCAGATAGGGTCAGGCAGTCCCTAGTTCATCTGGAGGAGGGGTGTAATGCGAGGAACAGAAAGGGCCTATATTTTAGTAAATTTTAAGGTTCATTTGCGGTTGTGATAGACAGTCCTTTCAAAGGGAGGCATGTCATTGATAAGTTTCAGACAGAGCTATAGTAGGGGAGTAGGGAGCCATGCAGTGTAAAGCAATAGCCCTGCGTGCCATAAAGAGGGACTCCCTAAGGAATATTTGTTGGTGATGAGACCACACTTTATTTTCCAAACACCCAAGTAAACACCACTTTGGTACTAAAAGGTATAGAAAATTACCAATAATTATCAATTACCAATCATTTCCACTGCAGCTTTTCATAATGATGCATTTGGGGGCATGCCAAAACAAGGTGCCAGAAGTCAGCACCCTCTGCTGCACTCCTGTGAGAAATTGAGGATTTGATCACTCTTGCCCGGTGAAAGCGCAATAGGGAGAGATAGGTATGGTGGGCGATGTACAGCTTGGTCAGCCTGTTAGTAGCTGCCGGAAAAATCAACAGATGAGACGCCAGTGCGGCATCCCAATAATCCTTAGTAAATGTTGGGATGCACTGAGACCACTTGGCCTGTAAGAAAGGTGGGTGCAGATTATGAAATTGGAATAACAGCAACCTATATCAGTGAGACACACTGACAGCATGAAAGGCAAATTCAGTAACCAGAGGGCAGTCAGCAAGAGACAAAAGGGGGTGGTCAAGGAATTGCACTTGCAAAGCATATCTCTTTTGGTTAAGCTTATAAAATGCATGAAGTGGTAGATCATATTAATCACGTAATTGCCCAAAAGACATCCAAGAATCACCATCAAGCAAATGTGTTATACATTATAACCCTTTATTGTACCAAAGTTCCCATCCTTATAGATACCTTAGTTCTTGTTATAAGGGATTCCCCCACAGAAACCAGTAGAGGACCGGTGGTTACATATAATTATATGTGATCGCTAATCTGGTTGGCAAGCGAGTGTAAAGGGGTAAGCGGATCTTCAAAGAGCGAGGTGCCACCCTCCAAGTAAGTCTGGATATCAGACCGCCCAGATGAATCCTATAGGAGGGCCTCATCCCAATCTCCATACCAACCGGGCCAAAGAAGTACTGCAGCTCTGCTCCTAATCAAATGAATAGCAGTAAAACGGCAGTAACAAAGCAAGGCCGCTATGCAGTGTATGGAGTCATCTGCTTCCGGCACCGAACACAGCATAACTTCCCGGCCGCCACCGATCATATACTGATGACTTATCCTGTGGATAGGTCATCAATATAAAAAACCGCCCCATGCCCGGACAAACCCCTTTAAAGGGAATCTGTCACCGGCATTTCACCTATTAAACTCTCCTCACCCCTCGCTGGCCGCTGCTGTCAAAAGTTTATTGCCATTATCTCAAACTCCTCCTCCGACCGCAAATAACGGTCTGAGAACATTTTGCGCCTTTTATGGTAATAATCCGGCAGTCTCATTCGTTCCTCTTCTTATGCCCGCACACCACCGAAAACTGGTCCACCCTGAATGCTGTCAATGAAAAGTAAGCTATCAATCTAAAGTAAGGAGGCAGGGTTAACTCGGAATGGCTTGAGGAATAATGATATGACTCTTTTCAAACTAAGATATTACTCTTTTATGCTCATTAGTATATGGCACAGGAATACTAAAAAACACATTACTAAAGGTAGAAAGCCTACTTAGAAGATAATTATAGGTTACTTATACATGATTTTTCACCCATTTCCACCAGGTATTGCTAGTTTAACAGGTGAAATGCTGGTGACAGGTTCCCTTAAAGGGCTAATAATTGTGAGTATAAATGTTGCAGGCGCTTCCTATTGGCCATATTAGCCATATTAAAATCAATTGGCTCAGATATATATGGTCATTCAGCCAGGTCAAGAGTCTGTTAAGATTCCCTAGTGGTGCACTTATGAAAGGCAATTGAGGACTCAAGTCACCCCCTACGGAATGCATTAGCCACATCCCAAGCAATAGGCAAATCACTAGTAGATGAATTAATTGCAAAAAATCCCTCCAGTTGTATAGAAACTTTGTCCGACTGTGAGAACTAAGACAACCAAATTGGGTGAATACGCCATGGCAGGGATGATACGGTGGAGGCTCTAGTCAGGGAGATAAGTTGGGAAGTTTGGTCAGATATGCCCCTGGGAAAGTATTTTATATCCAAGAGATAAAGCAGAGTGTGGGGGAGACATATGTGTTGTCATTCCTGGACAAGGAGTTGTGAGTACGGGAGTAACAGGACAAACACTTAAAAGTGGGGTTGAGATGCTTCCACACATCTATCCAGCTTGTCTCGTCAAGCCACCTTTTAAGTGTGGTAGGACATCTGGGAGAATCAGAATGCAAGAATTGTAAAAGCCTACCAATAGGGGGTCAGGGAGAGATTTAAAGTCCCCAGTACAGATGAACAGGTAGGTAATCATGGTACTTTAAGGGTATGTTCACACAGCTTTTTTTCGAAAAATCGGAAGCAGAACGCCTCCAAACATCTGCCCATTGATTTCAATGGGAAAAACGGCGTTCTGTTGCGACGGGGCGTATTAAAAAATGGTAGCGTAAATAAACGCCCACGAAAAAGAAGTGCATGTCACTTCTTGAGCCGTTTTTAGAGCCGTTTTTCATTGACTCTCTAGAAAAACAGCTCCAAAAACGGCCGTAAAAAACGCAACGAAAAACGCTAGTTTGTTTAAAAAACAGCTGAACATCAGGAGCTGTTTTCCCTTGAAAACAGCTCCGTATTTTCAGACGTTTTTTGCTAAGCGTGTGAACATGTGGATTGTATATAACAGTGAGCACAACCTTGCAGGTAACAATCCAAATTCATCTTTAATATGAATCTACTTTTATATTAATAGCATTTTTGCCAAGAAAAACAAATGAGTCAAGTCAATAAAAATGCAATGAGCACATTGCATTTGGGCATAAATATGTCTGTATTGCAGTGATTTAAGGCACCGGGACGTACCGGTGCGTCCTGGCTAAAAACTGTCACCCTGTCAAAGGACAGGGTGACAGAACTGTGCCATCAACTGTTTAAGATGGCAGGGGACCAATCACAGAGGTCCCCGGCCGGCGATTGCTGTGATTGATCAGTCGCAGCAGACTGACCAATCACAGCTCCATGATAATGTGTATGTGATGGCGCTGGCTCAGAAGCTGAGCCAGCACCATCACCGCCGGATATCGGCTGTCCGACACCCCGCTGTAACTGCCAGGACCGGAGCTAGGCTCCGATCCGGCCGATTAACTCTTTAGATGCAGCGATCAAAGCGATCGCTGCATCTAAGTGGCTTCTAGCCTGTCGGCAACCATGATGGTTGCCATGGGCATGGGTGTCAGCTGTTTGTCACAGCTGAAATCCTGCTCTAACGGCCAGGACCGGAGCTAGGCTATCGCTGCATCTAGGTGGTTAGATCGCTCCCTATGGTTGCTAATGGCAACCATCGGCACCCGCGGGGATGCAGATGGTTGCTATGGCAACCATAGCCTAACAATGGCTTCCTAGTACGGAAGCCTATTAGGCCCCGCCAGGAGGCGAAGCCTAATAGGCTTGCTGTCAGTGAATAGCTGACAGCTCTAATACACTGAACTATGTAGGTAGTGCAGTGTATTAGAATAGCGATCAGGGCTTCATGCCTGTCCGCTAGTGGGACAAAAAAAAGTAAAAAAAAGTTAATAAAAATGTTGTAAAAAAGTATAAAAAAATAAAAGTTTCATGTTAAAAAACACTATAACAGCCATTTTTCCCATAATAAGAATTTTAGTATAGAAAAAAATGGAAAACATTTAAAAAAGTACACATATATGGTATCACCACGTCCGTAACGACCCAAACTATAAAAATATCACACTATTTTACCCGCACCATAAAAAATAAAATAAAAAACAATTCCAGAATCGCTGTTTTTTAGTCACTACCCCTCTCAAAACAGATTAAAATAAGGGATCTAAAAGTTGCATGTACTCCAAAATCATACCATTAAAAACTACAGCCCAACCCGCAAAAAACAAGCCGTCCCACAGCTTTTTTTGATGGAAAAATAAAAAAAACTTGTGCCACTCAGAATATGGCGACACAAAAAATGTATTATTTGAAACAAAAGTGATTTTATTGTGCAGACTCTGCAAAACATAAGAAAAACTATATACATATGGTATCGCCGTAATCGTACCGACCCACAGAATAAAGTAAAATTGTCATTCATAGTGCATGGCGAATGCCGTAAAATAAAAGCATAAAAAACTTCAGAATTGCTGGTTTTTGTTCACCTTGCTTGCCAAAAAATGAAATGAAAAGTGATTAAAAAAATCGCATGTACCCCAAAATGGTACCAATGAAATCTACAGATTGTCCCGCAACAAATAAGCCCTTACACAGCTTCGGTGGAGAAAATATAAAAAAGTTCTTGCTCTCAGAATATGGCAATGCAAAATGTGCAGAGGGTTCCAACAGCAGATAAGATTGGGCACTATTTATCAGCGCAACACCGGCCACATATCTTTGAATTATTATTTATTTACCCCATTATTATACCCTCTTATTATACCCTGATGTACCCCGCACAGATTACATATGCAACCATCATAAAATGAAATACCAGCAAAACCCCAAACAAAACTACCACTAAGCAAAATCTGCGCTCCAAAAGCCAAATGGCGCTCCCTCCCTTCTGAGCCCTGCAGTGAGCCCAAACAGCAGTTTACGTCCACATATATGGCATCGCCATACCTGGGAGAACCCGCTTAACAGTTTGAGGTATTTGTCTTCAGTGGCACGAACTGGGCACAACATATTGTGCACTAAAATGACATACCTGTGGAAATTTGCAATTTTCACTTTGCACCATCCACTGAGCATTTATTTCTAATAAAAAAAAAACAAAAAAACCTGTGAGGTCAAAATGCTCACTACACCCCTTACAAAATGCCTTGAGGGGTGCAGTTTCCACAATGGGGGTCACTACTTGGGGGTTTGTTTTACTATTTGACCCCAGAGCCATGCCATTGTGGGCTAATGCTGCGAAAATCACCAAAATAGGCCTCACATGCGCCTTTCACGCCTAAGCCCTGTCATGTGTCCAGGCAAATGATAAATGCCTTGAGGGGTGTAGTTTACAAAATAGGGTCACATCTCAGTGTTTTACACTCTACTCTAGTACCTAAGGGAGCTCTGCAAATGCGACATGGCGCCCGTACACCAGTCCAGCAAAATCTGCGCTCTAAAGGCGCTCCTTCAATTTTGAGCTCTGCCATGTGTCCAAACAGCAGTTTAGGGCCACACATGGGATATTGCCGTACTCAGGAGAAATTGGGTAACAAATTGTGTGTTGTTTTTTCTCCTATTACCCCTTGTGGAAAAATAGGGTGCAAAACTACATATTTTTGGGGATAATTTTTAATTTTCACTGCCTAATTCTAATAAAATCTATGAAACACCTGTGGGATCAAAATGCTCACTACACCCCTAGATAATTACCTTGAGGGGTATAGTTTCCAAAATGGAGTCACTTCTCAGGGGTTTCTACTGTACTGGTACCTCAGGGGCTCTACAAATGCAACATTTGCGCCCAAAAAACAATCAACCAAAATCTACATGCCAAGTAGCACTCCTGCCATTCTGAGCCCTGCTTGTGTGTCAAAACAGCAGTTAATGACCACTTATGGGGTATTGCCGTACTCAGGAGAAATTGCTTTACAATTGTTGGGGTGCTTTTTCTCCTTTATTCCTTGTGAAAATGAAAAAAATTCAACATTTTAGTGAAAAGAATGTAGATTTTGATTTTCACTGCCTAATTCCAATAAATTCAGCAAAAAAACAGTGGGGCCAAAATGCTCACTATACCACTAGATAAATTCCATGAGGGGTGTAGTTTCCCAAATGGGGTCACTTTTGCGGTGTTTACAGTATTTTGGCCCCTCTGGTGCTTTTGCAAATGTGACATGGCGCCACAAACCATTCCAGCAAAACTTGAGCTCCAAAATTAAAATGTCTCTCTGTCCTTTCTCCACCCTGCCGTGTGTCTACACAGCAGTTTATTACCACATATGGGGTATTAATGTGCTCAGAATAGTTTGCTTTACAAATGTTGGGGTGCTTTTTCTCTTTTATCTATTGTAACAATGAAATAATATGAGCTAAAACTACATTTTATTAGAAATATTCCTTGAGGGGTGTAGTTTCCAAAGTGCGTCAATTTTGGGGGGTTTCCGCTGTTTTTTTTAGACTAATTCACAGACTAATTCCAATAAGTTTAGTAATTAAACTGTGGGGTCAAAATGCTAACTATACCCCTAGATAAATTTCTTGAGGGGTGTAGTTTCCAAAATGGGGTCACTTTTGGGGGATTTCCACTGTTTTGGCACCACAAGAGCTCTTCAAGCCTGACATGATGCCTAAAATATATTCTAAAAAAAGGTGGCCCCAAAATCCACTAGGTGCTCCTTTGATTCTGAGGCCTGTGCTTCAGTACAGTAGCCCACTAGGACAACATGTGGAATATTTCTAAAAACTCCAGAATCTGGGCAATAAATATTGAGTTGCATTTCTCTGGTAAAACTTTCTGTGTTAAAGACAAAAATGTATTACCAATGAATTTTGGCAAAAAAAAATGAAAATTGTATATTTCCCCTCTACTTTACTTTAATTTCCGTGAAACACCTGAATGGTTAAGAAAGTTTCTTAATGCTGTTTTGAATGCTTTGAGGGTTCTAGTTTTTAAAATGGGTTGATTTATGGGGACTTTCTAATATATAAGGCCCTCAAAGCCACTTCAGATCTGAACTGGTCTCTGAAAAAATAGCCTTTTGAAATTTTGTTGAAAATGTGAGAAATTGCTGCTAAAGTTCTAAGCCTTGTAACGTCCTAGAAAAATTAAAGGACTTTAAAAAAATGATGCAAACATAAAGTAGACATATGGGAAATGTTAACTAGTAACTATTTTGAGTGGTATTACTATCTGTCTTACAAGCAAATGCATTTAAATTTCAAAAAATTCTAATTTTTGCACATTTTCTCAGAATTTTGGGGTTTTTCACAAATAAACACTGAATTTATCGACCAAATTTTACCACTAACATAAAGTACATTGTGTCACGAGAAAACAATCTCAGAATCGCTTGGATACATAAAAGCATTCCAGAGTTATTACCACATAAAGTGACACATGTCAGATTTGAAAAAAAATGGCTGTGTCCTTAATGCCAAAACAGGCTGTGTCCTTAAAGAGGCTCTGTCACCAGATTATCAAATCCCTATCTCCTATTGCATGTGATCTGCGCTGCAATGTAGATAACAGTAACGTGTTTTTTTTTTTTAAAAACTATCATTTTTTGGCCAAGTAATGAGCAATTTTATATTTATGCAAATGAGCCTTTCTAATGGACAACTGGGCATTTTTTCTCTTATTTCCAACTGGGCGTTTATTGTGTTTGTAACATCTGGGCGTGTTTACTTGTTTTACTAGCTGGGCGTTGTGAATAGAAGTGTTTGTCAGCATCATACACTTCTATTCACAACGCCCAGCTAGTAAAACAAGTAAACACGCCCAGATGTTACAAACACAATACACGCCCAGTTGGAAATAAGAGAAAACACGCCCAGTTCTCCATTAGAAAGGCTCATTTGCATAAATATAAAATTGCTCATAACTTGGCCAAAAAATGATCGTTTTAAAAAAAACAAACCACTTTACTGTTATCTACATTGCAGCGACGATCACATGCAATAGGAGATAGGGATTTGATAATCTGGTGACAGAGCCTCTTTAAGGGGTTAAACTGGTTTGCAAAGAGAAGAAGAGACGCTGACCTTACCTAACACCACAAGTAATTGTAATTGGGTTAATGACCAGTGTGCTACGTTTGTTAAGCAGTATCTTTCTCTGTGAAAATAATATGGTTTATTGTGGGTAATTTGATTTTCATTATTGCACCTTCAAAGGAATACTTTCTGCCTTATAAGCATAATTTCTTTCATTAGCTTTTTACTTTACCCCTGCTATGTATGCTTCCACCTTCTGCAACCCTCTTTGCCTGTATGGATGACAGGAATGATTTAGTAATGGTGATTATGAGAAGTTTCAAAATGTAAACCATAGAAAACAGCATGTTATGTAAAAATGTTAGTAAAATAATAATAATAATAATAATTTTTCATTACATTCAACAGCACTTTACAATTCAGAGGGTACATGTACAAACAAAATTCAATATTACAGAGAGACAAGTAACAATTCAGTTAAATAAAAAATCAAACAAGAAGAGTGAGTGAGTCAAATAAATATTTAAATAGTCCAATAAGGCTCTGCTCCCGCCACATTTATGTGCGCCCTGTACACCTGTAAAATCTATTTACATATACGCCAAACATACAACATACATACAACAGATGGCAAAAGAAGACGGTGGTCTGGTCTGATGAATTACATTTTCTTTTTCATCTTGTGGATGGCCTGGTTGTGTGTCACTTAACTGGGGAACACTTCAGGATGCACTATGGAGCGAAAGCAAGCCGGTTGAGGCAGTGTAATGTTCTGGGCAATCTTCTGCTGGAAAACCTTGTGCACTAGCATTCATGTGGATACTTTGACACATACCACCTACCTAAACATTATTGCAGACCATGTACACTCCTTCTTGGCAAGAGTTTTTCTTTCAGCAGGATAATGCCTCAATGTAGAAATGGTTCAGGAATGGTTTGTGGAACATGACAAAAAGTTAACGGTGTTGGATTGGCCAATCCGATTAAGCATCAGGATGTGCTGGTAAAACAAGTGCAGTCCATGGAAACTCAACCTCGCGAATTACAGGACTTAAAAGAAAGGTGTAATTATTTTATTTTTTTATTATTATAATTCTATGTGTTTTTATTTATTGAAATATACAAGTTGGGCCATTTATATGGATACACCTAAATAAAGTGGGAATGGTTGGTGATATTAACTTCCTGTTTGTGGCACATTAGTATATGGGAGGGGGAAACTTTTCAAGCTGGGTGTTGACCATGGAGGCCATTTTGAAGTCGGCCATTTTGTATCCAACTTTAGTTTTTTCAATGGGAAGAGGGTCATGTGACACATCAAACTTATCGAGAATTTCACAAGAAAAACAATGGTGTGCTTGGTTTTAACATTACTTTATTCTTTCATGAGTTATTTACAAGTTTCTGACCACTTATAAAATGTGTTCAAAGTGCTGCCCATTGTGTTGGATTGTCAATGCAACCCTATTCTCTCACTCTTCACACACTGATAGCAACACCGCAGAAGAAATGCTAGCACAGGCTTCCAGTATCCGTAGTTTCAGTTGCTGCACATCTCGTATCTTCACAGCATAGACAATTGCCTTCAGATGACCCCTAAGATAAAAGTCTAAGGGGGTCAGATCGGGAGACCTAGGGGGCCATTCAACTGGCCCACGACGACCAATCCACTTTCCAGGAAACTGTTCATCTAGGAATGCTCGGACCTGACAGTCTTGGAGGGATCTATCCAATGTGGGTTAGTGTCAGACCAATAGCGGTGGTTTTGTTTGTTAACTTCACCATTCACATAAAAGTTTGCCTCATCACTGAACAAAATGTTCTGTGTAAACTGAGGGTCCTGTTCCAATTTTTGTTTTGCCCATTCTGCAAATTCAGTGCGCCGATCTGGGTCATCCTCGTTGAGATGCTGCAGCAGCTGGAGTTTGTAAGGGTGCCATATGTGAGTAGCTAATACCCACCGAAGGGATGTTTGACTGATGCCACTCTCCAGTGACTTGCGGCGAGTGCTACGCTGTGGGCTCTTGCTAAATGAAGCTAGGACAGCGACTGATGTTTCTTCATTAGTGACAGTTTTCATGCGTCCACATTTGGGCAAATCCAACACTGAACTAGTTTCACGAAACTTGGCAAGCAGTTTGCAAACTGTAGCATGGGAGATGCGTGGTCTCGTAGGGTGTCTTGCATTGAAGTCTGCTGCAATGACCCGGGTACTGCGTTCACCAGACATCAACACAATTTCTATCCGCTCCTCACGTGTTAACCTCTGCGACATGTCAATGGCTGTAAACAAAGAGAAGCTTGTAAATAACTAATGAAAGAATAAAGTAACGTTAAAACCAAGCACCCCATTGTTTTTCTTGTGAAATTCTCGATAAGTTTGATGTGTCACATGACCCTCTTCCCATTGAAAAAACTAAAGTTGGATACAAAATGGCCGACTTCAAAATGGCCGCCATGGTCAACACCCAGCTTGAAAAGTTTCCCCCCTCCCATATACTAATGTGCCACAAACAGGAAGTTAATATCACCAACCATTCCCATTTTATTTAGGTGTATCCATATAAATGGCCCACCCTGTACTTCATTTATTTATTTTTTCACATAAAATGTTTTCGTTTTTTTTATTACCATCTTTTTTATGTTGCTGGGGGCAGCCATTTTTTATCGCATATATATATGTGTCTCTTCACAGATGCTATATGGCAGCTACAAGGCATAGGAGAGTAGGGTCGAGAGCTTATCTCCTATGCTTCTGCCGTCCTAACTGAACTGTGAATGTTCTGTGGCATGCGCAGCTCAGAGCGACAAACATAGAAGCAGGTTTGTAGGGGGAAAGCTGATGCCATATAGGGTGGAGACCGGCAGCACAGTAGGTAAGGTGTGTGCGGAGGGGGGGTTGTCTGTGGGTGTGTGTGGTGTGGCTGCATGTGTAGGGTGTGTGTGCGGGGGGTCTGTGTGTGTGGGTGTGTGTGTAGGGGTGCGGGGTTGTGGGGTGGTGCACTGGTGTGTGGGGGTGGTGCGTGCTGGGGGGGGGGTTTGTAGAGAGTCTGTGTGTGGAAGGGTTTGGTGCATGGGGGGGTTGTGTGGTGTGTGTGGGGCGCATATGGGGGGTTTTGCGGAGCATCTGCATGTGTGGGGGTGCAAGGTTTTGTGGAGCGGCTGCATGTGTGGGGGAGGATTGTGGGGGAGAGCTCCATAATGCGCCAGAATTATTAATAACTATTAATATATCTGGCGCATCTCTAGGTCCCGTGCGCCTCAATAGAAACTACAGTTTAGTGACAACTAGTTACCATTGCGGTGCAGGGGAGAAGACAGAAGACTGCTGTAGGTGAGTATAAGATTTTTTAATTTTCATATTACTAACTTTATTTTTTTGTTTTTTCAGATTCCGCTCGACCTATTGAACTACATCGCAGATTCGTTGGACTATGTCGTAGATTCGGTGGACTACTGCGATGATCTACTTTTTTAAAAAAAATTAAATGGTTAACAAGGTTTGTGGGGGGGGGGGATTTTATTTCAATAAAAAAATGTATGTTATGTCTGTGTTTTTTTAATACTTTATTAACCCCTTAATGACCGGGCATGTTTGTACCTTAATGACCAAGCCAGATTTGTCAAATCTGGTATGTCTGACTTTATCAGAGAATAACTCTGTGAAAGTTTTGAATATCCAAGTAATTCTGACATTGTTTTTTCGTCACATGTTGTACTTTATTTTAGTGGTAAAAGTAGACTATATAAATATATATTTCTATCTCTTTACTCCATTTTGGCAGCACTTTTGAAAAAATTAAATAAATTTTCAGCAATTTAGAGGACTTACAAATTGAATAATAATTTTATAAATTTTGAAGTACATTTTGTTTTCCGGCACCAAGCCAGGTTTTCAGAGGCTCATAGGTCTCAGAGTGATGGAAACCCCCACAAATGACCCCATTTAGAAAACTAGACCCCTTAAGGTATTTACCTAAGGGTATAGTAAGTATTTTGACCCCACAGTTTTTTGCTAAATTTAATACATAGCAGGTGAAAAAAAAAATAATTTCACTTTTTTTCATAAAAGTATCAGTTTGAAGACCAATTTCTTTGTGAAGCGACCATGAGAATGAAGAAACACACCACAAAATCTATCACCCTGTTTCTCCTGTTTTCAAAAATACCAACATTGTGGCCCTAATGCGCTGCCTGGACACACGGCAGGACCCAAAATGAAGGGAGCACCCGGAGGCTTTCAGGACTCATATTTTGCTTGAAAATGTTTTAGGCCACACTGTACATTTGGAGAGGCTTTGAGCTGCCAGAACGATAGAAACTCCCCATAAACGACCCCATTTAGAAAACTAGACCCCATAAGGTATTTATTTAGGGGTATAGTAATTATTTTGACCCCACAGTTCTTTGCTAAATTTAATGCATATCAGGTGAAAAAAATAATAATTTCACTTTTTTCATAAAAGTATTTGTTTGAAGACCGATTTCTTTGTAAAGCGACCATGAAAATGAAGAAACACACCAAAAAATCTATCACCCTCTTTCTCCTGTTTTCAAAAATACCCACATTGTAGCCCTAATGCGTTGTTTGGACACACGGCAGGGCCCCAAAGGAAGGGAACACCCGGAGGCTTTCAGGACTCATATTTTGCTTGAAAATGTTTTAGGCCCCAATGTACATTTGGAGAGGCTTTGAGCTGCCAGAATGATAGAAACTCCCCGTAAACGACTCCATTTCGAAAACTAGACCCCTTAAGGTACCCCTTATCTAGGGGTATAGTTAGCATTTTGACCACACAGGTTTTTCGCTAAATATATTGAAATTAGTCTGTAAGAATTAAAATGTACTTTTTTTCTGAAACAACATAGAAATTTTTATTATTTACAAGGAATAACGAAGAAAATGCACCCCAACATTTGTAAAGCAATGTCTCCCGATTACGACAATACCCCATATGTGGTAATAAACTGCTGTTTGGACCCACAGCAGGGCTCAGAAGGGAAGGAGCGCCATTTGGATTTATGATTTTGCTGGAATGGTTTTCGGTGCCATGTCGCATTTGCAATGCACTGGAGGGACCAAAACAGTGGAAACCCACCAAAAGTGACCCCATTTTGGAAAAACCTTCAAGGAATTTTTCTAGGGGTATAGTGAGCATTTAGACCCCACGGGTCTTTTGCAGAGTTTATTAGAATTAGGGCGCGAAAATTAATATCAAAATTTTTTCCACTAAAATGTTGCATTTTCTCATTTTCACAAGGGATAAAGGAGGAAAAAAACAACCATTTTTTTATAAAGCAATTTCTCCCGAGTACGGAAATACCCCACATGTGGTCATACGTTTTTTCATTAGAAATGAATTAACCCTTTCAGGACTGATCCATTTTTTGCTTTCATATTTTAGATTTTCCCTCCCCGCTTTCCAAGAGCCATAACTTTTTTATTTTTCCATCAATAGAGTGGTGTGAAGGCTCATTTGTGGCGGGACAATCTGTCGTTTTCATTGGTACCATTTTGGGGTACATGCGATTTTTTTTTTATCACTTTTTATTCAATTTTTTTGCAATCCTGAGCAAAAAACAGGAATTCTGACACCGTCTTTTTAGGTTTTTTTTTTTGCGGCGCTCACCGTACGCAATAAATGACATTTTTAATTTATTCTGCGGGTTGGTACGATTACGGCGATACCATATGTATATAGGTTTGGTCCTTTTTTTTAGCGTTTGCGCAATAAAATGACTTATTTATAAAAAAAAAAAATTCTGTGTCACCATATTCTGAGAGCCATAATTTTTTAATTTTTTAGTCAAAAAAGCTGTGTAAGGGCTTGTTTTTTGCGGGACGGATAGACATTTTTATTGGTACTATTTTCGGGTACATGCGACTTTTTGATCACTTTTTATTCTTTATTTAGGGAGCGGTGGTGACCCAAAAAATTGCGATTCTGTCGTAGTTTTTTATAGATTTTTTTTGGGGTGTTCATCGTGCGCGAAAAATAACAATATAGTTTTATAGTAGGGTTCGTTACGAACGTGGTGATACCAGATATGTGTACTTTTTTAACGTGTTCATTTTTATTCTATAATAAAAGTCTTATTATAGGAAAAAAAGCATTTAGTGTTTATAGAACTTATAACTTTTATTTTTACACTTTTTTTAAAACATTTTTATTACTTTTTTTTACTTTTTTAACTTGTCCCACTAGGGGACACTTAGTCTTGCAGCTTTGATCGCTGCTAGAGTACATTACACTACACACGTAGTGTAATGTACTCTAACTGTCATTGTCGTGACTGTCACACTGACAGGAAGCAGAGGAGGAACGGCCGGAGGCTGTTCCTCCGAGGCTTCCGTGCATGGCAACCCGGAGGTCATTATCTGACCTCCGATTGCCGTGACAAGCATCGGTAGCCCCCACGATCACTTCGTGGGGGCTGCTGATGTGCTTCAAACCACTTAAATGCGGCGACGGCAATCCGTCGCCGCACTTAAGGCGATGGTCCGCTGTCCGGCAAGACTGATGTCTCAGCTGTCGGGGACAACTGTCAGCGCGGGTCTGTCACTCTGTGTTTACACAGAGTGACAGTTTGAAATGCGGACGAAAATGTACGTCATGGTGCGGGAACTAGCAGCCGACCATGACGTACATTTTCGTCCTTGGTCGTTAAGGGGTTAAGCACATTAGTAATGGCAGTTGTCTGTTTGACAGCATCCATTACTAAGGTGGGGCTTAGTGTTAATAAGAAGCCAATAAGAAGGCTAGCAATAACCCACATTTTTTTAATGTGTTTTGTGTGTGCTTTTAGCAAGTTTTTGACGCGTAATTTGGACTCCCACTGACTTTGGGACACTTGTCGCATTTTGCAAAGGAATTGACTAGACTCCTTTTTTTACCCAATGCATTTCTTTAAAATGCTTGCGTAAAAGAGTGTGTTGTATGTAGAAAAAATAAAGGGAGGAAACCTCCAGCTCACCAGTTAAGTGCGTCTCCTGACTCTCCGCTCGGATTCCCGCTACGGCTAGCGGTATATAATGGAAAAAACAGAGGAAGTAATCCAGCGCTGAGTCCAGTTGTAAGTTAAAAAGGAAGCGTTGTTCCCATCTTTATTGGAGTAATATAATTAAAAATCGTAGGGAGACGCAGTCCCAGAAAAATTGTGAGTAGGCGGTGTGCCCTGGCCTACGCGTTTCGAGCAGCTCCTGTGCTCTTAATCATGGCAAAGAAGTGTGAGGACAACCGCCGTCTTGTCTGCTTAATAAGCGTAACCAATGAGTACGCAAGAAAAACAGGTGAATGATTAACCCTAACTGCTGATTAACTTCTCAGGTGAGATACCCCTGTATATGGACAAGATGCGAGAAGTGTATATTATGCATAGAGAAAAAAACCCTTTCTATGAACCCGTACGGTTAATACATCGGATAGTAAGAAAATACAGAAATGATAACTGTATTAAAACCAGTTCAGGGATACTCAAAGCTACGGCATGTGGTATACTGGGTTAGATAGTAAGTATAGCAGTCAAGACGACTTAGTCCCCACAGTCCTCACAACGTATATCACAGATGTTATCAATACGATATACCAAATTTAAAAACAACAACACATATTATTGGTTTAGCTCAGTTAGAAGTATTACACCCTCCAACAAATATATATAAGGTGTTGTAATATATAATATGAGCATCCAAAAACATATCGAAAATACAATTAAAAAAGAAAACGGGAATATGGTTCCCGATAAAGTAAAAATATGAATCGTTTTTCACAAATATGACCTAGGTAAAGTTATATAAACTATATAATCATAATAATTGCATGTTGTAAGTATACTTCAGTTCATCTCATGATCCCGAAAAGTTATATCTATTTACATGAGTCTTATGTTGGAATCGGTTGAACAGAAAAAATAAGGTCTGAATGGATGTATAGAATATTCATGCGTTTTGCACTGAATGTATACAGAATCATGTTGTATGTACTAAAGGCTCACTTATCCATTGATGTAAATGGGAAGTTTAAGCAAGAGTTTTTTTACGCATTTTTCGGCGCGTAAAATGCACCCAAAAAACACGTCAAAAACATGTCGTTTGAACCTGTGAAATGAAAAGTTATTCACCACAGGGTCTCCCTCTTGACTTTCATCATTCTTAGCATTTGGGTGTGTCCTGCAGCTTCTGCCAGCTAGCATTGTGGAATCACTCCCAAAATGAGAGCTGGACACTTCTTGGCAATTTGAAAACACCTCTTCCAGGCTTGTAGCCAAAAATAGGGAGCAGCTGTAAGTTACATAGTTACATAGTTAGTACGGTTGAAAAAAGACACATGTCCATCAAGACTAAAAGAGAGTAAAAACGACACGGCGCCACATGGTGCAAATAAAATCGAGGTAACAAGGGAGCAACTAGGTAATCAAAAAGTGCTCACCTTAGAATGTAGACACTGGCAGGTGTCACAAGAGTAAGAAAAGCTGCTGCCGGGTCCGTGCACAAACAAACCGAAGCTTGTTGTCAAAGAGATAACTTTGTAGAGAGGTAAAAATGGACCAAAGGCGCTGCTATAATCAATAGTGTCACAGGCTTAGGCAGACATGAGGTAAAAAGTATTTAATAATTAACAGAACAGGCTACGCGTTTCAACGCCGGACCGGCGTCTTCATCAGGCCAATACAGATTGTGCGGTTCACACAGGTTTAAATACAGGAAAGGAAATGAGTAACCATTAGCCGCTAGGCAAAGAGGAACCGCCAAAAAGGCGGGTCAGAGGTCGAAAGTCAGAATGTCACACGTACAATGTTTAAAAACAAATTAATAAATAGATACTATATGGTTAGTTAAATACATTAAAATCAATACATAATAGTTAATGCATGAAGATACAATGATCCAAGCCGAAAAAGAATATCAGCACAAGGTATAACATACGGCGGACTAAAAGTTACAAACACAACTAAATAAGTAAGGGAATTGCTAATAAAAGGAAGAATTACATAATCACGTTATCCAATGCACAAGAAGATGAGCGGTGCCATGCAAAAGAATACCAAAAGTAAAGTAAGTAAAACAAGGCGGCGCTAAACAAGCGTCCCTGGTCTCTAGGTAACACAGAAGATACGGTGGCCGAATGGGGCCAGAAAGGAAAACCATTGTTATTCCGATCTCCACTTCCTTTTATTGTAAATATCTATTTATTATTGTCCGCATATATAGTATAGCAAATGCCATTATTTTTGGTCGTGATTCATCATGTTTTATTGTAATTATTTACTTACCTATTATTGCGTCCTTGTTCTTCATTGCTTTATTCCCATCTGTGCTGTAATTATCCGTAATTTTCTCTTTGCGCTCCATCCTGCGTTTCAATATCCTTTCTGGCCCCACTCGGCCACCGTATCTTCTGTGTTACCTAGAGACCAGCGACGCTTGTTTAGCGCCGCCTTGTTTTACTTAATTTACTTTTGGTATTCTTTTGCATGGCACCGCTCATCTTCTTGTGCATTGGATAACGTGAGTGTCACGGGCACAGGGTATGTGGACCCACTAGGCCGCTCCGCCGTAGCGGGGAGGCAGCTGACCAGGTCACAGTCTGAGCAGAAGTAAATGGTAGACAGTATGCTTAGGTACCTGAAATAGTCCGGGCGGTGGCTGTGGCTTCAGCACGGATGGAGGCAGGTGCGGCAAGTGGCGCCAGACGTGGCGGGCAGTATCCGATGACACTTGAAGTGGCAGATGGGACTTGACGTGGCAGTAGGCACTTGACGTGGCAGAAGACATTTGACGAGGCAGAGGGCACTTGACGTGGCAGATGGCACTTGACGTGGCAGAAGACACTTGAAGTGGCAGATGGCACTTGACGTGGCAGAAGACACTTGACGTGGCAGATGGCACTTGACGTGGCAGAAGACACTTGAACGCGGGTAGGCACAGGATCAATACGGAATACAGGAACGGTAACAGGGCACGGGTAACGGCTGGAACGGGAGACACTAAGGAACCACTTGCGAGACAGACTGGGAAAGACTAACAACGCTCAGGCAAGGATTAGAAGGCCAGGGGCTTTGTTATAGACCAGGAAATCGTGGCAGTTGATGGTGATGACGATTTCCTAATTGCGCTCGCTGGCCCTTTAAGGCCGGGCGCGAGCGTGCGCGCTCACCCTACGGGATCCAGCCGAACAGAGCGGAAGTGAGCGCTGGCATCTCCTAGGAGGGAGACGGAGGCCAGCGCTCATAGATCCATGGCTGCGGGAGTCGGGAGGTGAGTAAACCCGACGGCCCGCGGCCATGGGCGCTACAGTATCCCCCCTCTTACGCCCCCTCTTCTTGGGGCCAGAGTGAGAGAGGAACTTTTTAATAAGAGCAGGAGCACTGAGGTTCTCTTCTGGCTCCCAGGACCTCTCCTCAGGACCAAACCCTCTCCAGTCCACCAAATAGAAAGTCCTTCCTCCTACTCTCTTGCGGTCCAGGATCTCCTTTACCTCAAATACATCAAAAGGACCGCTGGGAGCAACTGTGGGACTAGAGGTCTTGCTGTAGCGGATCAGGACCACTGGTTTCAGGAGGGACACATGGAAGGAGTTAGGGATTCTGAGGGTAGGAGGCAGCCGCAGCTTATAGGAGACAGGGTTAATTTGTTGCAGGACCTCGAAAGGACCAAGGAACCTGGGAGCAAACTTGTATGAGTGCACCCTCAAGCGAATGTTCCGAAAGAAAGGCCAGACTTTAGTCCCCGGAAGATCTCTTCTCCTAGTATCTGCCTTTCGCTTCATGCGTTCGACCGCCAGCAAAATAGAGGACCGGGTCTGTTGCCAGATTTGCAGGAAGTCCCCATATGTAGAGTCAGCAGCGGGTACCTGAGATGAAGTCGACACAGGAAGAGGGACTCTGGGATGTTGACTGTACACGATGTGAAACGGAGTGGAAGTGGTGGACTCACTTGTGTGGTTGTTGTATGAAAACTCCGCCCATGGAAGAAGCTGTACCCAGTTATCGTGCTGGGAAGAGATGAAGTGGCGGAGGTAATTTTCCATGATCTGGTTGATCCTCTCAACTTGCCCATTGGACTGGGTGTGATAGGCAGAGGAAAAATCCAAACTCACATCCAGGAGTCTACAGAGGGCTCTCCAGAACTTGGAGGTAAACTGAACCCCCCGGTCGGACACAATGTGAAGAGGCAAGCCATGCAAGCGGAAGATGCGCAGAATGAAGAGACTTGCCAGTCGAGGAGCAGAGGGTAGGCCGTTCAGCAGGATAAAATGTGGCATCTTGGAGAACCGGTCCACCACCACCCAGATGGTGTTGCATCCTGCTGAGAGAGGAAGGTCCGTGACGTAGTCCATAGCAATGTGCTGCCAGGGGGCACTGGGTACAGGCAGGGGTTGAAGCAGGCCGGCAGGCTTGCTGTGAGTCAGTTTGTTGGAGGCACACACCGTGCAAGCAGAGACAAAGTCCCGAACATCCTTAGGTAGCGTGTGCCACCACAAGTGACAAGCGACCAGGTCTTGGGTATTACGGACACCAGCGTGCCCAGCCAGTTTAGAACTGTGTCCCCAGCGGAGAATTCTTTTTCTGTCTGCCACCCGAACAAAAGTTCTCTCCGGAGGGATATTTCTAAGCTGCAGAGGATTGGCGGTGACAACGCAGGATAGGTCTATGATCGTCTGAAGGGACTCCACCGTGTCTTCCGTCTCAAATGATCTGGACAGGGCATCGGCCCTCACATTCTTGTCAGCGGGACGGTAGTGGAGGAGAAATTGGAAACGGGTGAAGAACAGTGACCACCTGGCTTGACGAGGATTCAGTCGTTGTGCAGACTGAAAGTAAGTGAGATTCTTGTGGTCGGTGAAGATCAGGATGGGGTGAGCAGCGCCCTCCAGAAGATGCCTCCACTCTTCCAGGGCCAATTTGATAGCCAGTAGCTCCCGATCTCCAATGGAATAATTGCGCTCAGCAGAGGAAAACAGTCTTGAGTAGTAGCCACATACTACTGCCTTTCCTTTGGAGCTCCTCTGGAACAGAAGTGCGCCTGCACCAACAGAGGAAGCGTCCACTTCCAGTGAGAACTGCTGAGATACGTCAGGGTGATGGAGGATCGAAGCTGAAGTGAAGGCTTTCTTGAGGCTAATGAATGCGGACTCTGCCTCTGGCGTCCACACCTTGGCGTTCACACCCTTCTTGGTAAGGGTAGAGATGGGGGCCGTCAGAGAAGAAAAGTTCGGAATAAACTGCCGGTAGAAATTGGCGAAACCCAGGAACCGCTGTATGGCCCTTAGGCCTTGAGGACGTGGCCATTCCAGGACAGACTTTAGCTTCTCAGGGTCCATCTTAAGGCCTTGATCCGAGATGGCATAGCCCAGGAAGGGCAAAGACCTCTTTTCAAAGGTGCATTTCTCTAACTTGGCATACAAGCGATTCTCTCTTAGTCGCAGAAGAACTTGACGAACATGCCTCCGATGTGTCATCAGATCTGGGGAGAAAATTAGAATATCATCGAGATAAACTACAACGCACATGTAGAGGAGATCTCGGAAGATGTCATTAACGAACTCCTGAAATACTGCAGGAGCGTTACACAGTCCGAAGGGCATCACTAGGTATTCGTAGTGCCCATCGCGGGTGTTAAATGCCGTCTTCCATTCGTCACCCCGGCGAATCCGTATTAGATTATAGGCCCCCCGCAGATCTAGCTTGGAAAAAATGTTGGCTCCTCGTATGCGATCAAACAGCTCGGAAATGAGTGGCAATGGGTATTTGTTCTTGACCGTGATCTGATTGAGACCACGGTAATCAATGCAGGGTCGGAGAGATCCATCTCTCTTTTTAACGAAGAAGAATCCTGCCCCGGCTGGGGAGGAAGATTTTCGAATAAAACCCCTCTCCAAGTTCTCCTTGATATAGGCTGACATCGATAAAGTCTCTGGCAAGGAGAGAGGATATACTCGTCCATGGGGAAGAGAAGCATTGGGAACCAGTTCAATGGGACAGTCATAATTCCGATGTGGAGGCAACGTCTCAGCCTCTCGTTTGCAAAAGACATCCGCAAAACTGGCATACTGAGAAGGTAGATTGGAGAGTGACTGAGGCAGAGGGGGCACAACAGGACAGACTTGTGACAGGCAATGGCTGTGGCCATTGAAGAACCTCTCCAGAATTCCAGTCGAGTGTCGGGGCGTGTAGACGGAGCCATGGCAGACCCAGCAGGATAGGATTGATAGCCTTGGGTAGTACCAGGAAGGAGATCTGTTCCGAGTGAAGAGCTCCGACCCGTAATGTCAACGGCTCAGTGATGAGCATGATCGGATCAGGCAACGGTAGACCATTCACAGAAGCAACTGCCAGGGGTCTCTCCAGACGGACTGTGGGTAGTTGAAACCGATCCACTAGATCCTGGTGTATAAAATTAGCAGCCGCTCCAGAGTCAAGATAGGCGGAGGAAGGATGTGATGTCTGTCCGGTGACGATGGCCACAGGTATCGACAATTTGGAAGAGGTTTTAACGTTTGGAGACGTTCCACCTAGAGTTGCCTCTCCAACCAACCCTAGGTACTGGAGTTTCCCGGTTTCTGTGGGCATTGGCGCACAAAATGACCCTTGAGGCCACAATACATACAAAGTCCAGAGGAGCGTCTGCGCTGCTTCTCCTGTTCAGATAACCGAACTCTGTCTACCTGCATGGGTTCCTCAGGTAGCGCACTAGGAGTGGACAATAGTGGTCTCTGGGCAGAGGGTGCTGGTCTGTGGGCCCGGCTCTCCTGACGAACCTCTTGAGAGTGCTCCCGAATTCTCATATCAACCCGGGTGGCTAACAGGATGAGGGCATCCAAGGTAGAAGGAAGGTCGCGGGCTGCCAGTTCGTCCTTGATGTGAGAGGACAGTCCCTGCCAGAAGGTCGCCACCAGTGCCTCATTGTTCCATGCCAGCTCGGCTGCTAGGGTACGGAAGGAAATAGCATACGCCCCTACTGTGGAGCCTTCTTGCTTGAGGGTCAACAGAGTGGCTGCGGCAGAGGATGTTCGACCCGGCTCCTCGAACACGGCACATAAGGACTGCAGGAACAAGGCTAGGTCCGCGGATACAGGTCCTTGTTGCTCCAAGATTGGGTACGCCCATGCGAGGGCCTTGCCAGCGAGGAGGGAGATAATAAATGCCACTTTGGCCTCCTTGGGGGGGAAGAGATGAGGCCGTAGCATAAAATGCACCGTGCATTGATTGAGAAATCCTCTACATGCTCTGGGGTCACCGTCGTAGCGAGGAGGAAGAGGCAGAGGAACTGAGGATCCGGAACAAACAGGGGGAGCAACAGGCAGTGGCACGGCAACAGCTTCAGGGGGAAGAACCGGGGGTGGAACATATGGCAAACTGTGCACTGAAGAAAACCTCCAATCTTGCTGTCCATTATCCCAGTTACAAAAAAACTGTGAACAATTGTTAAAGTAAAAGTAAAGAAGAGTACTTGCAGGGACTTTAACTCCTCTATTTAACTCCGGTTTAGTAACTCCACTTGATATACAAGCTACTTAATTTAGCAAGGCCAAAACAGAGCAAGCTCAACTGAGGCCTGCAGGATAATTTAACCCCTCCCCCTAGTCAGTTGCACAGCAGGACAGAAGCTAAGAAGGAAAAAGGGTTTTAAATTGTGTCAGTTTTGCTAACTTCCATTAGCAAGCACTCAATTCATATATCACACAGAGTCAGGGCCGCCATCAGGGCAGTAGTAATAGTACTCCTGTCATGGGCTCGGCCACATGGCTGAAGAAAATGGGCAACGCTCGCGCCCCCCCTCCCAACACTCGCGGTCCCCCCTCGCAATGCTCGCGGCCCCTCCCTCGCAACGCTCACGGCCCCCCCCCCTGCCGACCAGTTGTAACTTCACGAACTGGACGGGGAAGATGCAGCATGAGATGCAGAAGCTCCATGTGGGGATCGCGCCCCCAGCCAGCTTCTTCTCTACACAGCCAACTGGACCTGCAGGCTGGTGAGTGTTTTCCCCCACTGCATCCTGCTTCCCATTCCTACTGGCCCTACTTGTAGAATATATATATTTTTTTCATTTTCGTAGCGTTTTGTGTGCCGCGATTCTCGCAATCACGACAAAAATGGTGCAAAAATGGTGCAGTTTTGCCAAAATTATATAAAAATCGTGGCAAAACCGCGTGATTTGTGCCGTGATTACGAAAATTGCATTAAAAAAATGTTGCAAAACATGAAAAAATAGTGCTGTTAGACTATATTCTTACAAATTGTGGCAAAATATGGGATTTGATCGCACTGTGTAACTAGACTAAGGCCGTGTTTGGTCCGTGATGTACGGAGCGTGTATCGGCCGTATTTCCCAGGCCGACCACAATTCATGGAGCCGGGCTCCTAGCATCGCAGTTATCAGTGCTACTAGGGGTCCCTGCCTCTCTGCGGGAAGACTGTCCCATACTGTAATGATGCTTTCAGTACAGAATGGGGGACAGTGCTCCCACGGGAAGGGAGGGACTCCTATGATTATAGATAACTATGATGCTAGAAAACCGGCTCCCTGAACTGTGGTCGGTCTGGGAAATATGGCCGATACACGGTCCATATATCACAGACCAAACATGAGCGTCTGAATAAGGGCGCTTGTCTCCTATTTTTGGTGCGGATTGCGCACTGGAAATTTACTACAAATTACAATATAAGGCTATATTCAGACGAATGTGTGTGAAATCAGCCGTGAATAATAGCCGTTATACACGGCCGATTTGCACCCGTGCAGGACCCGTTTTAATAGACTTGAGTCTATTGAGGAATCCGTGAAAATACACAAAAATAGGACATGTCCTATTTTTTTACAAGCCCTTCACATGGTCTGTTAAAGCAACAACCATGTGAATAACCCCATAGAATGCATACATGCAGCCGTGTGACGGCCATTAAAAAAAATTTCCTTCACACGGACGATTAACACATTACTCTGAATAAGCCCTAACTCATGTGAATGGGGTTTGTCAAAACCCCATGCACGTGCAGCAGAAAAAAATCTGCATGGAATTTAGGACGTGCTGCTGAGTTATAACCCCTTATGCAATATCACGTAACTGTACGTGATAAGGGTTAGGTATGTATGGGAAGTATAGAGCAAGTTCACGGGCTGAACTCGCTCCATACACAGCGGGTGACAACTGTGTTACGCAGCCGACACCTCACTGCAATGGGCATAATCAAAGATCAATTTGATTCCGCCTGTTTAACACCTTAAATGCCTCTGGCAGGGCTTCAAAGGAGACTGTCAGAATCACGATATACTGCAATAAATAAATCGCTGCTTCAAGTTCCCTAGGGGGATTAATAAAAAAAAGTAAAATACAGTTAAATAAAGTTTGTTTTATACATTCCAAAAAAAAAGAAAGTATTAAAAGTAAAAAAAAAAAACCCTTTTCACATTTTTTCCCTAAATCAATGTTAAAAAAAAATAAAAGTTAACATAACTGGTATCGCCACGTCCATAAAAGTCCAAACTATCACAATATAGCATTGTTTAACCTGCTGGGTGAATGCCGTAAAAAAAAATATAAATTAAACACGCAAATTGCTGCTTTTTGGTCACCTTAGCGCTCAAAACAAGTGATCAAAAAGTCGCATATACCCCAAAATGGCATCAATTTAGATGGAAAAGTGAAAAAGTTATGGCTCTCAGAATATGGCGACACAAAACATTTTTTTAATTTAGCAAATAGTTTTATTTTTTTGAAAGTGGTAAAACATAAAACAAAACATATAAATTTGGTATCGCCTTAATCGTATCAACCTGTAGAATAAGGTGAATATGTAGTTTTTACCGCCTGATGGATGCCGTAAAAACAAAACCCCCATGGCGTAATCACATTTTTTGCCCACAAATTTTTTTTTTTAGCTTCCCAGTATTGCAGTGTATTATGCCTGTCCGTGTAAAACGGACACGCATCTGCTAGGTCATGAGCAGAGGCATGACCTAGCAGGCATTTACTACAGGCAGACCTGGGGGCCTTTATTTGGCCCCCCGGCTGACATAGAAGACAGACACTCAGTAATCTTATCGCCGGATGTCAGTGGGATGAGAGGGAGCTCCCTCCTTCTCTCCAAAACAACTCAGATGCGGTGCTTGCTATTGAGCGCCGCATCTGAGGGGTTAAATGGATGAGATCGATACTAATAGCGATCTCACCTGTTCAAGCAGGGATGCCCCCAGCCCTCAGCTACCTCTGGTAGCTAAGTAGGAAGAAAGAACAAAACACTGCGCCACATAGTGTAGATTACCCACGAGTAGTTGTAAGGAAGTAAAGGTGAATCGTACTCACCTAGAGAGGTTGTGCTAGGCAGGCACAACACTGTTGGAACGGATAAATCAGCCTACGTAGTAATCGCCGCTGCATGGAATGTGTTAGAAGCAGACACACCAAGAGTGTGTGTAGGTGGTTCTGAGATACAGCTGCTGCTCAGGTCAAAGCCGGTAAACGGAAATTTACCGCCAGGTATAGGATACAAATAAAGAGAAAAAAATGGAACAAATATACTAGGCGCTGCTATTAAGAGACATATTTAATAGAATAGAGGCAAATACAGGCTACACGCTTCGACGCAGGACATGCGTCTTCATCAGGCCAAAATATATGGTAGCGACAAAATATCTTATATATATATATATATATATATATATATACATATACATCTTATTTTGTTTCCTTTGTTCCCTCCCCATTTCCCTTCTGTGATTGTTCCTTCCTGTCGAAACATATGTGTATATATATATATATATATATATATATATATATATATATATATATATATAAAAGATGTTTTGTTGCTACCATATATTTTGGTCTGATGAAGACGCATGTCCTGCATCGAAACGCGTAGCCTGTATTTGTCTCTATTCTATTAAATATGTTTCTTAATAGCAGCAGCTAGTATATTTGGTCCATTTTTTTCTCTTTATTTGTATCTGGTAGCTGAGAGCAGGGAGATTTAACGGCTCCCTGCTCTGTTTATTTATTCCAATGCAGCGCCGTAAAAAGGCTATTGCATCGGAATAAAGTCAGTTAGTGGCCGCTGTGAAAACACTATGGGGCGGTCACTAACGGGTTAAATCAGCTCTGTAACGCACAAATTGAGGAATTTGGTGCACAAAACTGCAGGTAATTCCGCAGGTAAAATCTGCACCTAATAGTGCGTTTTTTTGATAAGTTTTTAGGTGTGGTTTTTACATTTTGATGCGGAAATAGGTGCAGGTTTTATGCTGCAGATTTTATTTTATTTTTTAAACTAGTCAGAAACAATTCGCAAGCGGAAATGCAAGATAAATTGACATGTAGCATATTTTCAAATACGCACCACAGGTACATTTTTGTGCAGAAAATGCAACATGTAGATGAGATTTCTTGATCTCATTTGCTGGTACTGTATTACACTGCGGATTTGCCGCACGAAAATACCCGCGACAAATTTGCACGTAATAAGTATCGCGTGCTTTTGGCCTAATAGAGTTTCTTTTTAACTCACCCTAAGGCCCCATTCACACATATTGGATTTGATACGGATTCTGATGATATGCCGATGATTCTGCATCCTATACATATGAGATTTTCGCAACACAGTTCACATGTTGTAAAAAATTTTACACGTGTATTTTTGTCCACACCATGAAAAGAAATCCACCACAGCAATAAGTAGCATGCTACTTAGCCGAGGATAAGCAACTTTGAATGACAATGGGACTTAGGCCTTGTTTACACAGTTTTTTGCAGGCAGAAAAATCTGCCTCGAAATTCCTTCAGGCTTTCTCTGCCCCCCATTGATGTCAATGGGAGGTCAGAGACGGAAATGCCCGAAGAAAGGTCATGTCGCTTCTTTCTCTCGCTCGCGGGAAAAAAACGCCTTCGCCTCTTGTTGAAATCAATAGGAGGCGATTTCGGCTGTTTTTTGCCGCAGTTTCCAACGCGGTTTCTGCTGCAAAAAATGCGGCAAAAAAACTCTGTGTGAACAGGGCCTTATTCTCTTGCGGATCTGCTACACGCTTCTGGCACATCTGCATCAGAAATCAAAGGGTAAGCCTCAGATTTTTGCTGTGGAGCATTAGTTCTCCTTACATCCTCACAAGCGCTTCCCCCTACCTTAAGGCCCCCTTCACATCATGTTGGTGCCCTACGTTTATCGTGTACAACAGGAAATCTCCTAACGTACACTATAAACAACGTAGACGATAATTCACATGGCTTCATTATGTCCTTTTAGCCTCCGTCGAGCTGGTAGACGTCGGTATACCTTAATTTTGAAGGATGGGATAGCATAGTAGACTTTGCTATTCCGGAGTCCCCAGGCAGAGCATCATAAGTGCTCTACCCGTGGACTTTGTCCCTGGGAAAACTCAGGTCCATATATGTAAAGGGACGTCAGGGGATTCTCCAGGGGCGGAATGCCTGGACAGAGCATTGCCGACGCTCTGGCCGTGTACTCAGGCTTTGCAAAGCTTCAGATGTCACTTTACGTATATGGACATGAGGAACAGCGCCATAGTTCCTGGGCAGAGCGCTAGTAGAAGGCTCCAGCCCTGTTCATGGACAGTGACTTCAGTAGTTTCCCTGGGCCATTCCCCGGGCAACGTACCCCACTGTATGCCATACAATCGGATACGTTTTGGCTAAATAGATCAAAATCCAGGGCATTAACTGGTCACTGCCTGCTCCATGGTTTAGTTCACTGTAATTGACATTAGCACCAAAGTCAGTTAATACGTATAACGTACAAACATGAGTGCCACACTTTCCGTTGCCCACCCCCGGTAATGGAGGGGGGCAGACATCTTGGCTGTATGGGTTCCAGAAATTCCTGATGGCGGTCCTGCACACAGTATCCCACGCAGTATCCCACACAACACAGCAAGTCAATCCGGTTTAGTATCTCTGTAAAGTACGGTTAAGTTTACCGCTCAGACGGCACTGGTAACAGTCCAATATCATTCAGTATGGACACTCTCTCCCAGAAAAATGCAGTGGACAATCTGCAATCCAATGAGGGTGTGGATGGTAATTCTTATCCCTGTAGTCCCACAGAGCTCTGTATCATCTCTCGATGTTCAAAGAGCTCCTGCTAGGAAAAGGATCTTATGTCTCTAATAGATGGAAAAAGGAAGACACATAGTGCAACACCCTCTGAAAAAAGATTGCTCCACGCCAAGTTTAATCCATACTCACAGAAGTAACAAGAAATAAAAGCATCAAGGTAAGTAAAAATCTTTAAAATTGCTAGGCGGCACGCCAAACACTCTCGCCCGACCCTGAGTTTCACCCTTCCGACTTCCTCTGGGGCATGTGTGACGTGTCTAATTAACAGGTTTATATAGCCGCAAAACATTTAAATTCATATAAATTTACATGCATATCAAAAATGGTTAAAAATACATATACAACCAATGATCTCTTCAATATAAAGAGATAATCTGATCTTATCATCATAATCGTGTACATATATATACTTCTAAATATTATACTTTTTATTTAAATACATAATCTCTTTAAAAAGTAGAAAAAGAACAACAACATATTATGCTAAACAACCTTTATAATTGGTTAGATTCCACATATCATCCCATATCCATTATATTGATTTTTATTTATATTTTATCAGTTGTTTTATATTCTCTATCTCTATTTTTCCACTTAGGGCTTATTCAGACGAACGTATAATAGGTCCGTGCAACGCGCGTGACTTTCACGCGCCTCGCACGGACCTATGTTAGTCTATGTGGCCGTGCAGACAGTCCGTGAGTTTCATGCAGCGTGTGTCCGCTGCGTAAAATTCACGACATGTCACGCACACATTGAAGTCAATGGGTGCGTGAAATTCACGCGCAGCACACGGAAGCACTTCCGTGTGACGCGCGTGATTCGCGCAACAGAAGTAAAAAGTATGAATGAAAACGGAAAAGCACCACGTGCTTTTCTGTTTACAAACATACAAACAGAGTGTCATAATGATGGCGGCTGCGTGAAAATCACGCAGCCACGCATCATACGCTGCTGACACACGGAGCTGTTAAGTACCTTTTGTGCGCGCAAAACGCCGCATTTTTTGTGCACGCAAAACGCACATGCTCGTGTAAATCCGGCCTTAGTCTGATCTGTGGCCAATCTCTAAATCCTCCAGAGCTTCAGTGAGCTGAAGCTAATCAGAACAATTGAGTTCTACTGAGACAAGATCCCTTGGTCAAATTGCTATGTGTGAACGAGTCTCTTAGGCCCCATGCACACGAACGTAAAAACGCCCGTAATCACGGGCTGTAATTACGGGCCCATAGACTTTTATTGGCAACGGGTACCTCCCCGTATGCTTACAGGAAGGTGCCCGGGCCGTTGAAAAATATAGAACATGTCCTATTTCAGGCCGTAATTATGGCACGGGCAGGCCCATAGAAGTCTATTGGGCTCCCGTAATTACGGGTGACTACGTGTGTGTGCACGCGTAATTATGGGAGCGTTGCTACGCGACGTCAGGGGATAGTCACTGTCCAGGGTGCTGAAAGAATTAAACGATTGGCAGTAACTCTTTCAGCACCCTGGACAGTGACTTCCGATCACAATATAGATCAATGTGTAAAAAAAATTAGAAGTTCATACTTACCCAGAACTCCCTGCTTCTTCCTTCAGTCCGGCCTCCCGGGATGACGTTTCAGCCCATGTGACCGCTGCAGCGAATCACAGGCTAATCACAGGCTGCAGCGGTCACATAGACTGCCGCTTCATCCAGGGAGGTCGGGCTGGATGTCGAAAGAAGGACGAGTCACCAAGACAACGGCCGGGTAAGTATGAATTTCTTATACTTTTACTACGGAAAGGGCTGTCCCTTCTCTCTATTCTGCACTGATAGAGAGAAGGGCTGCCGATTAGTGCAGTGCAATTTTGCAGCGAAAACGTGCCCGTAAATACGGGTGGAATACTGGTGACACCGGACCCGTATTTACGGGCACGGGTCTGTAAATACTGGTGCAATACGGGTTGAATACGGGTGACCAAGGACCCGTATTTACGCCAGTATTTACAGGAGGAAAAAAATACGTTCGTGTGCATGAGGCCTTAGTAATAGTAATACTAAACCTAGGGCACTTTTTGCATAATTATTTTCATAACATAGAACTACCAATATGGACCAGAATATCTATCAGACACATACCATGATATCTCACCAATATTAATAAGTGCTTGTATAAAAAAAAATATATAATTTTTATAAAAAACACTTCAATTCGAAGTCTGAATTGAGTCCTAAGGCTGGGTTCACACGAGCATGTTATGTCCGTAATGGACGGAACGTATTTCGGCCGCAAGTCCCGGACCGAACACACTGCAGTACATAACTATGATGCTAGGAGCCCGGCTCCCTGCAGTGTGTTCGGACCGGGACTTGCGGCTGAAATACGTTCATGCTACGTCCATGCTCGTGTGAACCCAGCCTAAGGGCTGAAGCGTTTTTAACACTGGCGTAGCTATAGGGGTCGCAGCGGTCGCAATTGCGACCGGGCCCCGAAGCCAGGGGGGCCCACGGCCCCCCGCACCACATCAATAAAAAGTTACTATAGTAACTCGGGCCGCGGGCCCCTGTTACTATAGTAACATACTTTACTAACCTTCCTGGTTCCGGATCGCAGCGGAGGTCCTGACGTCAAGCGCTGTGCGCAGCGCATGACGTCACAGCGCTATGTGCCGCGCACAGCATCGAGACGACAGAACTCCCGCCGCGGCCAAAGAGGAAGGTAAGGTTACCCTGACTGGTGGGGTCCGACTCCCGGGACTCGCCAATCAGCTGTTTTGAAGGGGCCGCAGCACTCGTACGATAGCTGCTCCCCTTCATTCCTGTCACTTCATTCCGGTCACACTGTGAATCCGTGTCGGCGATTCACAGTGTGGGCGAGTAGTGAAATGAAGGGGAAGCAGCTCTCATATGAGTGCTGCGGCCCCTTCAAAACAGCTGATTTGCGGGTCCCGAGAGACACATCAGCTATTGATGGCCTATCCTGAGGATAGGCCATCAACGTTTAGGGACTGTACAACCCCTAAGCCTACGATGTAGCAGGCTTAGGGGGCCCATGAGACAGGATCACAGATTGTGTGATCCTGTCTGCTGGGCCCTGTATCTAAGCCAATCACATGGTAGGCTTAGATACATGGTCCACGCGTGATCCTGTCTGCTGGGCCCTGTATCTAAGCCAATCACATGGTAGGCTTAGATACATGGCCCATGCATGATCCTGTGTGCTGGGCCATGTATCTAAGCCAATCACATGGTAGGCTTAGATACATGGCCCATGTGTGATCCTGTCTGATGGGCCCTGTATCTAAGCCTACCACACTGTAGACTGTATAAGATTACAGTCTGCTGGACCCTGTATCTAAGCCTACCTTGTGGTAGGCTTAGATACAGGGTCCCACAGACAGTATCACACATGGGCCCTGTATCTAAGCCTAACACACGTGTTACTAATCGTTTTTCTTGTGTGTTTTCTTACAGGTTCGGTCGTTGGACTACGTCGGATTCCAGGACTACTTCGATGACAGCTTTTTTTTTTATTATCAATAAAATGGTTAATGAGGGCTGTGTGTTTTTTTTTTATTTCAATAAAATATTTTTTCTATGTCTTTGTGGTTTTTTTTAAACTATATTACTACCGCCTTAGTAATGGCCGCCGGCTGATTGACAGCATCCATTGCTAAGGCGGGGCTTAGTGTTAGCCGATGCAGAGGCTAACACTAACCCCCTTTATTACCCCGGTACCCGCCGCCACCAGGGGTGCTGGGAAGAGCCGGGTACGATCCAGTACCTGACCATCTGTAGTGATGGTCGGCCACTGGGGTGGCCGCAGGCTGGTATTATCAGGAGGGGAAAGGCCAAAAACAGTCGCCCTTCCCACCCTGGTGATGCTAGGCTGCTGCTATACAACACTGCAGCAGCAGGCAGCATTACCAGGGTGGTAGGGGCCACTGTTTTTGGCCTTCCCCAGCCTAATGCTACCAGCCTGCGGCTACCCCGGTGCCTGACCGTCACTGCAGATGGTCGTGTACTGGTTCGTACCCGGCTCTTCCCAGTACTCCTGGTGGCGGTGGGTACCGGGGTAATAATGGGGGTTAGTGTAGCCTCTGCACCTGCTAACATTAAGCCCCGCCTTAGTAATGGAGGTTGTCAATCAGCCAGCGGCCATTACTAAGGCGGTGATAATAAAGTTTAAAAAGATACAAGCACATAGAAAAAATATTTTATTGAAATAAAAAAACAACCCTCATTAACCATTTTATTGAGAATAAAAAAAACCCCGTCATTGAAGTCCTCGAATCCGAAGTCCAACAACCGAACCTGTAAAAAAACACAAACACACAAAAATAATCAGTAACACATAAAGAAGCAAAATTATTATTCTTACCTATCCTGGGTCCAGCGCTGGAGACGCAATGTCAGCGAGCTGGGCCCTGTATCTAATCCAATCATGTGTGATACTGTCTGCTGGGCCCTGTATCTAATCGTATCATGTGTGATACTGTCTGCTGGGCCCTATATCTAATCGTATCTTGTGTGATACTGTCTGCTGAGCTGTGTATCTAATCCAATCATGTGTGATACTGTCTGCTGGGCCCTGTATCTAATTGTATCTTGTGTGATACTGTCTGCTGGGCCCTATATCTAATCCGATCATGTGTGATACTGTCTGCTGAGCCACTGTATCTAATCCTATCATGTGTGATACTGCCTTCTGAGCCACTGTATCTAATCCTATCATGTGTGGTACTGTCTGCTGAGCCACTGTATCTAATCCTATCATGTGTGGTACTGTCTGCTGAGCCACTGTATCTAATCCTATCCATAGTTTATAGGGTCGTAGTGCTATAGATATGCTATGCTGTCTCATATACACACTTTTTTTTGGGCGGACACATATGTATTGGGGCTATTTCCCTGACATTTTAAGCCCTGAGGGTATGTTCACACGGCAGCGTCCGTTACGGCTGAGATTACGGAGCTGTTTTCAGGAGAAAACAGCACCGTAATTTCAGCCGTAATGGCATGTGCAGGCGTCTTTCGCTGCATCCATTACGGACGTAATTGGAGCTGTTTTTCTATGGAGTCCATGGAAAACGGCTCCATTTACGTCTGAAGAAGTGACAGGCACTTCTTTGACGCGGGCGTCTTTTTTACGCGCCGCCTTTTGACAAAAATGACCGTCGGCACAGAACATCGTAAGACCCATTCAAATGAATGGGCAGATGTTTGCCAACGCTTTTGAGCCGCATTTTCGGATGCAATTCAATGCTAAAACGCCCGAATTATGTCCGTAAATAGGGTGTGTGAACCCAGCCTTAGTGACGCCCCCGGCTGCTAGTGCTGCATTGTTGTGTCACATAGGAGACCCAGCGATGCAGCTGAAAGCTGCGGACCGTCGGCCATGAGAAGTTTCCGGGGGGGGGGGGGCCAGTAAGCATCGGGGCCCATGAGCCTTTAGCTACGCCCCTGGTTTTTAATTGATATATCCAAAAACTTTCTTGCTTGCTCATTTTTTTAATATAATCCTCCCCCCTCCAATGATTATCAATTGTCTCAATAGCAAAGAATTTTGTGTCCTTGGGATCTTTATGATGGAATTTACAGTAGTGTGCTGACACACTATGGTCCATCTTGCCTTTTCTGATGTTATTACAGTGTTCTGCTATTCGAGTTTTTAATTTGCATATAACTGCCCACTGGGACACTGCAGTAAGTATACAACCCCTTTAGTATTACACGTTGTAAAATGTTTGATCTCATATTTTCTTTTATTCTCGGCATCCATAAAAAAGGTAACATTCCCTTTCTTTTATTATACCCCACTTTTTTACAAGCTTTACACTCGTTAGAGGTAAAAAAATCCTTTTGTAGCAATAATTGGTTTTGTAGGAGCTTTTACAAAACTATGAGTAATTTTATCCTTTTTATTTGGTGCCCTACGATGTACAATACTAGGATTTTTTGGCAACCTAGACCCTATAACAGGATCGTTCCTTACAATCTGCCAA
This sequence comes from Rhinoderma darwinii, assembly GCF_050947455.1. Classification (NCBI taxonomy): domain Eukaryota; kingdom Metazoa; phylum Chordata; class Amphibia; order Anura; family Rhinodermatidae; genus Rhinoderma; species Rhinoderma darwinii. The sequence goes on from NC_134691.1 coordinate 239,277,918, forward strand.
TACTCTCTAATAATATTTCGTACTTGTGGAATATGTAGTAATGAACGGAACCCTTAATGTTTTATCATTATCATCAATTCTCTTTGTATGATAATTATAATTTTTTTTATGTCATCGCCAGAATGGACTGCAATTTCATTTTCTAACCTCCTTCAATGCGAACGACACCCTCTGTTCCTCATAATTCCTTTCTATCAAACGAGATTTAATAATTTGTGACTGTACATCAAAGTCCTCTATTTTTGTACTGTTTTTCTTTATCCATTTAAACTGCCCTTTTGGGATATTCCTAAACCAAGGTTTGAAATGGCAACTCAAACATTCAATCTAACTATTACAGTCAATAGGTTTGAAATAGTTTTTTGTGTATAGTACATTGTTTTCTATAAAAATTTCCAAATCCAGAAAGCTAACTCTATTTTTATCATACTCTGAAGTAAAGGTCAGATTACATTTATTGTTATTAATATAATCTATGAAAGTTAATAAATTCTCTGTTGTTCCTTCCCAAATGATAACCACATCATCTATGTAACGTTTATACAACTTTATGAATTCACAGAAAGGATTATTACTAGAGTAAATAAAAGAATCTTCCCAGACTGCCAGGTACAGGTTTGCATAACTTGGTGCAAATTTAGCGCCCATAGCAGTACCGGCGGTCTGAAGGTAATAGTCTGAATTATACCAGAAATAATTCTTCTCTAAACTAAACCTAATGAGGTCTATAATAAAACTACCTTGTTCAGGAGTCATATTTTTATCCATACCAAGAGTATGTTCTTCAGCCTGTATCCCTAATTCGTGAGGTATACAGGTATACAATGATGAGACATCGCATGTGCATAAAATAGTGTCTCTAGTGACATTCACGGTTTTTAACTCCTCGATTAAATGTGTAGAATGTCTCACATAGGATCTACTAGCAACCACATATATTTGCAAGAAACAATCAATATACGACTAGTTAGTGAATCTATTCCGGCTACAATTCCGGCTACTGTCACAAGTTATTAAATCTTGTTTGACAGAAAGGAATTATGAGGAACAGGGGGTGTCGTTAGCATTGAAGGAGGTTAGAGAAGAAATCGCGGTCCATTCTGTCGATAACATAAAAAAAATGGATAATTATCATACAAAGAAAATTGATGATAATGATAAAACATTAAAGGTTCCGTTCATTACCACATATTCCACAAGTTCTTCATTGATACGAAATATTATTAGAAAGAATTGGCATAATGTAAGGAATGATCCTGTTATAGGGTCTAGGTTGCCAAAAAATCCTAGTATTGTACATCGTAGGGCACCAAATATAAAGGATAAAATTACTCATAGTTTTATAAAAGCTCCTACAAAACCAATTATTGCTACAAAATGATTTTTTTTCCTGTAACGAGTGTAAAGCTTGTAAAAAAGTGGGGCATAATAAAAGAAAGGGGAATGTTACCTTTTTTATAGATGCCGAAAATAAAAGAAAATATGAGATCAAACATTTTACAACAAAGGGGTTGTATACTTACTGCAGTGTCCCTGTGGGCAGTTATATGTAGGACGTACAGCCCCAAATTAAAAACTCGAATAGCAGAACACTGTAATAACATCAGAAAAGGCAAGATGGACCATAGTGTCAGCACACTACTGTAAATTCCATCATAAAGATACCAAGGACACTAAATTCTTTGCTATTGAGACAATTGATAATCATTGGAGGGGGGAGGATTATATTAAAAAAATGAGCAAGCAAGAATGTTTTTGGATATATCAATTAAAAACGCTTCAGCCCTTAGGACTCAATTCAGACTTCGAATTGAAGTGTTTTTTCTAAAAATGATATAATATATATTTTTTTTTTTATACAAGTACTTATTAATATTGGTGAGATATCATGGTATGTGTCTGATAGATATTCTGGTCCATATTGGTAGTTCTATGTTATGAAAATAATTATGCAAAAACTGCCCTTTGTATAGTATAAGGGCTTATTCAGACGAACGCGATATACGTCCGTGCAACGCGCGTGATTTTCACGCGCCTCGCACGGACCTATGTTAGTCAATGGGGCCATTCAGACAGTCCGTGATATTCACGCAGCGTGTGTCCGCTGCGTAAAACTCACAACATGTCCTATATTTGTGTGTTCTAAACGCATCGCGCACCCATTAAAGTCAATGGGTGCGTGAAAATCAAGCGCACCACACGGAAGCACTTCCATGGGACGCGCGTGATTCGCGCAACAGCAGTAAGAAGTATGATTGAAAACAAAAAAGCACCACGTGCTTTTCTGTTTACAAACATACAAACAGAGTGTCATAACGATGGCGGCTGCGCGAAAATCATGCAGCCGCGCATCATATGGTGATGACAAATGGAGCTGTTAAGTGCCTTTTGAGCGCGCAAAACGCCGTGTTTTTTGCGCGCGCAAAATGCACGCGCTCGTGTAAATCCACCCTAAGGGCTTATTCAGACGAACGTGATATACATCCGTGCAACGCGCGTGATTTACACGCGCCTCGCACGGACCTATGTTACGCCATTTCTTTTCTACGGGACTGCTGGAGTTAGCCGAGCTCGGCTATTTCTGGCAGCCCCTTTAAGAATGAATGAAGCAGAAGCACACATGAATGACCTGCAGCTGTGTTCATATAGGGGACTCGGTACCCCAGTTGTCTTGACTATTCTATCACTGTATTTGGGATTGTACATGCGTGCGTGATCCCAACATGAAAACATCTATTCACTGCCTTTTAACAGCGGGTGGATTAAAAGCCGTTACCTTTGCCACCTTTATATGGCAGGCGGAGGTAAGCAGTTTTAGGATGGGCAGCTGCTGATGGGCCAGAGCTGTGTGCTTGCCCCCAGGCTAAATTTGCCAGCCAGCCCCTGTATTCGGGTTTCAGCGAGACATACAGCTTCTACACCGCGTTCCAAATTATTATGCAAATGTTATTTTTCACTGATTTTCCTAAATAGTCGATGCAAATGACAGTCGGTATAATCTTCAAGCCATCAACCGTTGGAGTATAATGTGAATTTTATTGAACAAATCTCCTAATGATACCGTGTTTCCCCGATAGTAAGACACCCCCGATTGTAAGACGTATCGGGGGTTTCAGGGGGGTCGGCTAATATAAGCCGTACCCCGAAAGTAAGACATATGTCTTACTTTCGGGGAAACACGGGGGTATTGCCGCCTCCTGCCCACTTCCGCGCCGCCCCCCTCTCCATACGTCTCCATACGTCACCGCGCCGTCCCCTGCACTTGTCAATGCCGCCTCCTGCTTAAAATACGGTAATGCACACAGTATTAACTCCTTAACGCCGAAGGACGGATATATCCGTCCTCAGCAGCTGCAAGTTCGCGCAGGAGGACGGATATATCCGTCCTGTGATGGCGCGGGTACTGAGACTGTACCCACGCGATCAGCGGCAGGAGCACGGCTGTTATACACAGCCTGGCTCCTGCTGCAACTGCCGGAATCGAAGCGCGCGCCGATTCCGGCAGTTTAACCCATTAAATGCCGCTGTCAATAGTGACAGCGGCATTTAATGTGTTTGACAGAGGGGGGAGCTCCCTCTGTCACCCGATCGGCGCCCCCGCAAACAAATCGCGGGTCGCCGTCGGGTTTCCATGACAGCCGGGGGTCTAACAAAGACCCCCAGGTCTGCCTTCAGCATCTGCCTGTTAGGCGATGCCGGAGGCATGACCTAATAGGTTGCCTGTCAGTTTTACACTGACAGGCAATAATGCTTCGGTATACTAAGTATACCAAAGCATTATATATGCGATCGGCACATCGCATAGTGAAGTCCCCTGGTGGGACTAAAAAAAAAAAATGTAAAACAGTTAAATAAAGTTTGTGAAAAAAATAAATAAAATAATTTGACAATTTTTTTCCAATATAAGACATACCCCGAAAGTAAGACATAGTGGGGCTTTTGGGGATAAAAAGAAAGTAAGACTGTCTTACTTTCGGGGAAACACGGTAACAGTTTTGGTTTTTTTTAAAGTAAAAAACTCAAAATGCACTGTTTCAAATTATTATGCACAACAGAGATCAAAACATTTTAAAGGTTGTAAGGAGAACTAAAATGGTAATTTGTTGAATTTGCAGCATCAGGAGGTCATATTTACAGAAATCAAAAGCTCTTTCAATCAAAAAAAACTTAATAGGCCAAGTTACATGTTAACATAGGACCCCTTCTTTGATATCACCTTCACAATTCTTGCATCCATTGAATTTGTGAGTATTTGGACAGTTTCTGCTTGAATATCTTTGCAGAATGTCAGAATAGCCTCCCAGAGCTTCTGTTTTGATGTGAACTGCCTCCCACCCTCATAGATATTTTTCTTGAGGATGCTCCAAAGGTTCTCAATAGGGTTGAGGTCAGGGGAACATGGGGGACACACCATGAGTTTCTCTCCTTTTATGCCCATAGCAGCCAATGACACAGAGGTATTCTTTGCAGCATGAGATGGTGCATTGTCATGCATGAAGATAATTTTGCTACGGAAGGCACGGTTCCTCTTTTTGTACCATTGAAGAAAGTGGTCAGTCATAAACTCTACGTACTTTGCAGAGGTCATTTTCACACCGTCAGGGACCCTAAAGGGGCCTACCAGCTCTCCCCCCATGATTCCAGCCCAAAACATGACTCCGCCACCTCCTTGCTGACGTCGCAGCCTTGTTGGGACATGGTGGCCATTCACCAACCATCCACTACTCCATCCATCTGGACCATCCAGGATTGCACGGCACTCATCAGTAAACAACACGGTTTGAAAATTAGTCTTCATGTATTACTGAGCCCACTGCAACCGTTTTTGCTTGTGAGCATTGTTTAGGGGTGGCCGAATAATAGCTTTATGCACACTTGCAAACCTCTGGATGATCCTACACCTTGAGGTTCGCGGGACTCCAGAGGCACCAGCGGCTTCAAATACCTGTTTGCTGCTTTGCAATTGCATTTTAGCAGCTGCTCTCCTAATCCTATTAACTTGTCTGGCAGAAACCTTCCTCATTATTAAAAAAAAACAAAAACTTCCTCATTATGCCTTTATCTGAACGAACCCGTCTGTGCTCTGAATCAGCCACAAATCTTTTCACAGTACGATGATCACGCTTAAGTTTTCTTGAAATATCCAATGTTTTCATACCTTGTCCAAGGTATTGCACTATTTCATGCTTTTCGGCAGTAGAGAGATCCTTTTTCTTTCCCATATTGCTTGAAACCTGTGGCCTGCTTAATAATGTGGAATGTCCTTCTTAAGTAGTTTTCCTTTGATTGGGCACACCTGGCAAACTAATTATCACAGGTGTCTGAGATTGATTACAATGATCCAAAGAGCCCTAAGACACAATACCATCCATGAGTTTAATTGAAAAACTAATAATTAAATGTTTATGACACTTAAATCCAATGTGCATAATAATTTGGAACACGGTGTTTGTATCCAGGATACATAGAAGCTGTATCTCAAAGTTAAACATTTTCTTAAATAAAAAACAATTACAAAGTTGTATTAAATAATATAATACATTGTTTTAGTAAAAAAAAAAAAGTCTTCAAAGGTTTACATAGCCTTTAGGATATGTCCACATGCAGCGTAAATACTGCAGATTTTTCGCAAAGTATTCATTGCGGAAAATCTGCAGCGTAATACAGTAGCAGCAGAGTGGATGAGATTTGAACAAATATTAAAAGTTCCAAAGCTATTTAAAAGGAGAAAAAAAAATTGACACAACTTGTATTGCCGCAAAAGTCTGAACTATTACAATGTAACATTATTTACAGATGGTGAACGCATAAAAATGCTCATGTATCTCAAAATAGAACCAATTAAAACTACGGCTCACCCCGCTAAAAAAAAAGCTTTCGTACTACTCAATGAACAGAAAAATAAAAAAGTTATGGCGACACAAAACAAAATTTTATTTTTAACAATTATTTTTTTCCTTGTAAAAGTAGTAAAACATAAACTATATAAATTTTAATATAGTCATAATCATATTGGTCAGCAGAATAAACCGCATGGTGAACACTGTAAAAATGAAACCCAAAGAAACAATTAAGGAATCAGTTTTTTTTTCCCCCATTTCACCCCACAAATATTTTTTTTACAGTTTCCCATTATGTTATATGGTACAATAAATGATGCCGAGAAAAAGTACAAGTCGGCCAGCAAAAAAACAGCTCTTATACGGCTATATCGACGGAAAACTTAAAGAGTTAAGGCTTTTGAAATGTGGGAAGGAAAAAGCTAAAATAAAAAAACTAAAAATGTCTGCGGAGTATTAAATTATAATGAAATATCTATATGTAGCTGTTGCTTTTCTTCTCAACAGAGGTTGAATTTTTACTTCACAACCTGTTCGCATACTGTTTAGTGGTCTTGTCAATTCCAACATAAAAAATGCCTTATAAATACCCACAAATGTAGCATAATTGGGTTATCACTGAAATGGTTATTTTCTGCATTTTCATAACTAAGTTAAGATAGCTCACTAGTATTATGGCAGATAACGTTACACTTGAAATTCAGATCTGCCACATAGGTAACTGGAAATGCATGATAGAGCTATTTCAAGTAATTGTATTTATAGTAATTTATAAGCACTCAAAGGAGTTTTCCCAATTAATAATATTTATCACCTATCACATCCACAAAACGAATGGAGCAGTGAACGAGCATGCACACTACCGCTCCATTCCCATGGAAAGGTAAGGAAAGCCCAGTCTCGTGATTGGTGGTTGTCCAAGCGGTTGGACCCCCACCGATCAGCTATTAATCACCTATCCTGTGAATAGGTGATAAATAATAATTATGGGAAAACCCCTTTAACACAATATCATCAATGATATTCAATCTGATGTGTTCTTCTTCACATAGAAGAGTAGGCTGCATACTAGAAAACTCAGTGAGAGATCATATATCAAACATTAAAGTGTATCCTGGGACTTCACTAATGAAATATGACTGTAAATGGTCTGACTTTGTAGGTGGTATATGAAATTAGCCTGCAGCATATTTAGACAAGCATTTTTCCTAAGGTGTTAAATTCTTTACTGACTGGAAATGTCTTCTATGTAACTTCTCATAACTTTACTTTACATAGCCTATAATAACATTCTGCCCCCTTTTATACAAATAAATACAACAAACTTATCTGTAAATACAAGGTGCAAATTACTTTTATTGTATCACAACAATAAGCAAAATAGTCTTGCATTGTTTAGTTTTATATTTCTTTCTAATTTGTTTCTGTAAAATTAGGAAAACAGGTGGCATTAATACATTTTATACAATATTTTCGTTTAAATTGTGGTGGTGGATATGTTTTTATCTAAAAAAATTGTTGCGATATATACATTTGTTTATTATTATTCTTAACAGTAGTAGTAGAAGTATTACATAAATATATATGTTTTCATACATACTAGTCATCAATGAATTAGAATATCATCAAAAAGTTAATTTATTTCAGTAATTCAATTCAAAAAGTGAAACTCATATATTATATAGATTCATTACACAGAGAGTGATCTATTTCCAACATTTTATTTCTTTTAATTTTGATGATTATGGCTAACAGTTAATGAAAACCCCAAATTTAGTCTCTCAGAAAATTAGAATATTATATATGCCCAATTTCAAAAATGATTTTTAATACCGAAATGTTGTCCTACTGAAAATTACGTACAGTATATGCACTAAATACTTGGTCGGTGCTCCATTTGCATGAATTACTGCATCAATGCGGCGTGGCATGGAGGCGATCAGCCTGTGGCACTGCTGAGGTGTTATGGAATCCCAGGTTGCTTTGATAGCGGCCTTCAGCTTGTCTGCATTGTTGGGTCTGGTGTCTCTCATCTTCCTCTTGACAATACCCCATAGATTCTCTATGGGGTTTAGGTCAGATGGGTTTCCTGGCCAATCAAGCACAGTGATACTGTGGTTTTTCAAACCAGGTATTGGTACTTTTGGCAGTGTGAGCAGGAGCCAAGTCCTGCTGGAAAATGAAATCAGCATCTCCATAAAGCTTGTCAGCAGAGGGAAGCATGAAGTGCTCTAAAATTTCCTGGTAGACGGCAGCGTTGACTCTGGACATGGACTCATGGATGAGGCAAAGGTAGCATTCATCATTTCCCTTCTTGCTGGCAAGGCCCTGGTATGTGCACACCCCATCTTGGAACGAGAGGACCCTGAATTCTCGGACCTGCGTTATTCCTAGAGACTTTTCATACTGTGTTCAAGGAGTCGGGTCGAACATCCTCTGCAGTGGCCACTCTTCTAACTCTCAAGCAAGAAGGGTCCACGGTAGGAGAGTATGCGATCTCCTTCCATACACTGGCAGCAGAGTTGGCATGGAACAATGAGGCATTGTTGGCGACATTTTGACAGGGACTGTCCTCACACATCAAAGATGAGCTAGCAGCCCGCAATCTTCCTTCTACCCTGGATTCTCTTATGTTGTTGGCTATTCATGTCGACATCCAGGATCCAGTAACGTCCTCAGGAGCAGTGGCGTAACTACTGCTGTAGCAGCCATAGTGGCTGCTATGGGGCCCGCGGCATGAGAGGGCCTGTGCCACCAGCGAGCATGGGCCGCCCTATGCCCGGAGGCTCCGCTAGCAGCTGCTATGGCTGCTACAGCGGTAGCGATGCCACACTCAATAGTGTCTGTGTCCTTCAGACGCAGATGCCATTGAACACTATGACAGAGCAGGGAGGTATCTCCATGCTCTGCCATAGTCTACTGTTAGCAGTGGCATAGCTCTAGGGGTCGCAACGGTTGCAATTGCGACAGGCCACTAAGCCTGGGGTGCCCGCTGGGCCCCCGTAGCCACACAGCACTAACCACGCTGGTCCCGCTTCCTGATACAGTTTTAATGCTGGAGCACGGAGCTGACAGCTCATTGCTCCAGCATTCACTCTGCTGTGATCGGCTTGGCACAGGCAGGTGCGATGTAGTGATGTCAATGACTCTGTCTGCTCCGAGTCACTCACAGCACAGAGCGGAGGAGAAGGATCCTCCACCCGTCGTAGGAGCAGGGATAAGTAAGTAATTATGTTATTATTCATTTTTTCGGGACTATGGGGCGTTATACTGAGTAGGGAAGGGGAGCTGATATGGTGGATGCTATAGGAGCATTTTACTATATGGGGGCATTATACTGTATGGGGGCATTATACTGTGGGGACAGCTATGGGGGCATTATACTGTGGGGCAGCTATGGGGCATTACACTTACACTGTGGGGGCAGCTATAGGGACATAACACTGTTTGGGACATTATACTGTGGGTGCAGCTATAGGTGGCATTATACTGTGTGGGGCAATATACTGTGGGGGCTGCTATGGGGGCATTACACTGTATGGGGCAGCTATGATGGGGCATTATACTGTATGGGGCAGTTATGAGGGGGTATTATACTGTATGGGGCAGCTATGAGGGGGAATTATATGGTATGGGGCAGCCATGGGGGGTATTATACTGTGGGGGCTGCTATGGGACATTATACTGTGTGGGGATGCAATGGGGGGCATTATACTGTGTGTGCAGCTATGGGGGGCATTATACTGTGGGGGTCAGCTATGGGGGGCATTATACTGTGGTGGTCAGCTATGGGTGGCATTATACTGTGGGGGCAGCTAGGGGGGGCATTATACTGTGTGGGGCATTATACTGTGGGGGCAGCTATGGGGACATTATACTGTGGTGGTTAGCTATGGGGGGAAATTATACTGTGTGGGCATGATACGGTGGGTACAGCTATGGTGGCATTATGCTATGTGGGGCATTATAATGTAGGGGCAGCTATGAGGGGCATTATACTGTATGTGGAAGCTGAGGGGGCAATATACTGTATGGGGCAGCTATGAGCGGGCATTATACTGTATGGGGCAGCTATGAGGGGGCATTATACTGTGTGGGGCAGCTATGGGGGCATTATACTATGGTGGTCAGCTATGGGTGGCATTATACTGTGGGGGCAGCTAGGGGGACATTATACTGTGTGGGGCATTATACTGTGGGGGCAGCTATGGAGAGCATGATACTGTGGTGGTTAGCTATGGGGAGCATTATACTGTGGTGGTCAGCTATGGGTGGCATTATATTGTGGGGGCAGCTATGGGGGGCATTATACTGTATGGGGCAGCTAAGGGGGTATTATGCTGCATAGAGCAGCTATGGGGCATTATGCTGTATGGTAAAATGTGGGCATTGTGCTGCATGGGGGCATCTTTGTGGGCATTATAGTGTATGGGGCATCTGTGTGGATATTATACTGTATGGGGCATCTGTGTGGGCATTATACTGTATGGTGGCAGCTATGGGGGCATTATACTGTGTGGGGGACACTATGGGAGCATGATACTGTGTGGGCTGAACCGGGTGTGTATGGACGGGGACTGGGTGGAATTATTGGAGTCATGGCTTAACAGGAAAAAAAAAATGTACGCTGCGCGCCGCATCGATTGTCCCACTTTGTGATACTTGAAAGTATAGCACTATCTACAGGGAGGGCTGTATAGCACTGTGTGGGGAGGCTGTATAGCCCTGTCTACAGGGGTCACTGTATAGTACAGTCTACAAAGGGGGCTGTATAGCACTGTCTACAGGGGGCTGTATAGCACTGTCTACAGGGGGGCTGTATAGCACTGTCTACAGGGAAGGCTGTATAGCACTCTATGGGGAGGCTGTATAGCCCTGTCTACAGGGGGCGCTGTCTACAGGGGGGGCTGTATAGCCCTGTCTACAGGGAGGGCTGTATAACACTGTATGGGGAGGCTGTATAGCCCTGTCTACAGGCGGTGCTGTATAGTACTGTCTACAGGGCGGCTGTATAGCACTGCCTAAAGGGGTGCTGTATAGCACGGTCTACAGGAGGGGGCTGTATGGCACTATTTACAGGGGGCACTATCTACAAGGGAGGGCTGTGTGTGGCACCCAGGGTAGGGGGCCTAGTCAAAAGTCTGCTATGGGGCCCAAGGTTTCCTAGTTACGCCCCTACTCAGAAGGTTTGGCGGGTTCATCAGGAAGTCTTCCTCCCCGGCCGGAGCCGGATTCTTCTTTGTGAAGGACGGATCTCTTCGTCCATGTATCGACTACCGGGGTCTGAACCAAATTACGGTCAAAAATAAGTATCCCCTGCTGCTCATTTCAGAACTTTTTAACAGAAAAAAGTTTTTTAATAGAATTTGTGGGGCCAAGGTGTTTACAAACCTGGATCTACGTAGAGCTTACAACTTGATCCGTATCCGCAAGGGCAACGAGTGGAAAACTGCATTTAACACCCGAGACGGCCACTGCGAATATCTCATGATGCCCTTTGGCCTATGTAATGCTCCAGCTGTGTTCCAGGAGTTTGTAAATTACATTTCCTGGGAATTTTTGTTGTATGTCTGTGTGGTGGTCTATCTGGATGACATCCTTATCTACTGTCCTGATTTAATAAAGCATTGGAGGCATGTTCACCAAGTTCTGTCGCGGTTTACGAGTAATAGTCTATATGCTAAACGCGAAGTGTGTGTTCGAGAAGAGCTCTCTGTCTTTCCTGGGCTACATCGTATCTGACCGTGGACTCAAGATGGATCCTGAGAAGGTGAAATCCGTCTTAGAATGGCCACGTCCACAGGGTCTGCAGTCCATACAGCGTTTTCTAGGATTCGCTAACTACCTCCAGTAATTTATCACAAACTTCTTGTCTCTGACTGCTCCAATCTCAGCCCTCATCAAGAAAGGGGTGAACGCCAAGGTTTGGCCTCCGAAGGCAGAATCAGCGTTTATTAACCTCAAGCGCATTTCAACTCAGCCTCCGTTCTCCATCATCCTGATGCTTCTCGGGAGTTCTTTCTGGAGGTGGACCCGTCTTCCATAGGTGCGGGAGCACTACTATGCCAAAAGAACTCTATATATACATATATATATATATATATATATATATATATATATATATATACACAAAGAATGAGCAAGGAAGCAGCACTCTGGTGAATAAACCTCTCATTTTTTGCTTCCTTGCTCATTCTTTTTATATGATTGTGAGGAAAAGGGTTTGTTTGTTTGTGTATGTATATGTGTGTGTGTGTGTATATATATACAGTGCCCACCAAACGTTCCGGAACACCCTCATAACTTTTGAACGGCTCGAGGTAGACGGTTGAAATTTGGTGGGATTAAATGGGGTCATAAAATATAACAGTTAACACCAAAAAAACACCCCCACACCCTTGGGGGCAGTGGGCTGGGTGGGGGCAGCAAAATCTTAAACGGCAAAAAAACAATGCTGCAAACGATTTTGAGATATTTAACATTAAAGTTATCATCTTCACTTTTGTGTGTGTGTGTGTGTGTGAGTGCGTGTGCCTGTGTGTGTGAGTACACCTCCCGAGATAAGGACCCCGGGGTTCATCATTCCCCCAGTATTTAACGACTCCAAACCCTCTCTGCGCTGTGTGTGTGTGTGTGTGTGTGTGTGTGTGTGTGTGTGTGTGTGTTGTCTGGCCAACCAAAGCAAGACTGAGGACATGTATTATGTGTATTAGTACAAATATAACAATTACTGTATTAAATAAAATGTTCTAACAGTGTCCTAAGCGAATGTAAAATGTGTCGATAACGTTATTTATAACATCTGGTGTGATTGAATTCAAAATGTTCACTATTCTTTAGACTTTACTTTTTAAATAGCCCCAGTAAAAAAAGTCTAATGGGGTCAGATCTGGTGATCTCGGTGGCTATTCTATCGGGCGTCTTCTACCAATCCATTGATCAGGAAAATTATCGCTCAGAAGATTTCGAGCTCGCAGAGAAAAATGAGTTGGAGCTCCATCCTGCTGATACAAAACATTGCGGAAAGCTTCTCCAGCAATATTTTTAATAGCCGGTATCACTTGGTTTCTTAGCAAATTGCAGTAATTTTTTGCATTTATGTTTCCTTCAATGAAAAACGGTCCTACAATATGATTGAGCAATATTCCGGCCCAAACTTCAACCTTCTGAGGATACTGGGTATGACTGTCTCTCATCCATTGTGGATTTTCGTCTGCCCAATACCTCATGTTCTGTCGATTTACAGAACCGTTTAGTTCAAATGTAGCTTCATCCGAAAAACAGGTCCAGTTAAAAATCTGATGATTATCATCAAATCGTGTCATCGTTGTATCGCAAAATTCCACTCTTCTGTCATAATCATCTTCGGATAGCCCCTGAACTAGACGTATTTTCTATGGATGATAATGATGCCTCTTCAAAATTTGACAGACTGATATCATTTTGTTGTGCTCCACTCAAGACAGATGTCAGAGGATTATCATGTACAGTGAGCAGAACATCTAAAGCTTTTTCATCATTACTAGCATATTTGGGTCTTTCGGTTCTTGGTGCGTCTTTAGTTGAACCGGTTATTTCAAAACGATGAACAGTTCTTTTAACAGTTGACAATGAAATTGGATCAAGGATAGGATAAGTGGCATTGAATAAAGCCGCTACCTCTCAATAGCATCTTATTTTTTCTTCGCCATACCCTCTCATCATCAAAAAAGTGATCCTTTAGGGCGTGGCTTGGCAGCCGAGAGACATGGCAGCTTGAATCCGGAGCTCCGGCAACGTTAAAGCTAATTTCAAAGCAAGGCTCTACTAATAATCGATTTAGGCTTCTGAAAAGTGGCCATAACTACTCATGATGACAGGGGGCAAAAGAAGCCTTAGTCAACAAGGCAAATTGGACTTCTACTTCAAGAAAGACCGTGAGGGAGAAGACGGGGCTGTTGGCCTCACTTCATATCCTTCTACCTCAAGCCCGGGAAAACCAGATTCGCCTCATTCCTCCAGCTCTTCCCAGGGTGGTAAAAGATCTCCACTCACCTTAACGGAGTCCAGGAGGTCTACACAGAAGATAACTCGCTATAGTCCCCTGGCAGCGGAATCCCTGGAGGAGGTCAGTGACGAGGGCGCCATGCAGTCGACGCCATCTTCCCCTTCACTCAGCCCTGAGAAGCAGCGCCTCAAGTTACAGGTGCAGTCATGTCGGGACTCAGAGGTAAGAGAGGGAGACTCTCATTCCCGGGGGTCATCTTCGGGGATAAAAGCATTCAGGGACATTCCCACTAATGATGGTCCTGCATCGGGTACTCGGATGAAGGAGATGTTGACGGCGTTCAGCGCCTCCATACATACAGAATTTACTGCCTTACTAGCTCCCATCACTGCTACACTACAGGGAATGGGTCAGCGGATACACCATATTGAACACAAAACGGGAGAGTTTGCCACCTCTCACAACAACCTAGTAGACTCACACTCTGATCTGTCTGCAGAAATTGAAAGTTTACAAGCTAAAGTAATAGAACTTGAAGATCGCTCTAGACGGAATAATGTGAAGATTAGAGGCATCTCAGAGGACATCCAAACTGCAGATCTCATCAAATATGTGCAAGCACTTATGATGGCAATATTACCAACAAGTTCAGCTACAGACATCATAATTGATAGGGCACACAGAGTGCCACGTCCGAAACACCTACCGGACACTTTACCTCGAGATGTACTTATCAGGATTCATTACTATCACGTCAAAGACGCGTTGCTGGTCACGGTTAGGTCACTAGGGGATATACCAGCGCCATACCAACATATCAAGCTGTATGCTGATCTATCCTTAGCCACCCTTCGCATGCGAAAAAGCTTGTCACCAATTACTGCAATTTTACAAGATCACAACATCGCTTATAGATGGGGCTTCCCTGTAAAAATTTTGATACGTCACAATGGAATACTGCATGTTATATCTACTCTGGCGGAGGGAAGAAGGTTTCTACAAGCCAGGAGCCTTCCTTGTCCGGAGATGACAGAATATCGAGTGCTGTTACCTACTCGCATAGGTCAGGAGTGGCAAGTGGTACCACCTCGGAAGAGACTTCCTCGCTAAAAAGCCACCAATACAGCGTGACAAGGTTGCCGTTTGGAGTTCTGGTATGTCTCTGGGATTCGAGCCCTGAGAAATTGTCCCGCTATTTGTCAACAGCTTATTCAGCTGTATATGTGTTTAATGTGTTTGTGTGGTTGGTGCGACTCTATTTGGGTCATGTGGCACCCAAATATGTTGGTTTGTTTCAGATCTCTCTTGACTAGTGATGTGATGAAGTTTGATGACAATATAACAGATGTATCTGTACCTATATGGTTGTATACAATACTATTATCAGTAGTGCTGGGACCCTTTACCATGCCCTACCGATTAGTCAAACATATAAGGTTCAAAGGGTTAAGGGGATATTACAAGATATTCCACCCCTACAGTCTCGCTTCTCTACTATATTACGATGATTACGTTCGTCTCTATAAATGTGAAAGGTTTAAACAGTCCTCATAAAAGAGCGTTTATGTGGAAAGAAGCTCTTTCTCTGAAATGTGATATACTCTGTGCACAAGAGACTCATATATTAGAACAAGATGCACATAGAATAAAACACCCTCAATTTCCTAAAATTATCCTCTCTCATCACACTAAAAAACAGAGAGGGGTACTTCTAGCAGTAAGGAACACAGTCACATTTACTCCAATATCGTCTTTCCTAGATCCGGGGGGGAGATATATCATCCAGATAGGAGAGCTCAACAATGTGTTATTTACAATAGTGGTAGCATATGTCCCGAACACACATCAAATCCGCTTCCTTAACAAATTATTTTGTAAGATTAACAAGGTTAAACGAGGAGAACTGGTGGTATGTGGGGACTTCAATACCATACACGATCCCACAATGGACTCCACGAGTGATCATAAAACCCACTCCCAATCTCTAGCCCCTGTCTTACTTAGGGAAGATGTATATGATATCTGGCGCATTCAACACGACTCAGAAAGGGATTATTCCTTTTACTCTCCGGTACATAAGTCCTATTCTCGCATAGATCTATTCCTAGTAGGTCGCTCTTTAATACAGAAAGTGGAAAAATCCTCTATTGAACTGATTAAATGGTCGGATCATGCAGCCATTACTATGAGTGTTAGTGAAGTTCACAACACAACTTCACATTTCTTATGGAGAAATAATGCCTATTTGATGTCTCACCCTAAGTACAAAGACGAATTGCGTAAGGGTATAGAAGAATATTTTCTACTGAATGTGAATTCTGTACGGGACCCATTTGTTCTTTGGAACGCCCACAAGGCATACATGAGAGGTCTTTTTATAAAGTGGGGACATAGAGCAAAGAAGGAAAGGGATCGTCAATTTGATGACATAATAGCAGAACTGCGTCTGGTAGAAGCCCTGAACAAATCGAGTACCTCCCTAGCCAACACTGAGAAGATACGGAATTTTCGGATTAAATTGAGGGATTGTTTAATGTATAAATATGAAAAGAATTTGCAATCCATCAAAGCACAATACTACTCTCAGGATAATAAAGCCAGTAAGCTTCTGGCGCATAGTTTAAAAACAAGGGCTGTGAAGAGTAAGATACAATTTCTCAAAGATCCTCTAGGAACCACTAAAATATAGCACAGAAATTTAAGGAATACTACGAACCCCTATATAAATTACACTCCCATACGGCAAATCCACAGTCCAACGAGTCGTCAAAGATTTCTTGACTGACCTAAAACTCTCACGTCTATCACCCCATCAATTGGCCGATCTAAACCTCCCTTTGTCAGAATTGGAGGTCTCCAAAATTATCCGAGCTCTCCCGTTACATAAAGCCCCTGGACCTGATGGCTTATCTGGTACCTATTATAAAACTTTTGAAGAATCTCTCCTTCCTCACTTGTTTTAAATCCTGAAACATGCCATTACGGAAGGTTATTTTCCAAAGGAAATGCTAAGTGCAGTGATAGTGACACTTCCGAAACCAGGGAAAACACCTGACTCACCACAAAACTTTAGGCCCATATCCCTCCTTAACTCTGACTTAAAAATCTATGCTAAAGTTTTGGCAAACCGCTTGACAGACGTGAGCCCACTATTAGTCAATAGAGACCAGGTCGGTTTTGTTAAGGGTAGGCAGGCTCCGGAAAATACCAGGAGGGTTCTTAATATTTTAGACTATGTAAACAGAAAAGGGACTAAAGCTGTTATGGTAACTCTAGACGCCGAAAAAGCCTTCGATAGGGTTAATTGGTCATTTGTTTTTGCGGTCCTAGAGGAAATGGGATTTGAAGGTTCTATTTCAAATGCAATTAAAGCTTTATACTCCATTCCATCGGCGAGAGTTTTTGTCAATGGTGCTCTATCTGAGGACTTCGAGATAACAAATGGGACGAGGCAAGGCTGCCCACTGTCACCTTTGATTTTCGTCCTATCCATAGAGCCCTTAGCTCAGGCTATTAGACAACACCAAGACATTCAAGGGATAAAAAAAGGTGGGCGTTCTCATTGCATTTCCCTATACGCAGATGACATAATATTAACCTTAGAGCAGCCAGAAACCTAATTATCAGCCGCCTTTAAGATCATACAGGAATTTGGACAGCTAGCGTTTTATAAAGTTAATATGAGAAAATCACAGGCTATACCCCTGAATTGCTCATTGTCGGACCTCGGATCTATGAGGGGGAAATTTCCATTAGATTGGCAACAAACACACATAAAATACCTGGGGATAAACATCACTCCTAAAGTTTCGCAGTTATATCAGGCCAATTATTATGCTATGTTATCACAAATAGACCTAGAGTTGAAACAATTAGCAACATATGAAGTCTCTTTGATAGGACGTATTGTGGCTTTTAAAATGCTAGTACTTCCGAAGTTATTATACCTGTTTCGGACATTGCCGATAAAAATGCCCTTATCCTTTTTCAATAAAGCACATAAGTTGGTAAGCGCGTTATAAAATGTGTTCAAAGTGCTGCCCATTGTGTTGGATTGTCAATGCAACCCTCTTCTCCCACTCTTCACACACTGATAGCAACACTGCAGAAGAAATGCCTCCCGATCTGACCCCCTTAGACTTTTATCTTTGGGGTCATCTGAAGGCAATTGTCTATGCTGTGAAGATACGAGATGTGCAGCAACTGAAACTACGGATACTGGAACACTGTGCTAGCATTTCTTCTGCGGTGTTGCTATCAGTGTGTGAAGAGTGGGAGAAGAGGGTTGCATTGACAATCCAACACAATGGGCAGCACTTTGAACACATTTTATAAGTGGACAGAAACGTGTAAATAACTCATGAAAGAATAAAGTCACGTTAAAACCAAGCACACCATTGTTTTTCTTGTGAAATTCTCGATAAGTTTGATGTGTCACATGACCCTCTTCCCATTGGAAAAACTAAAGTTGGATACAAAATGGCCGACTTCAAAATGGCCGCCATGGTCAACACCCAGCTTGAAAAGTTTCCCCCCTCCCATATACTAATGTGCCATAAACAGGAAGTTAATATCACCAACCATTCCCATTTTATTTAGGTGTATCCATATAAATGGCCCACCATGTATATATATATATATATACATATATATATATATGTATATATACATATATATATATATATATATATATATATATATATATATATATATATACAGTGAAGGAAATAAGTATTTGATCCCTTGCTGATTTTGTAAGTTTGCCCACTGTCAAAGACATGAACAGTGTAGAATTTTTAGGCTAGGTTAATTTTACCAGTGAAAGATAGATTATATAAAAAAAAAAAAACAGAAAATCACATTGTCAAAATTATATATATTTATTTGCATTGTGCACAGAGAAATAAGTATTTGATCCCTTTGGCAAACAAGACTTAATACTTTGTGGAAAAACCCTTGTTGGCAAGCACAGCAGTCAGACGTTTTTTGTAGTTGATGATGAGGTTTGCACACATGTTAGATGGAATTTTGGCCCACTCCTCTTTGCAGATCATCTGTAAATCATTAAGATTTCGAGGCTGTCGCTTGGCAACTCGGATCTTCAGCTCCCTCCATAAGTTTTCGATGGGATTAAGGTCTGGAGACTGTCTAGGCCACTCCATGACCTTAATGTGCTTCTTTTTGAGCCACTCCTTTGTTGCCTTGGCTGTATGTTTCGGGTCATTGTCGTGCTGGAAGACCCAGCCACAAGCCATTTTTAATGTCCTGGTGGAGGGAAGGAGGTTGTCACTCAGGATTTGACGGTACATGGCTCCATCCATTCTCCCATTGATGCCGTGAAGTAGTCCTGTGCCCTTAGCAGAGAAACACCCCAAAACATAATGTTTCCACCTCCATGCTTGACAGTGGGGACGGTGTTCTTTGGGTCATAAGCAGCATTTCTCTTCCTCCAAACACGGCGAGTAGAGTTAATGCCAAAGAGCTAAATTTTAGTCTCATCTGACCACAGCACCTTCTCCCAATCACTCTCAGAATCATCCAGATGTTCATTTGCAAACTTCAGACGGGCCTGTACATGTGCCTTCTTGAGCAGGGGGACCTTGCGGGCACTGCAGGATTTTAATCGATTACGGCGTAATGTGTTACCAATGGTTTTCTTGGTGACTGTGGTCCCAGCTGCCTTGAGATCATTAACAAGTTCCCCCCCGTGTAGTTTTCGGCTGAGCTCTCACCTTCCTCAGGATCAAGGATACCCCACGAGGTGAGATTTTGCATGGAGCCCCAGATCGATGTCGATTGACAGTCATTTTGTATGTCTTCCATTTTCTTATTATTGCACCAACAGTTGTCTCCTTCTCACCCAGCGTCTTACTTATGGTTTTGTAGCCCATTCCAGCCTTGTGCAGGTCTATGATCTTGTCCCTGACATCCTTAGAAAGCTCTTTGGTCTTGCCCATGTTGTAGAGGTTAGAGTCAGACTGATTAATTGAGTCTGTGGACAGGAGTCTTTTAAACAGGTGACCATTTAAGACAGCTGTCTTTAATGCAGGCACCAAGTTGATTTGGAACGTGTAACTGGTCTGGAGGAGGCTGAACTCTTAATGGTTGCTAGGGGATCAAATACTTATTTCTCTGTGCACAATGCAAATAAATATATAGAATTTTGACTATGTGATTTTCTTTTTTTTTTTTTTATATATATATAATCTATCTCTCACTGGTAAAATTAACCTAGCCTAAAAATTCTAGACTGTTCATGTCTTTGACAGTGGGCAAACTTACAAAATCAGCAAGGGATCAAATACTTATTTCCTTCACTGTATATGTATATATGAGTATGTGTGTATATACATATATATATGTGTGTGTGTATGTATGTATGTATGTGCGTGTGTATATGTATGTGTATACTGTGTGTATATATATATATGTGTATGTATGTGTGTACATGTATGTGTGTATATGGGTGTGTGCGCATATATGTGTGTATGTATATGTGTGTGTGCCAGTGTGTATGTGTGTGTGTGTGTGTGTGTGTGTATATATATATATATATATATATACATACAGGATAGATATATATATATATATATATATATTATATATATATATGCACGCGCACACATACACGCACACATATACACACAAACACATAAATACACTACCGTTCAAAAGTTTGGGGTCACCCAGACAATTTTGTGTTTTCCATGAAAACTCACAATTATATTTATGAAATGAGTTGCAAAATGACTAGAAAATATAGTCAAGACATTGACAAGGTTAGAAATAATTTTTATTTGAAATAATAATTTTCTCCTTCAAACTTTGCTTTCGTCAAAGAATGCTCCATTTGCAGCAATTACAGCATTGCAGACCTTTGGCAATCTAGCTGTTAATTTGCTGAGGTAATCGGGAGAAATTTCACCCCATGCTTCCAGAAGCCCCTCCCACAAGTTGGATTGGCTTGATGGGCACTTCTTGCGTACCATACGGTCAAGCTGCTCCCACAACAGCTCTATGGGGTTGAGATCTGGTGACTGCGCTTGCCACTCCATTACAGATAGAATACCAGCTGCCTGCTTCTTCCCTAAATAGTTCTTGCATAATTTGGAGTCATTGTGCTTTGGTGTGCTTTGGGTCATTGTCCTATTGTAGGATGAAATTGGCTTCCATCAAGCGCTGTTCACAGGGTATGGCATGGCGTTGAAAAATGGAGTGATAGCCTTCCTTTTTCAAAATCCCTTTTACCTTGTACAAATCTCCCACTTTACCAGCACCAAAGCAACCCCAGACCATCACATTACCGCCACCATGCTTGACAGATGGCATCAGGCACTCTTCCAGCATCTTTTCAGTTGTTCTGCGTCTCACAAATGTTCTTCTGTGTGATCCAAACAACTCAAACTTCGATTTGTCTGTCCATAACACTTTTTTCCAATCTTCCTCTGTCCAATGTCTGTGTGCTTTTGCCCATATTAATCTTTTCCTTTTATTAGCCAGTCTCAGATATGGCTTTTTCTTTGCCACTCTGTCCTGAAGGCCAGCATCCCGGAGTCGCCTCTTCACTGTAGACGTTGACACTGGCGTTTGTGATTTTTTTTTTTTAAATATAATCTATCTCTCACTGGTAAAATTAACCTAGCCTAAAGATTCTAAACTGTTCATGCCTTTGACAGTTGGCAAACTTACAAAATCAGCAAGGGATCAAATACTTATTTCCATCACTGTATATATATATATATATATATATATATATATATATATATATATATATATGTATGTAAAGAAACCATAGAGCAAAGTAATGTATGTATATATATATATATATATATATAATGTGTGTGTAATATTATTTATATACATACACGCATCTATATATATATATATATATATATATATATATATATATATATATACATATATATATATACAGTGAAGGAAATAAGTATTTGATCCCTTGCTGATTTTGTAAGTTTGCCCACTGTCAAAGACATGAACAGTCTAGAATTTTTAGGCTAGGTTAATTTTACCAGTGAGAGATAGATTATATTAAAAAAAAACAAAACAGAAAATCACATAGTCAAAATTAAATATATTTATTTGCATTGTGCACAGAGAAATAAGTATTTGATCCCCTACCAACCATTAAGAGTTCAGCCTCCTCCAGACCAATTACACGCTCCAAATCAACTTGGTGCCTGCATTAAAGACAGCTGTCTTAAATGGTCACCTGTATAAAAGACTCCTGTCCACAGACTCAATTAATCAGTCTGACTCTAACCTCTACAACATGGGCAAGACCAAAGAGCTTTCTAAGGATGTCAGGGACAAGATCATAGACCTGCACAAGACTGGAATGGGCTACAAAACCATAAGTAAGACGCTGGGTGAGAAGGAGACAACTGTTGGTGCAATAGGAAGAAAATGGAAGACATACAAAATGACTGTCAATCGACATGGATCTGGGGCTCCATGCAAAATCTCACCTCGTGGAGTATCCTTGATCCTGAGGAAGGTGAGAGTTCAGCCAAAAACTACACAGGGGGAACTTGTTAATGATCTCAAGGCAGCTGGGACCACAGTCACCAAGAAAACCATTGGTAACACATTACGCCGTAATGGATTAAAATCCTGCAGTGCCCGCAAGGTCCCCCTGCTCAAGAAGGCACATGTACAGGCCCGTCTGAAGTTTGCAAATGAACATCTGGATGATTCTGAGAGTGATTGGGAGAAGGTGCTGTGGTCAGATGAGACTAAAATTTTGCTCTTTGGCATTAACTCAACTCGCCGTGTTTGGAGGAAGAGAAATGCTGCCTATGACCCAAAGAACACCGTCCCCACTGTCAAGCATGGAGGTGGAAACATTATGTTTTGGGGGTGTTTCTCTGCTAAGGGCACAGGACTACTTCACCGCATCAATGGGAGAATGGATGGAGCCATGTACCGTCAAATACTGAGTAACAACCTCCTTCCCTCCACCAGGACATTAAAAATGGCTCGTGGCTGGGACTTCCAGCACAACAATGACCCGAAACATACAGCCAAGGCAACAAAGGAGTGGCTCAAAAAGAAGCACATTAAGGTCATGGAGTGGCCTAGCCAGTCTCCAGACCTTAATCCCATCGAAAACTTATGGAGGGAGCTGAAGATCCGAGTTGCCAAGTGACAGCCTCGAAATCTTAATGATTTACAGATGATCTGCAAAGAGGAGTGGGCCAAAATTCCATCTAACATGTGTGCAAACCTCATCATCAACTACAAAAAACATCTGACTGCTGTGCTTGCCAACAAGGGTTTTTCCACCAAGTATTAAGTCTTGTTTGCCAAAGGGATCAAATACTTATTTCTCTGTGCACAATGCAAATAAATATATATAATTTTGACAATGTGATTTTCTGTTTTTTTTTTTTTTAAATATAATCTATCTCTCACTGGAAAAATTAACCTAGCCTAAAAATTCTAGACTGCTCATGTCTTTGACAGTGGGCAAACTTACAAAATCAGCAAGGGATCAAATACTTATTTCCTTCACTGTATATATATATATATACATACATACGTACATGTATTTGATATATATACAGACACTACCGTTCAAAAGTTTGGGGTCACCAGACAATTTTGTGTTTTCCATGAAAACTCACACTTATATTTATCAAGTGAGTTGCAAAATGACTAGAAAATATAGTCAAGACATTGACAAGGTTAGAAATAATGATTTTTATTTGAAATAATAATTTTCTCCTTCAAACTTGGCTTCCGTCAAGGAATGCTCCATTTGCAGCAATTACAGCATTGCAGACCTTTGGCATTCTAGCTGTTAATTTGCAGAGGTAATCGGGAGAGATTTCACCCCATGCTTCCAGAAGCCCCTCCCACAAGTTGGATTCGCTTAATGGGCACTTCTTGCGTACCATACGGTCAAGCTGCTCCCACAACAGCTCTATGGGGTTGAGATCTGGTGACTGCGCTGGCCACTCCATTACAGATAGAATACCAGCTGCCTGCTTCTACCCTAAATAGTTCTTGCATAATTTTGAGGTGTGCTTTGGGTCATTGTCCTGTTGTAGGATGAAATTGGCTCCAATCAAGCGCTGTCCACAGGGTATGGCATGTCGTTGCAAAATGGAGTGATAGCCTTCCTTATTCAAAATCCTTTTTACCTTGTACAAATCTCTCACTTTACCAGCACCAAAGCAACCCCAGACGATCACATTACCTCCACCATGCTTGAGAGATGGAGTCAGGCACTCTTCCAGCATCTTTTCAGTTGTTCTGTGTCTCACAAATGTTCTTCTGTGTGATCCAAACACCTCAAACTTCGATTCGTCTGTCCATAACACTTTTTTCCAGTCTTCCTCTGTCCAATTTCTGTGTGCTTTTGCCCATATTAATCTTTTCCTTTTATTAGCCAGTCTCAGATATGGCTTTTTCTTTGCCACTCTGCCCTGAAGGCCAGCATCCCGGAGTCGCCTCTTCACTGTAGATGTTGACACTGGCGTTTTGAGGGTACTATTTAATGAAGCTGCCAGTTGAGAACCTGTGAGGCGTCTATTTCTCGAACTGTTACGTCCATGGCCGGGGATCGCCGTTCTAACTCACCCCCTGACGATCCCGGCCATGGACACCTCTCTGCTCGGCGTCCTCCTCCCTCTGGCAGGCGCCGGCACTGTCTTCCGGGTCCTCGCGCCGTTCCCCGCAGGGCGATTGCGCCCGCGCGTGCACGGCCTTAAAGGGCCAGTACGCGTCCAGCTGCCAGTAATCAGTTATTAGCCCAAATGGCTGCTGGACTATAAAAATGAGCTCTGCCCACTGGTTCCTTGCCTGAGCGTTGTTGTATACCCTAGTCTGTCTTGCTAAAGGTCTCCCAGTGTTTTCCAGTTCCCAGTGTTGCCTGTTCCTGCTGCCTGTACCATGTATCCCGTACTATCGTTACCTGCTGTGAAAGCCAAGTCGTGTCTTCCGCCGCATCCGCGGCGTCACCTGCTGTGAAAGCCAAGTCGTGTCTTCCGCCGCATCCGCGGCGTCACCTGCTGTGAAAGCCAAGTCGTGCCTTCCCGCTGCATCCGCGGCGTCACCTGCTGTGAAAGCCAAGTCTTGCCTTCCCGCTGAATCCGCGGCGTCACCTGCTGTGAAAGCCAAGTCGTGATCCTGCCACTGTCTACTATTGCGTCAGGTACCCGTTTTGAACTATAGACATTGTTTTGTACCTAGATGGCCAGCTGCTAACCCGCTACGCGGTAGGGCCCACTGGGTCCACACCCCGCGCCGTGACAGTACGCTCAGGCCATGGACCCCGCTGGCCATGTCAAGAGTCTGTCATCCTCCCAAGCCATGCAGGCAGACCTGCAGGATCTGCAAGCGCGACAGGATCAACTCATTGTGGCAGTAGACTCCATGGCGCAGCATCTTGGTGCACTAGTTTCTTCCGTCATCGCTCCTAGTGAAACTCCTCCGATCAACCCTCCAGCTACACCTCCTGGCAGCTCCAGTTCGGACTCTCGGTTCTCGCTGCCATTGCCACCACGGTTTCATGGAGATGCAAGTTCGTGCAGGGGGTTCCTGAACCAATGCCAAATCCATTTCACTCTGCACGCCCAAGCATTTCTTTCGGATGGAGCCAGGATCGCCTTTATTGTATCCCTACTCGCCAGCAAGGCCCTGGCGTGGGCGAACCCAATCTGGGAACGACAGGGACCCGTGACCAGAGACTTCCTGGGGTTTGTGCGGTTGTTCCGTTCCGTATTTGAGGAGCCTGGACGAGCCTCATCGGCTGCTACTGCTATTTTTAACCTGCGTCAGGAGGACGTCTCCGTGCGCGAATACACCATCCAGTTCCGGACTCTGGCAGGAGAATTGTCTTGGAATAATGAGGCCTTGGTAGCATCCTTCTGGCATGGCCTATCGCCTGAGATCAAAGACGAACTGGCTGCTCGAGATCTCCCAGCTGCCCTGGATGATCTGATTCAGCTGGCTAGCCGCGTGGACATAAGGCTCAGAGAGAGATCCCAAGAGATTCTTCAGGAGAAACGGCTTCCTAGACTGGCGCTCAACTTCCAGCAACCCCTCTTGCCCTGTTCTTCTGCTGCGTCCGAGGTCCCGATGCAGGTGGATCGGCTTAAACTGTCTGATCAGGAGAAACAGCGCAGGCGCACCTCTGGACTATGTCTGTATTGCGGCCTCGCTGGCCATGTCGTGCGTCTATGTCCCCAGAGGCCTAAGAAACCCCAATGTCTGGGATTGGTTGGAGAGACAACCCTGGGCGCTACTGCACTTGATAGAGAATTCTCATCCAAGCTGTTCATTCTTGTAACCATTGTCACTGGCGGGAGACCTCATCCAGTCTCTGCCTACCTGGACTCTGGCTCCGCAACCAATTTCATCTGTCAAGACCTTGTGGATCTCCTTCAGTTGCCCACTGTTTTGCTGGAGAGACCATTGATCGTTGCCTCGGTATATGGACTGCCTTTGCCTGACCCAGTATTGTCTGTGACCAAGCCGTTGAGACTCCAGGTGGGAGCTCTTCATTCCGAGCTGATCTCTCTGTATGTCCTGTCCAAGGCCGTCAACCCCGTGCTGCTGGGCTTGCCTTGGCTCCGTCTTCACGCCCCAGTCCTGAATTGGAACTCTGGAGAGGTTCTTCAGTGGGGTTCCAAGTGTCTAGACCGCTGTCTGGGTCATGTCCTTCCATCCCAGCCTTCTTCGCCTCAGTCATTGTCTGGGCTACCTCCTTGTTATTCTCAGTTCGCTGATGTCTTCGACAAAAAGGAGGCAGAGATATTGCCACCACATCGAGAATACGACTGTCCTATCGACTTGATTCCTGACTCTTCTCCTCCTCGCGGTAGAGTATACCCTCTTTCCTTGCCAGAGACCCAGTCTATGTCGGCCTACATTAAAGAGAATCTAGAGAGGGGCTTCATACGAAAGTCTTCATCCCCGGCCGGAGCCGGGTTTTTCTTTGTCAAAAAGAAGGATGGATCCCTTCGACCCTGTATTGACTACCGGGGTCTCAATCAGATCACGGTGAAGAACAGGTACCCCTTGCCGTTGATTTCTGAGCTCTTTGATCGTATACGGGGGGGCTAAAAAAAATTCCAAGCTTGACCTGCGGGGGGCCTACAATCTAATCCGGATACGTCAGGGAGACGAGTGGAAGACTGCCTTTAACACACGTGATGGACACTATGAATATTTGGTCATGCCCTTCGGCCTGTGTAACGCTCCCGCAGTATTTCAAGAATTTGTGAATAACATATTTCGTGACCTTCTCTATGTCTGTGTTGTGGTGTACCTCGATGATATCTTGATTTTTTCCCCAGATCTTGTGACTCATCAGGGCCATGTCCGCCAGGTGTTGCTTAGATTAAGAGAGAATCATCTCTACGCCAAGTTGGAGAAGTGTGTGTTCCAAGAAAAGTCTCTTCCCTTCCTGGGCTACATTATCTCTGATCAGGGTCTCAAGATGGATCCTGAGAAGGTCAAGGCTGTCCTGGAGTGGCCACGTCCCCAAGGCTTAAGGGCCATACAACGCTTCCTGGGATTCGCAAACTTCTACAGACTATTCATCCCCAACTTCTCTTCTCTGACAGCTCCCATCTCCACCCTTACTAAAAAGGGTATGAATGCCAAAGTATGGACTCCAGAGTCGGAGATCGCATTTGAAACCTTAAAGAAAGCCTTCACGTCTGCCTCCATTCTGCACCATCCTGATGTGTCTCTGCAGTTTTCGTTAGAGGTGGACGCCTCCTCTATTGGTGCCGGGGCTCTATTGTACCAGAGGGGTTCGAAAGGCAAGATGGTGGTATGTGGTTACTACTCCAAGCTGTTTTCTTCTGCAGAGCGCAACTACTCGATTGGGGACCGGGAGTTACTGGCCATCAAGATGGCTCTGCAGGAATGGAGACACCTACTGGAAGGCGCAGCTCATCCTATCCTGGTCTTCACGGACCACAAGAACTTGACCTATCTACAGACGGCTCAACGACTGAATCCTCGTCAAGCCAGATGGTCATTGTTTTTTGCACGGTTCCAGTTCGAACTCCACTACCGACCTGCCGACAAGAATGTGAGGGCCGATGCCTTGTCTAGGTCTTTTGAAACAGAGGATACTGTGGAGTCCCCACAGAATATTATCGATCCCTCCTGCATCTACCCTGTCAACCCTCTGCAGGTTAGAGGCATTCCCCCAGGAAAAACTTTCGTACGGCTGGCAGACAGAGGAAGAATCCTTCGCTGGAGTCACTGTTCCAAGCTGGCAGGACATGCGGGTGCCCGTAAGACCCGAGACCTGATTGCCCGTCAGTTCTGGTGGCCCACGCTGCCCAAAGACGTCATAGACTTTGTCTCTTCCTGTACGGTGTGTGCAGGCAACAAGGGTTCCCACTCCAGACCAGCCGGTCTGCTCCAACCACTGCCGGTGCCCGAGGCCCCCTGGCGGCATATTGCTATGGATTTTGTTACGGATCTGCCTCCCTCTGCAGGATGCAGTGTGATCTGGGTGGTGGTGGATCGTTTTTCAAAGATGGCTCATTTTGTTCCCCTGACTGGCCTGCCTTCTGCCGCTCGACTGGCTGACCTCTTCATGCAACACATCTTCCGTCTGCATGGATTACCTCTGCATATTGTCTCGGATCGAGGGGTCCAGTTCACCTCTAAGTTCTGGAGAGCACTCTGTGGCCTACTCGGGGTAAAGTTGGACTTCTCCTCAGCTTATCACCCTCAGTCCAATGAGAGGATTAATAAAATTATGGAGAACTACCTACGGCACTTTGTTTCCAGAAGACATGATGACTGGGTGCAGCTGCTTCCGTGGGCGTAGTTCTCTTATAATAACCATACCAGTGAGTCCACCACTTCCAGTCTGTTCTTTATAGTCTATGGCCAACATCCTCGAATACCCCTGCCCGGCTCTACTATATCTCAGGTGCCTGCAGCCGATTCTACCTTCAGGAACTTTCTGCAAATATGGCAGCAGACACGGTCTTCTATTCTGCTGGCGGTGGACCGCATGAAGAGAAAGGCAGACACTAGAAGACGAGAACCTCCCCAGTTTCTTCCAGGTACAAAGGTCTGGCTGTCTTCCAGGAATATCCGGCTGAGGGTGCCATCTTGCAAGTTTGCCCCCAGGTTCCTTGAACCCTTCGAGATTCTGCTGCAGATCAATCGTGTGTCGTACAAGCTTCGACTGCCTCCTACCCTCAAGATCCCTAATTCCTTCCACGTCTTGCTAAAACCCGTGGTTCTAAACCGCTACTCCAGGACTCCTAGTTCCGCAGTGGCTCCTGGCAGTTCATCCGGAACTTTTGAAGTGAGGGAGATCCTGGCCACCAAGAAAGTAGGAGGCAGGACATTTTACTTGGTGGATTGGAGGGGATTTGGTCCAGAGGAGAGGTCTTGGGAGCCAGAGGAGAATATCGATGCCCCGGTCCTCGTGAAGAAATTTCTTTCCCGCTCTGGTCCCAAGAGGAGAGGGCGTAAGAGGGGGGATACTGTTACGTCCATGGCCGGGGATCGCCGTTCTGACGATCCCGGCCATGGACACCTCTCTGCTCAAAGTCCTCCTCCCTCTGGCAGCCCAAATGGCTGCTGGACTATAAAAATGAGCTCTGCCCACTGGTTCCTTGCCTGAGCGTTGTTGTATACCCTAGTCTGTCTTGCTAAAGGTCTCCCAGTGTTTTCCAGTTCCC
Organism: Rhinoderma darwinii; assembly: GCF_050947455.1. Classification (NCBI taxonomy): domain Eukaryota; kingdom Metazoa; phylum Chordata; class Amphibia; order Anura; family Rhinodermatidae; genus Rhinoderma; species Rhinoderma darwinii. Next base: position 239,307,434 of record NC_134691.1, read on the forward strand.
AGTGTTGCCCGTTCCTGCTGCCTGTACCATGTATCCCGTACTATCGTTACCTGCTGTGAAAGCCAAGTCGTGTCTTCCGCCGCATCCGCGGCGTCACCTGCTGTGAAAGCCAAGTCGTGTCTTCTGCCACATCCGCGGCGTCACCTGCTGTGAAAGCCAAGTCGTGCCTTCCCGCTGCATCCGCGGCGTCACCTGCTGTGAAAGCCAAGTCGTGCCTTCCCGCTGAATCCGCGGCGTCACCTGCTGTGAAAGCCAAGTCGTGATCCTGCCATTGTCTACTATTGCGTCAGGTACCCGTTTTGAACTATAGACATTGTTTTGTACCTAGTTGGCCAGCTGCTACCCCGCTACGCGGTACGGCCCAGTGGGTCCACACCCCGCACCGTGACACTAACTAGAGACTCTAATGTACTTGTCTTGTTGCTCAGTTGTGCAGCGGGGCCTCCCACTTCTCTTTCTACTCTGGTTAGAGCCTGTTTGTGCTGTCCTCTGAAGGGAGTAGTACACACCGTTGTAGGAAATCTTCAGTTTATTTGCAATTTCTCGCATGGAATAGCCTTCATTTCTAAGAACAAGAATAGACTGTCGAGTTTCACATGAAAGCTCTCTTTTTCTAGCCATTTGGAGAGTTTAATTGAACCCACAAATGTAATGCTCCAGATTCTCAACTAGCTCAAAGGAAGGTCAGTTTTATAGCTCCTCTAAACAGCAAAACTGTTTACAGCGGTGCTAACATAATTGCACAAGGGTTTTCAAGTTTTTTCTAATTATCCATTAGCCTTCTAACACAGTTAGCAAACACAATGTACCATTAGAACACTGGAGTGATGGTTGCTGGAAATGGGCCTCTATACACCTATGTAGATATTGCATTAAAAACCAGACGTTTGCAGCTAGAATAGTCATTTACCCCATTAACAATGTATAGAGTGTATTTCTGATTAATTTAATGTTATCCTCATTGAAAAAAACTGGGCTTTTCTTTCAAAAATAAGGAAATTTCTAAGTGACCCTAAACTTTTGAACGGTAGTGTACATGTATATGTGTGTGTGTGTGTGTGTGTGTGTGTGTGTGTGTGTGTGTGTGTGTGTGATATATATAAAATGTGTGTGTAATATATACAACACCCATACTTGTATGTATGGATGTATGTATGTATGTTTGTGTGTGTAACATATATTATATATATGTGTGTGTGTGTGTGTGTGTGTGTGCGTGTGTGTGTGCGTGTGTATAATATATATACACACACGCATGTGTGCGTGGGTGTGTGTGTGCGTGTGTGTGAATATATATTGTAACAGGATGAGGAGGTTAATCTGTGTGTGTGTGTGCGTGTGTGTGTAATATATATATACACACACATGTGTGTGTGTGTGTGTGTGTGTGTGTGTGTGTGTGTGTGTGTGTGTGTGTGTGTGTGTGTGTGTGTGTGTGTGTGTGTGTGTGTGTGAATATATATTGTAACAGGATGAGGGGTTTAATCTGCCAAGGGAGATCTATTCCTAGACGCCTATTAAGAGGCTAACATAGGGCCTCCCGACTCCCTCCCCCCGCCAAACCCCCCGGACACACACAGGTGCAGGGTGACTAACTATGAGAAAAGCACTGCTGTGAGTGTGGGTCAGAGAGGAGAGCAAGAGTGTGGAGACTGGTCTGCTGCTGCCCAGTCCTGATATATACAGAGGGGTGAGAGCTAAGGCTGGGTTCACACGAGCATGTTACGTCCGTAATGGACGGAACGTATTTCGGCCGCAAGGGAGCCGGGCTCCTAGCATCATAGTTATGTGCGATGCTAGGAGTCCCTGCCTCGCTGCGGGACAACTGTCACGTACTGTAATCATGTTTTCAGTACGGGACAATAATTCCTCGGAGAGGCAGGGACTCCTAGCATCGTACATAACTATGATACTGGGAGCCCGGCTCCCTACAGTGTGTTCTGTCCGGGACTTGCGGCCGAAATATGTTCCGTCCATTACGGACGTAACATGCTCGTGTGAACCCAGCCTAACCCCTGCAAAGGGCTGGACTGTGTGAGTTATACCTGTACTTATGTTACCTGAAACGTTTATTTCTGTTCTAACCTTGGTGTATGCTGATGAGACAAGCTACCGTTGTGTTTATTGGATTTCCCTGCTTGAAAGAGAAATAAACTTCTAAAGTCCTGTTTAAACAAGAATACTGTGCTGAGAGTGTCTCTTTGCCTATCTAAACTGCTACTATATATATATATATATATATATATATATATATATTACACACGTATGTATGTACATATATATATATTACACACACATACACACATACATACATGCATATAAATAAAATGTGCATAATATATATATATATATATATATACATACATATACACACACATTTTATATATATATCACACATATATACGTGTGTGTGTGTGTGTGTGTGTGTGTGTGTGTGTGTAATATATATATATATATATATACATACATGTATAGGTGTGTGATATATATAAAGTGTGTAATACATATATATATATATATATATATATATATATACACACTACCGTTCAAAAGTTTAGGGTCACTTAAAAATTTCCTTCTTTTTAAAGAAAAGCCCAGTTTTTTTCAATGAAGATAACATTAAATTAATCAGAAATACACTCTATACATTGTTAATGTGGTAAATGACTATTCTAGCTGCAAACGTCTGGTTTTTAATGCAATATTTACATAGGTGTATAGAGGCCCATTTCCAGCAACCATCACTCCAGTGTTCTAATGGTACATTGTGTTTGTTAACTGTGTTAGAAGGCTAATGGATGATTAGAAAACACTTGAAAACCCTTGTGCAATTATGTTAGCACTGCTGTAAACAGTTTTCCTGTTTAGAGGAGCTATAAAACTGACCTTCCTTTGAGCTAGTTGAGAATCTGGAGCATTAAATTTGTGGGTTCGATTAAACTCTCCAAATGGCTAGAAAAAGAGAGCTTTCATGTGAAACTCGACAGTCTATTCTTGTTCTTAGACATGAAGGCTATTCCATGCGAGAAATTGCCAAGAAACTGAAGATTTCCTACAACGGTGTGTACTACTCCCTTAAGAGGACAGCACAAACAGGCTCTAACCAGAGTAGAAAGAGAAGTGGGAGGCCCCACTGCACAACTGAGCAACAAGACAAGTACATTAGAGTCTCTATTTTGAGAAATAGACGCCTCACAGGTCCTCAACTGGCAGCTTCATTAAGGCTGGGTTCACACGACCTATATTCAGACGTAAACGAGGCGTATTATGCCTCGTTTTACGTCTGAAAATAGGGCTACAATACGTCGGCAAACATCTGCCCATTGATTTGAATGGGTTTGCCAACGTACTGTGCAGACGACCTGTCATTTACGCGTCGTCGTTTGACAGCTGTCAAACGACGACGCGTAAAAATACAGCCTCGTCAAAAGAAGTGCAGGACACTTCTTTGGACGTTTTTGGACGTTTTTCTCATAGACTCCAATGAAAACATCTAAAAAAACGGACGTAAAAAACGCTGCGAAAATGGCGCGACAAACGCCGTGAAAAACGCGAGTTGCTCAAAAAACGTCTGAAAATCAGGGGCTGTTTTCCCTTGAAAACAGCTCTGTATTTTCAGACGTTTTTGGTCGCTACGTGTGCACATACCCTAAATAGTACCCGCAAAACGCCAGTGTCAACGTCTACAGTGAAGAGGCAACTCCGGAATGCTGGCCTTCATGGCAGAGTGGCAAAGAAAAAGCCATATCTGAGACTGGCTAATAAAAGGAAAAGATTAATATGGGCAAAAGCACACAGACATTGGACAGAGGAAGATTGGAAAAAAGTGTTATGGACAGACGAATCGAAGTTTGAGGTGTTTGAATCACACAGAAGAACATTTGTGAGACACAGAACAACTGAAAAGATGTGATGGTCTGGGGTTGCTTTGGTGCTGGTAAAGTGGGAGATTTGTACAAGGTAAAAAGGATTTTGAATAAGGAAGGCTATCACTCCATTTTGCAACGCCATGCCATACCCTGTGGACAGCGCTTGATTGGAGCCAATTTCATCCTACAACAGGACAATGACTCAAAGCACACCTCCAAATTATGCAAGAACTATTTAGGGAAGAAGCAGGCAGCTGGTATTCTATCTTTAATGGAGTGGCCAGCGCAGTCACCAGATCTCAACCCCATAGAGCTGTTGTGGGATCAGCTTGACCGTATGGTACGCAAGAAGTGCCCATCAAGCTAATTCAACTTGTGGGAGGGGCTTCTGGAAGCATGGGGTGAAATTTCTCCCGATTACCTCAGCAAATTAACAGCTAGAATGCCAAAGGTCTGCAATGCTGTAATTGCTGCAAATGGAGCATTCTTTGACGAAAGCAAAGTTTGAAGGAGAAAATTATTATTTCAAATAAAAATCATTATTTCTAACCTCGTCAATGTCTTGACTATATTTTCTAGTCATTTTGCAACTCATTTGATAAATATAAGTGTGAGTTTTCATGGAAAACACCAAATTTGTATGGATGACCCCAAACTTTTGAACGGTAGTGTATATATATCACACATATATATATATGTGTAATATATATATATATATATATATATATATATATAATGTTTGATATATATATATATATATAAATATATATAACACACATTTTATCATTTTATATATATATATATATATATATATATATATATTGCACACATACATACATGTATATGTGTGTGATAAATATGTCTCTATATATATATTACACACATATAGATCTATATGTGCGTGACATATATATATAAATAAAATATATCACACATTTTATATTTGTGTATGTATATATATATATATATATTACACACATACATACATGTATATGTGTGCGTGACATATTTATATATATATATATATATATATATATATATATATAGAGATATATATATATATATATATATATATATATATATATATATATATAACACACATATACATGTGTGTATGTGTGTAATATATATATATATATATATATATATAAATATATATATATATAATGTGTGTAATATGTGTGTGTGTGTGTGTGTGTGTGTGTAGAAATATATATCTATTATATATTTTCGAAAGCTTGTTTGAAGCCCGATTTTTCATTGGTTTAAAATGAAGTGATGTCACGCTCCATCCTCCACAGCGTAGCCACGCCTTGGCATCAGAGGAACGTCACACACAAAATGGCGCTGGGTTAGAGTATACTCGGAGTGCAGTGTCGGACACTGGCTCTTTGCCTGCTCACAGCCTCCCCGGGACGGATGGGCAGATGCGGCCGTGATGGTGAGTATCGTTGGCGGAGGGAGCTGGGTCTGTGCTTTGAGGACGCAGTGGAGAGCAAGTTCCGTGAGGTTACGTGTGCTGTATGGCAGGCCTAGACGACACCGCTCCCATACTGACCATCCTAACATGGCGGAATGTTCCCAACAAAAAGACACCAAGCTGGTGGGCCATATATATATGTAACGTCCATGGTCACTGACCACGAACTCCTTCCATCCAGTCGACGCCCTTCTCTCAAGAGTTGTCTGCACATACGGCCGTCCTGCTCCACAGTAACCACCAGGGTGCGCTCACGAGCTCTGTCCAGACTTAAGAAGCCAGAGCACACGCATGTTGGTAGTTGAGCTGATTGCTTCAGAGCACCCTGGGCTATAAAAAGGTCCCAGCCCCATCCTCCCACGCCAGAGCTTTGTTGTGTATTTCTAGTCCTGTTCCTAGCATCCATACCTTCCTGGTCGAGCACTGTGCTGTGCAAAAGTCGTGTGGTGCTGTATCCACGTCTGACCTGCTTCACCTCGCCTGACGTCTGACGTCTGCCTGCTGCCTAGTCCCAGCCGAGCCTGCCCTGCTGCTGTCTGAGCTGCCACACGTACCTACACGAACTATAGACTTTCACCTGCGCCCTGTTGGCCAGCTGCCTTACCGCCAAGGTGGTACGGCCCAGTGGGTCCACAGAACCATTGTGACAGTAAGCTCAGGCCATGGACCCCGCTGGTCAATCCAAGACCATGACGAAGTCACAGGAGATGTGGGCGGATATGCTGGACCTCCGGTCTCGACAGGACCAACTCCTCCAGGCTTTGAGCATTCTCGTACGTCAGCAGGAGGCACAAGCTGCCGTTCCTCCTACTACACCTCCTGGCAGTGTTGACCCGCGTTTTTCTTTGCCACTTCCGGACCGCTATGATGGAGACGCAGGTACCTGTCGTGGATTTTTGAACCAGTGCCAGATCCATTTCAGCCTGTATACTAGGACATTTTCATCTTCAGGGTCGCTTTCATCATCTCTCTCCTCACTGGCAAGGCTCTTGCATGGGCGAACCCTATCTGGGAGAAACAAGGACCAGAAATCCGTGACTTCCAAGCCTTCCTCCGGACTTTTCGCGTGGCGTTTGAGGAGCCTGGACGGGTCTCATCTGCAGTGGCCTCCTTGATTAAACTACGCCAAGGAGACACCTCCGTGAGTGAGTATGCCATATACTTCCGCACCCTGACGGGAGAACTGTTATGGAACAATGAGGCCCTGGTGGCTGCATTCTGGCATGGACTGTCTCCTAAAATTAAGGACGAATTTGCAGCTCGAGACCTGCCATCTACCCTGGATGACCTCATCCTTCTGTTCGCCCGGATTGATATGCGGATCCGAGAACGCCTCCAAGAGGTTTGTCGGGAGGGAGGCCTTCCTAGTCTAGTCCCTACTTTGCAGCAAACCCTGCTGTCCTCAGATGTCGATCCTCCTAAGGAGTCTGTGATGATGGACCAGTGTAAGCTATCCACCCAGGAGAGACAACGCAGACGCACTCCGGGACTCTGTCTATATTGCGTCCTCTGTGTCCATCTTGTGCGCCTGTGTCCCCAAAGATCCCAAAGCCTAGGGTTGCTAGGAGAGGCAACCTTGGGTAAGAAAGGACTTCTGTCTAAATTGTCTATATCTGTGACCATAGTGTCCGGTGAGGGAACACATCAGGTCTCTGCGTATCTGGACTCTGGATCTGCTGCTAATTTCATCTGTGGATGACCTGGTGGATCTTCTTCAATTACCCACCGCCCCCCTGGAAAGACTGTGCTGTGCCAAAGTCGTGCTGTATCCACGTCTGACCTGCTTCACCTCGCCTGACGTCTGCCTGCTGCCTAATCCCAGCCGAGCCTGCCCTGCTGCTTTCTGAACTGCCACAGGTACCTTTACGAACTATAGACCCTCACCTGCTCCCTGTTGGCCAGCTGCCGTACCGCCAAGGTAGTACAGCCCAGTGGGTCCACAGACCCTTCGTGACAATATATATATATTTATATATATATATACATATATATATATATATATATATATATATATATATATATATATATATATAAAATTACACCCATTTTATATGTACAATTTTTTTATCGCCTATCAGAGTGCTGCAAGATCTTCTTTTGAATACTTTATACAGTCCAAGGTTCAGGACCACTTGCTGGGCACCCTGACATTTATTATCCTGTTGTGAGTGCTGCTGTTCTGATTTTTTTTTACCTATATATATAAGATCCCAAAGCCTAGGGAGAAAGGTAGAGATATATTAAATCCTTTAATGACGACATATACGACGTCAAAGTTTTTCGTTATATTTAATATATGTAAAAGCTGTTTGTATGATCTAGGATATCACAAATATCAATTTATTAAAAAACTCATTTTGATTCACGGTTATGTTGTTTGGTTGCTAGACAACATGAGACGCTCACCGGATCCAATTTGGACATGCGCAGTTGATGATAGTATGACTGATTCACGCTTCGGGCATTCTCTGTTGCATAGCAATATGTTATGTCCGGTCTCTTGTTTTCACGCATGCACATCTGTCATTTACGAACGCCAAAAAAAGGACGATGAGAATCACCTCAACAAATTGCAGCAACTATGCTGATTGTATTGCTGATCGTTGATTGGTGAGTGGTCCTGCAGTTCCATCCCCTGACACAGCTGTATAATTTTTGATTATGTTCCAAATCATGTATTTTTTCACAGTAGATATGTATATTTATATTTTTTATATTTTTTTATTTGTCACTTTCACTTTATGTATCAATTTCTGTTTTCTTTGATACCTTAATCTTTGTTTATTTCACTGTATTTGCACTTTACAAGTTTTATATTTATTATAATGAGGCTGATGACACTAATTGATTACATGTTATATAAATCATTATGAGCATGTGTATCACTATGCTTGAAAAAGGTCCTATTTCAGGACTGAAGCGTTGCACTGTCTGATGTTGCCTGAATAAACAAAAAAAAAAGTGTATCGCCTATTGGAGTACTGCAAGATCTTCTTTTGAATACTATATATATATATATATATATATATATATATATATATATATATATATATATATAATGTGTAAGAAGTAAGCACATAAATTAACATCTATTACTTCACTGACTTAGGACCCCGTGCAAATGTCAAAGAATATCAAGCAATTTTTTTCTGTTGAGATCACACTGATCAGAAGTAATATTTTCGGTATTTTCCGTAATATTTAATATTTATTACATTTTTCTAGCACCACACCTAGTAAAATACTTTTTGTTGAAAGTGGAGGTGTTATGAGTTGTTTGTAATGGGACATATAATTTTATACCTACATGCAACATTTTCATACAATCTTTCCATGTATATTTTATTTCAAGACTTTCGTATGTAGCCCCCACAAAAAAAAAACATTCAGAACATTCTATTTGCCTACTACAAATAGCAATTTATAGATTTTTTTCCACATACAGACAACTAGGTATGGAAAACATTGGAATCTAGATAATCCATCCATAAATGCATCTGTGATATTCATAGATGCATTTTTAAGGATGTTTTTATGTAAAATTCTGACTTACTGTAGTTGTCCGTGTCAATAACAGAGCCATTATAATACTGTATAATGATTAACATAATAGGAAATATTTGAGCGAAAAGAATAGTATGTACTGTGGAAGCAACATGGACTCTCAAAGGTGGTTGGCACTGCAATAATGACTCAGATTACACTCTTGATCTTTCCGCTCTTCCTGTGTTGATATCAGCATTCATAACAGTACACAAAAAAACTGAATATCACCAATGTTCTATATAATAATAGAAAACAAGTTAGCAACTTTTACTGCACAGCTCTTACTAGATAAACAAGTCCTGATGTCAATACCGATCTTCCAGTGAATATTTACAAACTGTCTTTTTCTTATATAACAAATATCACATTTAGTCTAATGAACTCCGATGCCTCAATAGACTCTTTGAATTTTTTCTGACTTAAAAGGACACCTGCACAGTTAGATGATAACTATTACACATTAACACTTTAGTTACGTAGGTAGATTAGGAAAGAATTTGCTGTTGGCCTAAACAAGTTAGCATAGCTAATGGACGTCACAAGTTTATTATCTATTCATGGCACTTCAAACATATCCTCTCTGGGGAAAAAAAAAGTTAAGCTTGAAATCATTGGCCTTTCTTATCTGAAGCAAATCTGTCTTTTTATTGCCTGAAAAAAGGGTGATTTTGTAACATTTCTAAAAAGGGGCTAAGGGTGACGGAATGTAATTTCCTTGTTATGCAGGAAGTTGTAAATCAAACTAAGATTGTTAAATTTTTTCTTAGGCTTTGTTTTGACAACTAAACTTGCTCTGTGCAGATATGGGCAGTTAGGCGTCACTGTTAGGCAATAGAGTATAAAGGGAAGGTTAATGGGGGCGTAGTGACCACCCAAAGCAAAGACATTGCAGTAACAATCACAGCGTGTTTTACAAATAATTCCTCAGGGCTAATGATTAATCTGAGGTAAAACATTAATGCCCCCGCAATGCATCCAATATATGAAGAGGAGAGCTGACACACAGCTATTTAAGGAGCCTTCCTGAAACAGAGCAATAGACTTCTCATCATTTAACTATCTCTCATCGCACATAGACACAGCAAATTACACACATTGCCTCAGCCAATTTAATTTATTATGGCTAAAGAAATCAGCTCTTACACATGGCTACCAGCCTGTCTGTTTCTTATAGCAGCAGTGACTGCAGCACCAGAACCATTGCATTGTGCCCAGTGTACTGAAGAGAAGCTAGCCCTTTGCCCACAAGTTCCTGCTGACTGTCCAGAGCTAGCTAGAGAACCAGGCTGTGGCTGTTGTTTGACTTGTGCATTGAAGCGGGGAGAAGCCTGTGGGGTGTACACTGCAAGGTGTGGAAAAGCACTAACTTGCCATGTAAAACCAGGAGAGTCCAGACCCCTGTTTGCACTGACAAGAGGACAAGGAATCTGCATGGATGCAGATGACATGGACAAGCTCCGAGCAGGTGATACCACAGGTGAGTCTGCTGATAGATATGCCAAGTGAAAAGGGGATAAGGGTCAGTTTTTCTTTTTAAGATTAGAAGAGAAACTCAGACTAAATCAAACTATGATTGAAAATGTTAATATAATTTTGTATTCTTAGATATTTTAAAGTTCTTGGTTATAACAAGACTTTTGCTGGGACAAAAAACTTAGGATACAAAGAATTATTATTTATTAATGCTGCTTATATAGCACCAACATATTGCACAGCGCTGTACTGAGATTCATCATACACATCATTCCCTGTCTCAGACACACACACACTAGGGTTAATTTCATAGGAATTTAATTAACTTATCAGTATATTTTTGAAGTGCATAGTTCTTAGAAAACTCAGTTGCTGTTTTGTGAATTATTTGAATAATATTATTTAACATTTTCAATCTTTATTATATATTTTATTATATTTGAATTATGTATAGTTTTTTCTAATCTCAATTATCACAAAATGACTGACAACTATATATTTTCCAGGATATTAAGTAACTATAGCCTCATTTCTATGCAATGTATTCGAAAATACGAGCTGAACTGTGAGAAGAATAGATGTGTGTGTCAATTTATGTAATCAATACATGGATGAAAGTGTTCCATTTAACATTCGCATATCAGTCTTATCTAGGAGGGTGTATACTATTTGTAGTATCACCTGATTATTACTTTTCTTTTTGTTCTCAACATTATGCTTGTTTTTGTGACCTATGTCCTAATTTCTTGCATCAGTAAGGTGAAAGATCAAAGTATCAAAGTATCATAACAAGTACATACATACATTATGGAAAAACATGAATTTTAGTGATATATATGTTAGTTACTTTCAATCTAAATGACAAATTACTATATATATATATATATATATATATATATATATAAACAGTGTTAAAAAAATATTTTAAGATTTTTTTTTATTTTTCAGTCTTTTATCATTTAATAATTTAATAATGTAATAATTTTTTAAATATTTAAAATGTATTCATTTCATATTTCTAGGAATTAAAAAAAACAAAATAGCTTGACATTTCTGGTGGACTAATAGAGTAAAAGTACAGGGAGTAAGCATATGCATACATCAAATACTCTTATGGCTTCTAGAGTAATAAATTATATTACATTTTCAGCTGATGCACACATTCTCCTTGCTATCTGAACTACTTCTTTGTAAAAAGGTCAACAAAAACACGACAGGAACTCAGAAAGTCATAGCAAAATCCTAAGAGATCATAATGGGAATATATACAATTATATTATGCTGATATTATACTCTGACTACAATAATGAATTAATCTTTAATCTTACCCTTCTAGAAGTAAAGGACTACTCAGAGCATGAGAATACTGCCCCAGAAAACATTGAGCTTTCACAAGACCAACTTCCACCATTCCTAAGATTGTTTCCTGATGGGTTTGACAAGTTTGATGCCTGGAATGCAATTACTGTCTATGAGCGCATGAAGGCTAAAAAGCTGTTTGACAGAAAGAAACTGAAAGAACAATATCAGGTAAGTAATAATACTGGGAATTAATTTATATGTACTACAAAACATAGCTTTCTGAAAAACAACAATTAGTTTACGTTACATGACATGTCTGTTAAAAAGTGTAAAAAAATGCTATTGCTGCCCGGTAGGCCTCTTCTATGGCTCTCCAGCATGCTTGGACAGCCTGTAGTTGTCAGGACATGCAGGGAGTTGTAGTTTCACAACATCTGGAAAGCCACTAATTGGGGACCAGTGCTGTACAGAATGCTGTCTGTTATGACAGTACTTTATGATAGTATCTTAGTTTAATGGTTTATAAGGCCGAAAAAAGACATATGTCCATCAAGTTCAGCGTATTATTCTGTAATGTTGATTCTAGGGAAAAATGTCTTCTCGACTCAAATATGGCAAACAGAATAAATCCCTGGATCAACGACCCATCTACAGTAATCTAGTAAACATAACTTGTAATTATTACAAGTAATTATTATACTCTTTAATTCTTTCAGTTAATTCACCTTAACAAGTTCCTTTGGCATTCTCCTACTACTCCTCAAAAGTATAATGAATGTTTTTCTCAATAATATGATAATGTCCAATGAGATTACTCTTCGTTTCCAACTAATTCACATGTTTTATATCTCTGTAGGGACCTTGCCAAAAAGACCTTTACAGAGCAATGGACAGACTGACAAGGTTTCAGCAAAGGAATGAAGAAGATATATATAGGTTCCACATTCCCAACTGTAACAGAAATGGCTTCTACCACAGTAAACAGGTACGATTTACCAAAATATTAGTTTTGTAAACCCACAAAAATGTATTAAATTAAAGAAAATGTGGGGAAATGTTCAGTTTGCTGCCCTAGCCCTGTATCTAAATACCCTGGTCAAGGCAGAGGGGCTTGTTGGTGCCTCTCCTGGCACCTAGCTTCTGGGGCACATGCACCCCCCCCCCCCTCAATTGGGAATGGTTGACGTGATATAATCAGTATTCTCAAAATATTCAGGTGGCACATTTTTTTTCTTAGTGTGAAACCGCACTTGATGGAGAACGGGGAAAATGTTGGTGCGTCTTTCCATTAACTGGGAAGAAGATTCCTGGTTCTCCTGAAAATAGAGGGGATATGAACTGCCAACAGTACCTGAATGCACAGGAATAGAGTCAAATATCCCAGCTGGATGTATGTGTATTCTATGTTATTTGTGTAAAGTTTCTCAACTATTTATTCTGAAAAGTATTTTCATTTTTTTTTCTCCCTTATGTATTTTTCATAACTATTTATATGTACTATTTTTAGGTCTAGATATTTACACTATTTTTAGAAGAAATGTAAATCAAAACTCTTATTTAACTCATAAATTATATTTAACTACTGTATATATTGTTATTTAGCCATGAAATCAATCTATTATTTGATAACCATTACGATTGTAATTTTGGAGGTGATATTACTATTTATGTCCCATATAATATACATTGTCTGAGTATGCTGTTTGCTACTAAACCACAAAATACCTGTGAGCTGTAACAAACTGCAAATTCCATCACAACTGTGCATGAAATGTGTTGTTTTTTTTGCAAATGGATTTTTCTATTTTTAATACTATAACTACCAGAAAACACAGCTTAGAGGAAACATATTAATATATGAAATTAACTCCATTTATACAAGTGTGTTCTATTATTAATACGTTTTATTTTATGATGACATTATGTCCTCTTAGGCCTGTACTGTGGCGCCACAGGGACTCTGTGTGCCACCATATGGTGCTTCACAGGGCCCTGTATACCTTGCTTCTACGGGAGAATAACTATGTAACACAGCATTTGATGGAACATAGCACATTTTCTTCTGTAGGGTCTCAAAGAAGTCTATGGGTGCCCTATTACGACTTTTAACAGCTTGGAAGTTGTACGGAGCTGTAATATGGCCATGTGCATGAGGCCTAAAAATTACAGTATAAACAAATAAATATCCTGCTGATCTATAATTGTTTATGTGCTACGGATCAAATCCCTGATTTAACAACTAATTGATACCCTGACCCTAATATGGGCTGTGAAAACGAGTGTCAATCAACAAGACAGCTCGTTGATCGGCGCTCGTTTGCTCCTTTCACAAGGAACAATGATCGGTTATGTATGGGGACCTGCAATCGTTACATTTCTATTATGTCGGCAGCACATCACTCTGTTTACACAGGGAGGTGTGCTGCCGACTAACAACCATTTTATTGGCCACGTAAACAAGCTGATCAGCCGATGAACGAGTGTTTGCTCATTCATCAGCTGATCGTTGCCTTGTTTACACAGGACAATGATCAGGAATAAGCGTTCCTAGGAATGCCTGTTTCCCAATTATTGGCCCATGGAAAAGGGCCTTAAGATCTAAGCTTCCTTATCTTACTCCATCAGCTCATAAGCACTGATTTATCTAAAGCTGGCCAAACACATTCTATAGCATCTTGTTTAGCCGACCGCTATATTCTCAGACTTCTCCAAAACATGCATGTTGAAATGGCCCTGTTTATTTCAAAAAGGAAAGCGGAAAAATGGCTACCAGATACCACTCATGGCATTTATCTCTCTGGTAAACAAAGAATCAGAACGGTTCAAATCCAAACAGCCAGAATCGCTCAAGAAAAACCTAATGTGTATGACCAGATTATAGACATTAATTTCTGACTATACTGTATGAGTGTATTTATATAACAAATATAGTCAGCTCCGCTGTCCACACAGGAAAGAGATGGCTTGTGCACGGATGGATTGGAGGCAGGATCCCAAACAATGCAATAATAAAGAAAAACTCCAGCATTGGAAAGGCTCCCTGATAAAATCCACGGTTTATTGTTACAAATATGTAAAGTCCATAAAAAGTAACCCGGTCAGCTGGGCTTAGGCATTTTGGACGATGCCTTTAGTCATAGCCTGGCTATAACTATGGACATCGTCCAAACTGCTTAAGCCCAGCTGACAAGGTTACTATCTATATACTTTTAATAAGTGTCACAATAAACCGATTAATTTATTCCGTCTGTATTCCGTTTTGTAAAATTAATAATGTAGATACACTAGATAGAAAATGCAGTCTTGTTTTAGAACTGCTAAGAAATGGGCATAAAGCTGACCATAGACATTAGGTTTTTATCAGCAAATTATAAAACTTTCAATGGGATTTGTCTGCATGCAGCAGTATTTTTCCCATCAAAACAACGGAAGTCTTGACTGGACCCTGGTGGATCCCCTTGTAAGTCTATGGGATCTGTCGGGTGCTATTGGTATTAGTCGTACAACAGATTCAAAAGAGTGTCAATTATAATACACATGATACTTCAATACTCCCTAACCTGCACATATACACTCCCAGACGCAAAGTATTTAGTAGATGAGACTGAATAAAATGTATGTGCATTTTATATTGTTACTAGCTAGGAAATATATCGATACAAAAATATGTAAAATTCAGGCATTTACACTGTTTATTTGTACAGATGGAGTGTTCTTTCTTGTGATTAATGCTTTAGGAGATTTAAATATGATGGCTTCAAATAACCCAGACGTTGTATAGAGCCGTAATATAGACATGCGAATGAGGCCTAAAATGTTAAGCAATATTGCATGTTTTATCTTTAACAGAACTTCACATTAGAAAAATCTTTTATGTCGTTTTTATTATCTCTTGTTTTACTACAATACCTTCTCAGCACATCACGTTTACAGATCTGTAGATAGCCAACAAAGGGCTGACAGAATTCTACAATACATAATATCATATAAAAACTGTTTTCATTACCTTTACATTCAACTTTTTCTCAAACTTTCATAATATTCTATCTTGCACCATTATAAAATGTGTGAAATGGATAAAATATCTTAGTCTTTCCACAATTCAATACGTTTAACAAAACGTACTTCCTATAATGGGGACCTAATAAAAATGTATTTAGGGGTTACCACTATACATCTATTGGTTTAACAGTTTCCCGTTGCAGGATTTAGTTTAAAAAATATATTTTTTTTCTTTATCTCCATATTATCTTTTATTTTAGTTGGTTGAATTTGTGTTTTCTAAATGTTAGTATTTTTGTTGGGACATAAACAGTCAGAAGCACTGGTTCATATACATGCTGAGGACAGTTTTTTTTGTAATTCTCTATATTCCTTACGTTTCATAAATAAATAAAAACCGTTATCAACTTTTATGAACTCTTCAGTTGCCTGGCTTTAAAGTCAGGTAATTTAACTTGCTGCTACTTTTATATATTTATCCATTATTTTTATATTTATCCATTATGTATTTTACATTTTGCTGCTAATAATCATTTCATTTTCCTCTTGCAATAAATTATTTTTACCTGTTTTGATTGTTGTGTATTCTTTTGTAAAATGTTGAAAAGGCACTTAATGTGTATTTTCAAACAACGCAAACTGCTAAAACTCAATACATTTTTAATTTGTAAAGAAAGTGCTTTGATTTTATTTTTTTTATTTTAACCAACATGTGCTTATTGCAATTATTTTAATTTTTAACAAATCATGGACCCTTACAACATAACAGTAAATAAGCAGTTTTCCATTCTCACAATAGCTGCAGTGAAGAAGATGTCGTAATCCACCAGTGTAGAGCCACCAGGGCGCTACACTGTAGAGGATGCAACACCGTAGTAATTCTGAAACTAGTCATTAGTGGGGAGTACCCAAAGGGGGAGTTGTCGGTGGGGCCCCCATTCGAGTGAGTTCGTTGTGTAGAAAATATTTATAAGGGGCAATCTTTTTATAAGGAAAGAGTCCATGCTTGCCTTCTAGGACATAATGCAGTCATGTGGTGATGATTCAGCTGGTGTTTGGAAAGGAAAAGGAAAGGGGGTGTCGTGGGGGAAAGAGGATGCGCCGACCAGAAGCATTCCAAGTAGCAGTCCAAGTATGTGTAAAAACATTCACTTAGAAGTGGTGTGGGTAAGAATACAAATGTCCAGTCTGTTCAAGGTACCAGACCGTGGAACCGAAGCATTCATGTATTCTAAATCTAACATGAGTAGGTAGCAGTAGTATGATTGGTCGCTATGTTTAAAATAAAAAATTGAACTCTAGATTCCTTCTGCATAGAGGTATTTATCCAGTCCATCCACAAGATAAATCCCAAGAAAAGGCAGAGGGACAGGATATCTGGGCTCAACCAGGTTTGTGGAATCGTTTTGTGAGCAGCAGCGGAAATACAAAATGGGAGAGAGGATGGGAGAAGTGGTGTTTGGCAGATTGGTGAAGAGAGCCCAACCAGAGGTTAATGGTATATGTTGATTAGTATGCGTCTGTGTAAAAACCATCATCCTGTTCCAAAAGGCTTGAGTCACCGAGCTGGCCCACAAACAATGGTATATATCAACTACGGCTGCTCCACACCTAGAGCAAGCTGGGGTCGGGACGTTTCCCATGTGTAAATTCCGCAGGGGAGAGATGTAACCTTTACGCTCTATTTTCAAGAACATCTACTAATAGAAGATTGCTGGGATGTATTTCAGTGCCTTGAAGAGAGTATGGAGGATGAAGTCAGGTGTGAGCTCCGGGTCAGGAGATGTCCACCATTCCAAACCCGAACCTGAACCGACTGTTTCATAATGAATTTGCTGTCGGAAGTGATTTGTTTGTAGGGTTCTGTCAGAGGGATGAGTCTGCGACTAAAATCATCACCCCCTCCCCCATGGAGCACAATGTACTCATGCTGTAAATTTGTGCTTGTACAAAATGAAAGAAATGACCTTGTATTCGGCTCATGATTTGGAGGACGATAGAGCCGTAACTTGGATGTTCCTTAAAAGGAGATCTTATTCTGTTTAATGTATCCATTAATTAAGCACTACTTGTGGTCTGTAAGGGAAGGTATACTGTATATATATTTGGAGATAAAATAGATGTAAGAGGCTTGCTATGCCATAAAAGAGCAAATGGATAGTGATTTATAGAGAAATAAAGAAATGGACTTAAAATGTGATCTTGAATGATTTGAAAGAAAAGATATGCATAATACAAAAATTCAGAATTCAAATGTTGAATATACAATGTACATTGGCAACAGAGCACAGGAACATAATACTGTAGCTCTAATTTTTTTATGATATGAAATTTAGCAAGCACTGCGGGAATGCAGAGGAGAAAGCCAGCATAGCACATTGCTGTGTACTGTATGTGGAGGTATTAACAGCAGAAGATAGTTAATACTATCACTGTAAAGAATATAACAAAGGCCTCATCTTGGCTCTCCTCAACCAGGCAAATGTTCCGCCAGCCCCACCCCCCTGTGTAAAGGATGCCCTACCTAAAAAGAAAAAAAAAATTATAAAATAGAATCCATTCATAGATGGGTGACCAAAGTGATACTGGGTGTAAAATAACATTTGGTAGCTATAAGATTTATCTAAGGCAATGCCATGCTTTTCATACCTTGAAAATATGATCTTTCCCTGAAGAAATGCTCAGATGGTAATCCCAGAGTAGTTTCTAATATTCATTTGACAATGGCAGACAGACATGAAACAAAACAACTAAATGGCTAAACATATGTATAATACTTTATACAAAACTGCACTCCGATAATCTCTATATACATAGTTAAGAGCTTAGGGTCTAACCTTTTCGAAGTATGCAACTGATAAAAAGAACTCCCAGCCAGTTCATGTCACGGTCTGTGGGTATGTGGACCCACTAGGCCGCACTGCCCTAGCGGGTAGGCAGCTGGCCAAACAACAGAGCACCCCAGCAATACAAAGTCCAGCACAAGGGTACCTGAATAGTCCAGACAGTAGCTAAGACTTTGGCACAGATGGAGGTGGGTGCAGCAGGTTACGCCAGATGTGGTGGATGACAGCAGGTGCAGCAGGTTGCGCCAGATGGGGCAGATCACACTGGACGTGGAAGATGACACTGGATGTGGCAGATGACACTGGATGTTGCAGACGACAGCAGATGCAGTTTGACACGACTCCAACACTAACAGGCTCAGGAACAAGAACACAGCACAGGATACAGGTAACAGGACACAGGTAACAACAGGAACGGGATAACACTAAGGGACCATTTGCAGGACTGACATGGGAATACTAACAAAGCTCAGGCAAGGATCATGGGCAGTTGATGATGATTCCATTTGTGCGCGCTGGCCCTTTAAGGCCAGGCACAAGCGTGCGTGCACACCCTACGGCACACAGCATATCTGGGGCGGAAGTGAGCCCTGGTGTCTCCTGGGAAGGAGATGTGAGCCAGCTCACAGATCCATTGCTACGGCCGCTGGGGGGTGAATAAACCCGACGGTCCATGGCCATGGACGCTACAGTTCATCAGTGGTGGATTAATATTTCCTTAGATGGTTACTTTAGATCAGGGGTCTCAAACTCGGCCGGGTAAATGGGCCGCACATAGAAAAAAGTTGAAGTTGACGGGCCGCATTACTTTCAAAGATGATACAATATGAAATTATTGTTAATTAATTAGTTAATTGATCTACTATAACAATACTACATTACTATAATAATACATCATTACTATAATACCACATTACCATTACAATACTACATTACTATAATAATACTACATTACTATAACAATACTACATTACTATTGTAATACTTCATTACTATAATAATACCACATTACCATAACAATACTAAATTACTATAATAATACCGTTAGGTTTAAACTTACCGAAAATGTGCAAGTTGTAGATGATGCCACAGTGCCCTCTGTAGATAATGCCACAGTGCCCTTTGGAGATAATGCCACAGTGCCCTCTGTAGATAATGCCACAGTGCCCTCTGTAGATAATGCCACAGTGGCCTCTGTAGATAATGCCACAGTGTCCTCTGTAGATAATTCCACAGTGCCTTCTGTAGATAGTGCCACAGTGCCCTCTGTAAATAATGCCGCAGTGCCCTCTGTAGATAATGCCACAATGCCCTCTGCTACACACCCCCACATGTAGATAGTGCCACCCACACCCACATGTAGATAGTGCCACACACACCCACGTGTAGATATGCCCCACACACACATAGTGCCACCCCCACTATAGATAGCTCCATTGTGGCTTCCTTTAGTAGTGGAATCTCCAGCCAGAGCGTTGCCAATGATCTGGCCGGGGATTCCTCTGCTGGATGAGCCCCTGTCCATATGTGAACAGTGACATCAGGGGATCTTCCTGGACCGGATTCCACAGTCAGAGCTTTGCCGAAGCTCAGGCCGGGCATTCCTCTGCTGGAGGAGCCCCTAAAGTCACTGTCCACGTCACTATACATATATGGACAGTGACTTCAGGGGCTCCTCCAGCAGAGGAATTCCAGGCCCGAGTGTTGGCAATGCTCTGGCTGGGGATTCCACTCATAGAGGAAGCCCCAATGGAGCTAACTACAGTGAGGGGCGGTGTAGCGCTGTCAACAGGGTGGGGTGCCATCTACAGGGAACTGTGTGGTCATTGCTCACCTACCACAACGATCTAGCAGCACGGGAAAGGGACTGCGCTCCTTCAAGACGTCATTCGTCCTTCGACCTGCTCTCTCCTCCCACGAGGAAGCACAGATGACAGCCCCAGGAGCCACATGTCGCCCACGGCCGCATGTTTGAGACCCCTGTTTTAGAGGGAATGGCATATTTGACTCATTAGCATGTCAATTGTGTTAAGGATTACAGATACTACCTTGCCTAGAAACAAGAAAAATTATTTGCAAGGCCTAAAAATAAGCTAACTACTAATTTCAACTACTATTACATGTAATATTTAATCAATCAACTGTTAATTGCTAATGTAATGTGAAATGTACTAGTAAAAAACAAATAACCATATTAAAAATGTCTCACTCTTGAGAACGAAGGAGTGCTGCATCCCCTTCGGAGTAATACTTTCATCTCAGCACTGTACCTGGAATTGCAGCTCAATTGCAACTCCCTTCGAAGAAAATGACAATAATAGTCAAAGGACATTAAATCCATATTTTTACCTCAACCCTACCGTGTATCAGGAGGCAACTCTATTTTCCCAGCAATATAGATCATAACAAATCGGGTATTGCTTCAGTTAAAGAACAATAAATGGATTACACATGCTTTGACTACTTTTGTAGTTCTCCTCGATGTGAAGCGCTGCCCGATAATTTTCCTCCTCTCCACCGCTACTGTTTTTTTGCTAAAGTATGTTCTGACTATACCAGAAGATTATACTGTGGAAACTGCTGCACACATGCTGACACGTAATCTAAGGTTGTTGAACCCTCCTAATTGATTTATTCAGAGGTTCACATCAGGGCTGTTCCCTTTCTCTCTGCCTTTTGAATATATCTATCGAGCCACTGCTTCTCCATGTAATAGGTTTCCCCACTGTACCTGGGGATAGGGGTTGGAAATCTTGAACTAGAAGACACGCCATTTGCGGATGACATTTTTCTAATGCTCTCTAATCCCACGGACAGATTACCAGCCATTTAAACTGATCTTCAGAATATAGGAACTCTCTCGGATTATACATTGAAAGTGCGAAACCCTGATGTTGAATGGCCCATTAAAGCCCCTTTGGGGATGGAACATGTCTGTTCATTTTAAAGACTCTTCCTTGACATATTTGGGCACGAAGATTACGAGCTCTTCTGCAAGTTTGTTTTCTGCCAATGTTTCGAACCCTAGAGACCTTGGTAACCAATTGGAAGAGATTCTCCTTGACCTTTTTGGGCAATGCTAACCTTCTCAAGATGGTGGAGGTTCCCAAATTGTTATATATTTTGGAAGGAAATACTGACTTATGTCTGTCCCAAAGATTAGAGGAAAATTAACTTTCATAAACTCAAACAAACAAAATCCAGTGGTGGTGTAAACTTCCCTCTCGCTAGCAACCTATTTGAGAATTTCGTACTACATGGTCTTTATCAAGCATGCTTGATAAAGGCCCATTCATGGGTTGAAACATTGCAAGTGTTTTTATGCTTGGTGAATAAATCAAATACACTTCTTTGGATTACCTTGAGTGCTGCAGTTCCTTTTTTCGATTGCATATTGATTGTCTCCCTTGGACCTGGGATTCTTTGCTGCATGCTCCACCCATGTTTGGGGAGTTGTCCTTTCACACTGAAGAATTTTTTGTGGCTGTGCTGCTGTTTTCCTGAATATAGACTTTTATAGCCATTTTGCCTGCCCAGATCCAGAATAAAGTCAAAGACCATTTTAAATATACTACAGGCTACGTGAAGTACAGGTTGCCCCCTCGATCTAAACCATTTCGTATGCAATACAGTGACAATTTTCTAGTAGCAACCTTGGACTCACAGGCTATCGACCTCCTTCCCCTTCTTTCCTTTTTCCCCCCGTTTTCTTTGTTTATAGAGCTGTTTTTCAAACTCATTACTATAACGCGATGGGACAGTGTTGCTTGATGTGTTGGACCCCTATTTCTTGATGCAGCCTGGACCTACAGTTACCCGTGCCACCAACTTTTCATTGCAGGGCCTTGCCATGGCATGGTTCCATTTATTTTCTCTTACAAGTCAAAATCTACACCCACTTTAATTTTGCCCACATTGTTGCAGATTACTCCATTTCGGCTGGTGGATTGAAGCTCGGGATGTGCAATCTTTACATCAAACTTATATTTGTGTTGATTTATTGAAGGTTTGATTCAAATAAATACAGGTTTTAAAAAATAACTAAGGTTGTTGAGGCTTTACAAAACATAGCAAGGTTAGTTGAGATACTATTGTCCTCTGGCATCAGCCATCTCCTTTTCATACATATTGCAATAGGAAGCTCTTTGCTTGTATTTCTATTTTATAGCTCTCTACCTGTCTACATTAAAGAGGCTCTGTCACCAGATTTTGCAACCCCTATCTGCTATTGCAGCAGATAGGCGCTGCAATGTAGATTACAGTAACGTTTTTATTTTTATAAAACAAGCATTTTTGGCCAAGTTATGACCATTTTTGTATTTATGCAAATGAGGCTTGCAAAAGTCCAAGTGGGCGTGTTTAAAGTAAAAGTCCAACTGGGCGTGTATTATGTGCATACATCGGGGCGTTTTTACTACTTTTACTAGCTGGGCGTTCTGACGAGAAGTATCATCCGCTTCTCTTCAGAACGCCCAGCTTCTGGCAGTGCAAACACACAGCGTGTTCTCGATAGATCACGCTGTGTCGTCACTCACAGGTCCTGCATCGTGTCGGACGAGTGAGGACACTTTTGCACCAGAGGCTACAGTTGATTCTGCAGCAGCATCGGCGTTTGCAGGTAAGTCGATGTAGCTACTTACCTGCAAACGCTGATGCTGCTGCAGAATCAAATGTAGCCTCTGGTGCCTATGTGGCCGACACAATGCAGGACCTGGGGCAGGAAGTGAGTGACGTCACAGCGTGATCTCTCGAGAACACGCTGTGTCTGCACTGCCAGAAGCTGCGCGTTCTGAAGAGAAGTGGATGATACTTCTCGTCAGAACGCTCAGCTAGTAAAAGTAGTAAAAACGCCCCGATGTACACACATAATACACGCCCAGTTGGACTTTTACTTTAAACACGCCCACTTGGACTTTTGCAAGCCTCATTTGCATAAATACAAAAATGGTCATAACTTGGCCAAAAATGCTCGTTTTTTAAAAATAAAAACGTTACTGTAATCTACATTGGAGCGCCTATCTGCTGCAATAGCAGATAGGGGTTGCAAAATCTGGTGACAGAGCCTCTTTAAATCGAATAGGCTGTGTTGCAAAAGCAGACACAGCATAAAGAAAAGCATGGCGCTGTTTCTGGCAAAGCTTTATAAAGGCGTTAATGCTCAATGAGATCCCAGCAAAATTGCAGCAATAGCAATATGTCATCAATGTTGTAAAGTACAGAACCTTTTGACATCCAAAAAGAGTAGTGGAGCTGGGCTAGACACCTCTACAAATGTCAACCCATTTAGCCTTTTGCTGAGACAATTGTTGGACTAGGATATACAAGCCAGTGTTGGCCATAGTGGGCTATAATTTTTCTGTAATTCTGTTGCTCAGAATAATAGAGCGGGATTGCTGAATTGCGGCATGCATCATTTTTTAGGTTCTTTTTCACTATTAACCTTTTTTGGCATGTCAATTAGACAAGCATAGAGCTCTGCTGTTATCTGCTCATCATGGGTCCAGGATCTTTAAGCACAGGTGATACAATTTTTATACCCATTTACCTGGATGTAACTGTCTGCCAGCTACTTGCTGAATCACAACTCATGGTGTTTTAGCCTATCAGTAGCATCTCCCAGCTGTACTATGATCTAAGCTGCACTGATGTCTATTTAATAAGCCAAAGGAGAAGCCGGCGGCACAGTAGAACGGAAAACCTCCAGGGTATTCGGGTGCAAGCCTCCAGGGATCCGACTCGTAAATTCCCAAATGTAGGCAAAATGGAAAAAGAGGCAGCACTCCACAGGTCAAAGTAGCAAGTGATGACACTGACACTATGGATCTTGTATGATCAATTGATTATGCACTTATAAAACTTTAAATCTTTTTTATTAAGACGTTTACCTTTGATTATGGCTCCTTCATTTGTGGGTTGTATAAATGCACTGAATCATCTGTTTTGCATTGCTTGAAACGTTGCACCATTTCCACTGATGGGTGAATGAAAAATGTTGTTACTTTGACCTGTGGAGTGCTGCCTCTTTTTCCTCTTTTTCCATTTTGCCTATTTAATAAGCCAGTTTTACGCAGAACTAGTAGGTGGGTAATTTTCCTCCCTGGTGATGCAAAGTTGTATGTTCTGCTCCTGGCAACAGTCTATTACTGACCACATTTTCTATTGATATTGTTCGTTTGACGATCATCATGAACTCCATCTGGTTCTAACACTAGTATAAAAAGACTGCAACTTTGCCTTAAGACTTCGCCTACCTATCATCGTTCTTCTGACTACTTTAAAGATTTCAGCAGCAGAGGGTTACTCCAAGCCCATTCCTCTTTGTGAAGGTTAAGTTAAAAAAATACCCAGTTTAGCCAGTACCACTCTGAGTCACAACGGGTTGACATTATAAATCAACTAATTGATCCTACACAAATCAAATTCGATCCGAATTTCCTAAAATATCCGGATTCAGCGCACCTATCGCAGGCAAAGTGCCAGCCACTATTTTCTATTTTACAGATTAGAAAAAGGACTGTACGGTTATCCCTCCCTCTAGCACAGCCAATCATGAGGTGTATAGGTGGATGACTCATATCCACTATAAAAAATGCCAATGTTTAGATACAGTCCCAGTAGATATCAGGGAGTCAGACACAAGTTATCATGGAAATCGGGGGACTTGCGTTTTGCAGAGTTTTTTTTCGGACTGAAGGGAATTGGCAGTTTATCAATAATCAACCTCGCAGTAGATAATAAATTTAAGGCAGCCATGGACTCTACTGACATTCCCCTGCTGTATCTTGCTGTTGCATCTTGGTGGATGCAATTGCAAACATCCATCTTGCCCTTCGTACAATGGCGTCCTGAAAGCATGTAGGGTATTTTCTTTATCTTTTTGTCATTTCGTTTAATAGCAAAGTTTGAACTTTCAAAATGCTTGTGGCATACATCATAGCTCTTCTCATGTTGCCACAAGCATTCTGATGTTGAGAATCACCACTTAAACTTTTTTATTTTAAAAAAATTGTTACTTTTTTATTCAACTTTCAGAGGATATTTAATGAACCAGGGCATGCATGCTCATCTGCTCCCAAGCTCCCTAACTCAAACAGGGATCCTCAATAGTGGGCCACTATGCGGTCTGCTATTGCACTCTGACTTTAGATCCATTGGGGAATGACTGAACTGTGATGTTGGATATATCATACACTTAACAAGTGTAAGCAGTGATGTTTGTTTTACCTTGAATGTGACTTGATCTTGCATTTTCCTGTGTTATGGTCGAAATTTTCTTTCAAGAAAGGGTATTAAATCATTACAACTAATAACCAAGAAAGTAATGTCATTATTTCAAAAATCAACTTACTTATTGTCCCTAATCTCTTAATAATTTGGGCAACTTTGGGCAATTTTTATTCAGCTTGACAATCAAGACTTTTAAAGACCAAAAGGGAGACAGGCTTTTGTGATGGGGTTGTGACGGCATGACATAAGCACTTGCCGCTGTTTTCTCCGCCCATGCCTACCTGTCCCAGAGCGCTCTGACATTGTCTCACCGATCGCTCCATTTGAAGCAGCACTGTGAACAGGATGCTTGATTTGCCTCCTACCTCTCCTCCCACCTGTTAGTGCTTTGCTGCTACACTATGCTATTACTACCGCTGTTAGTACATAGTACATAGTTAGTACGGCTGAAAAAAGACACATGTCCATCAAGTCCAACCAAGGGAAGGGAAAAGGGAAGGAAAAATTTCTACACATAGGAGCTAATATTTTTTTATTCTAGGAAATTATCTAACCCTTTTTTAAAGCCATCTACTGTCCCTGCTGTGACCAGCTCCTGCGGTAGGCTATTCCATAAATTCACCGTTCTTACTGTAAAGAAGCCTTGTCGCCTCTGCAGCTTGAACCTTTTTTTCTCCAGACGGAGGGAGTGCCCCCTTGTTTTTTGAGGGGGTTTTACAAGGAACAGGATATCACCATATTTTTTGTATGTGCCATTAATATATTTATATAAGTTAATCATGTCCCCCCTTAGTCGTCTTTTTTCAAGGCTAAATAGGTTTAATTCTTTCAATCTTTCCTCATAACTTAAATTCTCCATGCCCCTTATTAGCTTCGTTGCTCTTCTTTGTATTTTTTCCAACTCCAGGGCATCCTTTCTATGAACTGGAGCCCAGAACTGAACTGCATATTCTAGATGGGGCCTCACTAATGCTTTGTAAAGTGGCAATATTACATCTCTGTCCCGCGAGTCCATGCCTCTTTTAATACACGACAATATCTTGCTGGCCTTTGAAGCAGCTGATTGACACTGCATGCTGTTATTGAGTTTATGATTTACAAGAACACCCAGATCCTTCTCAACAAGTGAATCCGCCAGTGTAGCTCCCCCTAGGACATATGATGCATGCAGGTTGTTGGTACCCAGATGCATAACTTTAAATTTATCTACATTAAACTTCATTTGCCAAGTGGACGCCCAAACACTTAGTTTGTTTAAATCTGCCTGTTGCTACACTGCAGCTCCACCATTACTACCTCCCAGCTACACTGATAATACACTGCTGCTACAACGCTACCTTGCTTGGCAGCGTTTGCTGTAAATGATGCAGCTAACTCTGGGGCTGATTACAGGGTCTATCGCCTCCACTTCTTTTGATGTTTGATGCTTGACCACTAATATTATTACCGAAATACAGAGTCTGATGTTACCGCTGTTTATGACCGCTGATCCCATATGTGCGCCACAGCTTGGATACAGCCTGAGTGTGCCTGGCCAAGGAACTCTGAGCCCTGCTTGATATTGCTTATAACTCTGCTGGTGGCCTAGGAAGCTAAGTCTGAACTCTATGTTTATTCATGTATTATAATTCATGCATTCTAATGCTAAGTCTGAACTCTATTTATATAGACGTATGAAGCTCTGGGGGGCTTTTAATGATGAAACCATTGTGACACGTGCCTTGCTAAAAGTTTCAAAAAGGAGGTAAAAAAAAAAGAAGTCTGGTCTGCTGTACAGTTTGAGTATTGCTGGGGATATAAGGCTGCCCTGCCTACTCTAGCTATTGAACCCCACAAAAATGGACTTGTTTGTTTGGCGCTACGCTGACGGCCGGCACGTCCTACTTACCGGCAGCCGCGACCCCTGGACACTTTCTTCATCCCGGCTTTTCCCTCCCCAGAGACGTTGGCACACGTGGCTGCAGCACTCTTCGGTGTCCTGGAGGGTGTGCACACGCGCTCACTCCCGGCCTTGAAGGGCCAGCACGTACCTGTGTTTGGTTCCCCAGCCAATCCCTTTATACCATGGACTATAAAAAGGGCTCTGCCCTTCCTCTCCTTGCCTTAGCGTTGTTGCGTCTACCCATGTTAATTGTCTGCTAGAAAAGTGGGGGACCCCACGTGGTTCTTTTTAATTATAAAAAAAAAAAAAACATGACGCAACAGAGCAGCAGACTAGCATTACCAGGGTGGGAAGGGCCGCAGTTTCTGGCTTTTCCCAGTCTGATAATACCAGTCTGCGGCCACCCCAGTAACCGACCATCACTGCAGACGGTCAGGTACTGGATCGCACCAGGCTATTCCCGATACCCCTGGTGGCGGTGGGTACCGGGGTAATAAAAGGGGGGGGGGGTTACTGGTAGCTTTTTTACTGGCTAATGCTAAGCCCTGCCTTAGTAATGGACCCTGTCAATCAGACAGCGGCCATTAATAAGGCGATAGTAATAAAGTATTAAAAAAACACAAAGTATAAATTATTTTTTTATTGAAATATAAACTCCGCCAAACAACATCCTTTAACCATTTTATTTAAAAAAAAAACAACCTAAATCATTGAATTAGTCCAACGAATCTTCGACGTAGTCCAAACAGTCCAGCAGAACCTGCAAAAGAAAAATTAGCAGTATGAAAAATAAAAAACTTAAAGTCACCTCTAGCAGTCTTCTGTATTCTCCCTGGCACCGTAATAGAAACTAGACGTCAATAAACTGTAATTTCTATTGTGATGCATTAATTATTCTGGCACATCTGGGAGGTCCTGTGTGCCATAAAAAGCTAACGCAGTGACTCCTGATAAAAATTATAACGCCTTTCCTTTGAAGTGTAACTAAATTTTTAAAAAACTTTTGACATATCACACTGACATGTCATAAGTTTCGGTCAGTGGAGGTCTGAGAACTGAGACCCCCACTCATCGCTAAAACGAAGAGGCAGAAGTGCTCAGGTGAGCGCTGCCACTTCATTCCTCGGAGTGGTGTACGACACAATAGAAAGTCTATGAGAGCGGACACCGCTTGCTCTCCTTTCCGAGGATAGCCATTCAGAAACGAAGAAGCAGCGCTCACCTGAGCACTTCTGCCACTTAGTTTAAGTGACCAATGGGCGTTTCAGTGCTCGGACCCCGACCAATAAAAATTTCTGACATGTCACTATGGCAAGGTGGAAGTTTTTTAAAAGTTTAGTTCATTAAAAAAGTCAGACACCTCCCCACCCCGCCTTGCAGTATAATAACTACTAAGGGGGCTATGGGGGAAATTATACTGCAAGGGGGGGGTCTGAGCGTTTGACTGAATGCTGAGAGCTGTATGGGGAAGGATTATCATGTTCTCAGCCTCCTGCCCCCACTAATTCAAAAGTGATCAGCTTATGCTGTGGGGGGGGGGTGTGTTTATACTGCAGGGAGGGTTACTGAAAATCTCGCTGACACCAGAGGGCTCTGTGGGGAGAAAAACTCTACCCATAGAGCCCTCAGTAGTTACTATACTGCAAGGGGGTATCTCTGAGCATTTTACTGGCAACAGAGGGCTCTCTGGAGGGGGGGAATAATCCCCCCATAGAGGCTCTATGGGGGGATTACCCCCCCCCCACAGAGTCCTCTGCTGCCAGTAAAATGCTCAGAGATCCCCCCCCATGCAATATTGTAACTACTGAGGGCTCTATGGGGGGATTATTCCCCCACACAGGACCCTCTGGTGTCAGTAAGATGTTCAGTAACCACCCCCCTGCAGTATAAGCACACCCCCATCAGCGTCGGCCAACCACTTTTAAATTAGTTAGGGCAGGAGGCTGAGCCTGAACACAGTAAGCGGTGCTCTGCCGCTCTAGTTTTAATACGGTTCTGCCAGCCTCACCTCACAGACATCCGCTCTGCCTCTGCTCCTCCTAATGATGAACTGCAACTCTCTCGCAGCGCGTGCTGCGTGCAGCGTCAGAGAGGAGTGTTCTCTAGCAGACGTGCACCTATCGTGCCGTACGTCTGCTAATTAAGTCACTATATTGTTATGGTGGTCCTGAAAACTGTAGAGAGTAGGAGGGTATAAAATCTCTGTTTAGATTGAACCCATACTGGCTTGCTCTGTTGGATGTAGACATGCTTGTGAATGCTTGCTGGGAAATTCCTTTGGAAGATTAAGCTGAACTCTACCCATATCTATTTTGTTTTGGATGCATTTAAAGCATATTTGAGAGGTTTATTGATTACAAATATCAGCCATCTCAGAAAGGAATTTCGGGAGAGGGAAAACAATTTGCTGAGGCAGGTTCTGGTTGCAGAGAAGGCCTTCTGAGCAGATCAATTTTAGGCATCTTGGGAGATTCTGAATGAGAAACAGAACGAGCAAGAGGTTTTTTATTTAAAAAATCTCAACATAAAATATTTTTCGCTGGGCAAAACTATTTCAGTGAGGCAGATAAACCAGGCAAACTGCTCTCTAAAACTATTAATAATACAAGATCTTTGAATAATATTGTTTGTATTAGACGTCGGATGGGAGAATTGGTTTCTGACAGGGAGGATGTCAATGGGGAGCAGGGTTGCCAACCACAAATACACTACACTACACTACACTACACTACACTACACTACACACACACATACATACATACATACATACTGCACACACTACATTTACACACACTGCACACATACATACATACAGCACACAAACTACATATACACCTGCACACATACATACATATATATATATACATACTGTACACACACTACATATACATACTGCACACATACAGATGTAGCCGTCTTTATCTTGACTTTTAACGCATTAAATATACAGTGGCAAGATCTTTATCCTTACTTTTTCAGTGACTTTTCAATGGCTTTTGTTGTGTGATATCACACTGCAGCAAGTTATCAGTCAAGATAAAGATGGCTACGTACGTACGTACGTACGTACGTACGTACGTACGTACGTACGTACGTACGTACGTACGTATATACATACATACTGATCATACTACATATACATACATACACACTGCACACATACTACATATTCACACACTGCACACATACAGTGGATATAAAAAGTCTACGCACCCCTGTTAAAATGCCAGGTTTTTGTCACGTTACAAAATCAGTCCTAGATGACTCATTTCAGAACTTTTTCCACCATTAATGTCACCTATAATCTGTACAATTGTATTGAAAAACAAACTCATCGAAATAATTTAGAGGGGAAAAATAAAAATAAAGAACAAAAATAGTGTGGTTGCATAAATATGAACACCCTTAATCTAATACTTTGTTGAATTACCCTTTGACTTTATGACAGCATTCAGTTTTTTTGGGTAGAAGGCTACCATCATGGCACATCTTGACTTGGCAATTATTGCCCTCTCTTCCTTGCAAAAGCGCTCCAAATCTGTCAGATTGCGAGGGCATCTCCTGTGTACAGCCTTCTTCGGGTCACCCCACAAATTTTCAATGAGATTCAGGTCTGGGCTCTGGCTGGGCTATTCCAAAATGTTGATCTTCTTCTGGTGAAGCCATTCTTTTGTTGATTTGGAGTTATGCTTTGGGTCGTTGTCGTGCTGAAAGGTGAAATTCCTCTTCATCTTCAGCTTTTTAGCAGAGGCCTGCATGTTTTGTGCCTCTATTGCCTGATATTTGGAACTGTTCATATTTCCCTCCACCTTGACTAAAGCCCAGTTCCAGCTGCAGAAAAACAGCCCCAAAGCATAATGCTGCCTTCACCATGCTTCACTGTGGGTATTGTGTTCTTTTGGTGATGTGCAGTGTTGGCTTTGCGCCAAACATACCTTTTTGGAATAATGGCCAAAAATTCAACTTTGGTCTCTTTATAACATGTTTTCCCACATGCTTTTGGCAGACTTGATGTAGGTCTTTGCAAAACCTAGCCGGGCTTGGATGTTTTTCTTTGTTGGAAAAGGCTTCCGTCTTGCCACCCTACCCCACAGCCCAGACATATGAAGAATACGGGAGATTGTTGTCGCATGCACTACACAACCAGTACCTGCCAGAGAGTCCTGCAGCTCCTTTAATGTTGCTGTAGGCCTCTTGGTAGCCTCCCGTACCAATTTTCGTCTTGTTTTTTCATCAAGCTATGAGGGACGTCCAGTTCTTGGTAATGTCACTGTTGTGCCAAATGTAATCCACTTCTTGATGACTATCTCCACCATGTTCCATGGTCTTATCTAATGCCTTGGAAATTTTTTGGTACCCTTCTCCTGACTAATGCCTTTCAACAACCATATCCCTTTAATGTGCAGTAAGCTCTTTATGGACCATGGCTTTTGCTGTCACATGCAACAAAGAAAATGTTAGGAAAATCCAAATTGAACAGCTGAACTTTCTATGGGGTTAGTCAGAATCACTTTAAATAATGGCAGCTGTGTACAGACTACTATTTAACATGAGTTTAAATGTCATTGGCTAATTCTGAACACAACCACATCCCCTATTATAAGAGGGTGTTCACATTTATGCAACCACATTATTGTAGTGTTGTTATTTTTATTTTCCCCCTCTAAATTACTTCAGTTTGTTTTTCAATGGAATTGTAAAGAATATGGGTCACATTAATGGTGGAAATTATTCATCTTGTACTGTTTTTTTGTATGACAAAACTATGTCATTTTAAAGAATTTTATATCCACAAGATTTTTTATATCCACTGTGTGTGTATATATATATATATATATATATATATATATACACACACACACACACACACACACGCACACACACACACTACATGTACACACATACATACATTCATACTGCACATATACATATATACATTCATACATACATACAAGTAGAGCCATTACACACACACTACATTCATACATACATACTGCACATATACATACATATAGAGCCATTACATGCACTACATACATAAATACATACATTGAGACACACAGTAATTGCACACTCCAATCACCACTTTGGCTTTAGATACATTGACACTTATCTCCTTCCTGCTCCTCCTTCTCGGCAATTTCTGTCTCCTCTCACTTCTCCAGCAGGGGGTGGTGCCTGAGTGCTGGAGGAGGGCGTACAGAGAGGGAGAGTAGGAGCTGAAGGGTCTATCAAGGAATGAAGTACTGGGCTGTATAGAGCTTAGGAAACATTTTAGCAGCAGCAGCTATACAGGTCAGCAGTGCAGACATAGTGAAGGAGCAGTGTGCTACTGACCTGTATAGTTCATGGGCAGTGAATTAGAAGCAGAGCAGGACACTGGGCAGGGGATTCACACATCAGCAGTCCAAGCTGAAGTAACGGTAGCCCAGCAGTTCTGCTCAGGGTTGCCAACCGTCTGTAAATTTACGGACGTCCGTAGCGTCCGTCAGAAAAAAGCACCCTCCGGGATTTTTTCTCCTTCTCCTGGAACGTTGCACTGCACAAAATCTGCATGTGCAGTGCAAACGGAAGAGTAGGCAGCGGGGATATTTTCTGATTCCACTTGACCTCTGCGGAATCTCAAAATATGTAGGCCGCTGCCAAGTGAATGACTGTCTGAGTCAGGTCGATGCCGGGAGTGGACCAGTCCAGTCACTTGACCTGTCACTTGACCTCACGTCAGTGATGTGAAGTCAGGTGACTCAGATCCGTTGACTGGACTGGTCCACTCCGGGGCCAGCATCGACCTCACTCAGACCGCCGCATGACCTGCTCCTAATGGTGAGTCACGTCAGGCAGAGCAGAGAGTGGTAGCAATAGGCTACCGTTACCCGCTTTGGGAGCTGTATGAAACTAAGTACAAGGGGGGTCTGTGTGGCAGTATCTACAATGGGCGGCCGTGTTTCAGTATCTACAAGGGGGGCAATGTGGCACTAAGTACAAGGGGGGGCTGTGTGGCAGTATCTACAAGGGGGGTCTTTGTGGCACTAAGTACAAGGGGGGGGGGCTGTGTGGCACTAAGTACAATGGGGGCTGTGTGGCACTTAGTACAAGGGGGGGCTGTGTGGTACTATCTACAAGAGGGTGTGTGGCATTATCTACAGGGGGCTGTGTGTGTTGGCTATCTACAGGGGGCTGTGTGTGGCACTATCTACAGGGGACTCAACCGTGGCATTATTACTGTGTGGGGGCACGGTTACTGATGTGGCACTTTTATTGTGTCAAGCTCTGAGGGATCATTATTATCATCTGGGGCACTGTGGTTTAAGTCTTTTTTAGAGGATGGGGTATAGTTGTGGAGGGTGCTGGAAAAGCGATAAACCAACATGCCTGTGTGTAAAATTCTGCAGAGAAGAGTCGTGGCTGGAATAAGTCGTTACATTGGTCTGGGCCAGATGAAGAAAAAAAGGGAAAGTGAACAACTCTAATTAGAGAAAACATCACCTAAGTTAGCATGGTAAAGCTACAAGCTGTGATCGGTGAGTCACTCCTAGCACACTGTACAGTGCACAGTCAATGATTTTGTGTAATGTTTCCATAAACATTTTGGTCTGCCCATGAGTTTTAGGTCAGTCGTCCAGAAATGACTGAAGTGGAGGTTGGCAACCCTGGTCTTGCTCTGCATATATTCTGTCAGGTCTCAGCCAAGTCGCTCTCTCTGCTGCTGTCAGATTTCCTGTACTCCGTTCTCCTCCTCCTCTCTGGTGGGCAGGAGGGCCCTGCTAATACTACACACCAGACCTGGTACGCGGAGGCTGGGAAGGCTCACTAACAAGGTACTTCATGAAAGGTCATCATGCAGCCTCGTGTGACGCAAGCACATACTTCTCCTTCCTCTAACCAACGCAACTTGCACATGCACAGCTCTTTGGACAAAAAAAATAATAGAAATCACGGACACAATTCTTTTTATTTCGGACACAATGGACAGTTGCCAAAAGTCCTCTAATTTCATGGACTGTCCGTGAATTAATGGACGGTTTGCCACCCTGAAGGGGAGTTTCAGGATTATTTCTCAAGTTTGTACGGATCCTCCACTGGGACAGACCTCAATGCTCGATAGTTATCTTTCCCAAATTCCATTCCCCACCCTCAGTAAGGAGGGGAGGGATAAGCTTGATGCTCCTATATTGATGGAGGAGCTGAAAGAAGTGTTGAATTCCTTCTCTGGAAATTCTTCCCCTGGAGTGGATGGATTGCAAAATCTACAAAAAAATTGGGGATGTCATATTACCCCTGTTGTGGGAAGTATTAAAAATTGCAAAAAGGGAGGGGAACCTCTCAAAGTCAATGTCAGAAGCCATTACAGTTATCCCCAAGAAAGGTAAAGACCCTTGTAATAGGAAGGCTTATAGACCTATATTCCTCCTTAACACAGATGTTAAGTTATATACTGGCAAATAGGCTTAAAAAGGTAATAAATTCTATAATCCATTAGGATCAAAATGGCTTTATCCCTGGTAGAAATGGGAGTAATAATATTCGTAGATTGTTTTCTAATATTCAGTTGGGCCGGGGTTATCTCACCCCTTTGAGCTCTTTAGATCGGGCGTAAACGCTGCGGAATTTCCACAACCAACGGAATTGTGTGCGGAAATGCCGGAGCATTTACATTAGCAGCAAAGTGGATGAGATTTAGTAAATCTCCTGCCCATGAAATTGCAGCGATTATGCCGCAAAAATCGCAACTCTGGAAAAAAAAATCATACTTACCCAGAACACCTTTTTTCTTCCTGCAGTCCGGCCTCCTGGGATGACGTTTCTTCCAATGTGAAAGTTGCAGCCAATCACAAGCTGCAGCGTCACATGGCCTGCAACGTCATCGTAGGAGGCCGGAGCGGACGTCAAAGGAGGGGGTAAGCATAAGTGCTTTTTTTACGCAGCGTAAATTCTGTCTGAAAAATCACAACCCAAATGTGGTGCGATTTTTCAGACGGAAGGTGCTCTGGGTTCCAGGTTGGATACGCTGTGTGATTTTTATGCAGCCTATCCGACCCGTGGGAAGCCGGCCTTAGAGGATCTCGGCAGGGGTGTCGTCTCTCTCCGCTCTTATTCGCCATATTCATTGAACCTTTGGCATTCTAATAAGAGAGGATGAGTCCATTTCTGGATTCAGTTGTGGAGGGGTGAGGGACAAAATCCTTTTATACGCGAATGATGTTTTATTATGCCCGAACAACGTAGTGAGGTCTGTAACGAGGGCCATTCAGCTGATAGAAGAATTAGGTTCTTTACCTGAATTAGCGATTAATTGGGAAAAATTGACTTTGCTACCATTGGATGCATTCGATTTTGATTCATCCGGAAAATTATCTGTCTTGAGTCCCTCACAACAGTGTAAATATCTGGGGATTAAGATAGATGGTAATCTGGGAAACCATATTTCTTTAAATATTATGCCATTGTTCTCCAAAAATAGAGCTAAGGTGCATATGTGTGGTAAACTCCCCTCTTCAAGGAGCGATAGAATATTCCACTCCGATTTGGAATAATTATAACTATAAACAATTTCTAACAATTCCCGATTACAGTTTTTGGGAAAAAAGTGGTATTACACTGATAGGTCAAATTTTTAAAGAAGGGCAATTCATTTCTTTTGAGGATTTACAATCTGTGTATGGGGTAAATAAGAAATTTGGATATAGGTATTAACAATTATAGCATACTAGTACTAAAACCCTGGCCAAATACTTGTTCAGGGTTCAAAAGCACTTTGTTTTGGAATGTATTGTTGAGATGACTGCAGCTATGACATCTCTTTCAAGTTTACATTCACGAAACACTGTTTTCACAAGTCAAAGGGATTGGAATAGGGAATTAGGCACAATAAGTCAGGAGAAATGTGTGAATATGTATAAGAATGGGAAGAAGATTTCAGTTAGTGCAAATCATCTTATGGTCCTGTTCAATATTACGAATCGTTTGTACTATACTCTGCCTTCACTTTATAAAATGGGCTTAACTGAGGAGGCAAAATGCCATAGATGCCAATATCCGTTAGCAGAGTTTTGGCATATGATATGGGAATGCCCAGCTATTGATTCATATTAGTCTTTGATATGTAAAGAAGCGGAGTCCAAAATAGATCGGGAGCAATTGAAATCTGCTCAGTTGGCACTTTTGAATTGCACCAAAGATTTTGCAATGGCGATGTTAGGAAACGTCCATCACATTAAGGTTGTCATGACTACTAGCCTAGCTTCTGGCCGGCCCTGGTTTGAGATGGAGAGCCAATCTCAGTTCTCTGTCAGCAACCTATCAGAGCCAAGAGTGTTTTATTTGAATCTGTTCAGTCTTCTCATTGTTACAGGTGTCATCTGCAAAAATAGAAATAGTGCTATTAATCCCATCCTCTATATCATTAATAAATAAGTTGAATGATAGTGGTCCCAGCACTGAACCCTGGGGTACACCACTTATAACCGGGGACCGTTCAGAGTAGGAATCATTGACCACAACACTCTGGATACGGTCCTTGAGCCAATTCTCAATTCAATTACAAACTATATTTTCTAAACCTATAGTCCTTAATTTACCCATTAGACGTCTATGACGGACAGTGTCAAATGCCTTTGCAAAGTCCAAAAACACTATAGTGGCCCCACTGTCTAGGCTTCTGCTAACCTCTTCATAAAAACAGATCAGGTTAGTTTGACAACTTCTGTCCTTAGTAAAACCGTGCTGGCTGGCTCATTTTTTGTCACATAATCCTGTATATAGTCCCTCAATAGCACCTCGATGGATTTTCCCCACGATGGATGTTAAGCTTACTGGTTTATAATTACCCAGGGAAGACCTAGAGCCCTTTTTGAAAATAGGCACCACATTTGCCCTGCGCCAGTCCCTTGGCACTATACCAGTCACTAGAGAATCTCTGAATATTATGAAAAGGAGGACAGAAATAACTGAACTAAGCTCTTTAAGAATTCTAGGGTGTAACCCATCTGCTCCCGGGGGCCTTGTGCACATTTATTTTATTTAATTTAGCTTGGACCATATCTACATTTATCCAATTCAGTATATCAACTGATATATAAACAGCACTGGCAGCGGCTACATGAGCTGTTCTTTCTTCTGTTGTATATACAGAGCTAAAGAACGCATTTAGTACCTCTGCCTTCTCTTGATTCCCTGTGACCACTATCTAGGGGTCCTACATGTTCAGACCTTGGCTTTTTTGCATTTACATACTTGAAGAATTTTTGGGGATTTGTTTTACTATCCTTAGTCACCTGCCTTTCATTTTGTATTTTTTCCAATTTTATTACATTTTTACAGATTTTATTACGCGCTTTATAATTTAAAAAGGCTACAGCTGTACCCTGATTTGTATCTTTTAAATGCCCTTTTTTTGTCATGTATTGCCCTTTTTACAGAAGGTGTAAGCCATGTGGGATTTAATTTTAGTCATTCATACTTGTTACCTATAGGAATAAATTTTGCACTATAATTACCTAAAGTAGATTTGAAAATCTCCCATTTATCATTTGTCCCATTATTTATCATCAGTTCTTCCCAGTCTATATCTTGAATTGCAGCCCTCATCCTGGGGAAATTGGCTTTCTTAAAATTAATTGTTTTTTCCCTCCCAGCCTGTGTTTGTTTTTTACAGTATAGGTAAAATGTAACTATATTGCGATCACTATTACCGAGGTTTTGATGAACATTGACATTCCCAACAAGATCTGCATTATTAGAAATGACCAGATCCAACAGAGCTTCACCTCTAGTCGGGTCTTCCACAAACTGGCCCATAAAATTTCCTGCAACAGGTTGAGGAAATTTCTCCCCTTTGCAGTTGAAGCCGAACCATGACACCAATTAATATCCAGATAATTAAAATCTCCCATTATTACTACAGTACCCACCTGTGCAGCCCGCTCCATCTGTTTATATAGCTGGCCTTCCATCTCCTCAGTTATATTGGGGGGGTCTATAGATTACACCAAAAGTAATTTTTTCAGTGTTTACCTCCCTTTCTAGTTCCACCCAAAAAGTTTCAACCTCCTCACAATCTTCATCCACTATTCTCTCTTTCACACTCGCCTTCATATCGCTTCTCACATACAGACATACACCACTGCCTTTCCTATTTGTCCTGTCTTTCCGAAAAAGTGTAAAACCTTCTAGATTTACAGCCCAGTCGTGCGAAGAGCCTAGCCATGTTTCACCAACTATAT
Organism: Rhinoderma darwinii; assembly: GCF_050947455.1. NCBI lineage: Eukaryota > Metazoa > Chordata > Amphibia > Anura > Rhinodermatidae > Rhinoderma > Rhinoderma darwinii. The sequence goes on from NC_134691.1 coordinate 239,346,283, forward strand.
CTATATTTTCTTCCAGTATCAAGGCCTCAGGCTCCCCCATTTTGCTTGCTAGACTTCTGGCATTTGTGAACATACACTTTAACTTGCCTTTCAGTTTTTCACTTTTATTATCAGAAATTTGATTTTACATTATTTGTTCATTTTTATTTTCACTGCTGTTTTGTAGCAAAAGGATCTTCTTATCCTGTTGTCTAGTCCTCTCCCCACAGTCTGTTTCTCCCCCCACCAATATAGTCTGACCCCTCTCTAACCTGACTACCGCTTTATTTTCTACATTAACCTCCCTCCTCAGCCCTAGTTTAAATAATCCACGACCCCAGCTAGAATTCTCTCCCCCAGCACAGCGAACCCCCTTCCATTTAGGTGCAAATCATCTGCAGAATACAATTTGTACCCCAATGAAAAGTCAGCCCAGTGCTCTAGGAACCCAACGCCTTCTCCTCTACACCAAGACTTAAGCCATGCATTTAACTCCCTGAGCTCCTGCTGTCTTTCCTGTGATGCGCATGGCACAGGCAGTATTCCTGAGAATACAACCTTGGAGGTCCTTCCCTTCAGCTTGTAGCCTAGTTCTTTAAAATTATTCTTAAGACTCCTCCACCTACCATTTATTCTGTCATTGGTACCTACATGGACCACAACAGCTGGATCATCACCAGCCCCTCCCAGCAATTTGTCCACCCGTTCCACCACATGCAGAACCCCAGCACCAGGGAGACAGCAAACCATTCGGTTGAGGCGGTCTTGGCGACAAATTATTTTATTCGTCTTCCTGATTATAGAATCCCCTACAACTATCAATTGTCTTGCCTTATCTGCATTACCGTCCCGCCGACTACTAGCTGGGCTGTTCTCCCGGCTGTTAGGGAGATCAGTATCCACTAGGGCTGCCATTTCTCAGACAGACACCCTCTCATCATCACCCAACTTGGCAATTTTGCTTGGAATATCAGAAACATGATTGGCCTTCCTTTTCTTGGACCCCTTTCTACTGCCCCTAACTACATTAACCCAGCTACTTGCCTGATCCTGCTGACCCATGTCTTCACCCTCCAATTCTACCCCACTAACTGCATGTTCCGTCAGCAGCATGCTCCGCTCAAGATTGTCTATCGCCTCAGTGTTGCATTCTGCTCTTCCAGATCTCTAATGCGAGCTTCCAGGTGACCAACATGCTCACATCTGCCACAGAGTTATTCACCCTGGAACTCAGGCTCCAGTCGTGCATACATATGGCAAACTGTGCACTGAAGAAAACCTCCAATCTTGCTATCCATTTTAGCAGTTACCAAAAAAAACAAAACACAAAAAAACAGTGAACAGTTGTTAAAGTAAAAGAAAAAAAGAGTACTTACAGGGGCTGTAACACCTCTTTTTAACTCAGATTTTGTAACTCCACTTGATATGCAAACCACTTGTTTTGCAAGCCCACCAGAGCAGGTTCTACAGAGTCCTGAGTGCTAATTTATACCACCTGGGACCAGTTAACCCCTCCCCCTAGTCAACTGCTCAGCAGGAAGTAAGCTGCAAAGAAAAAAAATGGTTTTAAATTGTGTCAGTTTTGCAAACGTCTTTTAGCAAGCACTCAATTCATATATCACATACAATAGCCCACACTTTATGTCACACACGAACTCAGCAAGTCAATCCGGTTTTGCAACTCCACTTGCTATACAAACCACTTGTTTAGCAAGCCCACCAGATCAGGCTCTAAAGAGTCCTGAGGGCTAATTTATACCACCTGGGACCAGTTGTTGCTTGTGATTCTCTTGTGTATGCATGTTTCTAATCAAGCTCCTGGTTACACCCTGAATCACCTTGACTGATTGGATTATTTGAACTGGACTTCAGCTTGTCTTTACCCTCTGCTCACCGATTTGGACTTTTAGTATCTCCTGGCTTTGTACTTTGCTTGATGATTGTTTGGCTATCTGTTGTGGTATTGCCGGTAGTTTCACATCCTGTCCAACACCGTATTCTGTAAAAGCCACCTGGGTTCTATGCAGTCAAATCCAACCTGCGTTGCGGTGGGCTCTGGTGAAGACAATAGAGTAGCCTTAGACTCTGCTGACCAGAGTGGTGACGGACTTGAGGTAGATGATTTACCTGCACGCTTGATCAAGACAGTCTCCAGCTGTTTTGGGGAATTTCTTGTATAGCAATTCCATAAACTTGCACTCAAGTAGTGATTCCTTGACTTAATCACAAGCCTTTAAAAATGGTCTTTTCCACTATGGAAACTATGCACGAACCGGTGGAACAGATGCACGGTACATGATGCTGGTACAAGAAGTGGCCAAAAAGGATTCAACACCATGAAACTGCGCAGGTCCGAACAGTCGTTCCAGCTGCAACTCCGGTTGAACCTAAAATGAACTTGCCTGATAGTTTTTCCGGTGATCGTAAGTCTTTCATTAACTTTCGTGAGAGTTGTAAATTATATTTTCGTCTAAGGACTTTTTCCTCTGGAATTGAGCAGCAATGAGTTGGCCTTGTCATTTTCCTATTGCAGGGAGATCCTCAAACCTGGGCCTTTTCGTTGAGGCCCCTGAATTTTTCTCTGTTGAGACCTTCTTTGCGGCCCTAGGTTTCGTATATGGTGAACCAGATATCACTGCAGTGGCGGAGGCCAAACTGTTATCTCTCAAACAGGGACAGCATCCTGTCGAGGATTACTGTTCGGAATTTAGACGGTGCTCCATCCCTTCACAGTAGAATGATGAAGCACTCCGATGTCAATTCTGCCGAGGCCATAACAGATCTTCTGGTAAATTCCACTCCGCCTTGGACTTTAGAGGATACCATGACTCTCTCTGTGCATCTTGACCGACGTCTACGAGAGCGTAAAAAAGAACGTTCAGCAATGGTCTCTCCTTTTCCCTGTGCTGAGATCCCTCCATCTGTCTCACAGCAACCCATGCAGTTGGGCTGCACAATGTCTTCTCATGAATGGAGACTTTTCCAGAAACTGTGTTTCTATTGCCGGGAATGCTGGTCATATGCTCAAGAACTGTTCCAAAACGCCCATCTCCGGAAAACTTCAGAGACTAGATGGCCCCCGGGAATGTCATCTGGGTGGTTAGGCTTTTCCCAAATTGTCTCAAAAAATCCTTTTGCCTGCTAATATATTGTTTAACAATGTTTGTATTTCTGGTCAGGCTTTCGTAGATTGTGGTTCTGCGGGTAACTTTTGGGATTTTAGGCTGCTAAAAAATTGTCTATTCCAATTGGCTCGTTGAACTGAGGAGCCCTGTCAAAGTGTTTGCTGTAGAATAATACCCCTCTCTCTAAGGGGTCGGTCAAGTTCTCCACTCCGCTTGTTACTAGAAGTGGGTACCTTGCACACTGAACTAATTACTTTCTTTACCCTAGAAAATTTGCCTACTGAGTTAATATTGGGTATTCTATGGTTACAGGGACACAATCCTGTTATTGATTGGGTAAAGGCAGATTTGATTAAGTGGAATTCTAAATGTTATGAATCTTGCATGTCTCTGTCTACTACTAATGTATCTTGTAAGGGACCATCGTTGCCTGTGTGTATTCAAGATTTTGAGGATGTTTTTTCTGAAATCGGTTGTTACATAGTTACATAGTTAGTACGGTAGAAAAAACACACATGTCCATCAAGTTCAACCACGGGATAGGAAAAGGGAAGGGACAAATTTCTACACATTGACATAGGAGCTGATATTTTTTTCATTCTAGGAAATTATCTAAACCTTTTTTTAAAGCCATCTACTGTAGCTACTATGACCAGCTCCTTTCGGTAGGCTATTCCATAGATTCACAGTTCTCACAGTAAGGAATGCTTGTCGCCTCTGCAGAGTGAACCTTTTTTTCTCTAGATGGAGGGAGTGCCCCCTTGTTTTTTGAGGGGGTTTTACATGGAACAGGATTTCACCATATGTTTTGTATGTGCCATTCATATATTTATATAAGTTAATCATGTCCCCCCCTTAGTCATCTTTTTTCAAGGCTAAATAGGGTTAATTCTTTTAATCTTTCCCCATAATTTAGATTCTCCATGCCCCTTATTAACTTTCTTGCTCTTCTTTGTATTTTTTCCAACTCCAGGGCATTCTTTCTATGAACTGGAGCCCAGAACTGAACTGCATATTCTAGACGAGGCCTTACTCATGCTTTGTAAAGTGGTAATATTATATCCCTGTTCCGTGAGTCCATGCCTCTATTAATACACAACAATATCTTGCTGGCCTTTGAAGCAGCTGATTGACATTGCATGCTGTTATTTAGATTATGATCTACAAGTACACGCAGATCTTTCTCAACACATGACTCTCCCAGTATAGCTCCCTCTAGGACATATGATGCATGCAGATTGTTGGTACCCAGATGCATAACTTTACATATATCTACATTAAACCTAATTTGCCAAGTGGATGCCCAAACACTTAGTGAGTACGAACATCTTCTATAGAATGAACGATACTACATAGCTTGGTGTCATCTTCAAAAATAGAAATAGTACTATTAATCCCATCATCTATATCATTAATAAATAAGTTGAATAATAGTGGTGACCAGCACTGAACCCTGGGGTACACCACTTATTACCGGGGACCATTCAGAGTAGGAATCATTGACCACAACTCTCTGGATATCGTCCTTGAGCCAATTCTCAATCCAATTACAATCTATACTTACTAAACATATAGTCCTTAATTTACCCATTAGACGTCTATGAGGGACAGTGTTGAATGCCTTTGCAAAGTCAAAAAACACTATATTCACAGAGGCCCCTCTGTCTAGGCTTCTGCTCACCTCTTCATAAAAACAAATCAGGTTGGTTTGACAACTTCTGTCCTTAGTAAAAACGTGCTGGCTGTCACTTATGATAATATTTTTTGTCACATAATCCTGTATAAAGTCCCTCAATAGCCCCTCAAATATTTTTCCCACGATTGATGTTAAGCTTACTGGTCTATAATTACCCGGGGAAGACCTAGAGCCTGTTTTGAAAATAGGTATCCCATTTGCCCTGCACCAGTCCCTTGACACTATGCCAGTCACTAGAGAAAAACTGAATATTATGAAGAGGGGGACAGAAATAACTGAACTAAGCTCTTTGAAAAACTCTAGGGTGTAACCCATCTGGTCCCGTGCCCATGTGCACATTTATTTAATTTAACTTAGCTTGGACCATATCACATTCAGCAAATTCAGTAAATTAATTGATGTATTAACAGCACTGGCACCGGCTACATGAGCTGCTCTTTCTTCTGTTGTATATACAGAGCTAAAGAATCCATTTAGTAACTCTGTCTTCTCTTGATCCCCTGTGATCAACAGCCCATTACCACTATTTAGGGGTCCTACATGTCCAGACCTTGGCTATTTTGCATTTACATACTTGACGAATTTTTGGGGGGGATTTGTTTCACTATCCTTGGTCACCTGCCTTTCATTTTGTATTTTTGCGAATTTTATTACTTTTTTGCAGATTTTATTAAGCTCTTTAAAATTTACAGCTACAGCTACAGCTGTACCCTCAGATTTGTATTTTTCAAATGCCCTTTTTTGGTCATACATTGCCCTTTTTACGGAAGGTGTAAGCCATGTGGGGTTTAATTTCGGTTGCTTATACTTGTTATCTATAGGAATAAATTTTGCACTATAATTATACAAAGTAGATTTTAAGATCTCCCATTTATCATTTGTACCATTATTTGACATTAGTTGTTCACAGTCTATGTCCTGAACTGCAGCCCTCATCCTGGAGAAATTGGCCTTCTTAAAATTGTGTTTTTGCCCTCCCAGCCAGTGTTTGTGATTCTCACCATCCTCATAGACCATATGATTGACCTATTGTACTCCACCCTATAGTAACCTACAGATCCGGGTCTAAAAATGTCAGGGCTGATGCATTATCTCGAAGTTTCTGCTCCTCACAGGTCCCCGACTTTCAGCCTGAAAATATTTTGTCTAAAAGGATAGTGGTTTCTGCCATATCACCTGATCTTGCAACTGAGATTGAAGAATGTCGGTAGCTCGCTCCGCAAACCATTCCTGCTGGGAAATTGTTTGTAGCTTCTCGGTTCAGATTTCATTAGCTTAATGAGTTACATGATTCTGTTTTGTGTGGTCATCCAGGGATAACTAGTACTAAAAAATTAGTCTCACAGCTCTACTGGTGGCCATCTGTATCTCATGATGTTAGCTCCTATGTCCCTGCTTATGATGTCTGCACTCACGCTAAGACTCGTCGAGTTCATCCTTTGGGTGAACTACTTCCATTGTCTGTTCCACAGAAACCTTGGTCACATCTGTCTATGGATTTTATCACCAATTTGCCTCCCTCTGAAGGGAAAACTGTCATTTGGCTTGTCGTGGACCGGTTCACTAAAATGTGTCAGTTCTTTCCATTGCCTCAACTCCCTGATTCGAAAACTTTGTCTAAATTATTTATTGATCAAGTGGTTTGTCTGCATGGTATTCCTGAAAATATCGTCTCTGATAGAGGTGTACAATTTGGGGCAATCTTCTGGACAGCTTTCTGTAAGAAAATTGATGTACAGTTATCTTTCTCTTCTGCATTTCACCCTGAGACTAATGGTCAAACCGAGCGCTTTAATCAAACCTTGGAACAGTATCTTAGGTGTTATATTGCATTTAACCAGGCTGAATGGGTCTCGTATCTTCCATTAGCGGAATTTGCTAGAAATAATCGCCACCATGTTTCTCTTGATATCTCACAGTTTTTCTGTAATTATAGCTTTCATCCTGGTTTTGGTTCACTTTCCGCCTCTTCTAGTGATAACCGAGGTGGAAGTTGAATCAAATAAACTGTGCACAGCTTGGGCTCAGGTTCAATTGAACCTGAAGAATTCCTAATTAATTCAAAAGAAAAATGCTGACAAAAAAACGTATGGTGGGTCCTGTGTTTAGTGTGGGTCAAAAGGTATGGCTTTCTACTAAGAATCTGCGACTGAAAGTACAGTCTCGTACACTACCGTTCAAAAGTTTGGGGTCACCCAGACAATTTAGTGTTTTCCATGAAAACTCACACTTATATTTATCAAATGAGTTGCAAAATGACTAGAAAATATAGTCAAGACATTGACGAGGTTAGAAATAATGATTTTTATTTTAAATAATAATTTTCTCCTTCAAACTTTGCTTTCGTCAAAGAATTGCTTCATTTGCAGCAATTACAGCATTGCAGACCTTTGGCATTCTAGCTGTTAATTTGCTGACGTAATCGGGAGAAATTTCACCCCATGCTTCCAGAAGCCCCTCCCACAAGTTGGATTGGCTTGATGGGCACTTCTTGCGTACCATACGGTCAAGCTGCTCCCACAACAGCTCTATGGGGTTGAGATCTGGTGACTGCGCTGGCCACTCCATTACAGATAGAATACCAGCTGCCTGCTTCTTCCCTAAATAGTTCTTGCATAATTTGGAGGTGTGCTTTGGGTCATTGTCCTGTTGTAGGATGAAATTGGCTCCAATCAAGCGCCGTCCACAGGGTATGGCAAAATGGAGTGATAGCCTTCCTTATTCAAAATCCCTTTTACCTTGAACAAATCTCCCACATTACTAGCACCAAAGCAACCCCAGACCATCACATTACCTCCACCATGCTTGACAGATGGTGTCAGGCACTCTTCCAGCATCTTTTCAGTTGTCCTGCGTCTCATAAATGTTCTTCTGTGTGATCCAAACACCTCAAACTTCGATTCGTCTGTCCATAACACTTTTTTTCCAATCTTCCTCTGTCCAATGTCTGTGTGCTTTTGCCCATATTAATATTTAATTGCACAAGGGTTTTCAAGTGTTTTCTAATCATCCATTAGCCTTCTAACATAGTTAGCAAACACAATGTACCATTGGAACACTGGAGTGATGGTTGCTGGAAATGGGCCTCTATACACCTATGTAGATATTGCATTAAAAACCAGATGTTTGCAGCTAGAATAGTCATTTAGCATATTAACAATGTATAGAGTGTATTTCTGATTAATTTAATGTTATCTTCATTGAAAAAAACTGTGCTTCTCTTGCAAAAATAAGAAATTTCTAAGTGACCCTAAACTTTTGAACGGTAGTGTAAATTTGCTCCCAACCCTGTGTCTTTTCGCCTGGCTCTTCCTCCTTCTTTTAAAATTCATGAAGTTTTTCAAAAATCTCTCCTTAAAAAATGTGTTCCACCATCTAATCCACTCAAGAATCCTCCTCCTTCAGTTCAGGTAGAAGGAGATATGTAATTTGAGGTTCAAAGGATTGTGGATTCCAGAAGGGTCAGGGGTACACTTAAGTACTTAGTGCACTGGAAGGGGTATGGGCTAGAAGAACAAACTTGGGTTCCTGCTTATTCAGTCCATGCTAATCATTTAATTAAAGATTTTCATTTGAAGCTTCCTTTGAAGCCGAGCCCGAGGTTTAAGGGTCCGGTGACCCCTCGTAGAAAGGGGGGTATTGTGAGGAAACGTCCGCCACTTTGAGGTTGTCATGACTACTAGACTAGCTTCTGGGTGGCCCAGGTTTGAGATGCAGAACCATTCTAATTTCTCTGTCTGCAACCTATAAGGGCCAAGAGTGTTGTATTTGACTCTGTTCAGTTTTCTCATTGTTGCTGTAATGCTGGGGGTGGGGAAACAGACAAGTGAGCCCTAATCTACCCGCCACTCAGTCCCTGCCTACTTGCAACGACCCGCCCTAGGCCACGGGGTACAACTGGGCGACAGTCCCTACACTCAATAAGTGCATGACAGACAAACAGACAAGGGTACACAGAAGCTAAGGGAAATGGGGCAGTTGCCCACGGCAACACCGTGAGCAACAAGAGAGGTGAACGAGCCGAGTCAAACCAGGAGTGTATGAGATACCAAACGCAGAGCAGGAGAGTAGTGAACAAGCCGAGTCAAACCAGGAGTGTACGAGGTACCAAACGCAGAGCAGGAGAGTACTCAGTAAGCCAGGGTCAGTATGAAGCAGGGACAAATAGATCAAGAAGCTGCAGCAGGGCCAGGAAACCAAACGAGAAGAATCACAAGCAAGGAGGAACAGGAAAGACAGGTATAAATAGACAGAGGGCGGGAGCTAGCTCCGTCTGGCCAGGCTGTGATAGGCTCTCCCACTCCTAAGCCTGCCATCCTGAGTGGTGGAAGATGGAGTCAGTCTCACAGACATAGAAGCAGGTGCAGACTGATTACCTATGGGCGTTGACACAGAAGCTGTGCCTGGCAGATCCTTTACAGTACCCCCCCCTTTTATGAGGGGCCACCGGACCCTTTCTAGGTGGACCTGGTTTATTGGGGAAACAAAGGTGGAACCTCCTGACCAATACCCCAGAGTGAACATCCCGGGTGGGCACCAAAGTCCTCTCCTCAGGCCCGTATCTTCTCCAATGGACCAGGTACTGGAGGGAGCCTTGGACCATCTTGCTGTCCACAATCTTGGCCACCTCGAATTCCACCCCCTCAGGGGTGAGAACGGGGACAGGAGGTTTCCTCGAGGGAGCCAAGGACGGGGAGCAGCGTTTAAGGAGGGAGGCATGAAACACGTTGTGTACTCGAAAAGATGGGGGCAACTCCAGTCGGAAGGAGACAGGATTGAGGACTTCAATGACCTTGTACGGCCCTATAAACCGGGGAGCAAACTTCTTGGACGGGACTTTAAGGCGCAAGTTCTTAGTCGATAGCCACACCAGATCCCCGACCATAAAAAAGGGGTTAGCAGAACGTCTTCTATCTGCCTGAGTTTTTTGTATGCTCTGGGACGCCTCTAGGTTCTTCTGAACCTGGGCCCAGACTGTGAACAGTTCCCGATGAACGACCTCTACCTCGGGATTGTTGGAACTACCAGGTGAAACAGAGGAGAACCCAAAATTACAGAAAAAGGGGGAGACCCCTGACGAGTTACTGACCCGGTTATTAAGGGAAAATTCGGCGAGGGGAATGAAGGAGACCCAATCATATTGACAGTCAGAGATAAAACACCTTAAATATTGTTCTAGAGACTGATTAGTCCTCTCCGTTTGGCCATTTGTTTCAGGATGGAAGGCAGAGGAGAAGGACAGATCAATCTCCAACTTTTTACAGAAGGCTCTCCAAAACAATGAAACAAATTGTACCCCTCTGTCAGAAACAATATTGACAGGGACCCCATGGAGACGCAGGATGTGTTTGACAAACAAGGTAGCTAACGTCTTAGCATTGGGTAGTTTCTTGAGGGGCACAAAGTGGCACATCTTACTGAAGCGGTCTACTACAACCCACACCACCTAGACTTGCCTTGAGATGGAGGCAAATCGGCGATAAAATCCATGGAGATATGGGTCCAGGGTCTCTGGGGAATGGGCAAAGAACATAGAAAGCCCGCTGGTCGGGACCTGGGAGTCTTGGACCTAGCATAAACTTCACAAGCGGCGACGTAGGCCTTAATGTTTTTAGGCAACCCAGGCCACCAATAGTTTCTGGCAATGAGGTGCTTGGTACCCAGGATGCCTGGATGACCAGATAGTGCGGAGTCATGATTTTCCCTAAGTACCCTTAGCCGGAATTGCAGGGGAACAAACAGCTTGTTCTCAGGAAGGTTCCCGGGAGCTGAACCTTGATCAGCCGCAATTTCAGAGACTAAATCAGAATCAATAGAAGAAATGATTATACCAGGAGGCAAAATACAAGCAGGATCCTCCTCCGAAGGAGGGCTGGCCATGAAGCTACGCGACAGTGCATCGGCCTTAATATTTTTAGACCCAGCCCTATAGGTAACCAAAAAGTTGAATCTGGTAAAAAATAGCGCCCATCGTGCTTGTCTCGGGTTTAGCCTCCGGGCAGATTCTAGGAAAACCAGATTCTTGTGGTCAGTAAGGACCGTTACCTGGTGCCTAGCCCCCTCCAGGAAGTGGCGCCACTCTTCAAATGCCCATTTAATGGCTAAGAGTTCGCGGTTGCCAATATCATAGTTACTCTCAGTGGGCGAAAACTTCCTGGAGAAGTAGGCACAGGGACGGAGATGGGTGAGGGACCTGGTACCCTGGGACAAAACAGCCCCCACTCCCACCTCGGATGCGTCAACTTCCACGATAAATGGCTCCATTTGGTTGGGCTGAACCAGCACCGGGGCCGAGATAAAGCACTTCTTAAGGACCTCAAAAGCCTGGACAGCCTCAGGGTCCAGTGGAGGAGATCAGCACCTTTGCGAGTGAAGTCCGTAAGAGGCTTAGCGATGACCGAGAAGTTAGCAATAAATCTCCTGTAATAATTAGTGAACCCCAAGAAACACTGTAACGCCTTCAGGGAGGCAGGTTGGACCCATTCCGTCGCAGCCTGAACCTTGGCGGGGTCCATGCGGAATTCATGAGGACTGAGGATTTGACCCAAAAATGGTATATCCTGTACCCCAAACACACATTTTTCGGTTTTCGCAAACAGTTTGTTTTCCCGAAGGACCTGGAGCTCCTTCCTGACATGCTCAATGTGGGAGGACCAGTCCTTGGAAAACACCAGTATGTCATCAAGGTACACTACAAGAAATATCCCCAGGTAATCTCTTAAAATCTCATTTATGAAATTCTGGAAGACCGCAGGAGCATTACACAACCCAAAGGGCATGACGAGGTATTCGAAATGACCTTCGGGCGTGTTAAACGCAGTCTTCCACTCATCCCCCTCTTTGATGCGGATATGGTTATACGCCCCCCGTGGATCAAACTTAGAGAACCATTGGGCCCCCTGAACCTGATTAAAGAGATCAGGAATCAAAGGAAGGGGATACTGGTTCCTTACAGTGACCTTATTCAAGTTACGGTAGTCAATGCATGGCCTAAGACCACCATTCTTCTTCCCTACGAAGAAGAAGCCAGCACCTACCGGAGAAGTAGAGGGGCGAATGTAACCCTTGGCTAGGCATCCCTGGATATACTCTCTCATGGCTTCACGTTCAGGACAAGAAAGATTAAATATCCTACCCTTAGGGAGCTTAGCTCCTGGTACCAATTCAATAGCGCAATCGTATTCTCTATGAGGAGGTAACACTTCGGAGGCCTCCTTAGAGAAAACATCAGCGAAGTCCTGAACAAACTCAGGTAGCGTGTTCACCATCTTAGGGGGAGAAATAGAATTAACAGAAAAACATGACATCAAGCATTCATTACCCCATTTGGTAAGCTCCCCAGTATTCCAGTCAAACGTGGGATTATGCAACTGCAACCAGGGAAGGCCTAAAACCAAATCGGACGATAATCCCTGCATCAACAGTACAGAGCACTGCTCCAAATGCATGGAGCCAACAAGGAGTTCAAAAACAGGGGTATGCTGTGTAAAATAACCATTAGCAAGAGGAGTGGAGTCGATACCCACTACCGGGACAGGTTTAGGCAAATCAATTAAAGGCATATCTAGAGACATGGCAAATTCCACAGACATGATATTAGTAGAAGACCCTGAATCCACGAAGGCACTGCCGGTAGCAGACCTACCCCCAAAAGAGACCTGAAAGGGAAGCAAGATTTTATTACGTTTCATATTTACAGGAAATACCTGTGCGCCCAAGTGACCTCCCCGATGATCACTTAGGCGCGGAAGTTTTCCGGCTGCTTATTCTTACGCCTAGGGCAGGGGTTCACTTGATGCTGGTCATCCCCACAATAGAAGCAGAGACCATTCTTCCTGCGGAACTCTCTACGTTGTCGGGGGGACACGGAGGCCCCGAGTTGCATAGGTACCTCAGAGTCTTCCGTGGAAGAGCGAAGCAACGGGACCTCGGGAGGCATCATGGGGGAGTCAGAGGGGAAAACACAAAAATGTTCAAGTTGTCGTTCCCTGAGACGTCGGTCAAGTCGTACCGCTAAAGCCATAACCTGGTCAAGGGAGTCAGAAGAGGGATAGCTAACTAGCAGGTCTTTCAGGGCGTTTGGCAGACCCAACCTAAACTGGCACCTTAAGGCAGGGTCATTCCACCGAGAAGCTACGCACCACTTCCTAAAGTCAGAACAATACTCCTCAACAGGTCTCTTACCCTGACGTAAGGTCACCAGCTGACTCTCAGCAAAGGCAGTCCTGTCAGTCTCGTCATAAATGAGTCCGAGAGCAGAAAAGAAACGATCAACGGAGGAAAGTTCAGGGGCGTCAGGTGCCAAGGAGAAGGCCCACTTTTGGGGCCCTTCCTGGAGCCGGGACATAATAATACCCACCCGCTGGCTCTCAGAACCTGAGGAGTGAGGCTTTAAGCAAAATTAGAGCCTACAACTCTCCCGAAAGGAGAGAAAAGTCCTCCGGTCCCCTGAGAACCGGTCAGGCAACTTGAGGTGGGGTTTAAGAGGTGAGGTGAGGGGCACTACCATGGTAGCGTCAGGCTGGTTGACCCTCTGAGCCAGGGCCTGGACCTGTATGGAGAGACCCTGCATTTGCTGGGCTAGGGTCTCAAGGGGGTCCATAGTAGTGTCAGGGACCAGGGTAGACTAGGTATATGGGCTTGTGATTATGTAATGACGGGGGTAGGGAAACGGACAAGTGAGCCCTAATCTACCCGCCACTCTGTCCCTGCCTACTTGCAACGACCCGCCCTAGGCGACGGGGTACAACTGGGCGGCGGTCCCTACGCTCAGTAAGTGCAATAGACAAAGAGACAAGGGAACACAAAGCAAAGGGAAATGGGGCAGTTGCCCACGGCAACACCGTGAGCAACAAGAGTGGTGAACGAGCCGAGTCAAGCCAGGAGTGCACGAGGTACCAAACGCAGAGCAGGAGAGTAGTCAGAAAGCCAGGGTCAGTATGGAGCAGGATCAAATAGTCAGAAGCTGTAGGTGGGCCAGGAAACCACACGAGAAGAATCACAAGCAAAGGAGGAACAGGAAAGGCAGGTATAACTAGACAGGTCGGGAGCTAGCTCCGTCTGGCCAGCCTGCGATAGGCTCTCCCACTCCTAAGCCTGCCATCCTGAGTGGTGGAAGCTGGAGTCAGTCTCAGAGACATAGACTCAGGTGCAGACTGATTACCTATGGGCGTATACACAGAAGTTGTGCCTGGCAGATCCTTTACACTGTGCCTGGCAGATCCTTTACAGTTGCTTTTGATTTTCCTTTGTACTCATGTTTCTGATCAAGCTCCTGGTTACACCCTCAATCACCTTGACTGATTGGTTTCTTTGAACTGGACTTCAGCTTGGCTTTGAATTTACCCCCAGCTCACTGATTTGGACTTTTAGTATCTCCTGGTTTTGCACTCTGCTTGCTGATTACCCCTCTGGCTTGTCTGGTTATCCGTTCTGGTATTGCCTGCAGTTGCACCTCCTGTCCAACACCGTATTCTATAAAAGCAACCTGGGTTCTATGCAGCCAAATCCAACCTGCCTTATGGTGGGCTCTGGTGAAGACCATAGAGTAGCCTTAGACTCTGCTGACCAGAGTGGTGACGGAATTGAGGTAGCTGATTTACCTGCACGCTTGATCCAGACAGTCTCCAGCTGTCTTTGGGGAATTGCTTTTATAGCAATTACATAAACTTGCACTTTGGGGAATTGCTCAAGTAGTGATTCCTTGACAGGCGAAGTTCTCTTAAACAATCACTGCTCGCTAAATTAATTATTGCAAGGAAATGGTTCGCAGAGTCTCCCCTCTCTTTTCAGGAACGGAGAAATATTGTTCTTAAAATCAAAACGTATGAGAAGATAACAGCTAAAAAGTTAAACCAGCTACATAAATATGAGGAGCTTTGGGGTATCTGGAATTGATGAGATTTTGAGGGAATCGGGGGGTTCTCCCTGGATTGGGAATCTGTAGAGTATTGTGTTAAGTGTTAGGCCCAGTTCACAATGAGTTTTTCCACTGATGATTTTGACGGGGAAACCGCATCAGAGTCAGCGCCAAGAAATGTCTGAAACCGCCTCCCATCCTGTCCTGTCATAGTCTGTGTTCACATGGTGTTCAATGACGATATTGCTTGTCCTAATGCGGCAAGTACCTGCCGCACATGGCGAGCATTCTAGCCATGTGTCCTGAATGAATTAATGTTAAACATGCACTTGGGTATTGGTTTAAAACATAAAATTTGTCTTAGATCCCTTTCTACAGGTATTTGGCAATGGTTTGTTTATAATTGCAGCACTATGATTTTGGGTATGTTGTCACTGTGTTTGCATGGGTTTCTTCCAGGTACTAAGGTTGCTTCTCATATTTCAAGAACATACAAATAGATTAATTGGCTATCTATGACATTTTGCCTAGTGTATATAATTGTAATTGAAGATATAGAATGCGAGCCCAATTGGGGACATGGACCTATGTGGGTGATGACAATCTCTGTACAGTGCTGCTGAATATATTGGCTACAGAATATGTTGGAGTTACATAAGCAACAACAAGTATATAAATAAATAGATAAACATATATAAATTTGGATGCCTTATTCTCCAGGAGCATGTTTTACATTTTTATGACTGACTTGCTAATTTATTCATTGGCTAAAATTCATGAATGAGATACACATATTTCCGTATTCACTTGTCAGCTGCTGTGCCTCTGTAGTAGAATCTATATAGCTCCAGGTTGTGTCTTACACAAAGAAATTCATGATTCAGAAAAATTATTTAAATCAAATATACTTACAAATAAGTACTTTATGCTCGTAGATTTAACTCAATTTTATTTTTCACAAGCAAATCAAAACAATTTAATCTCCAATTTATAATACACCTAACTATTGCATCAGGGACCAAAACTAGATTTTAGAACCTACTGCAATAACAAAGCATATGGATTGAAATATAGTCATCAACAAATAATTATTAAGAAAAACATTTTTGCTGTCTATTTTTGACTGTCTGACATAAATAAAAGTTAGAATTACAAATTAAATAAAAAAGCAACTTCTGCTTTACCAATGGATGTCCTAAGAATAACAAAAACATGTTTTTAACAATATTATCACATTTCTATAGTTATACTAATTCCACTCATGTCTGTGTCACAAGTTATTGCTCTTGAGAAGAAATTACTGTTTGTAAGCAAAATATTTTAAAACAGAGTATATTAACATGCTAGTAACACTAAAGTGCAGGAGATGTTCCAAAATTAAAGTTCCTATGCTTGTTTTTGCTAAAAGTTCATGCAATTCATAGGAATGTAAAAGTGTTTCTACAAAAAAGAGTTTTTATTCATAAGTGAAACCAGACAGGATACCAGGCAGGAGTGGCATGCAGAATACCTACGTACAGTAGAAGTAAAATACAAGGATTCTCATATCTTATATTCATGCACATGTAAAACTTTTACAAAAATTATTTGATTCTATTAAAAGTGCTTGTTATCTGTACAAGTTTACATGCGTCAGCCTTTCACAGCTAAACCAAAATATTATTTTTTTTACAAAAAAATCTCCATTGCAAGAATTTTCCCTAAGTGATTGCTATGTCAAAGGCCAATACAATTAACAATGTACAAAATTGAAAATAAATAAGGCAATTTGATATGATTCATTACATTTAAAAAATTGTGGGATAATTGAATTAGCAAAACGATACAAAATATTAATGGAATATGTCTAATGGGAATGATGGATATATTACCAAATAAGTATTACATAATACTCTATGTATATAGAATACAATATCAACATCAACATTGTGCATTGCTTTAAGGTACAGTATTTAGACTTTGTGACGTTCATTAATATTGAGTATCTGCAGTCTATACTGAATAAGTGTTTCTAGGAGCAATTACTTAATCCATGCATCATGTGGCAGTGCCCAGAAATTGCAGTGTAAATAAATAATGTATTCTTCTACAGTGGATTTGCTAAATTACTGAGATGAGACTGGACATAATGAAAAGAAATGCTAATATGCCAAAGCTAAAATATGTTCTCATAATTATTTTGTAAGTAACATCATGCATTTAAACATCATTTCAAAAAGTATTTATTTTTGCAAATATATTTGTACACATGTAACACCTTTATTGTAGCTGAATGTGCAAATCTGTATCAAACATTGTGCTTTGTAACAAAATACATTGACAATCATTGCAATAGTTGGCTCAACCCACATAGCAATTCTGAAGGACAGAATACCACTTGGGACACATTTATTATATTTACAAATGATTGAATTGATCACTTTATATTTTATATAATTATGAACCTAGTGAAACAATGAACAATATGATATAGTAAACAATTGATTATGGAGAGGTATAAACCTTACAGTGCACTATCCCGTTGAAATTCTGTCAGCAGTAATGATAAACCTGTCGTTATACAGGAAATGCAAATATTTTCCAGCAGCTCAAAGACATATTAAATTGGTTAACACAAGAACGCGCTATAATATAGTACTCTGATATTTCTAAAATGTAAGGTTGGTTTATAGAGTTATGTCATCTATATAATTTCTAGTATAAATATATGCTAAAATGTTTTCTCCAATTATGTTTTTCAAAGGCAGATGCATGTTTTTTTCCGAATGCATATTTGCAAGTCATAGCTTCTGTATAACTGGTAATGAGAAATCTGGCAGGACTAAAATGCCATCAGCTACTTAGGCTTAAGTAATGGAACTACTGTCTATTTTATTGCAATACACCTGCATGCAAGTGAACCTGAGGGAGAAGTGCAGAATATGTAAGCACAAATGCTAATAAGAAAGGATAATTAGACCTCAATACTTTTATCATGAAAGCAGTCTGTATATGACAACGATCACATATGATTTCCTATAATACGCTATTAGTTTTGAGTGATATCACCAGGCAAGTTTTTAGATATAGTAAATAAGCTTACATTAATTCTCTACTTTGCCTTACTAGGCTTAACTCACTGGTCCACATTAACACTGAAATGGTAGGTTTAAATGGGCCAGTTTTATGGCATATTATGGCCAAAAACAGGAGTGTGAAAGAGATACTTACCCTCAAACTTAGGCCTCATGCCCACTTCAGTTGTTTTTTTTCAGGGTGCTTTCCGTTTTTTTTTAACTGATAGCACCCTGACACATTCATTTCAATGGGGCCATGCACACTTCGTTGTTTTAACGGAACCGTGTGGCCGTTTCGTCAAAAGTAGTGCAGGTCCTACTCCTGCCCGTTTTTGATGGAACAGTTCCGGCCTTTGCATTGATTTGGTCCATGAAATAACGGGCTGCACACAGTAGCCATCCATGTGCGGTCTGTGATTCACGGAACCATCATTAGCAGCCGTTCAACGGCACATGGAAGTGTGCATGAGGTCTTATTACTTGGGCTTAAAAATACAAATTAAAAACTACACTGTGTTAATCTAACCCAATTCCTGCTATGTTACACAGGTCTTTATAGAGATGATTTCAACTTTATTCCAAATTAATCAAGCATCACTAATTCTGAGGTCTCATGGTTTTCTACAAGTCGCTAAGATGTTATTTAATTAATTTTAGAAAAAAATTATTATATATGCTGCCAGACTACTGGTTTCTCCCTTCTCTTTGACCAATGCCAGTGCCAATCTACTGTGAGCTGAGTCTTTTGATACAGTTTAATTGCCTTGAATACACTGTCTAACATTACAGCTAAAGATTTTTTTTACTTGTAATTAAAAGTTACAAACCTTCATGAATTTCAAACATAAGTAAACAGAGGTGGACAAACCAATAAAGAGATGCTCGTTCATTGGCTGATTGCATGTTTTATGCGACAAAAAAAATGGTAGCTAGTCGGCAGCACTGTGTAAACAGGGAAATATTAACCAGACTGAGCCTTCTTGGACTGATATACTATCTACATGCATTCCAACATATAGGTACATAAAAAGAATTTTGATCCAAAATGTAAAACTTGCCATATATTAAAAAATCAGAAGTTAAAGCAGCAGCCAAAATTTGGTAATTATGTTAACATGTAATTTTTTCTATATTAAGTTGTGGCATCTATTTTTGCGACTGGAAGTTCAGCCATATTGGTGGTCACCTCTGATATATTTTGCGGTTATTTTAATTTTTTTTATAAAAGTGGTTACAAAATAATAGCTAATCTTTACTTTCTGACAAGCTAATTCGAACCAATATGGCTGCACTTCTTATCCCTTTTGCATATATGGCTGCCACAACTGAATTGAGAAAAGCCAAATAGATAATTGCCAAGGAAATTCTCCTTATGTCTGCATAAAATTTTGACCTATAATATCAGTTACATATATGTAATACTTGCAGACGAAAATAACTCAAATTTGTATGTGGTACAAAGTCCCATTGATATACAGCGGTACAGAGAAATAAATAATACCACTCTTCCTACTAATATTTGAAACTTTTTCTGTCATCAGTTTGTCATTTAGATTATTTGTGATGCTAAATATAGTCATTCTTTATTGATATATTGCTTGTAAACACAATAAATCTTTATAACATTTATAAAAACTGAGGAACTAAGTACAAAAATAAAAAAATATTGGTTAGACTGGAAGACTCATATGGTATCTTTCTTACAAAATTTGTAGAAGTCATTTCCATTTTTAACTAATAACATTTGTATCTAACCACTCTCATCACTGGTGAATTTGATGCACACTTGTGCAATGTTTCGTCATTTACTGATACTATACAGTTTACTACCAATGTTCTCCATAACATGTATAGGACTTTTATGAACCTTCACTTACATATTCAGGATTGTATTCATAGTCATTTTTAAATGTATATTTATAAGCTGAATCCATCCTCTACAAGTGGGAATGGTTGAACGAATAGGGTAATTGTGAAGATGTTCACAACAGCCCTTCTCTTTTCTCAGTACTTAGAATACAGTAGCTATAAATGACAACTGCATTTTATGGTTTGTGGTTAAATTTTATTCCCAAACCTCTCCTATTAATCAAATTGCTTTTGCTTATAAAGGGAGCAATCTAGTTAATAGGCACATATTTGGGAAATGCATATCCATCATAACTAGTTGGTAACTCCCCAACACAGCAGAGGCTAAATGTATGACTAATACATATCACCAAGAATGCCTGTTCTACTTGCATTTGCTATGCAAACTTTTGCACCACAGCAAATGACAAAACTTTCTCTAAACTTCATTATAACACAGGTCCTCTAAACAGATGACATGTACATTGTTGTCAGTTTGGTTGACATTTAGTCAAATGGCAGCATGCTTTTTCTTTTTCTGATATATAGTAAAACAAAACGTAGTTCTAGATTTTTTGCCATATGTTTTGTTCCTGTACCACCACAAATTCATACTAAAAAGTTTTGGGAAAAGAAGCGATACATTGGACACAGTACAGTACTTTAGAAGTAGAATTGTAAATATGAAATTTATAAAAAATTTTAGCTTCATTGTATGGTTACAGTATATATAATATTTTGGCTACATCATAGGGTTTCGGATTCAGTTGAGGAATTATTTCTTCAAAAAAGGAAAGGCAACATATATCATATGCAAGGAATATTGTATCTATTGTATCTCTTACTTTTTAAGGATTTTTTTTAGGTCTAGTCTTCCAGTCGACATGTCCCTAGGTACATGGATCACTGCAACTCTGCTGGCACCTGGCAGTGTAGTTTCGGTGGACAACACACTGCAGTACCAGGCATAGCTACTTCTGCAAGCAACAGACTCAACTACGAACATATTTGGAATGAGCTTTTCCATGTTTAATATAACAATGGAATTTCTAGCTACAGATCAAGATATTTTATCTGAAAATTTATGTTGAATTTCTTTTGACCATTTATAAAGTGGGAACAGGCAGTGGAGCTCTGCTGCACTGCTCATAACGATAATTGGGCCCTTTTTCAGTGCATTTTATTGTCCATATTATGGTTGCAATACTTGAACATTCCGCAGTTCTAATTAATCAAATTTACTGTGATCTAAGTTCAGTTCTGTAGAACCATGGGACGTCTAGCTGTTGTGGTCGTAATATGGACTCTAAAATCTGGCAGCATTATGGCCATTTGAAACCAACCTAAACCACAGTTGCCAAACTCCTAAAATAATTTCCAGAGACACCTTGCTACTAAGCTGCTGTATCTAGCTTGTCAACTACTGTTTACTTTTTCATTTAATTCTACTACACCCTGCCACTGCAAAAATCTCGTTAGTTGAAGATCTGCAAATTATTTCCTCTCAATTTATTATTGTTGCGTTGTTAAGTATGACATATTTTCTCATTTCTGTATTTGGGTAATCTAAAAAACATATTAGATCAATCAATAGTTATTTTTATATACTGTTTCTGGTCATAAAGTACTTTTTAAACAGTTCACCAATATTAAAATAATTCAACAGCTAAATTGCAAAAATTAATATTGTTTACCTTGATCTACAATATTCTAATTACGGAAGTATGTACCTAAAAAGTCATTCATTTGGAGTATGATCTTTCATACGTATCTCCGAATAATAATTATTATAATCACGAGATGGACCTCCTTCGATAAGACTTTCATGACATACATATCTCTTATTGCTATGTCATAAAAGTTATATCTGTGACAACCCTTTAATACTTACAGAGTGAGAAATGATGTGAATTTAATGAAAAACGTAAATTTATGTAAAACAGTAATAACAATTACAATAGAATGCTGTATGTAGACAAGTTCAAGGTCAATTCTTCTTTGTTAACCCACATTTTAATGGGGTTAATCAACCGGGGCTAATCAACAATCGAAAAAACAGTAAATAAAAATAAGGGTATTTGCCTAAATCTCCTAAAATGTTACTTTTAATGAAAAACTTATTCATAATGACTGGTATTCTGTACTAGAATGTTGGTCAAGGTTTCCTATGGAATGCATGAAAAACAGGTTAAAAATATCCAGATCTTGCATTTTAGTGCCAATTACTTTTTTTTAAGGTACATTGGAAAGATATGATTATCAGACTATAAAGTGCTATTCTATTACACAGCGCCGTACTGTACCTTAAAAAGATTCTATGATGCTTTTTCATTATAGGGCTAATAAAATACTATATGAAATGAATATTATGAAGGAAGTTTTTTTCTTCATCCTCTTTGGATGCTCAATACTAAATGGATGACAGGAAGATCTGAGAGGTAAATATTATTTACAAAAGATATGTCACGTTCAGCATTCGTCTATTTATTGCTGAGCACATAAAGCTCCTTGCCGGCTGCAGACGTGTAAAAATATTTTTTTATCGTGCTCTTCCTTTCCAGTTTAAAGTTTTTGAATGAATACCCAAAAAAAAAAGTCTTAAAACCTCAAATTTTTTGACAAATTTTTGTGAGATTTAGTTGCAAAATAGTCACATAGTGGCATCAACTGTTCGTCTATTACCCACACACAGTAAGTATTGCTTGTGTAAAGCCTAAGGCCCCATGAACGTGCTTTTGTGGCCGCAATACCCCCAAAATCCACGGGAGAATTGCGGCCCCATTCATTCCTATGGGGCCATGCACACGACCGTAGTTTTTACGGCCCATGCATGGCCCGGGAGCCCGCACCGCAGAAAGAACGGACATGCCTTATTACGGCCGTCTTCTGCGGTCCGAGCTCATTGAAAATAATGGGCGCGGCCATGTGCATGGCCCGCGATATGTGGGCGGCTCGCGGCTGACAGTCCGCAGCCGGCCGACCCGAAAATCACGGGCGTGCACATGGCTACGGTCGTGTGCAGAGGCCTTAGAATGCAGACTTAAATAAAAAATGCTGTTTTATAGGGTTATGGATATATTTTCAAATTGATCACACATGTTCCAGGTTATAAGTGAAAGAAAAAGATGATTTGGACATACAGTATATTCAAATGTGGGTTTTGATTTGGTTGCATTTTAGTTTTTACAGGAAAATGTGTGACCAGAACTATAAAAACATTTCAATGTATAAAAGTGGGAAGTAACCAAGTTGATCTAATAATAGTATATCATACTGTAATTGTATCTGACAAGTATTTTTTGCTTCAATTCTAAGGGCATTTTCATATTTAAAGGAATTGTTCAAGAAAAGGGTCATTGAAGCTTTTTCAATGATAACTGTATTTGCAGTGTCATATTTAACATGTATGCGGCATTCAAGAGTGAATTTTTGCAGCATATTGTAAAAAACACATTGTGTAAATAGGAATTCAGAAATCACAATTTGATGCCTTGTGTATTTTGCCACTATGATAAAGTAGCACGTAAAAAATTTTTAATAATTAAAATAATAAAAATGCATGTTATACTGATTTTTTTTAATTTCTCTGTGGAAATCCTGGAAAAAGCCAACCCAAAAATAGTTAAAGGGAACCTGTCGAATACTCAGCGGGCAGCATGTTGCAGGGCAGAAGGCACAGAGCAGATTGATATATATAGTTTTGAGGGATATGAGTATTTTCATCCCTGCTCAGGCTTGTAAGTCCAGTGGGCAGTCCTACTCAATGATTGTCAGCTATCTCTGTATGCACACTCATATAATAGAGAAGAGCGATACCACCCTCTGGATCCTTAAAAACGAATGAAAACATTTTTTTTGTGTAATGTATGTGTTTTGCATACATATAATTATTCTAATATAGTTTTATTAAAAATGCTGTTTTGTTTAAGCACTGCAGCTTCTATTTATCCACTATACATAGAATTTGCATAATGCCATTGTAAGTCGAATCCATCAATCAGCTGGACTGACAACTCGGCTTACAGCGGCTCCTGTGTGCATCTGGCACACAATCTAACCCTAATACCGAATCGGTGGGGACCCTAGTGACCAGACAATTATATTATAATTCTAATATAGAATTATACTAATTGTTGATTCTGGTACAACCTATTCATGGGCTTGAATTAACTTGACTGAAAAATAGTAGTCAATACAGAGGTAAAACAAGGCTGCAGAGTTCCTCATCACAGTATCCTATTTTTCAATTAGAGGACTCCCAAGCATTAGCAGCTAGTGAAAGGAAGCACTGAGATTTGGCAAATAATTCCTGAAATTATTTACTTGTCCTCTTTTTTTTTATTAAACGTTGAAAAAAAATAATTAATATGTGATTGAATTCGAGTTGACATTTCTTGAATTGTTACAACGTGGCAAAACATGTAAGAAGGCTTCGTTCACATCTGCGTCACAGTCCCGTTCTGATGTTCCGTCGGAGCTTCCCGCCAGAACGGGACCCTGACTGAAACAAACAGAAACCATAGATTTCCGTTTGCATCACCAGTGATTTCAATGATGACGGATCTGGTGTCAATGGTTTCCATTTGTCTCAGTTGTGCAAGGGTTCCGTAGGTATGGATTCTGTCAAAACGACGGAAACCTTGCACAACTGAAAAAAACGAAAGGGTCCCGTTGTAACGGGAAGCTCCGACGGACCCTGAGATGTGAACAAAGCCTTAGAAATTGTGTTAATATTGCTTGATGATTCATTTTCGTTGTGTTTCATGTAATTAGTCCACTAGTCTCATGAATAGTAACCAAAGATTTGACTAGTCATAATAAAATGCTGCATTCTCAAGATAAATTACTGTGAGTAGGCAAAAGGTCCTGATTAAGGTTGAATAATTTATATAAGAAAGATAAATATATATATTTGTATATAATTTTTACAATATCTAATTACTGAAATATAAATCATTGTGTAACTAACAGCTGCGTTTCCAGTGATTAGCAAACACTGAAGGTATATAGAGCACTGAAACTTTGTTGCATTATCTTCAGTCTCTATTGTCATTAGCTATGAGCAAGCTTTTGTAGTGATTACAACTTTCCATTGTTTGCTCTTCTTGCTTACAGTGGATTTCTTTATTTTTATGCAGATACTGTATCGGTGCTTATAATACATCGCATAAGTCTGAACTTCAGCATTGCTATTTAAACTCTTTTCAGTTAACTGTCTAACCCTGAGTCCAAATCATTGTTTCCTCATTTTGCTGCTGTAGGATTATCAAAGTTTCATAAAAGATAGGAGCTACATGCAAAAGCATGGAAAGATTAAACAATCAGTCCGTACCTATACAAAACAATACAACTTCATTCAGTGTGTGCAAAAGTATCCAGTATGATTTAAACATTACAAGTGATCTAACTTTCAAATATTAGCACCATCAAAATGTTCAATTCTAACAACTCAAAGGTGGAGGTCCTAGGGAATTATGAAATTAACATACAAAACGTGTTGGTGCGCAAACACACTGGGAGTACATTCAAAAAGGGAAATTAGTTATCTCTTGTAAAACACATCCTATCCATTAACAATTATTTTTGCAGTCATTTTCCATTACCTCTCTTAAAATAAATAAGTACCACTGATTAATGTATTCCCCGTATGTCTTAGAAGTATATACATATACTACTTCATCATCATTATGCAATCAATGGTTGAATTTGGTTTTCTTAAATCCCATTCAGTCACCCGACATTAGAAACCGGAACATGACCATTGTTCCCTGAACACCTAACACAATTGTTAGCCCTTGATTTTTTCCATTCTTACAGTCCCCATAGTTCTCTTTGGTTGGGTAATTTATCCTTGTAATTGTGACATCTCTTGAACCCTTATTTATTACAAGAATAGGCAAATGCATTAAGCTCACTGTAGATGGCGCAAACAAGTTTTCTTTGTTTTATGCCTCTTCAACTGCAGGCACCGAGGGAAGGTAATGTAGAGTCTGATTTGCATGAGATGTGGAAGGTTGAAGTGTGCCCATTGTAGGGCTTACTGCAAAACCTGGTGAAGATGACACTGATGGGCAGATAGTACCCAGCTTTGTTTGAACGCTTGTTCTACCATAAGGGTACATTTTCCGTTCCAAGTTTAAAGATCGAGTTTGTGCATTTATTCCATCAACTTTTCCTTCAAGGAAATAGGTTAACATTTCCCCTTTGCCTTTAACGCTGACTTTACCCCGGCAAACAAATTCATAATCACATCTCTGTAAAATCCGATGAACATCTTCAGTTACCTAGGATCAAAAGTAGTTTTATTGTAGTTTAGTGTACATATAATTATTTTTACTTTAGTTTCAATGTTTGCTCAATACTTCATTCATTGTCACTGTAGCCATAGTTACAATTAAGCGTACTGTGAAATAACCAAAAAGGGTGAGCAGCACAAATATATGACCTGGTGTAACGATTGCCACAAAGCACAAAAGCATTACTAAAGAAAACTGCAATGTGAAAAAAATGAAATCTTGCACACAGATAATAGACAAAAAATAGCGTTTAGTAAAACAGGAAAGACAAAACTATTAAAAACCATAATAAAGTGCCACGAGAGTACAAAAAATCCACGGAGCACCATTAAATCCATGATAACTAAATGGAAACAATATGGCACAACTACAAGAGAAGGCCGCCCACCAAAACTCCCAGACCGGACAAGGAGGGCATTAATCAGAGATTCAACAAAGACATCAATGATAACGCTGATGTAGCTCCAAAGATCCAAAGCAGAGATGGAAGTATTTGTCCATAGGAACACTAAGCAATATACTCTACAAAGTGGGGCTTTATGGAGGGGTGGCCAGAAAAAAGTCGTTGCTTAAAGAAAAACACCATGTGGTGGACTCCCCAAACACATGGAAGAAGGTTCTCTGGTCAGAAACTAAAATTTTTACTTTTTAGCCATCATGGGACACTCAGCGTAGGGCGCAAACCCAACACTTTGCATCACCCCAAGAACACCATTCCCACAGTGAAGCATGGGGGTGGCAGCATTATGCTGTGATGGCATGGACTGGAAAATTGGTGAGGATTGAAGGAAATATGGATGGCAGTAAATACAGGGTAATTCTTAAGGCAAACCAGTTTCAGTCTGCCAGAGATTTGAGACTGGGATGGAGGTTCACCTTCCAGCAGGACACTGACCCTAAACATACTGCTAAAGCTACACTGGACTGGTTTAGGGGGAGACATTTAAATGTATTGGAATGACCCAGACCTTAATCCAATTGAGAATCTGTGGCATGACCTGAAGGCTCCTGTACACCAACACCACCCATCTTACTTGAAGAAATTGGAGCAGTTTTGCCTAGAATAATAGGAAAATTCCCTAGAGCTAGACGTGCTAAGCTAATAAGAGACTAATGTCAAAAGACTTGCGTCTGAAATTGCAGCAAAAAGTAGCTCTACAAAAGTATTGACTTTCAGGGGGTGAATACTTATGCAATTATTAAGTTCTCTGTTTTTTGTCTTAATTATTGTTTAGGTCACAGTAAAAATAATTTTGCACCTTCAATGTGGTAGGCATGTTGTGTAAATCAAGTGGCACAAATCCCCTAAAAATCTATTTTAATTCAAGGTTTTAATGCAACAAAACAGTAAAAATCCCAAGGGGGTGAAAGGAACTGTAAATTAGCAAAGGTTTATGAATAAAAATACCTTATGTTTTAGTTAGTCTCAAAAGCAAACCAAAAAGAAAACCAGAATAACATGTACCTGAATTTTCCCTTGTACCCCTGTGCTGTCCATTCTGCTAGCAACATTTACTGTATTACCCCAAATGTCATATTGAGGCCGCCGGGCACCAATTACTCCCGCAACTACAGGGCCAACATTGATACCTGAAAAAAAACAAAAACAAATGTCAACACACTATTACATGGCTTAAACATAAAATTTGAAGTATGAAGTGATCAAATATGAAAACTCATGGCTTTATCTCACAGTGACATTTACATTTAAGTTCACTTTGATTTGTTTAACCCTTAACCCTTCCCAGACATGCGGCGTATATATATGGCGCAGTCAGGAAGTGGTTCCCGCAAAACGCATTACAGTTACGTCATGGTGATGGTGCGAGTTCAGAAGCTGATCCCGCACCATCACCGCTGGGTTTCAGCTTTATATTATCGCTGACACCCTGCTGCAATGGCCAGGACTGGAGCTAGCTTCCAAACCGGCCGATTAACCCCTCAGATGCAACGACCAGTAACAACCTCAGCATCTGTGGGTTTTTAGCCAATCGGCACCCCGCGATTGGCCTTCTGGTCTGCCAAGTCCTTCGGCAGATCCTAATTGGCTTGCAGACAATGTCACACTGACAACTCTAATACATTGCACTACGTAGGTAGTGCAGTGTGTTAGTAAAGTGATGGGTGTTGCAGGCCTTCAATTCCCCTAGTGGGACAAAAAAACTAAAAGTTAAAAAAGTAAATAAAAATATTATAAAAAAATAAAAGCTTCAAGTTAAAAAACCCAAAATAGCTTTTTCCCCCATAATAAGTCTTTTGTTATTGGAATAAAGAAAAAAAAACAATACATAATTGGTATCGCCGTATCTGTAAGGACCCAAACTATAAAACTATTATGTAATTTATCCCGCATGGTGAATGCCGTCCAAAAAATATGAAAAACAATTATGTGGGGTGCAGTTTTTAAAATGGGGTGATTCATGGAGGTTTCTAATATAGGCCCCTCAAAATCACTTCAGGACTGAACTGGTCCCTAAAAAAATAGCCTTTGAAATTTTCGTGAAAATGTGAGAAATTGCTGCTAAATTTATAAGCCTTGTAATGTCCAAGAAAAATAAAAGTATGCTTAAAGAACAATGCCAATATAAAGTAGAGATGTTAGAGAAAATGTTAACCAGTAACTATTTTGTGTGGTATTACTATCTGTCCTACAAGCAAACACATTTAATTTTGGAAAAATGCTAATTTTTGCAAATTTTCTCAAAATTTTGGTATTTTTCACAAATAAATACTTAATGTATCGACCAAATTTTACCACTAACATAGTAGAATATGTCACGAGAAAACAATCTCAGAATCGCTTGCATAAGAAAAAGCACTACAAAGTTATAACCACATAAAATGACACGTCAGATTAGAAAAATGAAGCTCTGTCAGAAAGGTCAAAACTGGCTGCAGCGGGAAGGGGATAATTCCTAACATACTCTCCTTTTCTCGTACATATTCCACAACACATGCTATTAATATTAACCCACTCTTATTAGCTTCCGCCTTATAGGAGGTAGGAAAAGTGGAAAAACGTGTACTCATGTATCTATACAAACTAGCCATGTACAACTATACTGTAAACTGTACAACTGACCATAAAGGACCAGACAATGGTTGTAACAGTGACTACTACCGTAGGTACCAGACACTAAATGTACCACTAATCATCACAAATTAAACAATCATTGTACAACAACTCACAAGAGATTACACAGTCAAAACTGCCACAGATGCAGTCTCTGCCTCAGGATGTGAATTTTATTGGACTATGGCTTCATGACTGATTAGAGACATTTAAATGATAGAGCTATGTCACTATATTTTTGTTTTTCGCTGTAATTAATCGCAGCACTGCATAGACATTTAATCAAGCTTTTTAGAAATGTATTTACTGAACTTTCTTGGGTATCCTTAGGGTATGTTCACACAACTTATTTTCGGGCCGTAAACGCCCCAAAAAATGGCTAAAAATGCGGGGGCTGAACACCTTCAAACATCTGCCCATTGATTTCAATGGGAAAAATGTTGTTCCATTCCCATGGGGTGTCTTTTTTGTGGCCGTTTTTAAAAACGCCTGCGTGAAAACGTCTCAAAAAAGGAGTGCATGTCACTTCTTGAGCCGTTTTTGGAGCCGTTTTTCATTGACTGAATAGAAAAACCTCCAAAAATGGATGTAAGAAACGCCGCAAAAAACGCAAGTTGCTTAAAAAACAGCTGAAAATCAGAGGCTGGAAAATAAACAGCTCCATATTTTCAGCCGTTTCTGTTACGCGTGTGAACATAGCCTTAGAATGCTCTACCAGACCAGAAAACTGATTACGAGGCACTGGATACAGCATATAGATACAGCATATACTCGGAGAATGATCGAATTATAGCGAAAATAAATTATTAGATTGAACATAGGAGTGTACACGAAGCGCAAGGCTGAGGCGAAATTTGAAAATGTCTGGGGTCCATGAATTGATACATCAGGTCTGCCTTCTAGATTTCTACAAAAAAACGTATTTGGTGGTCTCTTTCCTTTTAGGGGTGTTTTTTTTTAGGTGGATGAGACTAGGAGACCATAACTGTACTGCCTACCCTTTGTTATCAGGCTGTTAGATGTACTATTATAGTCAATTTACTCTTAGTGGGAGATGTTTTGGATGTTCTTCAGATGTACTGCTTAATTTGTATATACTTTGATTACCGTATTATGCATATTTGTGCTCTATATTTTACGCTCTCAAGTGGGTTGGGGGGGGGGACATTGTTTGTTGTGGGGTACAGCTTTTACTTCTACCTGCCACAATCTTTTGACTGCAGGCATTGCAGGTTCAGAATCTACAACGCCGTCTTTTGGCGTCACTGTAGAAAAAGCTGTTGAGCTCTGCTTAGAGAATGCGTGTAAGTAGAGAAGCCTAGTGATTACAGCAGGGTTTGGAGGAAACTCCAGATCTTGAACCTTTTGATATTATCTATGTATCGTCACACACCATATCATTTATTGAAGACAATACAGATGATATTTTGATTTTATGGAAAGGTGATCCCCCGCTGTTTAATGATTTTGTATACATTTAAAATTCTAACACTTTAGGTTTACATTTTACAAATGAGCTAAGCAAATCCGCAATACATTTTTTAGATCTTACTATATGGCTTGATGATGATCTACAAGTACAAACAAAGATCTATAGAAAACCAACAGCAACCAATAGTATTACAGTGGGATAGCGATCACCCTGATACATTGAAAAGAGGTATCCCGGTTGGACAATACCAGACGACCAGCAATGGACATAGAAAAAAATTGATTAAGAGGCTATGCGAGAAAGACCCTAAAAAAGGCTTATCATAGGACATTGCATACTAATCTAAATTCTTTGCTAGCAACTAATAAACAAGCAACAGTAGAAGACAAAAATGTTATAAGATGATTAGGCACATATAATTCAAAAGTGCAAAAAGTACAAGGAATCTTAAAAGAACACTGGAACATATTGCTGGCTGACGATGAACTAAAGGAAGTATTAACACCAAATCCAACAATTACGTATAGGAGAGGGAAACATGTCAAGGATGTGTTAGTACATCGTTTTCTAAGAGACCCTAGACCTGAAACCATTACTGGCACTTGGTTAGAGAAACCAGTTAGTTTTTATAAATGTGGCAGGTGCAAAGCTTGTACATTTATGCCGAGAGCAAAACAAAATGTTCTAAACCCATTAAATGGGAGAAATGTTGATACCAGACAGTTCATTATTCGCAGCACAAAGGGTATTATATATACACATGTGGTGTGATGACCTGTCTGTTGTGGACCCATTGGGCTACTCCCCCGGTTTGGCTTGAGGCCACATCTAAGGGCATTATCTAAGTAACCTCCCGGTCTTCACCCTTTAACCCACCCTCATACAGGGATCTCGACTTCGTTGAGGAGAAACTACCAAGTCGCTACCTCTTGAGGTGGTCATGGTGAGAGTAACGGCTGGCCCAGCGGACCAGGTACAGGCACTGCCAGATGGTAAATTGGCAAATGGATGTAGACCAGACGACACAGTTCATAATAGACCGGCAGCTTCAGGCTTGTCACAGACAGTTGGAGGCAGACTGGCAGCAGACAGCTGGATGGGGGCTGATATTGGATCGCTGGACACAGGCTGATAGTGGATAGCAGGTAGCGGATAGCTGGACACTGGCTGTTAGCGTATAGCTGAACACTGGCTGATAGCAGAAGGCTGGACACTGGCTGATAGCAGATGGATGGACACTGGCTGATAGCAGATGGATGGACACTGGCTAATAGCTGATGGCTGGACACTGGCTGATAGCTGATGGCTGGACACTGGCTGATAGCGGATGGCTGGACACTGGCTGATAGCGGATGGCTGGACACTGGCTGATAGCGGATGGCTGGACACAGGCAGGTAGCGAATAGCTGGACACAGGCTGATAACAGATAGCAATAGTGGACTGTATTCAGCTGCAACCAGGAACCTTTGCAGGACGTAACTAGATTGTTCCAATGTTGTCCAAGTCCCAGGTGGATTGTGAAGGTGCCTTAAAAAGTCCTGGTGCAACAGGGATTGGATATGAGATTTTTGAATTCGGCGCGTGATGGCCCTATGAGAGGCAGCATGCGCACTAAAAGAAATGCGACCGCGAGCAGAGGAAGACAGCAGATGCCGGGAACCTGAACAGGGAGCAGGACCGGGCTGCCGGCGGAAAAAGTACGATACCTGGTGGCGGGTCCTGCCAGCAGGAGCGTCACTAGCAGCCAACACTACACGTGGCAATATGCCCTTGTCAAAAATTTAATGTAGGCAAAACTACACAAGAATTATGTTGTCGTGTGTTAAAACATGTCAGTACTAACAATAGTGAAAAAGAGAACCCTCTGGCAAGACATGTTAAATATTATCAACAAAATGACCCCAAAACCCAAAAATTCTGGGGATTACAGGCAACCAAACTAGGCCCTAGGAAGAGAAATCTAGACAACTTACTAAGATGGATCCACAGGATGGATACCATAAATCCATAAGCTTCAATAAGGGCTTTACCTTCACTCCCTTTCTAAAATAAATTACTGGTAGTATATTTAAAATAGTTCTTTTGACATAAAAATAAAATGAAAACAGTGTTGCCTCTTTGAGAAAGTGAAAATTAAATAGACGTCATTCAATAATTAAATAGTCAATTCCTATAAGTTCATGTATAAAATTAGACTACAAATCTAGTTAATAATTTTTCAAAAAATAATAATGAAGAAAATAAATATAGTGGAAGACACTGACGTTGTCAAAAAAACCTCAGCATACTTTTATGACACTGTCCATATCTATGAAAAATAGAACTATTCATCAATATGCCTATACAGTGAAGGAAATAAGTATTTGATCCCTTGCTGATTTTGTAAGTTTGCCCACTGTCAAAGCCATGAACAGTCTAGAATTTTTAGGCTAGGTTAATTTTACCAGTGAGAGATAGATTATATAAAAAAAATCACATTGTCAAAATTATATATATTTATTTGCATTGTGCACAGAGAAATAAGTATTTGATCCCTTTGGCAAACAAGACTTAATACTTGGTGGCAAAACCCTTGTTGGCAAGCACAGCAGTCAGACATTTTTAGTAGTTGATGATGAGGTTTGCACACATGTTAGATGGAATTTTGGCCCACTCCTCTTTGCAGATCATCTGTAAATCATTAAGATTTCGAGGCTGTCGCTTGGCAACTCGGATCTTCAGCTCCCTCCATAAGTTTTCGATGGGATTAAGGTCTGGAGACTGGCTAGGCCACTCCATGACCTTAATGTGCTTCTTTTTGAGCCACTCCTTTGTTGCCTTGGCTGTATGTTTCGGGTAATTGTCGTGCTGGAAGACCCAGCCACGAGCCATTTTTAATGTCCTGGTGGAGGGAAGGAGGTTGTCACTCAGGATTTGCCGGTACATGGCTCCATCCATTCTCCCATTGATGCGGTGAAGTAGTCCTGTGCCCTTAGCAGAGAACCACCCCCAAAACATAATGTTAACACCTCCATGCTTGACAGTGGGGACGGTGTTCTTTGGGTCATAGGCAGCATTTCTCTTCCTCCAAAAACGGCGAGTTGAGTTAATGCCAAAGAGCTCAATTTTAGTCTCATCTGACCACAGCACCTTCTCCCAATCACTCAGAATCATCCAGATGTTCATTTGCAAACTTCAGACGGGCCTGTACATGTGCCTTCTTGAGCAGGGGGACCTTGCGGGCACTGCAGGATTTTAATCCATTACGGCGTAATGTGTTACCAATGGTTTTCTTGGTGACTGTGGTCCCAGCTGCCTTGAGATCATTAACAAGTTCCCCCCGTGTAGTTTTCAGCTGAGCTCTCACCTTCCTCAGGATCAAGGATACCTCACGAGGTGAGCTTTTGCATGGAGCCCCAGATCGATGTCGATTGACAGTCATTTTGTATGTCTTCCATTTTCTTACTATTGCACAAACAGTTGTCTCCTTCTCACCCAGCTTCTTACTTATATTTTTGTAGCCCATTCCAGCCTTGTGCAGGTCTATGATCTTGTCCCTGACATCCTTAGAAAGCTCTTTGGTCTTGCCCATGTTGTAGAGGTTAGAGTCAGACTGATTAATAGAGTCTGTGGACAGGAGTCTTTTATACAGGTGACCATGTAAGACAGCTGTCTTTAATGCAGGCACCAAGTTGATTTGGAGCATGTAACTGGTCTGGAGGAGGCTGAACTCTTAATGGTTGGTAGGGGATCAAATACTGATTTCTCTGTGCACAATGCAAATAAATATATATAATTTTGACTATGTGATTTTCTTTTTTTTTTTTTTATATAATCTATCTCTCACTGGTAAAATTAACCTAGACTAAAAATTCTAGACTGTTCATGACTTTGACAGTGGGCAAACTTACAAAATCAGCAAGGGATCAAATACTTATTTCCTCCACTGTATACCTCTACTACTAATAATCCTTATATTCACAAAGAAGCCTAGACTTTAAAGCTATATTTTATGGCCAAAAATATAATGTCCATAACTGCCTCTTGCTATATTACCTAAGGTAAAGCTCATAAATGAGCCTATATATAGTGGCATATAATAATTGGCTAACAATCTTTGCGTAAGATTCTATATGATTAATTCTATAATATTGCTCATTATGGAATAACAACTACTGTTTGAGATTCTATGTGAATAACTCAATGACATTGTTCAATATGAATAATATAATTGTATAATAAAAATACTCAAAATATTAGTTGGTAAGTACGTCATTATGGAAATTGCGTATATGCTTGAACATAGTGTACAATAGGATTGAAAATATAATTCTAAAACACATGTAAATCTCGGCTTCATTGACGGCCACTGCTGTCCAATGAAAAATAGGGGGCAGGACCAAGATGGCCTTCCAATTCAGAGATAGATACGGCAAGTCCATTGGCACAATGGGCACATCTCACCATGGAGAGAACAGACGGACACGGCCTGTCCAATCTATGAAGGGCGGGCTTTGAAAGGGCCAGTCTTACTGATATACCACTAGATAACATGGTTTCAGAGCCAGTATTGGCTGACGTATTTGTCTATAATTTCTGGCTGACTAGCACGATCAAAACAGCCGCGTCACCCAGTGCAGACCTATGAGAGATGGACACGTCCGTTAACTAGATCAAGAGGGACAGTACATCCCCACAGATAGGGCAGCAGAAACGCACATAGGAAATACCTTCAAACAAACAG
This sequence comes from Rhinoderma darwinii, assembly GCF_050947455.1. Taxonomy (NCBI): domain Eukaryota; kingdom Metazoa; phylum Chordata; class Amphibia; order Anura; family Rhinodermatidae; genus Rhinoderma; species Rhinoderma darwinii. Next base: position 239,381,371 of record NC_134691.1, read on the forward strand.
TGTTATATATGTTGAGTGCAGAGACCTCTGAGGATGCCACTCTATCAGTGAAACTTAGCGGGTTAGATGACAGTGTCTGTGCAAATCTTTTTAATCACCAAGGCAAATTTTGTCTTTTGCCTGTTCTACTTAGCTGTAACAAGGTGTTGCAGCAAGCCACTTTAACAGTTAATAATCTATAAGAAAACTGTCACGATCACAGGGTATGTGTACCCACTACTGGTAAATGACACTGGACGTGGCAGATGACACTGGACATGGCAGATGACAGCGGGTGCAGTAGGACACGACTCAAACACTAACAGGCTCAGGAACAAGGACCCAGCATGGGAGACAGGACACAGGATACAGGTAGCAGGGCATAGGAAACAACGGGAACAGGATAACACTAAGGGACCATTTGCAAAGACTAACATGGGATTAACTAACAATGCACAGGCAAAGAGTAAAGGGGCAGGGCCCTACTTATAGTCCGGGGAATCATGGCTAGTTGATGATGATGATTTCCCATGTGCACAAGCTGGCCCTTTAAGACAGGGCACGAGTGTGCGCGCACCCTATGGAGCACAGCGGACCGGAGCGCGCTGGCATCTTCTGGGATACACTAACAACACTCAGGCAAGGATCAGAAGGGCAGGGCCCTTCTTATAGTCCAGGAAATCATGTGAGTTGATGATGATTGTTCCTACATGACACAGCGGACCGGAGCAGAAGGGAGCGCTGGCGTCTCCTAGGAAGGAGATGTGAGCCAGCGCTTACTGATCCATGGCTGTGGGCGTCGGGAGGTGAGTAAACCCGACAGCCCGAGGCCATGGACGCTACGGTATCCCTCCTCTTACGCCCCCTCTTCTTGGGACCAGAGCGAGAGAGGAATTTCTTACAGGGACACTGAGGTTCTCCTCCGGCTCCCAGGACCTCTCCTCAGGACCAAACCCTCTACAGTCCACAAAATAGAAACTCCTTCCTCCTACCCTTTTGCAGTCCAGGATCTCCCTCACCTCAAACACATAGGAAGAACTGCTGGGTGCAACTGTGGAACTGGTAGTCTTACTGTAGCGGTTCAGGACCACTGGTTTCAGAAGGGACACAAGAAAGTAGCTGGGGATTCTGAGGGTAGGAGGCAACCGCAGCTTATAGGAGACAAGGTTTATCTGTTGCAAAATCTCAAAAGGACAGAGGAACCTGGGAGCAAACTTGTATGAAGGCACCTTTAAACGGATGTTCCGTGAGGACAGCCAGACTTTGGTACCTGGGAGAAACTGGGGTGGCTCTCTTCTCATTGTATCCACTTTTCGCTTCATGTGAATGACTGCCAGCAAAATAGAGGACCGGGTCTGTTGCCAGATTTGCAGAAAGTCCCCAAATGCAGAGTCAGCAGTGGGTACATGAGATGTAGTCGCACAGGAAGAGGGACTCTAGGATGTTGACTGTACACAATGTTAAATGGAGTGGAAGTGGTGGACTCACATGTGTGGTTGTTATATGAGAACTCGGCCCATAGAAGAAGCTGTACACAGTTATCATGCTGCAAGGAGATGTAGTGGCGGAGATAATTCTCCATGATCTGGTTGATCCTCTCGACTTGCCTATTCGACTGGGGGTGATAGGCTGAGGAAAAGTCCAATCTCACATCCAGGAGTTTACAGAGGGCTCTCCAGTATTTTGAGGTAAATTGAATCTCCTGATCAGATACAATGTGAAGGGGCAAGCTATGCAAGCGAAAGATGTGCTGAATGAAGAGACTCGCCAGTCGTGGAGCAGAAGATAGGCCGGTCAGCGGGAGAAAATGTGCCATCCTCGAGAACCGGTCCACCACCACCCAGACAGTGTTGCATCCTGCTGAGGGAGGAAGGTCTGTGACAAATTCCATCGCAAAGTGCTGCTAGGGGGCATTGGGTAAAGGCAGAGGTTGAAGCAGGCTGGCAGGCTTGGAGTGAGTAACCTTGTTAGAAGCACACACCGTGCAGGAAGAGACAAAGTCCACAACATCTTTGGGTAGCGTGGGCCACCAGAAGTGACGAGCAATCAGGTCTCGGGTTTTACGAACACCAGCGTGTTCAGCTAGTTTAGAGCTGTGTCCCCAGCGGAGAATTCTTCTCCTGTCTGCCAACCGATCAAAAGTCCTCCCCGGAGGGATGTCTCTAACTGGCAAAGGATTGGCAGTGACAATGCAGGACGGGTCTATGATACTTTGAAGGGACTCCACTGTGTCATCCATCTTAAATGACCTGGACAGGGCATCGGCCCTCACATTCCTGTCAGCTGGACGGTAGTGGAGCACAAATTGGAAACAGGTGAAGAACAGCGACCACCTGGCTTGATGGGGGTTTAGTCGTTGAGTTGACTGGGGATAGGTGAGGTTCTTGTGATCGGTGTAGACCAGGATAGGGTGAGCTGCGCCCTGTAGCAGATGTCTCCACTCCTCCAGAGCCAATTTGATGGCAAGTAGCTCCCGATCCCCAATAGAGTAGTTCCGCTCTGCAGAGGAAAAAAGTCTTGAATAATAGCCACATACTACTGCCTTTCCTTTGGAATTCCTCTGGAACAGAAGTGCACCTGCACCAACAGAAGAAGCGTCCACCTCCAATGAGAACTGCTGAGACATGTCTGAAGTGAAGGTTTTCTTGATGTTATTAAATGCAGATTCTGCCTCTGGAGTCCACACCTTGGCGTTCACACCCTCCTTGGTAAGGGTAGAGATGGGAGCTGTCAGTGATGGGAAGTTTGGGATAAACTGCCTGTAGAAGTTGGCAAATCCCAAAAAAAGCTGTATGGACCTTAAGCCTTGGGGACGTGGCCATTCCAGAACGGACTTTACTTTCTCAGGATCCATCTTGAGACCTTGATCCGAGATGATATAGCCCAGGAAGGGCAGAGAATTATTTTCAAAGACACACTTCTCCAGCTTGGCATATAGACGATTCTCCCTTAACCCTTTCATGCCGACAATCTGTATATACACGTCCTTTTCGCACATACCCCGTGCTGCCAGGACGTGTATATACAGATCTCTGTTCCAGCCGGCATAGCGCTGTGAAAAGCGCTCGGACGTCGGCTGTGTCAGTGTCCGCAGCTCCCCAGCAACCTGTTCTCTGATAGCCGAACCGATTGGTTAGGCTACAGAGAATATGATCACTGGTATTAACTGCTTTCTTACCGCCCACAGTAAATTCACGTTGGCGCTTGCTGGGCTCTGTGCAGCGCCGATGTGAATTCACAGTGGGTGTTAAAAGCGCGATCCGGGTGTCTCAGAGTAGTGCTGACACCCGGATCACGCTGTTAACCCCTGCCTCTGGTTCCAGAGACATGACCGGGACCTGATTGGTTCAGGTCCCGATCATGTGATCACAGGGAAAGTTTGTTGCTACAACAAACTTTCCCGGGGACCGATTGCGGGTGCTGCCGTCGGTTGCATGGCAAAACCGGAGGCCATACAATGGCCTCCGGTCTGCCATTCACGGAAGGCTATGAGGACCAGCTCCCGTCAGTGTGACTGTCAACGTCACACTGACAGTTTATAATACGTTACACTACCTAGGTAGTGTAATGTATTATAGCAGCCATCAGTGCTGCAGGTCTTCAAGTAAAACAAGTTAAAAAAAAAAGTAATAAAAATGTTTTATAAAAGTGTAAAAACAAATTTTTTTTTCCAATAAAAAAGTACAATAAAAAAGTACACATATTTGGTATAACCGCGTTCGTAACGACCCCAACTATAAAACTATAATATTATTTTTCCCGCACGGTAAACACCACAAAAATTAAAAAACAATACAAGCATCCCTATTTTTTTCGTCATCACCCCTCCCAAAATATAGAATAAAAAGTGATAAAAAATTCGCATGTACCCCAAAATAATACGAATAAAAACCACAACCCGTCCCGCAAAAAACAAGCCCTTACACAGCTTTTTTGACTGAAAAATAAAAAAAACTATGGCTCTCAGAATATGGTGACACAAAAAATAAATAATTTTATAGAAAAGTGATTTTATTGCGCAAACGCCACAAAACATAAAAAAAACTATATACATATGGTATTGACGTAATCGTACCGACCTGCAGAATAAAGTAAAATGTCATTTATAGCGCACAGTGATTACTGTAAAAAAAAAGGACAAAAAACATTGTCAAAATGTATGTTTTTTCTGTCACTTTGCTTGCCAGAAAATCAAATAAAAAGTGATCAAAAAAAAATCACATGTACCCTAAAATGGTACCAATGAAAACTACAGATTCTAACATAACAAATAAGCCCTCACACAGCTCCGGTGGAGAAAAAATAAAAAAAAGTTCTGGCGCTCAGAATATAGCGACAGAATTTGTGCAGTGTCCAAAAGTGGATAAGATTGGCCACACATTTATGAATTATTTATTTACCCCCTTATTATACCCTCTTATTATGCCCTGATGTACGCTGCCCAGTTTACATATGCCACCACATTATAAACTGAAATACCAGCAAAACCACAAACAGAACTATTACCAAGCAAAATCTGCGCTCCAAAAACCAACTGGCGCTCCTTCCCTTCTGGGCTCTGCCGTGGGTCCAAACAGCAGTTTATTACCACATATGGGGTATTGCCGTAATCGTGAGAAATAGCTTTATAAGTTTTGGGGTGCTTTTTATTCTTTATTCCTTGTAAAAATTCATTTTTTCAGAAAAAATGTAGATTTTCATTTTCAAAGACATATTACAATAAATATAGCAAAAGACCTGTCGGGTCAAGATGCTAACTATACCCCTAGATAAATTCCTTGAGGTGTGTAGTTTCCAAAACCACTTTTGGGGAGATTCCACTGTTTTGGCACCACAAGACCTCTTCAAACCTGACCTGGTGCCTAAAATATATTCTAAAAAAAGGAGACACCAAAATCCTCTAGGTGCTCCTTTGCTTCTGAGGCCGGTGCTTCAGTCCATTATCACACTAGAGCCACATGTGGGATATTTCTAAAAACTGCAGAATCTGGGCAATAACTATTGAGTTGCAGTTCTCTGGTAAAACCTTCTGTGTTACAGAATTTTTTTTTATTACAAATGAATTTCGGCCTAAAAGGTTAATAAACTTTCTGACTGCTGTTTTGAATACTTTGAGGGGTGCAGTTTTTATAATGGGGTGATTTATGTGGTCTATCTAGAGCATAAGGCCCTCAAAGCAACTTCAGAACTGAACTGGTCCTTGACAAAATAGCCTTTTGAAATTTTCTTGAATATGTGAGAAATTGCTGCTAAAGTTCTAAGCCTTGTAACGTCCTAGAAAAATAAAATAATGTTCAAAAAACAATTTTGTGTGTTATTACTATCTGTATTAGAAGTAGATTAATTTAAAATTAGAAAAATTATAATTTTTGCACATTTTCTTAAAATTTTGGTGTTTTTCACAAATAAGCTATGAATTTATTGACCACATTTTTCCACTAGCATAAAGTACAATATGTCATGAGAAAATAACCTCTGAATCGCTTGGATAGGCAAAAGCATTCCAGAGTTATTACCACTTAAAATGACACGTCAGATTTGAAAAAATGGGGCTGGTCATTGAGGCATCGATGACCCTTGATCCTGAAAGGGTTAATCGCAGTAGAACCTGATGGACATGCCTCCGATGAGTCATTGGATCCGGGGAGAAAATCAAAATATCATCGAGATAAACTATAACACAGACATAGACGAGATCTCTGAAGATATCATTGACAAATTCTTGGAAGACCGCTGGAGTTTTACACAGTCCGAAGGGCATCATCAGGTATTCATAGTGCCTGTCTCGGGTATTGAACACCGTCTTCCACTTGTCACCTTGACGGATTCGGATCAAATTATAAGCCCCACGATAGTCTAATTTTGAAAAAATCCTGGATCCTCGTATACGGTCAAACAGTTCGGCTATAAGTGGCAACGGGTATTTGTTCTTGACTGTGATCTGGTTGAGACCACGGTAGTCAATGCAGGGTCGAAGAGATCCGTGTTTGTTTTTAACTCCTTAATGACCACCCACCATTTTTGACGGCAGGCGGTGCAGGTCCCCAGCCTAAAACGATGTCTTTTGGCGTCACTGTAGAAGAGGCTGATGAGTGCTACTGTGAGTGCTCATCCTCTAAGCAGGAGCTGTAACAAACAGCTCCTGATCTCAGAGCAGTCTCCTGTACACAGCTGGGGTCGAAAAATATTCGGATCCCAGCTGTTTAAACCCATGATTGCCTCGGTCCGTGACCGCGGCATGATCAAAGGGAATTACCCTCTTTGATCGCATCACCGCCGTTCCGGTGATGAGATCAAACACCAGGGAATCCTTCTGCAGTCAGCCCTGGGGACCTACAAAGGACCCCAGGGCTGTCTGTTCTGTTTGCCTGCTGTTCGGGCACACTATGTGCTGCCCGATCAGAAGCCTGTGTCACAGTGACACAGTGTAATGTATTAGCATACAGGAGTATGCTAATACATTAGAAGTAAAAAATAAAGTTATAAATAAAGTTATCCCTTAATGGGATTAGAAAAAAAAAAGGAACAAAAAAAGTCATTATTTTGAATAAAATACATTTTATTGCCCCTACACTAAATAAAAACAAAAAACCTACACATATGTATCTATACAACCGTAATAACCTGAAGAATTAATCTAATGGGTTATTTAGCATGAAATATGAACAGGATAAAAAATAAACAAGAAAAACAATGCCGAGAATCACTTTTTCCTATATTTACTCCGTAAAAAACAAAATTTTTACCCACAAACTAAGGGGAAAAAATACTATTTCTCTCACATAAAACAAGGCCTCATACAGCCACGTCAATGAAAAAATAAAAAAGTTATGGCTGTGAAAGGCAAAAAGACAAAAACGGAAACATTTAGCTGGTCATTAAGGTCTTTTCAGGCCCGGTCACTAAGGGGTTCACGAAGAAGAACTCGGCCCCAGCCGCGGAGGAAGACTTTCCTATGAAACCCCTCTACAAATTCTCCTTGAATAGACAGACATGGATTGAGTCTCTGGCAAGGAAAGAGGGTATACACATCCACGGGGAAGAGAGGCATTTGGAACCAGTTCAATGGGGCAGAAATAAGTCCGATGTGGGGGCAGAATCTCAGCCTCCCTCTTGTTGAAGACTTCTGCAAACTGAGCGAAATGAGGGGGTAATTCTGCCAATGACTGAGGCTAAGGAGGCTGGACAGGATGAATCTACAACAGACAGCGATCGAGACATTTAGAGCCCCATTGGAGAACCTCTCCGGAGTTCCAGTCCAGGACTGGGGCATGTAGTCGAAGCCAAGGCAGACCCGGCAGAACAGGATTGATGGCTTTGGGCAAAACAAGAAATGAAATCAGTTCTGAATGAAGGGCTCCAACTTGGAGCTTCAGTGCCTTGGTCTCAGATACAATCGGATCGGGCAGAGGCAGTCCATTCACAGAGGCAACAGCAAAATATGTCTCCAGAGGAACTGTGGGCAACAGTAGACGAGCCACTAGATACTTTTGGATGAAGTTTGCAGAGGACCCGGAGTCCAGATAGGCAGAAACCTGGTGCGTCCTCTAACCGGACACTAAAGGTTACAGGAATGGTCAGCTTGGAATTTAACCATTTATTTGCTACCAATACGACTAGGGTCGTCTCTCCAACCAAACCTAGGCACTGGGGTCTATCTGGCCTCTGGGGACACAAACGCACAACATGGCCTCTGAGGCCGCAATACAAAGTCCTGAATTGCATCTGCGTTGTTTCTCCTGGGTAGACAATTTGGCCTGGTACATTTGCATAGGCTCCTCTGGTGGGATGACTGAAGAGGACAGTAAGGATTGCTTGAAAATAGATGCCATCCTAGGAAATCCTCTCTCCCGCAGAACCTCTTGGGAACGCACCAAGATCCTCATGTCAACTCAGGTGGCTAGGAGGATGAGATAGTCCAGGCTAGGTGGCAGATCGCTAGAAGACAGTACCTGGCCAGAATGTGGCCACCAAAGCCTCGTTGTTCCAGGTTAGTTCAGCAGCCAGGATACGAAACTGAATGGCATACTCGCCCACGGAGAGGTCTCCCTGGTGTAGGGTCAGCATGGATGGAGCAGCAGAAGAAACTCTCCCAGGCTCCTCAAAAATCAAACGGAAAGTCCATAAAAAGCACTGCAAGTCCCGAGTCTCTGATCCCTGATTTTCCCACAGAGGACTTGCCCATGCCAGGGCTTTGCCAGTAAGGAGTAGGCCCTGTCATGTAGTTTGAAGTGGATCTGGCACGGATTCAGAAATCTCCAGCAAGTCCTCGTGTCTCCATCATAGCGAGGAGGTAGCGGCAGGAAGCATAGGGGATCGGCACTGGTACAGACAGGAGGTGTAGCAGGAGGAACAGCTGGAATAGGTGCGGTGACGACTGTGGATTGAGCAACCAGCCAATGTGCAATGGCGTTCACAGACAGGAGGAGTTGGTCTTGCATCTCTGTCAGCATGGCTTGTGTGGTCAAGGTCTCAGGTTGACCAGCGGGGTCCATGGCCTGTCACGATCACAGGGTATGTGGACCAGCTGGCCAAGTCACAGTCTACGCAAGAGTCTAAACAAGTTCGTAGCACAAGGGTACCTGAAATAGTCCAGACAGTGGCCGAGGCTTTAGCACGGATGGAGGTGGGTGCAGCAGGTAACGCCAGACGTGGCGGATGACACTGGATGTGGTAGATGACACTGGACGTGGCAGATGTCAGTGGGTGCAGTAGGACACGACTCAAACACTAACAGGCTCAGGAACAAGGACACAGCACGGGATGCAGGATACAGGTAGCAGGGCACTGGAAACAACGGGAACAGGATAACACTAAGGGACCATTTGTAAAGACTAACATGGTATTAACTAACAACGATCAGGCAATGAACAAAGGGGCAGGGCCCATTTTATAGTCCAGGGAATCATGGCTAGTTGATGATTTCCCATGTGCGCTCCCTGGCCCTTTAAGGCCGGGCACGAGCGTACGCGCGCACCCTATGGGACACAGCGGACCGGAGTGGAAGTGAGCGCTGGCGTCTCCTGGGAAGGAGACGCGATCCAGCTCTCACAGATCCATGGCTGCGGCCGCCTGGGGGTGAGTAAACCCGACGGCCATGGACGCTACAAAAACAATGTCTATGTGGAGGGTTTAAGTTCTACCGCTCCACAGTGGTCAAATATACAAATAGGCTGCAAATAGCAGCTATATTGAAACACAAACAAAATGGCTAATACAATTATATCGGGGCCCGTTTTACCAAAATTTTGTTGAAATTATTATTTTGAGGTAGACAATCACATTTGAAATAGATTTAATAAAAGTTGAGTTTCAATACACCGCAAGTTAGTGGGGAATCTATATTTGTGGACTACTTGATGTAATCTATTGGTGTATAAAAACGTGTCATAGCGACACAGTGTAATGTATTAGCATATAATACATAAGAATAAAATAAAGTTGTTAAAAAGTTATCCCTTCATGGGTTTAAAAAAATGTAAGAAATAAATTATTATTATTTTATTTTTTAAAAAGTCATTATCTCTACATATAATAAAACTGTAAACTTTGAATGTTTGTACATTGAAAATATTTGCGAAATAATAATAATTGGGGGGATGAAGGATAAGTGATAGAATGCATTGGAATTATTGTCTGTTTGTTTGCGCACGCATCACGTAAAAACTACTGACCCAATTAAGATTGAATTTTTAGAAAAACATAGGGGTCAACTTGAAGTAACATTTAGTTTTTATTTCATCGCAATCGGTTCACTCAATCAGAAGATATGCAAATTTAATGTTTTCAAAAATTCATTTACATTGCATTAGTACAACAACAACAAACACATGGAAACCATGGCAACCAATCACATTTTTACTTTCATTTTGTATTGTCTTGGAAAAATAGACACCAGTAGGTTGCTATGGGCAACTGCTCCAAATTTCATCTATACTGATTGTTATATAAGGGAGAGGTTGCAATCAATCAGATTGCTGCAAATTTTTCAAGCTGCCTCAGACAAATTACAGCTGTGATCTGATTGGTTGCTAAGGACAACAACTCCAACTTTCGTCTATATTGTTTTTTTTATGCATCTGAGGCACATATAACTACCAATCAGGTTTCCGCTTTCATTGTCCAAGTTGCCTCAGAAAAAAAGAACTCTAATCTGATTGGTTGCTATGGACAAAAGTTCCAAAATGTCTTTATTTTGGTTCTTACACATAGAAGGGATATAAAATAACCAATCAGGTTGCTGCTTTCATTCTCCCAGCTGCCTCACAAGAATCTAAACTGTAATCTGATTGCTTGTCTGTATTGGATATTACACATAGAAGAGAGATAAAGCAACCAATCCGCTCGCTGCTTTCATGCACCTAGCTGCCTCAAAAAAACGTAATCTGATTGATTGTTACAAAGGGCTCGGACAGCGGCCTCTCGGTCTCCAGAGAGTAAATGTCTTCCAGAAAAAGATCAAATATTTCTCAATATAGCAGAAATGCAAAAAGAATGAGAATAATTAGGTCTCAATAATCTGAAGAAGATCATTTGGTGACACTTACTGCAGCTCAAGAACATTAGGCCAGAACTCGCGCATCAGAAACTTATACCCAGTGTGAGTCTCGGCTAAGTACGCAGCGTGCTCGCATGGCGGCCTCTCAGTCTATGGAGAGTAACGAGGAAAGCGAAGCACAACTATCTGTTGACCGACAGCGCGATGCATCGTCACGCGAGTCTGAAACTGTCACCGACAGAGAATCTCGCTTGAGTTGTCAGAGAGCTCGCACAGCGGCCTCTCGAGAGCTTGAACGTAGTGAAGAACGTGAAGCAAGATTAACCGCCGATTGTAAATGTCAGAACTATGCCACAGCTTTCGAAAGCGAAGACCAATATCAACGACGATTGGAATCAGCTGGAAAGAATTATGGACACAAGTGCCAAAATAATGAAAGTTATTTATCGTCTGAAAGGGAAAGAGTAGATGAAATACGGCAGGCAGAAACCGCAGAACAACGTCAATCACGCTTAGAGGCTGATCAAATTTCACACTCTCTTAATAGAATATCTATTTCATCAGAAGGTTCAGATGAGTCTCAGGAGTATGGTGTGGCAAACAATGTTGTTCCAATAAGGAAACGGCTTTATGTATTCCCCTAGGATTAACTATGCTGAATTCGCTTCCGTAGGTGGTATGGTCGTAATTAGCAAATTTTGCGGTGCCCTCAAATGCCATTAAGTTTTACCGGTGGTCTGCGTTACATGCATGAACGTACACAAGATGCTTTCTGCTACGTCCGAAAATACGGCTGGCTTGACCTTTTCATAACGTTCACAACTAATCCAAAGTGGTACGAAATTTCCCAAGAACTTCTCACAGGACAGGCGACTTATGATAGGCATGATATTATAGCCAGAGCTTTCCCACTTAAAACTAAAGTTGATGATCGACCTGATCACAAAACAAAAAGTTTTCGGTTCAGCTCTTTGATTCATGTACAGTGTTTAATGGCAAAAGCGTGGCTTGCCACACGCCCACATTCTCCTGTGGCTGCAAGAAAAAATTTGCCACGATGCTGTTGTCACGGTCATAAGTGCTGAATTTCCTGACCGGAATGAGGATCCCGATATTGCAAGACATTGTAAATAGGCATATGGTTCATGGGCCATGCAGCGCTTTAAATAGAAACTCTCCTTGCGTGCAGGAGGGTCATTGCTCTAAAAGATACACTGGAGCGCTATTAGAGCAAACAATGTCGGGGGAAAATGGTTATCTGTTGTATCGTCAAAGTTCACCCCTACAAGGCGGTTTCACAGCTACAGTCAGGTTACATGGTCAAGAAATTGTTTTGGACAATCGACGGGTTGTACCCTATTCACCGATGCTATCAAGAACATTTCAAGCTCACTTCAACGTCGAAATATGTAACAGCGTCGAAGCCATCACATATATATGTAAATACATCAAAAAGGGTAGTGACCAGGCCACGTTTGCGTTGAGAAATAATAATAAATATGACGAAGTCACAAGGTTTCAATCTGCCCAATATATAAGCTCTTCTGAGGCGGTGTGGCACATTTTCAGCTTCCACATTCACGAGAGACATCCGCCAGTGATGCATCTTGATGTTCACCTTGAAGGCGGGCAAAGGGTGCACTTCAACCCTGAAAATGTGGCAGAGCGGTTAGAAAACCCGAGACAAACCACTTTGCTGGCATACTTTCAACTTTGTGAAACAGATGATTTTGCAAAAACACTGTTATATAACGAAGTTCCGTCATATTATACTTTTAATAAGCAGCAGGGTGTTTTCAACCGTAGAAGACATGGAACATCTGTGAATGGCGAGCCCGGCATGTTAAAAGAACACGTCATTGGAAGAGTCTATACGGTGCATCCAAACAACTCCAAATGCTATTACTTACGCTTACTTCTACATACAGTGCGAGGACCTACTTCTTTTGTCGAATTGCGAAAGGTTGACGGTATTGAATATCCTACTTACCAGGCTGCTTGCCGAGTGCATCACTTGCTAGATGGTGATCAGCATTGGGATAGCGCTTTGGCCGAAGCATGCGTCAGCGATAGTCCACATCGCTTGCATCATTTGTTTGCCATTTTGCTGTTTTTTTGTGGACTTTCGGATGCTGCACAGTTGTGGCAAAAATATCAGGAAAAATTAGTTGAAGACTTTTTCAGGAATGCACAACTAAACAATGACGGCGAACTGAACGACACGTTGCGTGACAGTAGTATGAATTGATGTTTGCTGGTTATCCAAGACATAGTTAAATTTATAGGGGGTAATCGTGTCTCTCAATATGGTATGCCCGCACCAGCTTTAGACGGGGAACACATTAACGGGAAGTTGCCCGATACATTGCAAAACGGTGTCTCGAGTCTGACAGAGGAACAGCGTATGATATTCAATCGTGTGTGTCATAGTGTAGATGGTACTTTGGGAGAAATCCTGTTTTTAGATGCACCCGGTGGTACGGGAAAAACAATTCTCACCAAAGTCATCTTGGCCCAAATATGCAGTCAAAGCAAAATTGCTCTTGCTGTCGCTTCATCGGGCATATCAGCCACATTGCTGCCTGAAGGCAAAACCGCTCATACAATGTTCAAGATCCCGATTGACTTGAATCTTACGGAAAGCCCAGTGTGTAATGTATCTAGAAACAGCGACAAAGCAAGGTTTTGACGCGATTGCTGCTTAGTAATATGGGACGAGTGAACTATGGCAAACCGTAAAGAGGTAGAAGCAGTAGATAAAACCTTGCGAGATATCAGACAACATGACCAGCCCATGGGTGGTATGACAATGCTTTTCTGTGGCAATTTTAGACAGACTTTGCCAGTCATACCACGAGGAAGGAGGGCAGATGAAATTAGAGCCTGCCCAAAGAGCACTCTATGGCGCAAACTTATACTGATGCATTTAACAATAAATATGCGGACACGAACAGGAGGCAACCCGAATGCACAAGAGTTTTCAGATTTATTACAAAAAATTGGAGACGGCACGTATCCGCAAGAAGTAGGGAAAGTTATTTTGCCTGATAATTTATGTTGTACTGTTCTATCACTGCAAAACCTAATTTTTTCTGTGTATGGTGACCCAACGCAAATAACAAATCATGAAAACTCTTGGCTATATGAAAGAGCTATTTTGACCCCTCGCAACGACCAGACAGCAGCAATAAACGCTGAAATATTGACGCGTGTTCATGGGGAAAGTGCAGAATGTATTTCTATCAACAGAGTCATTGAACAAGAAGACGCTACCAACTATTCTGTGGAATTTTTATATTCCCTAAGCACACCCGGTCTTCCGTCACACAAAATTTATTTAAAAGTCGGCGTCCCCATAATTCTCCTAAGAAATTTAAGCCCACCAAAACTATGTAACGGCACCCCACAAAAATCACAAATCTACAACAAAACGTGACAGAAGCTGAGATTTTAACAGGATACGGCGCAGGTGATAGCGTTTTTATAACCCGAATCCCCCTCATTCCAAATAATTTTCCCTTCAGTTTTAAACGTGTACAGTTTCCTGCCAGCTTATGTTATACTATGACCATCAACAAAGAGCAGGGCCGAACGCTGCACGTTGCTGGCGTGGACCTCAGTGTCAGCGGCTTTGCGCATGGCCAGCTCTATGTGGCTCTCTCCCGTGTTAGCAACTCCACCAATCTTTATGCACACATCCCTGGTGGTTCTACTGCTAACATTGTTTACAGGGAAGCATTGTCGTAGTGAACCTGACTACTGAAAGAAAACTATTTTTAATTGAAGATTGTTTATTGTCTTTGTTTTTTTTCACTTTGTTTTGTGTATTTGTCCAAGGTTAGGAGTATACTAATAAAAAACGGCATCGGTACGTTTTTCAATGGTCTGACAAAATCGCGGGGCACAGATAGTTTAGAATAAAATATATTTTATTGCCCATACATTACATAAAAACGAAAACCCCATACATTTATAGGTATCTACAAGACCGTAATAGCCTGAAGAATTAATTTAACGTGTTGTTTAGCGTAAAAACATGAATGAGATAAAAAGTAAACCAAAAAAAATGCATAAAATCGCAATTTTTCTATTTTCACACCACAAAAAAAACCCCCAAATAATACAACTTACACAGTACATTTACCCCTTAAACTTCACAGGAACAAAAATACAATTTCAAAATACAATTACAAAAATACGTCAATGAAAAAATAAAAAAGTTATGGCTGCTGAAAGGCAGAGAGGCAAAAACTAAAAAAAATGTAGTTGGTCATTAATGCCTTTTCAGGCCTGGTCATTAAGGGGTTAAAATGAAAAAAGCAATAATAAAAATTATCTGATTAAAAAATAAGTGTATTTACTAACTTAATTCACGGATCAAACTCAATATACATTCAGAAGGTTGGGTGTGGGATTTTAGATTTTTTGCCAATAGCATTTGCTCAATTTATGGAATTTCACTTCCATAAAAGTTTTCGTTTTAAATCAGAATTTGTAGGAAGAAATTTAACATCTGCAATTATATATATATATATATATATATATATATATATATATATATATATAAACATTGATACGGATGTACACTTTTGAAGTGATTTTTTTTTAATATAAATAAATTATTAATCTGATTACTTGTTTAAATGATCACATCTAAGTTGTTTAAAATTTCACTACAAAAGTGGAAAATTTACCTGAAATTTTAATTACCTGGAGTCCGTAGGCAGCACACTTAAGGGTTAAGATACTTCATCTGACCGGATAGAAGAGACATATTACTCAGCAGTAATCAATTAAACAATTAGGAGGTTCCAGGTAACCTTAAATAGAGCCCAAAGCCCTTCAGAAAGCGTAACGTATGCAGCAGTATATATATATATAGGGTGGGATACTTGTGCTGCCTACGGACTCCAGGAAATTAAAATTTCAGGTAAATTTTCCACTTCCTGATCGTCCTAAGTTAGCACACTTAAAGGGAATGTGTTGCCAGCAAAACATGTTGTTTTTTTTTTAGTTAAACAATTAGTGTGTAGGTGATTAAACATTGTTCTAATTTTTTTAATTTTTTTCACGAGTCAGGAAATATTATAAATTGGATTCAATTTATAATATTTCCCAGCACTGGTCACTAGATGGAGCAATTCCCAAAATTGCAGCATTGCATGTGGTAAAGCAACCACATTGCTTTATGCTGCAAAATTGGGAAAAAATCCCTCGCTCTAGTGAGCTCTCAGAATCCCCCCTCCTTTATCCTGGCTAGTGCCGGGAGAAACGAGGGGTTTGAATGGTCTAACCTCCTACACTGTGTGTCGCCATTTTTTGAGCTAACACACAGTGTAGAAGGTTTACATACACTAGTAAAACACACTGAAACACGAACATACATAGAAATCACTTACCTGCTCCAGTCGCCGCCGCTCCCTCCGGTCCGTCCGCTCCGTCTGCTGCCGCTGCTCCATGTGCACAAGTCCGGAAGCCGCGACCGGAAGTAGTGATCTTACTGCCCGGCCGCGACTTTCGGTCCACAGGAAAATGGCGCCGGACGGCGCGCATTTCAAATCGGACTGTGTGGGAGCGGCGCATGCGCCGTTCCCACACACACACGGCGTACACCATAGTGGATGGAACGGGCCCCGTTCGCAGTCCCTATGGGACTGGAGCTGCCGTATTCCATGTCTGTATGTGTCGTTAATCGACACATACAGAAATGGAAAAAAAAATGGCAGCCCCCATAGGGAAGAAAAAGTGTAAAAATAGAAAAAAGTAATACACAAACACACAAATAAATATAAACGTTTTTAATAAAACCCTAACATAAAACTGATATAAAAAAAAAAAATTTTGGTGACACTGTTCCTTTAAGGGACTTAACAAGCAATGACAATATGGGGGGGGGTTTAGGCCTTGGATGCTCCCACTAGAATTTTGCCTTCAGAAGAAAACAAGTCGAGCCTATAGTGTTTAATGAAGTTCGAGGAAGAAGACCAAGTGGCTGCTTTGCAGACTTGGTCTAAGGGGACATGGCATCTTTCTGCCCACGATGTGGATGTGGACCTGGTTGAATGGGCCCGAAAATCTTAAGGGGATTCTAGACCCTCCATGGCATAGCAATCCCTGATGATTTCCTTGAGCCATCTAGCTAGTGAGGCTTTGCTGGCTTTTTTCCCCCTTATTTGGCCCCTGAAATTGGAGAAACAGCCCTTTGGATTGTCTAAAGGGGGCCGTCATTTTTAGATAGGCAAGTAGGGACCTCCTTACGTTTAAGCATTGAGAATTAATAGGGGTATCAGAGGCTGAGTCTACTGGTAGGACCGGCAAAACTATCTCTTGATTTAAATTGGAGCTAGACGGTACTTTTGGTAAGAACACCGGCATTGTTCTGAGGATAACACACTCGGGTAAGATCCTAAGATAAGGCTCTTTACAGGACAGAGCTTGCAACTCGCCAACCCGCCCTGCGGAGGTAATAGCTATCAAGAATAGGGCTTTATATGAGAGAAGCTTAAGGCTTATACTATGAAGCGGCTCAAACGGGGCATGGCTGATGTGCTTCAAAACAATGGCCAACTCCCAAGAGGACAACGGATTGTGATAGTATGGCCTTAATTTTTGAACTGCTTTCAGGAATCTGGTTATCAGTGGATGGTTGGAGAACCTTCCCTCTGAATTAGCATTATTGGCCGTTAAATGCACTTTTAATGTATTGGGGTTGAGGCCTTTCTGGTATCCCTCTTGCAGAAACTGCAATACTGTGGACACCGTATGTGATGACCTGTCATTATCCTGACACCATTTTGAAAATATAAGCCATATCCGAGAATATATTTTCGTCGTACTGGGTTTCCTGGAGGCTAATAGGGTATTAACTACTTCATCAGAGAAGCCCTTATTTTTTAGAGACTGCCGTTCAGTTTCCATGCCGTCAACTGTAACCTGTCTAACATGAGATGAAACCAATCCTCCAGGAGATCTGGACATAATGAGAGTTTCCAGAAGTTTCCGTTTGGGATTTTTATTACGAATGGAAACCATGCCCTTCTGGGCCATTGGGGAATGATCGCTATGGCCTTCACTTTCTCGTCCCTTATTTTCCTCAATACCCGAGGAATTAGAGGGATGGGGGAAAGACATATATGAAGGTCTTTTCCCAACTCATTGATAGGCTGTCTATGGCATATGGGTGATCCGACCTGTTGAGGGAGCAAAACTTTCTTAACTTGGCATTCCTTGCGGTTGCTATGACGTCTAAAGATGGTTTGCTCGTCTTGCTGGTGATTTGGAGGAAGACTTCCGGATTCAAGCTCCATTCTCCCGGGTGAATCCGTTTCCTGCTCAGCCAATCCGCTTTCAGATTCAATATCCCCCGAATGTGGACTGCGGAGACAGATCTCAGATTGCGTTCTGCCCACCGCATAATTTAACTGCATTCCCTGCTGAGGGAATTGCTTTTGGTGTCCGACTGAATCTGTACATCAAGATGATGGAGTACAGTCTGAAAGCGTAATAGGGCTAGTTTGACCACCCTGAGCTCCATCATGTTGTATGAAAGGCAGCTGTCATGTTTGGACCATTTCTCTTGCACCCATGATGTTCCCACATGTGCACCCCAGCCTGAGGCATCCGTAGTGAGGACTATCCGATGAACTGGTCTCAGAGATCTACCTTGATCGAGATGGTAGGGCACCAGCCACCACTGGAGGTCCCGTTTCACATCCGGAGGCACGGATATTAGGGTGTCGAGTGACACTAATCTCTTGTCCCAGACTTTCAATATGTTGGATTGCAACATTCGTATGTGTGCCCTTGCCCAGTGTACCACCTCGATGGCCGACGTCAGAAGGCCTAACACTCTCATGGCCTGACGGATGGAGCAGTGATTGGACGAAGTTAGTCGCTGAACGCCCTGATGGATAGAACATATCCGGTCGCTGGACAGAGTCAGTGACATTTTCAGTGTGTCTATCATGAAGCCTAAGTACTTTAACTTGGTGCATGGTGTTAGATGAGACTTCTGGAGGTTTATGATAAAACCATGCGATCTGAGCATGTCTAGAGTGACCTTCAGGTGTTTTATGAGCATGTTTTCTGACGGAGCTCTCACCAGCCAATCGTCCAAGTATGGACATACGAAGATCCCTTTCATGCGTAGTATTGCAGACAATACCACCGCTACCTTCGTAAACACTCGGGGTGCTGATGTTAGGGTAGGCAGGTGAACTGAAGATGCAGGACTTGATACTGAACAAGAACTTCTACCCGAAGAAACTTCCTGTGTTTCTTCAGGACTGGGATATGAAGGTATGCATCTTGCAGATCGATAGTGGCTAGAAAATCTCCTTCTTGGATGATATTTATGACAGCTAGTATAGATTCCATTTTGAACTTTTTCTTTACAAAGAACTGGTTCAGATATGTTAAATCTATCACTAATCGCCACTTGTCTGCTTTTTTGGGAACGGCAAAGATAGGGGAGTACACTCCCCGACCCCGCTGATGATACGGGACTTCCTCCAATGCTCCCTTCCTTATAAAGTCCTGAATACAGAATTTGTTCTTTGGAACGGTGTTTAATTCCAGTGAGTAACCATTTTGGATGGTGGATCTGACCCAGGCGTCTGTGCACGTTTTTAGCCATAGGTGAACAAAACTTTCCCAGTCTTCCACCCACTGGACACTCCTCTCTATTGGCGTCATAAGTTAGAATTTTTCCGAAAGGGAGATTTCTTCCTAACGGAGGTGTTACCCTCTTGCTTGCGTTTGAATCTACGCTGTCCACCCCTCCCTTGAAAATATTTTTGACTCTTGGGGGACCTTTTGAAATGTTTTTTAAATGACGACCTCATTGGAGGACGGGGGAAAGAAACCCCTTTGTCATCATTAATTAGTTTAAGGATGTGTTACAGCTGAGGGCCAAAGACAGAGGAGGGATGAAATGGCAAGGAGCAGAAATGATTTTTGGATGGCACGTCCCCTGACCATTGCTTGATCCAGAGGGTTCTACGCGCCATATTAAAGAGAGTCAGGGATCTGGAAGAAAACTTCAAGTCATCCAAAGGCTCGTCACACAAAAATTCTGCAGCTGTCTTCATGAGAGGGATACTTTGCACGATCTTCTCTCTCGATACGCCTTCCTCTAGATCCTGGGAGAGCTGACTCAGCCATGTACGAAGGGCTCTGGCAACCGGGATGGAAGCGGACGCCCCTTTGCACGCCGCAGCCGACGAAGAGTAGGCTTTTTTTTAATATGGAATCAGCTCTGCGGCCCATTGGATCTTTTAAGAGTGAAGACTCCTCTGAAGGAAACACAGATTTCTTTGACAATCTGGCGACAGCAAGATCAACTTTGAACTGAACTTGGGATCTGTTTTGTAGGTGTTTTTAAACCTCGCCCCTTGATCAATGCGCCTCTCCGGTTTATCCAAATCTTTCTGGACCCAGTCTGTAATAACAGGATGGGAGGGGAGGACTCTCTCCTTATTGACCGGAAAATAATAAAGTTGTTCCCTCCTAGGTTTATGAGACACATCTTTATCAGTCTCCACGGTCAGCTTCACTGCTTTTAGCAAGTGCGGGACCTTGTCTTTATCTAACAGATAAATATTATCTGAAGGTTCTCCATCAGAGTCCGCAGAATCCAGATCCTCCTCTGATAGATCATATTCGGAAGGGGATTGCGGCGAGGGCGACCGCATTCTACCTTTAGCCGACTTAATCTCCTGAAAGGTATCTGTAAGCTGATCTTTAAACCAGGAAAGAAACCCCACGGCTTCAGTATTGAAGGATTGTTCAGGAGGTCTGCAAGAAGAGCAGAAACTCTGGTCCCAATCCCCTGGCAACGGTTGCTGACAACCTTTACACATTTTGTACTTGGACTTCCATTTACATTTCCCTTGAGATACAGCACTTGCCATCTGGGAAAAAAGGCATGCAATTACACTCTTATCTGTAAGAGGCCTTAAGGAAGCAAACAAACCCTTCTCACATTAACACAATGAAAGTTTTGGGTACCTTAATCTCCGGGTTCGAGCAGCTGCACCAGCGCCGTAGTCCCGGATTCGCGTTCCTTTATTGAACCGCCGGGATCCCGCGAGACTTATGTTCTCGCGCATGCGCATTCAGCACCGAAGTCTGGGAAGTGCACAGCGCATGTGCCGGAATCCAGCGTACAACTTGCAGCGGCCATCTTGGGACACCCGTCCGGAGGTGTATGGCATCCACGTCCAGGAGCCGAGGGACAGTTCAGACCTGTATGCCGCTCCGGACTGGAAGCGTGGCTTCTCATTACCTCCAGGTAAGATTTTTAGAGGGCCGAGGGACCGAGGAAACCCCCAGTATACAGCCCCCCATGTCGTCATGGGTCGCAGCTTAGGGACAGAGGAACCCCCTCTGTTTAAGCATCTTTGGTATAGGTGTCTTCTGTCTTCAACTATCCATGTTTAGAGAAGAGAAAAAATAAGCTTTCTGAAGGTCTTTGGGCTCTATTTAAGGTTACCTGGGACCTCCTAATTGTTGAATTAATTACTGCTGTGTAATAGGTCTCTTCTATCCGGTCAGATGAAGTATCTTAACCCTTAAGTGTGCTGCCTTAGGACGATCAGGAAGTGTATATATTCTTTAACTGCAGTAATGCTACAGCGTATATACACATAAAAAATAAATATATATATATATATATATCAAAACAATTTTACAGTTAAATAAAATCTGCAGTAAAAACTGCCACTTTAAGGCTATGTTTACAAAGGGTGAATATGCTGCGTAACAGCACACAGCATATCCGCCCTGGGCCCCACAGGGAATACCGGCCTAAAAACTGCACCAAATTGTGGTGCAGTTTTTCGGCCAGAATGTTCACTGCGGAAAGCTGCAAGTTCTGAAAAAAAAATTACATACTTACCCTCTGACGTCCTGCAGCCCGGCCTCCTGGGATGACGTTTAATTCCATGTGCTCGCTGTTGCCTGTGATTTACTGCAGTGGTGACATGGGATGAAACGTCACCCCAGGAGGCCGGCTTGGACGAAGAAACACAGAATTCTGTATAAGATTTCTTTTTTTAGAGCTGCGCTTTTTTAATTCAATGGGAAAAACCTGGAACAGAAAAGCAGCGATTCCGCTAATAGAATTGACATGCTGCAGATCTAAAAAAAACGCACCACAGGTCAATTTCTGAGCATTTTTTCCACTCATAATTTACGTAGGGTGTGGATGACGTGTTCAAATCTCATCCCCTCGGCTGCTGCTGTATTTTGCCACAGATTTTGAACAATGAAATTAGTTGCGGAAAATCTGCAGTATTTATGCTAATGTGCAATGCTGTGAGGGATCTGCCTGTTCACAAGCTTGTGGACCGTTTCCAATAGTAACCAGGAGAATTGTGACTGCAGCTCTGTGTTATAATACAGGCTGTAATTTAGTATCAGTACACAGTAAGTAATACCATGCAAAAAGAAAATTATTCAGTCTTTATGTGGATTATTTCTATAAATAAACTGTAAAATGGGTTTAAAGATGACACAAAATGTAAAATGTTTTATATTAAAAAGATTTACCATATTAGATTTAAATTTTACATAGTACTCTTATATTATAATCTATTACATATTATAATCTTACCCACTCTCAGAACAAAATCGTTATAAGACTGGTAGTTGATTTCATCAAGGACATCAAACATCGCAATAGAAAAATCTGCAAGTGTGCTTAGGTGAGCGTAAATAGATTTTTTTGCCTGTGTAGAGAAAAAAAATTATAATTGGAACAAAATTATATGAGTTGTACTAAACAGGGCCTAATATTTAAGAATGTTTAGACATATTTTTTAAAAACTAGATCTTAAAAAGAACAGTTTTATATAACGTGAGCCATAAAATATTTTGAGCCATAATATGAAATATTAAAAATGTTGTTCTGTTGACAATAGGAAAAAAAATACCCTAAATTGCTAATAGAGCATGGTCTGAACGTGATGGCAGGCAGTTTAACTCCTTAATGACGGCCATATATTGTTTCCGGCGGCCGTTTAGGGAAGTTCTACTGACGCGCCGCATTTTCACGGCGGCAGTTTAGAAGTTGTTAACCCTTAATCGTGTTCTCTGCTCCTGAAGCCTAGGCTGTTGCTGTCAGAGACAAATAGCAGTGGTCTCAGGTCATGTGAGCCTGTTTAACCCCTCAGATGCGGCAGTCAATAGCGAACGCCGCATCTGAGTGATTTTAGAAGGAGGGGCACCCTCTCTCATCCCATCTGCACCCTGCAATGCGATCACGGGGTGCCGATGGTTTGTATGACAGCCTAACAGAGGCCCCCAGGTTTGCCTCTAGTGAATGCCTGTTAACAGTTTAAGGGTATGTTCACACGGCCTATTTTCAGACATAATTCGGGCGTTTTACACCTCGAATTACGCCTGAAAAGACGGCTACAATACGTCTGCAAACATCTGCCCATTGCTTGCAATGGGTCTTACGATGTTCTGTTCAGACAAGGTGTAATTTTACGCGTCGCTGTCAAAAGACGGCGCGTAAAAAGACGCCCGCCTCAAAGAAGTGCATGTCGCGTGCACTTGCAAAAATGTCTGAAATTCTGGAGCTGTTTTCGCCTGAAAATAGCTCCGTAATTTCAGACGTATTTTGTTAAGACATGAGCATACCCTTACACTGACAGGCAATAATACACTGCAATACAGAAGTATCACAGTGTATTATAAAATTGATCAAATGATTGCATAGTGTAATGTCCCCTAGTCGGACTAAAAATTGAATGTTTAAAAAGTTTAATAAAGCTTATAATAAATAAAAATCCCAAGTAAAAAAGTTAAATAAAACCCACATTTCGGCGGGATTCACACGACAGGGATTCCCGGCCGGTTGCCGGCCGTTCATAAATTGGCCGGCTCCCGGCTGTATTAGGAATAATAGACCCCTTCGGCGGGATTCACACGACAGGGATTCCCGGCCGGGTGCCGGCCGTTCATAAATCGGCCGGCACCCGGCTGCATTAGGAATAATAGACCCCTAATGGGGCTATTCACACGACCGATTTTTTGACGGCCGGGAAAACCGGCCGTCAAAAAATAGGACATGCTCTATTTTCGGCCGGGTGCCCGGCCCCCATAGAAGTCTATGGGGCCGGGTAATACACGGCCATCACCGGAATGTGTTCCGAGTGATGGCCGGGTCTACCGTCGCTCGCGCACACTCTCTCCTCCTCCTCACAGTGCAGAGTGCATGTGAGGAGGAGGAGGAGGGTCTTTTACTGCTCGCTGTAGGAGTCGGAATCCCCAATCCCCGGCCGACTCTATGGCCGGGGATGCCGCTACAGGAGAAGTGCGTGACTGCACTGTCCATATATGGACACAGCGAAGTGACTCACTTCTGCAGCGAAATCCCCGACTCTATGGCCGGGGATTCCGCTACAGGAGAAGTGAGTGACTACACTGTCCATATATGGACACAGTGACATCACTCTCTTCTGAAGCGGAATTCCCGACCTGTGTCAGGGAATTCCTCTTCAGGAGAAGTCAGTGTCCATATATGGACATTGAAGTCAGTGACTTCTCCTGGAAGGGGGGGGGGGGGTGGGTGGCATCACCTACAGGGGGCAGGGTGGGTGGCATCACCTACAGGGGGCAGGGCGGGTGGCATCACCTACAGGGGGCTGGGTGGCATCGCCTACAGGGGGCAGGGTGGCATCGCCTACAGGGGGCAGGGTGGCATTGCCTACAGGCGGCAGGGTGGCATCGCCTACAGGGGGCAGGGTGGCATCACCTACAGGGGGCAGGGTGGCATCACCTACAGGGGGCAGGGTGGCATCACCTACAGGGGGCAGGGTGGCATCACCTACAGGGGGCAGTGTGGCATCACCTACATGGGGCTGTGTGGCATCACCTACAGGGGGCTGGGTGGCATCACCTACAGGGGGCTGGGTGGCATCACCTACAGGGGGCTGGGTGGCATCACCTACAGGGGGCTGGGTGGCATCACCTACAGGGGGCTGGGTGGCATCACCTACAGGGGGCTGGGTGGCATCACCTACAGGGGGCTGGGTGGCATCACCTACAGGGGGCTGGGTGGCATCACCTACAGGGGGCTGGGTGGCATCACCTACAGGGGGCTGGGTGGCATTACCTACCAGGGGGGCTGCGGCATTATCTACAAAGGGCTGTGTGTGGCAACAAATTTAAATGAAATTCATCTGATTTTAAAACGGACAGGGAAAAAAAACGGATGCAAATCGGGTCCAAATCGGCTGGTAAAAACGGCAACTCGGCCTGGAACGGAACGGATGCAAACCGGCCGGGAAAATCGGCCAAAAACGGCCGATTTTCCCGGCCGACACTCGGACCCTGTCGTGTGAATGAGGCTTTCCTCTTACAAAATGCTTTATTATGAAAAAAGTTACACATATTTGGTATCTCCATGTCCGTAACGGCCCAAACTATAAAACAATTACATTATTTAACCCGCATGTTGAACGTCGTAAAAAAAATAGAGTGCCAGAATTGCTGTTTTCTGTTCATCCTACCTTACAAAAAAATTAGATAAAAAGTGATCAAAAAGTCGTATGAGCTGCAAAATGGTACTGATAAAAACTATAAGTCATCCCGCTAAAAATAATCCCTTATACAGCTGCATCAGCGGTAAAAAAAAAAAAAAGTTATGGCTCTTAAAATATAGCAACACAAAAACAAATAATTTTGAAAAAAATAAGTATTTTTAATGTGTAAAAGTAGTTAAACATAAAAACTAACGATATAAATTTGGTATAAACGCAATCGTAACGACCCGCTGATTAATTTTATTATGTTATTTATACCACAGGGTAAACTGTGTACATTTAAGACGCAAACAAGGATGGCAAAATTTCAGGTTTTATTTCCATTACCCTCCAAAAAAAGTTAACAAAAGTTAATCAATAAATTACATGTACCCCAAAATGGTGCTATTAAAAAATACAACTTGTCCCGCAAAAAAAAAAGTCATTATACAGCTATGTCGACAGAAAAAAAAAGAAAATTGTACCTCTTAGAATGCGAATTCATTGGTCAGTAAGGTTTAAAATACCTTCGGTATTAAGCGGTTAATCAAAGCAACACCAACACTAATAGCTCTCTTAAAGGGGTTGTCCGGGAATAAATTTAATTTAAATTTTAACCTAATTAGTCATATTTAATAACATTTCTTATATGTCTGCTTACCTGTGCCAGCATTAGGCTGGATTCACACGAGCATGTTCGGTTCGTAAAGGACGGAACGTATTTCAGCCGCAAGTCCCGGACCGAACACACTGCAGGGAGCCGGGCTCCTAGCATCATAGTTTTGTACGACGCTAGGAGTCCCTGCCTCTCCGTGGAACTACTGTCCCGTACTGAAAACATGATTACAGTACGGGACAGCTGTCCCGCAGCGAGGCAGGGACTCCTAGCGACGTACATTACTATGATGCTAGGAGCCCGAGTCCCTGCATTGTGTTAGGTCCGGGACTTGTGGCCGAAATAAGTTCTGTCCTTTACGGACCGAACATGCTCGTGTGAATCCAGCCTTGTTCCGATCTGCCGTCACGTGACCGCACCCAGGGTAAATTTTTTCTTTCCCATGAGGTACCTTGTCTTTGCTCAGCCAGCACTTCCAGCTGAGAAAGGCATGGCGCGTCATCAACTACATTTACATGCAGTGGGCCGGGCGGATGTTTCATGAGCTCTTCAGAGCTCCGCCTCCTCTGGTCCCGCCGCCTGTAGATGTAGTTGATGACACGCCGTGTCTTTAAATGGCAGTGCTGGCTGAGCAAAGACACGGAGCGTCATCAATCATAGTACTCGCCGTCCACGTCTCCTCTTCCTCCTTCACTCTTGGAGCTCCCGCACTGAAGTGCATGTGAGAAGGAGGAGGAGGAGCGGAATCCCTAATCCATGACTTTTCCTGGAGCGGCCCCCTACTCCTGAAACTGAATCCCCGGACACAGCGGCCTGAGATTCCTCTCCAGGAGAAGTCCCTGACTTCACTGCCCATATATGGACAGTGAAGTCAAGGACTGTTCCTAAAGCGGAAACCCCAGCCACAGCAGCCGACGATGTGGCCGGGGATTCCGCTCCAGGAGAAGTACCTGCCTTCACTGTCCATATATGGACACAGTGACGTCAGGGACTTCTGAAGGGAAGTGGCCTGGGATTCCGATCCAGGAGAATTCCCTCACTTCACTGTCCATATATGGACAGTGAAGTGAGGGACTTCTCCTGGAGCCATCCCCTACAGGAAAGGGGGTGACTATGTACAAGGGGGCTGTGTGGCATTACCTACAGGGGGGGCCGTGTGGCAGTACCTACAGGGGGGGCCGTGCGGCATTACCTACAGGGGGGGCCGTGCGGCATTATCTACAGGGGGGGCCGTGCGGCAGTACCTACAGGGGGGGCCGTGCGGCAGTACCTACAGGGGGGGCCGTGCGGCAGTACCTACAGGTGGGGCCGTGCGGCAGTACCTACAGGTGGGGCCGTGCGGCAGTACCTACAGGGGGGGGGCCGTGCGGCATTACCTACAGGGGGGGAGCCGTGCGGCATTACCTACAGGGGCCTTGCGGCATTACCTACAGGGGCCGTGCGGCATTACCTACAGGGGGGGGGGCCGTGCGGCATTACCTACAGGGGGGGCCGTGCGGCATTACCTACAGGGGGGCCGTGCGGCATTACCTACAGGGGGGGCCGTGCGGCATTACCTACAGGGGGGGCCGTGCGGCATTACCTACAGGGGGGGCCGTGCGGCATTACCTACAGGGGGGGCCGTGCGGCATTACCTACAGGGGGGGCCGTGCGGCATTACCTACAGGGGGGGCCGTGCGGCATTACCTACAGGGGGGGCCGTGCGGCATTACCTACAGGGGGGGGCTGTGCGGCATTACCTACTGGGGGGGCCGTGCGGCATTACCTACAGGGGGGGCCGTGCGGCATTACCTACAGGGGGGGCCGTGCGGCATTACCTACAGGGGGGGCCGTGCGGCATTACCTACAGGGGGGGCCGTGCGGCATTACCTACAGGGGGGGCCGTGCGGCATTACCTACAGGGGGGGCCGTGCGGCATTACCTACAGGGGGGGGGCGTGCGGCATTACCTACAGGGGGGGCCGTGCGGCATTACCTACAGGGGGGGCCGTGCGGCATTACCTACAGGGGGGGGCGTGCGGCATTACCTACAGGGGGGGCCGTGCGGCATTACCTACAGGGGGGCCGTGCGGTATTGCTTACAGGGGGCTGTGTGTTATTACCTACAGGGGGGCTGTGTGGCACTACCTACAGGGGGCTGTGTGGCATTACCTACAGGGGGGCTGTGTGGCACTACCTACAGGGGGGCTGTGTGGCACTACCTACAGGGGGGCTGTGTGGCACTACCTACAGGGGGGCTGTGTGGCACTACCTACAGGGGGCTGTGTGGCACTACTTACAGGGGGCTGTGTGGCACTACCTACAGGGGGGGCTGTGTGGCATTGCTTACAGGGGAGCTGTGTGGCACTACCTACAAGGGGGTCTGTGTGGCACTACCTACAAGGGGGTCCATGTGGCATTACCTACAGGGGGCTGTGGCAGTATCTATAGAAGGTAGTGTGTGGCATTATCTACAGAGGGCAGTGTGTGGCAGTATCTACAGAGGCCAGTGTGTGGCAGAAAATGTACAAATGAAATTGAAACGGATGCAAAATGGCCGAGAAAAACGGAACAAAACCGCCATTTTTATCGGCCGACAGTCGGACCATGTCGTGTGAATAGAGCCTAAAGTTAGTGGATGACGCGCCGTGTCTCTACACAGTCGGAAGTGCTGTCTTAGCAAACATGGAGCTTCATCAATCATAGAGCACTCCCCCCTCCTCTTATCTCCTCGTCCACACCTCCTCCTCCTTCACTCTAGGAATTTCAGTGCTGCCTTGTCTCTCCTCAAACACACCCCCTCCTATGCCCAGGTGTGTGTATGTATATATATATATATATATACACACACACACACACACACACACACACATATCAATAACAGGATATATATATATATATATATACACACACACATATCAATAACAGGATGTGCTCATATTGCTTGATCTGTGTGTGTATATATATATATATATATATATATATATATATATAAATATATAAAATAACAGTGAGATACATATACATTTATAGTAAATTATGTAAAAAAAAAAAAAGTTTTACCATTGTTTGGAGTACTTTTTGGTGTTTGCTTCACTGTAAGGCACTGTTCACACAGAGTTTTTTTGCAGGCAGAAAATTCGGCCTAAAAATTCCGTCAACGGCCGCGGACAAAAAATGCGACAAGTAGCGTGCAGGCTGGTCAAAATCTGCCTCAAAATTCAAGACAGAATTTTGAGGCAGAATTTTCTGCCGGCAAAAAACTCAGTGTGAACAGGGCCTAATACAGGATCTCTTGGAACAGAGCCAGCAGCAGGTGAGGAAAATGTGCTGACTGGATTGTGTGTACCAAGATGTCTGACATAGGTGGAGTGGGCAGACTTACATTTATCAGGTTGTGAAAGGGGTCGGGGAGGGAGATGGGTGCCTGTACTTAGATCAGGGATAGATGGAGGCACAAAGGATAATGATGATTATTACTGTGTAAGGGTATGTGTACACACACTAATTACGTCCGTAATTGACGGACGTATTTCGGCCGCAAGTACCGGACCGAACACAGTGCAGGGAGCCGGGCTCCTAGCATCATACTTATGTACGATGCTAGGAGTCCCTGCCTCGCTGCAGGACAACTGCCCCGTACTGAAAACATGATTACAGTACGGGACAGTTGTCCTGCAGCGAGGCAGGGACTCCTAGCATCGTACATAAGTATGATGCTAGGAGCCCGGCTCCCTGCACTGTGTTCGGTCCGGTACTTGCGGCCGAAATACGTCCGTCAATTACGGACGTAATTAGTGTGTGTGCACATACCCTAAGACCGTGTGCAGGGAGGGAGCTGCCTAAAATTAGAGCAGGGAATGATCCTGTGAACATAGAGGAGAGTGGCAGTATGCAAACAGCGGAGATGCTTTGGAGGAAGGGGGGGGATGCAACTGTCTCCTCAGATGCAGCAGGGGATCATGGGTATGGTGGGTTACAAGACAGGAAACAGACAGCAAGGGATGTAAACAAACAGAAAGAGCAGCAGTGACGATGGAGATCAAATAGAAACTGGTTAGAAGTTTAATAGGGTGTATTAGGGAAGGCAAACCAAGGCTGGGGGACACTTGTTAGAATTTTTTTTTCCTGGACAACCCCTTAAGGCTATGTTCACACGGAGTATTTTGCAGGCAGAATTTCTGCCTCAAAATTCTGTTTGGAAGTTTGAGGCAGATTTTCCTCTCCCTGCACGCCGATTTTCGCGGCATTTTTCGCGGTGTGAACATAGCCTTAAACTCTCATCATCCCATGGTAGGTAACATTTTGTATTAAAATTTGTATTTGAGGACAATTTGAATGGAAGAAATTGCTTGAATTGCATAATGCAGCCAGACATGTAAAGAAGTATTAGAGATTGGGTTGATATTGATAACTTCATGATTGTTTATCGTTGTGCTACACTTAATCAGGCTACTAATTCCATGAATAGTAACCAAAGATTTGTAAGTCTGTAGGAAAAAGGTTGTGATTTTGATTGAATTACCAATTTAAATAAGAAGGGTGGTTATGTGCTTTGTAAAAAATGTTTACAGTGTCTAATTACTGGAACATACAGTGAGGCCAGATTAAAATGAGCGTGTGCGTTTTGCTCCGTGTGTCATCACAATATGATGCGCGGCTCCGTGATTTTCGCGCAGCCGCCATCATTATGACACTCTGTTTGTATGTTTGTAAACAGAAAAGCACGTGGTGCTTTTCTGTTTTCAATCATACTTTTTACTGCTGTTGCGCGAATCACGCGCGTCCCACAGAAGTGCTTCCGTGTGGCGTGCGTGATTTTCACACACCCATTGACTTCAATGGGTGCGTGATGCGCGAAAAATGCACAAATATAGGACATGTCGTGAGTTTTACACAGCGGACACACGCTGCATAAAAATCACTGACAGTATGACTAACATAGGTCCGTGCGAGGCGCGTGAAAATCACACGCGTTGCACGGACGTATTTTACGTTCGTCTGAATAAGCCCTGAGGTCTAGAACTATTTGGACAGTGGATTACTTTTGGTCCCTTGAAAAAGAGGCAGCTACAAATTAAAGAGCTGGAATTCCTAAACCCCTACTCAAATTAGGATGTAAATACCCTAAAATTAAAGCTGAGATTCTGCACTTTAAGCCCATATTGATTATATAACTGTATATTCAATATGTTTTGGTTAATAGCTAAAATGCCAAAACTTGTATCACTGTCCAAATAATTCTGGACCTAACTGTATGGAGAACTGAACTCTATTACATTATGTACAGTCTCCAGTAGCATTAGTTATAAGCAAATTTGCGCAGTGACATAAAACTTAATGGAATAAAACAAAAATAATTGGACTCGCTTCCGTCCTTACCATGTGTGGGCTCAAATGGATCTGGCAGCAACCCAGCCTTCTCCTCTGAACAAACTATTATATAAGCTGGGATGATAAGCTACTCTTTGTGCTGAGGAACTCACTTTAGGCCTCATGCACACAAATGTGTTTTTACGTCCGCAATTCATCCGCAAAGATGCAGATAAATTGCGGACCCATTCATTTCTAAGGGCCCATTGTCATGAACAAATACACAGTAAACAGTGAGGTCCCTGTTCTTCCCAAACCTCTGTCCCTACCTACTTGTACGACCCGACCTAAACGACGGCGCACAACTGGTCGGCGTTCCCTATACTGGTACAAGTGAAACTAACAAACGGATAAGTCAGAGACAGTACGAAATAACAAAGGGTCATCTGGGGAGACACGGAGGGAGAGGCAGGGCATTTGTGCTGCGGACAAGTCTGGGAGCAAAAGGTGAAGTCAGGCAGGCAGGGTCAAACCAGTAGAGTGCGGAAAAAACAAAAGTCAGAAGGCAAAGAAAAGTCAAGAGTGAAGCCGAGGTCAGGTCACAGGAAGTCAAAATGCAAGTAGCTCAGGGGAGTCTGAAACAAGGGAAAGCACCAGGCAAGGAAACTCTAATTACAGACAACGGCCTGCTATCCCAGGCTGAACTAAATAAGGAGAGGGCGGGAGCTCAGAAACATCAGCAAGGCTTTGATTGGCCTGACGCTCCTGAGCTCCTATTGGCTGCAGACTGCCTCAGTCTGCCAGGCCGGGCGACGCCCGAGCGAGTAACTCTCGCTGTCCTGGAGACCGAGGGAGCCGCAGGCAGAGTGTATGTGACACCCATGCACACGACTGTGGTTTCTACAGTCCGTGCATTGGCCAAGAGCCTGGACTGCAAAAACATGGGACAAGTTATTATACGGTCCGGATTTGCAGTCCGGGCTCATTGAAATCAATGTGTGCACAGTCCGTAAATTTGCAGACGTCCCGCAGATGACACCCTGGTCGTGTGCATGAGGCCTTAGGAAGATCCCAATAACATGCTCTCAATTAAGAAATTTAACAGCTGGGGCAAAGAACAGCCCATATAGAAACCAAAATAATAGACTTTGCAGAATGGCACAATGCCCTTCTTCACCTCAGCTTATCCACAGAAGATGAAATGGCAGAGCTTTCAGACTTTAATCTTAACCTGGAGGAGAGGTCCAGGAGAAACAACATTTACAGGGATTCCAGTGGCTCTAATGCCAGATTAGTTGACGCCACTTCTGAAAGACCCGATGAACACCATGTTACTTGAAACCATGGCTTTAAATTTCAGTATATACTGCATACACAGAACCCCCGAACCCAAGAACATTGCAACTAATCTGTCTCAAGACACCCTGGTAAGAATCCCCTTTTTTCATATAAAATATGCCTTCCTGAGAGAACATAGGAAGGGGAGTGTAATAAGAAACTGTTTTAAAGAAGTGACAAAGACAAAAGTTTTAACCAGTCATAAACTTCATGAAAAGAGAATACAACTTTTGCATACAACAATTCCATACTGGTGGAGCTTTCCGATCATGTAAGAGGTCTCCATCATGTTTTGTTCAGTAGTGGACTCCACTTTCATAGGGATTTTTCCACCATTAGAAGTGATGGCATATCGCTGGGATATGCCATCACTTCAAAAAGAAAAAAACAAAAAATATTTTCCAAAACATACCAGGCACTCTTTGGGATAAGAATAATTTTGTATACATTTTTATTTAATTCCATATAAAAATATATTTTAAAGATTTTTCATATATAAATATATCTCTTTCCTCTTTTATCCATAATATAAAGATTTTTTATAGGAAAAGAAAAGGGTTTGAGAAAACACATTTGTTTCAAACTAGATGTACATAATTTAAAAAAATGTCTCCTGGCCATGATACCAACACAGACTTTTATAACATTACTTCCATTAATTTATCCCCCTGTAAACACAATGACATGTCATGATGAGATATCTAGGTAATAGGTGTTCTATACATAAGCCATAATCAGACCCATATAAGAGATTAGCTATAAGAACCGGTTCTGGAGATTTTTTATCCAGACACCATTGGTCTCCGTTCACACTTGCGCTTTTTTCTTTTTACTCCTTTTCTAATTTTGGTCCGAAACCAACAGAGACAGTTCCTCTTATATGATAGCAATGCAATTGTATATAAGGAGTTAAATATTCATCTTTAAATCTTCCTATACTCGGGGGCAGCCGAGATTTCACCCAAAGGTGAGCAAATTTAAGCAATCAGGATACCAACTCAGACTTTTATAACATTACTTCCATTAATTTATCCCCCTCTAAACACAATGACATGTCATGATGAGATATCTAGGGAATATGTGTTCTATACACAAGCCATAATCAGACCCATACAAGAAATTAGCTATAAGAACCGGTTCTAAAGATTTTTTATCCAGACACCATTGGTCTCCGTTCACACTTGCGCTTTTTTCTTTTTCTCCTTCTCTTTCTTTTTCCTCCTTTTCTAATTTTGATCCGAAACCAACAGCGACAGTTCCTCTTGTATGATGATAGTGCAATTATATATAGGGAGTTAAATATTCATCTTTAAATCTTCCTATAGTCGGGGGCAGCCGAGATTTCACCCAAAGGTGAGCAAATTTAAGCAATGGAGCACGCTCCTACATTTAAGAGTCGGAATCCTGCTATGCTGGTATCCACGTTAAATTTTTATTCAGACACCATTGGTCTCAGTTCACACTTGCATTTTTTGCTTTTTCCTCCTTCTTTTAGAATTTTGGTCCGAAACCAACAGGAGCAATTCCTCTTATATAATAGCCATGCAAATATAGATAAAGAGTTGAATACTCATCTTTATGTTGATCTCGCAACTCAAGGTGGACTGAAAGTTCACTCTTTTTCACTATGTTTCTCCTCCTGGAGCAATTTTAGAGTGAAGGCAGATTTTAGAAATATATCAATCGGGTTTTTCACCCCTTCAATCTCATCATTGGCAGATCACAATTCCCACATGGAAGGTTCTCCTTATATCCACTCCATCCACGGTCAATCCTTATGTTGAATAGCTTGGATCTTCCTATACTCGGGGGCAGCCGAGGTTTCACCCAAGGTGAGCAAATTATAGCAATGGAACACACTCCTCATTGGAGAGTCGGTATCGTAATATGCTGGTATCCACGTTGGTTTTTTCTGGCAACACTGGAGACTGCAAGACGAGGCAAGGTTGACGTCACTACCTGCCAGGTGTAGACTAATTGATCAGCTGACATGTTTCATCCCAAACCGGGATTTCCTCAGAGCCATTTCGTGAGTTCAGTAAAGTCTGGCATCTTTATAGTGCCAAATTTAAAGGGAACTGGACGCATATGTAAAAATATTACATTAAGTACTCATAGAATCCAATGATTCAAATCCAAAACGTCCAATTATACACATGTTTTATCCATATTTATAGATTCCCCTCAGTATTTCATCATACATTTCTATCCGGGAATATACATATATATATATATATATA
The DNA here is from genome assembly GCF_050947455.1 of Rhinoderma darwinii. Lineage (NCBI taxonomy): Eukaryota > Metazoa > Chordata > Amphibia > Anura > Rhinodermatidae > Rhinoderma > Rhinoderma darwinii. The sequence continues at coordinate 239,415,864 of NC_134691.1, forward strand.
TATATATATAAAATACCAAAACATATACACACAGTACATTGCAAGTAAATTCCCATTTTTTTTAATTAAGAAAAATTCATTTATCCCTAACAAACCCATTAGTGATCAGCAGTGTCTATAATAAATAAAATATAACAGAAAATTATATGAATAATAAATAAGAAAAAAAATAAAAATAAATAAAATAAAATAAATCAAAAATCCAAAATATTAAATAAATGAAATAATTATGAGAGATCCATGTTGCATTTCAGATGGTATAACACTAATTTGACGCTGCACCTGTCAACGGACTGTCCATAAAGCATTAAGCCCATAAAGTACCTATTTATTACAGTAATATGATAGTGTCCCGCTAATTTTTATCTGCCGAAAATCAGGCAAGGCATCCTCTGTACCCGGGTGACAGGGAGTGGGTCCAACCCCGAGAATATTTCCGGAGGGACCGAGTCCCCATCACCCAGGGACAGAGAACATCCATAGGACCTATCAATTTATCCCGAGAAAAAAAGTATTCATAAAAGGAAAATTAGTTTGCTGGTTGGTGCGTGGAAAAATCACGGGACGCTGTTACACAGCCGGCCCATAAGGATCCACGCAACCCCCACCCAAATGCCAAACCGACAAGATCACTTCCAAAACATAAAGGGATATAAAACAGGCTTTCCCAAATTAGGGCAAAAACGTTTCCGGAATCCAAGGATTTTAATGTCTGTCTCCGAAGGGCAGGGAGCGGGTCCACAACAGATAAAAATCTGTAGGGACCCAGTCCCCACCACTCGGAGGCAGAAAATCATAACAGTTAGTTCTTTATTCATCCCATAAGTCTATTCCCTCCTATTTTCAAGGAGTGAAAAAATATATTTACTTAGATTGGGTCGAATCAAACCATTTGAGAATAGGTCACAAGGTAATCAATCCATTAGAGGTATCCAAAAGACGGGCAATCATATTACACCACAAAGACGCAACCACCAATGAATAGAAGGGGATTATTAATTCAGCATGTCATAAAAACATATTAAATTTTATTTCATTGTTAAGACCTCTAGGCCAGGAGACATTTTTTTAAATTATGTACATCTAGTTTGAAACAAATGTGTTTTCTCAAACCCTTTTCTTTTCCTATAAAAAATCTTTGTATTATGGATAAGAGGAAAGAGATATATTTATATATGAAAAATCTTTAAAATATATTTTTATATGGAATTTAATAAAAATGTATACAAAATTATTCTTATCCCAAAGAGTGCCTGGTATGTTTTGGAAAATATTTTTTGTTTTTTTCCTTTTGAATTATTGCTCTCCGAAACGGCACCGTGCTATATATGGATTGCATATTTTGGGATTTCTATTAGGTATGGTTTATAACCATTTTTTGTGTTTAGCTCATATGCCATCACTTCCTGATCGCTAGCGTTTCAAATTTTAGAACTAATCTAATCCTAAGAATGAAAGAGCCACGGAGATAGTTAAGCAGTGCAGCTCCTTCACAGATTTTCCATGCACAGTGACACTCCTATCCACCCATTGTGCAGCGAACTGGAAAACAGCACCATTAACTTCAATTGAGCTGTATTGTGGTTCCCTGCAAAGTCTGTGGACCGAAGCACCAAACCACTGTGCAGGGAAAAAGGCAAAGAATTTCCTGCCCCTTCTTTCAGTTGCTTGGCAGGTTCCCAAAGGTTGGATCCCAACAATCATGGTGATGGCAGATCTTAGTGAAATGCTTCCTATAGCCTTTTGTATTTTCACCACAAAGAAACGCCTGGGAATCAGACATGATAGGGAAACATTTTTCCCTGTGGTGGATGACTTTTCAGCTGACAGGTAGCAGAGTTACATGAAGGGGAATTATTTTTCATTGAGGTCTAGTTTCTATTGCAGCGCAGGGAAGAAAACAGAAGTCGCTGGAGGTGAGGTAAAGTTTTTTTTATTCTTCACATTACTAACCTTATTTTTTTTTCGTTTTGCAGGTTCCGCAGGACTGTTTGGACTACGTCGTAGATTCGTTGGCCTAATGCGATGATCTACGGTTTTTTAAAATAAAATGGTAAAAGAGGGTTGTGTGTGGGAGTTCTTATTTCAATAAAAAATATTTTCTTATGTGTCTGTGTTTTTTTAATACTTTATTAGCTCCTTGGTAATGGCAGTAGTCTGATTGACAGCGTCCATTACTAAGGCGGGGCTTAGTGTGAGCCAGTAAAAAGGCTGCAACTAACCCCCCATTATTACCCCGGTACCCACCCCCCCGGGGGTGCTGTAAAGAGCCGGGTACGATCCAGTACCCGACCATCTGTAGTGACGGGCGGACACTAGGGCGGCTGCAGGCTGGTATTATAAGGCTGGGAAAGGCCAAAAACAGTGCCCCCCCCCCTGGTAATGCTGCCTGCTGCTATATTGTATCTGGCTGGTTATGAAAATGGGGGGGAAGTAATGTCATTTTCTTCATTTATTTATTTATTTTTTTTTAAACGATGTGGGGTCCCCCCCCATTTTTCATAACCAGTCAGATACAACACAGCAGCAGCAGCCTAGCATTACCAGGGTGAGAAGGGCCACAGTTTTTGGCCCTTTCCAGCCTCATAATACCAACCTGCGGCCGCTCCAGTGTCCGCCCATCACTACAGATGGTTGGATACTGGATCGTACTCGGCTCTTCGCAGCACCCCTGATGGCAGTGCGTACCAGGGAAATAATGGGGGGTTAGTTGCAGCCTTTTTACTGGCAAACACCAAGCCCCACCTTAGTAATGGACAATCAGACTACTGCCATTACTAAGGTGCTATTAAAGTATTAAAGAAAACACAGACACATAAGAAAATATTTTTTTATTGAAATAAGGACTTCCCCACAAATCCTCTTTCAAAACCGTAGATCATCGCAGTAGTCCAACGAATCTACGACGTAGTCAAAACAGTCCAGCGGAACCTGAAAAACAAAAAAATAAAGTTAGTAATATGAAAAATAAAAAATCTTATACTCACCTTCAGCGACTTCTGTCATTCTGACATCAATGAACTTCTGAAACGTCATATATTACAAATTAAAAGGGTTTTCCCCACAAACACAGGATAGGGGATACATGTGTGATCGCTTGGGTCCGACCACTGGGGCCCCCAGTAATGAGAACTGGGGACCGAAAGTGGCCAGCGCTCCATTCATTTATAGGGACTTAGGGGACCGCTGTCTCCGGCAGCTCCATAAAAAATAATGAAGCAAAGGTCAAGCAAGTGCACTAGCACTCTATTCTCATGGAGCACTTCGGGGGAATTTCAGTCCTCCAATCTCATCGCTGAGGGTCCCAGTGGTCAGACCCCCAGCGATCACATGTATCCCCTATTCTGTGGATAGGGGATACATGTGCTTGTGGGAAAACCCCTTTAAAGGGGTTTTGCAATCCCTAAAAATTGATGGCCTATTCTCAGGATAGGCCATCAATAGCTGATGGGTCGGGGTCCGACTACCGGGACCCCCGCCAATCAACTGTTTTGAAGGGGGTGCAGCGCTCGTATGAGCACTGCTTCCCCTTCGTTTTTTTTGCTCTGCACCTCCTTCAAAAATACTGTTCAGTGGAGCTCCTGGTAGTCAGACCCCAACCCATAATCTTTTGATGGCCTATCCTGAGGATAGGTCATGAATTTTTAGGTACTGAATAACCCCTACTCCATACGGAGCATCCATTTAGGCATTTTTATATTTATAGTGTAGCTAAACAGTAAACAAACTTCTGACATGTCATAGTGACATGTTAGAAGTTTGGATTGGTGGGGTTCGTTCACTGAGACCCCCACCAATCTCTAAAACGCAGCTGAAGCGCTCGTGTGAGCGCTCAGCCGCTTCATGTCTGTTCGGCTTTTTCCGGAAAGCCGATGTATCAGAGTACGGCCTCATAGACTTTACATTGAGCTCGAACTCCGATACATTGATAAAGCCGAATAGACACGAAGCGGCTGAGCGCTATGACATGTCAGAAGTTTGTTTAACGTTTAGCTACACTATAAAAAGTATGTGCCTGGAGACACTAGTGTTTCTAAAATCATAAAATAATGTCATACCTGGGTGCAGGTATTACGTCGTTGGGGGGGCGTGGCTGGCGACAGGGAGTGTCCGGGGGGCCGCGGAACCCAGCGGGATATTTTTCAGTACAACAATGGATAGTTCAGTACAACACTGTTCATTAGACCCCCTTGCTGTGCTGGGGGAGAGAATTCTAGCTGGGGTGGCGGAGTATTTAAACTAGGGCTGAGGGGGAGGTCAATGTAGAAAATAATGGGGTAGTTAGTTTAGAGAGGGGTCAGACTATATTGGTGGGGGGAGAAACAAACTGTGGGGATAGGACTAGACAACAGGATAAGGAGATCCTTTTCGTTACAAAACAGCAATGAAAATAAAAATGCCCAAATAATGAAAAATAATCACATTTCTTACAATTAAAGTGAAACAGTTAAAGGCAAGTTAAAGTCTATATTCACAAATGCCAGAAGTCTAGCAAGCAAAATGGGGGAGCTGGAGGCCTTGGTACTGGAAATAAATATAGATATAGTTGGTGTTGCTGAAACATGGCTAGACTCTTCACATGACTGGGCTGTAAATCTACAGGGTTTTACACTGTTTCGGAAAGACAGGGCGAATAGGAAAGGTGGTGGTGTATGTCTGTATGTGAGAAGTGATATGAAGGTGAGTGCGAAAGAGACATTAGAGGGTGAAGATTGTGAGGAGGTTGAAACATTGTGGGTGGAATTACAAAGGGAGGTAAACACTGAAAAAATTACTTTTGCTGTAATTTATAAACCCCCCAATATAACTGAGGAGATGGAATTTCAGCTATATAAACAGATGGAGCGGGTTGCACAGGCGCGTACAGTAGTGATAATGGGAGATTTTAATTACCGGGATATTAATTGGTGTCATGGTTCGACTTCAACTGCAAAGGGGAGACATTTCCTCAACCTGTTGCAGGAAAATGTTATGGGCCAGTTTGTGGAAGACCCGACTAGTGGTGAAGCTCTGCTGGATCTGGTCATTTCTGATAATACAGAGCTTGTTGGGAACGTCAATGTTCGTGAAAACCTCGGTAACAGTGATCATAATATAGTTATATTTTACTGTAAAAAACAAACACAGGCTGGGAGGGTAAAAACATTTAATTTTAAGAAGGCCAATTTCCCCAGGTTGAGGACTGCAATTCAGGATATAGACTGGGAAGAACTAATGTCAAATAATGGTACAAATGATAAATGGGAGATTTTCAAATCTACTTTGGGTAATTATAGCGCAAAATTTATTCCTATAGGTAACAAGTATAAACTACTAAAATTAAACTCCACATGGCTTACACCTTCTGTAAAAAGGGCAATACATGACAAAAAAAGGGCATTTGAAAAACACAAATCTGAGGGTACCGCTGTAGCCTTCGTAAATTATAAAGAGCTTAATAAAATCTGTAAAAAGGTAATAAAATCAGCAAAAATACAAAATGAAAGGCAGATGGCCAAGGATAGTAAAACAAATCTCCAAAAATTCTTCAAGTATATAAATGCAAAAAAGCCAAGGTTTGCACTGGTAGGACCCCTACATAGTGGTAATGGGGAGCTGGTCACAGGGGATCAAGAGGAGGCAGAGTTACTAAATGGGTTCTTTAGCTCTCTATATACAACAGAAGAAAGAGAAGCTGATGTAGCCACTGCCAGTGCCGTTAATATATCAGTTGATATACTGAATTGGATGAATGTAGAGATGGTCCAAGCTAAATTAAACAAAATAAATGTACACAAGGCCCCGGGACCAGATGGGTTACACCCTAGAGTTCTTAAAGAGCTTAGTTCAGTTATTAATGTAAAGTTATGCATCTGGGTACCAACAACCTGCATGCATCATATGTCCTAGGGGGAGCTACACTGGGGGAGTCACTTACATAGTTACATAGTTACATACATAGTTACATAGTTTGTACGGTTGAAAAAAGACACATGTCCATCAAGTTCAACCAAGGGATGGGAAAGGGGAAGTGGGATGGGAAAGGGGAAGTAAAAAATTTCTACACATAGCAGTTAATATTTTTTTGTTCTAGGAAATTATCTAAGCCTTTTTTAAAGCCATCTACTGTCCCTGCTGCGACCAGCTCCTGCGGTAGACTATTCCATAAATTCACAGTTCTCACAGTAAATAAGGCTTGTCGCCTCTGCAGGTTGAACCTAGAAAGGATGCCCTGGAGTTGGAAAAAATACAAAGAAGAGCAACGAAGCTAATAAGGGGCATGGAGAATCTAAGTTATGAGGAAAGATTAAAATAATTAAACCTATTTAGCCTTGGAAAAAAAAAGACGACTAAGGGGGGACATGATTAACTTATATACTAATGGCACATACAAAAAATATGGTGAAATCCTATTCCATGTAAAACCCCCTCAAAAAACAAGGGGGCACTCCCTCCGTCTGGAAAAAAAAAGGTTCAACCTGCAGAGGCGACAAGCCTGCTTTACTATGAGAACTGTGAATCTATGGAATAGTCTACCACAGGAGCTGGTCACAGCAGGGACAGTAGATGGCTTTAAAAAAGGCTTAGATAATTTCCTAGAACAAAAAAATATAAGCTCTTATGTGTAGAATTGTTTTACTTCCCTCTCCCCATCCCTTGGTTGAACTTGATGAACATGTGTCTTTTTTCAACCGTACGAACTATGTAACCATGTAACTATGTAACGTGTATATATATATATATATGTATATATATATATATATATATATATATATATATATATATGTAGATATATATATATATATATATATATATACTTACACACATATATATATATATACAAACACATAATATAGATAAATATATTTGAAAAAATTACAAAAAAAGTGTTTTCTTTCTAATTTTTTGTGATTTGTCTGCTCATAATAAAAATTACAAACTTGAAATTAAACTAATCCAGAAAATGAAAGCCTCATAAGTCTTGTAAAAAAAACGAATTAAAAATAGTTGTGATATTCAAAGCGGTTGCAAAGATATTATCATTCAAAAAAGTACATATCCGAAATGGAAAAATTTGACATGGACACAGGGGCATCAATGACCCTTGGTCATGAAAGGGTTAAAGAAGAATATATAAAATTAAACTAATAGAGAATTATATTTTACCTTAGTTCCTGTTGTTGGAACCAGTCCGACAGCTCCCATATATGTACTTCCAATTGTTTTGATTTTTTCAATGTCTCTGTAGCATTCCTTTTCCATGAGCTGTATGAAAGCAAATCTAATTAACATTAAAAAACCAAGACTAAAAGCTTAAATACCTCGTTCTTTGTAGATTAAACTCATAGCTATACTCACATATATGAACACACATACTAGCTGGCATCTATCTGCCTGTCTGTCTATCTGTTCCTTACAGGTTTAAAAAAACATTCTTGATCTGATCAGCATTTGAGATTTTACGACATTCACCGCTCAGTCATAACATTAAAACCACAGACAGGTAAAGAAAGTAACATTGATTATCCCATTACAATGGCAAGTGAACAGTCAATTGTTGGAGTTGATGTATTGGAAGCAGAAAAAATAGCCAAGCTTTAGGATCTGAGTGACGTTGACAAGGGCCAAATTGTGATAGCTGGGTGACTAGACTCAATGCAGCACCAAAACAACAGGTCTTGTTCCTGGGATGCAGTGGTTAGTGCCTGCCTAAGTTGTCCAGGGAAGAACAACTAGTAAGTGGCAAGACGGTCATGGGTGCCGAAGGCTCACTGATGTGTGTGGGGAGCAAAGGCTAGTGCATCTAGTCCGATCCCCCAGAAGAGCTGACAAAGTTAATGCTGGCTATGATAGATAGGTTTTAGAATGCACAGTGCATCACAGCTTGTTGTGTTTGTGGCTGCGTAGCTGCAAACTGTTCAGGGTGCCCATGCTGACCCCTGTCCATTGTAGAAAGTGCCTACAATGGACAAGTGAGCCTCAAAACTGGACCGCAAAGCATTGGAAGAAGGTCTCTTGGTCTGATGAATCACATTTTTTTTTTTACATCATGTGAAAGGCCAGGTGCGTATGTACCTGGGTGTAAAATGGCACTAGGATAAACTATGTTCAGATGGCAAGCTGGCGGAGTCAATGTGTTGCTCTGGGGAAAGTTCTGCAGGGAAACCTTGGGTCCTGGCATTCAAGTGGATGTTACTTTGACACGTACCCAATAGCGGATCCCCATAGGTCAGTTTAGAATCGTCGTCCGGGGTCTGAGGCTCTGGGGGGCCCTTGGCTGCCCAAAGAATAAAACTACAACATGAATTGTGGCAAAAAAACTCAACAAATCTGTTTTGTGTATGGGGCAAAAAGCCCCCTGTGATAAGGGCTGGAAGGGCCTTACATAGTACTCAATTGTATCTGCGTCCTTTGGACACGGATACAGTTGACAGCGCTGGCGAGGCAAGGGAACCATCGGTTCTCTTCCCCACCATTCGGCAATTTTTTGTGATGTAGACAGCGCGATTACGTCATCACGCCACGTGCGTCGCTCTCCTAGATGAGGCCTGGTTGGCACTATCTACAGGCGGTTGCTGGATGGGGCCTGGTTGGCACTCCCTATCTATGGTACTAATATATTAGGGGCCCAGTGAATGGTACTGCTATATTCAGGGGTGCAAAGGTATGGTAATAGTATATTCAGGGCACCGTGTATGGTACTATTATATTCAGGGGCACCGTGTATGGTACTATTATATTCAGGGGCCCAGTGTATAGTACTATTATATTCAGGGGTGCAGTGTATGGCACTATTATATTTAGGGGTGCAGTGTATGGTGCTATTATATTTAGGGGCATAGTGTGTAGCACCATGGAAATTTTTTCTTCGTTTATAGGTGCGTAAATGTTGGAAAAGTGAGGATCTGAAGACATCAGTGTCAAATTCTGCAAAAATGGGTCATGGCCGGGAGAAGTCGTCATGAGGTCTGGACCAAATAGAGAAGTAAACAGAAAAATAATGACTATAATCTGAGATGTCACCTGTGTGTCACTAGATTTATAGAGAATCTGTCACCTCTCCTGACATGTCTATTATAAAAAATCCTTGTATTCCACAAAAAGTCTTTGTGTAGTCCTTGAGTAATAGACAAATGGGTGTTAGCATTGCCCTTGTCAGGAGGATGTGTCCCTACACAGTGTGATACGGTCAGCGATAGTTGGAGACTCTAATTATGTAGGGACACAGCACTTTAACACCTATTTTTCAATGCTAGCACAGCAATGCTAGCACACTGAGCAGCAGGGCGGCGGTGGTGGTGAAGGGAGGCCCAAGTTTTTTGGTAAACAGTCCAGGGCCTAAGGTCTACTTAATCCGCCACTGCACATACCACCTAACTAAACATTGCTGCAGACCAGGCACATCCCACACATTATTAGACAGGTGTTTTAATGTTATTACTGAAGTGTGCAATAGGATGGTAATTAAACATAAAATGAGAGTGCTGGTCTGGGAGAATATTTCTGCAAATTGGTTCATAATTAGCTTAAACTAGATCTGTGAGTAAAATAAACGCTTATACACCAGTTGCTGTGTCTCAGGAGAGAGAAGGGCAGGAGGAGGTGGGGATAGCTGGGGGCAGCACTGTCCTCATATACATTGCAGACTCAAAAGCATATGTCCGCTGTTTTTTATCTATTAGGCAAATGGCACAATTCCGTTTGGCATAATAACTCAGTGGACCAGATCTAATTTAAGGTCAGAGGAAAGAGAGAATCGTCATTAATGAAACATATTGGAGTATGGTAAGTAGTTGGCTACTATAGTGGTCAGTATTAGACTTTGGATTTGATATTTTTAATATATTGCTTAACCTCCTACCTGCACAGCACTGTAAATGTACAGTGCAGAAATGGTGCAGGCTAAAGAGCAGTGCCTACGGCATCATACCCTGCTGAAAGGGCCGGGATCGTAAATAGTTCTGATCCTGTCCTTTAACTCCTTAGATACCATGGAACCTAACTGATTTTACAGAGGAAGAGAGCTCTCTCTTTAAACTCATCAGCGCCACTGCGACACAATCGCAGAATGGCGATGGATTGCCAGAGGATGGCATGTTCACGTCCCTTAGTGGTACTAAAAAAAATGTAGACTCAAAAAAAAAAATGCATTATTATTGAAAAAATTGAAAACAAAAATATTAAACACAACTGGTATAGCCGCAACTCGTACTATAAAATTACCACATTATTAATCCCGCACAGAGAACAATGTAAAAAATAAACGAAAAAAAAATTGTCAAAAATTGTTGGTTATCCCTCCTCCCAAAAAAGAGAAATAAAAGTTAATCAATGAGTCCCAAACAATAAAAACCACAACCCTCATTAAGCCCTCATTAAAGGAACAGTGTCATCACAAAATATTTTTTTATATGTTAAAGATGTTAGTGCTTTATTAAAAACGTTTATATTCATTTGTGTGTTTGTGTTTTACTTTTTCTTATTTTTACACTTTTTCTTCCCTATGGGGGCTGCCATTTTTTGTTCCATTTCTGTGTGTGTCGATTAACGACACATACAGACATGGAATACGGCAGCCACAGTCCCATAGGGACTGCGAACGGCTCCCGTCCCATTGACTTCAGTGTACGGCGTCTGTGTGGGAACTGCGCATGCGCCGCTCCCACACAGTCCAATTCGAAATTGGCGCCGTCCGGCGCCATTTTCCTGTGGACCGGAAGTCGCGGCCGGACAGTAATATTACTACTTCCGGTCGCGGCTTCCGGATTTGTGCACTTGGACCAGCGGCAGCAAACGGAGCGGACGGGCCGGAGGGAGCCGCGGCGGCAGGAGCAGGTAAGAGATTTCAATGTATGTTCGTGTTTTTGTGTGTTTACTACTGTATGTAAACCTACTACACTGTGTGTTAGCTCAAAAAATGGCAACACACAGTGTAGGAGGTTACACCGTTCAAACCCCTCGTTTATCCCGGCACTAGCCATGATAAAGGAGGGGGGGATGCTGAGAGCTCACTAGAGCAAGGGCTTTTTACCCAATTTTGCAAAGCTGCAATTTTGGGGATAGCTCCATCTAGTGACCAAAAATGGGTAGTATTATAAATTAGAATTAATTTATAATATTTCCTGACTAGTGAAAAAAATAAATAAAATTTGAACAATGTTTAATCACCCACACACTAAATGTTTAATTTAAAAAAACAAACATGTTTTTCTGGCAACACATTGCCTTTAAGCTTGTGTTCTTATTGTGCAAAAGTAGTAAAATATAAAAGAAACAATATAAATTTGCTATCGCCCTAATCTTAACGACCCGCAGAATAAAATGATTATAATTTATACTGCAGGTAAACGCCGTAAAAACAGATCCCCCAAAACAATTTCGGAATTGCTGTTTTTTTCCATTCACCCTCCCAATTTTTTAATAACTGGAGAAGAAAACAAAAAACGCATGGCGCCACATAGTGCAGATCACCAAACGTAATGGAATAAAACAGAGGAAAGTCAATTTAGCCCACCTCTTGGCGTTGTGCTAGCACAGGCACAACGCTGTTGTAGACTTATAATGAAATAGGTATCATTAGACCGCTGCAGCCAGGTCCTATCCGGTAACTGGAGGTGGTTACCGCTGTAAAGTATTTGCAGGAAGAAAAAATTAGTGGACCATACTGGCAATAAATGTAGAAGCAGTTCCAGTGTTTTGAAATATAAAAATAAATAATTTATTGTAAAAGACTACGCGTTTCAACTTGGCCTGATGAAGACACTGGTCCAGCCTTGAAATGCGTAGTCTTTTACAATAAATTATTTATTTATGTATTTCAATACACTGGAACTACTTCTACCTTTATTGCCAGCAGCGCCATTTATGGTCCACCAATTTTTTCTTCCTGTAAATTATTTTTTTAGAAGTTATTCATTGCATTATATGTAACCCAAAATAGTGCCAATAAAAAAAAAATACATCAAAAAGCAAAAAACAAGCATAATGGCCCATGGAATGCGTTAACCCCTTCCCGCTCCTTGACGTACTATTACGTCATGGCAGCTGTATCGTTCGCGCTCCATGACGTAATAGTACGTCTCGGGAGTAACGGCCGTTTCGGCCGTCCTCCTGACACATACAGGAGCTGTGACAGCTGCTGTCTTGTTCAGCAGCTGTCACAGCTCCTACAGCGGGGACCGATCGCTGTGTCCCCGCTGATTAACCCCTTAAAAGCCGCGTTCTATAGAGATCGCTGCTTTTTAGGGGTTAAGCTGCCATCGCCGGCCTGCTACGCGATAGCGGCCGGCGATGGTGACTATGGCAACCGGACACCAAACAATGGTGTCCGGCTATGCCATAGACGGAAGCCTAGTGGGTCCGTCAGTGAGTAGCTGACAGTTCTAATACACTGCACTACGCATGTAGTGCAGTGTATTAGAATAGCTATCAGGGCCTCCTACCCTCATGTCCCCTAGTGGGATAAAGTAATAAAGTAAAAAAAAAGTTAAAAAAAGATGTGTAAAAATAAGAAAATAAAAGATTTAAAAGTATTAAAAGTAAAAATCCCCCTTTTTCCCTTATCAGTCATTTATTATTAATAAAAATATATAAACAAACAAATAAACTATACATAATTGGTATCGCCGCGTCCGTAACGGCCTGAACTACAAAATTATTTCATTATTTATCCCGCACGGTGAACGCCGTAAAATAAAATAATAATAAACCGTACCACAATCACAATTGTTTGGTCACTTCACCTCCCAAAAAATGGAATAAAAAGAGATCAAAAAGTCGCATGTACCTAAAAATGGTACTGATCGAAACTACAGTTCGTTACGCAAAAAATAAGTCCTCGCACGGCTTTATTGATTGAAAAATAAAAACGTTATGGCTCTTAGAATAAGGTAAGACAAAAAGTAAATGATTGTTTACAAAACGTATTTTATTGTGCAAACGCCATAAGACATAAAAAAAAACTATAAACATCTGGTATCGCCGTAATCATATCGCCCCGCAGAATAAAGTGAATATGTCATTTATAGCGCACGGTGAACGCTGTAAAAAAAAATAGAATAAAAAAACAATAGTAGAATTGCTGTTTTTTAGTCACCACGCCACCTAAAAATAGAATAAAAACTGATCAAAAAGCCGCATGCACCCCAAGAAAACTACAATGGATTCCTCAAGGGGTCTAGTTTCCAAATTGGGGTCACTTTTGGGGGGTTCCCAATGTTTTGGCACCACAAGACCTCTTCAAACTGGACATGGTGCCTAATAAAAAAGAGGCCTCAAAATCCACTAGGTGCGCCTTTGCTTCGGAGGCCGGTGCTTCAGTCCATTACCGCACTAGGGCCAAATGTGGGATATTTCTCAAAACTGCAGAATCTGGGCAATACGTATTAACCCCTTCACGACCACCCCACGTAGATTAACGGGTTGCAAAACTGGTCATTGTGCCTGCAGCCCGTTCATCCACGTGTGCTCCTAACAGAGCACACAGACGCTCCCCGCAGCCCGGCATCTCCCAGTACAGGCTGCTACTAGCAGCCTTAGTACTGGGGGAAAACATCGGGTCGGATCACAGCGGTGAGCCGAACCGATTAACCCCTTAATTGCGGCAGTCAATAGTGACCGCCGCATTTAAGTTGTTATAGCAACATCGGCACCCCGCTACGCGATTGCGGGGGCCGATTGTTGCGGGGGGCGATTGCTATGGCAACCGGAAGCCTAACAAAGGCTTCCTATATGCCATTACGTTAGCCGATTAGGCCCCGCCCGGAGGCGGAGCCTGATCGGCTTGCTGTCAGTGAACAACTGACAGTTCTAATACATTGCACTACATGGGTAGTGCAATGTATTAGAACATCAAACAAACAGTTGGACCTTCAAGTCCCCTAGTGGGACTAAAGAAAAGTGTAAAAAAAGTAAAAATAAAAGTTGTAAAAATACAATAAAAGTTTCAAATAATAACACAAAACACAATCGCCCCTTTTCGTTTATCAAATCATTTATTATTGAAAAAAATAATAAAGCCATACATATTTTGTATCGCTGCGACCGTAACGACCTTAACTATAAAAATATTATGTTATTTATTCCGCACAGTGAACGCCGTAAAAAAAAAACTAAAAAATACTGACATAATTGCTATTTTTTGGTCACTTTGTCTTTCAAAAATTGAAATAAAAAGTGATCAAAAAGTCGCATGTATCCAAAAATGGTACCTATAAAAACTATAACTCGTCTCGCTAAAAATAAGCCCTCATACAGCTCCGTCAACGAAAAAATTAAAACCGTTATGGCTCTCACAACTTGGCGACAGAAAAAATCCATTCTCTTTACAAAGGTTATTTTATTGTGCAAAAAGTTGTAAAACATAAAAAAGTTCTATAAATTAGGTATCACCGGAATCGGACTGACCCGTAGAATAAAGGTAACATGTAATTTATAACGCGTGGTGAACGGTGTATAAAAAGAATTTAAAAAATAATGTCAGAATTGCTGTTTTTTGGTCACCTTGCCTCCCAAAAAAAAAAGGATAACATGTGATCGAAAAGTTGCATGTACTCCAAAATGGTACCAATAAAAGCTACAGCTCGTCCCGCAAAAAAAACAGCCCTCATACCACTACGTCTATGAAAAAATAAAATTCGTTAAGGCTCCAATAAGCCAGGAAATAAAAATATGCAGTTGTGCCGGCCCGAGGGAAACATTTCTTCTGTTTCAAGTGGCGAAATATCAAGGCCCCTAAAATTAGGGAACCAGGAAGGGGAGGGCCCAAACATATCTGCTGAAAGCGAGGGTGCCCGTATTATACCAGGACAACACTTCTCAGCAAAATTCCTCAAACTGCAAAGGTGCGGAGTGTGGACCAAAAGGGGGATAAGAAAGGACACAGTTTATCAGTGCGACAGCGGCCTGTGCAGAAAGGATTGTGTCACAGTGTAACACACATCTATGGATTATTTTATTGTTTTTGTTTACCCCATTATTATACCACCTGACTATGCCCCTTATATACTCCGCCCGGCTTACATGTACCCCACATTATAAACGGAAACACCAGTAAGACTCAATTCAAGACTACTACAAGCAAAATCCACACTCCAAAAGCCAAATGGCGCTACCTCCCTTCTGAACCCTACAGTGTGCCCAAACAGCAGTTTACTTCCACATATATGGCATCGCCATACCCGGGAGAACCCTTTTAACAATTTTTGGGGTGTGTGTCTCCAGTGGCACAAGCTGGGCGCCACATATTGGCATATCTATAGAAAAAATCCCATTTTCACTCTGCAACATCGAGTGCACACCAATTTCTGCCAATCACCTGTGGTGTTAATATGCTCACTACACCCCTAAGTGAATACTTTGAGGGGTGTAGTTTCCAAAATGGGGTCACTTCAGGGGGGGATCCACTGTTTTGGTCCCACAGGGACTTTGCAAATGCGACATAGCGCCCAGAAACCAATCCAGCAAAATTTGTACTCCAAAAGCCAAATGGCGCTCCTTCCCTTCTGAGCCCTACTCTGTGCCCAAACAGCCGTTTATGACCACATATGTGATATTGCCGTACACAGGAGAAGTTGCTTTACAAGTGTTGTGGTGCTTTTTTTCATTTATTTGTTGAGAAAATGAAACATTTTCAGCTAAAACTACGTCTTATTGAAGAAAAAGGATTTTTTGTAATTTTCACTGCCCAATTCTAATAAAATCTATGAAACACCTGTGAGGTCAAAATGCTCACTACACCCCTAGATGAATTCCTCAAGGGGTGTAGTTTTGTGAATGGAATCACTTTTGGGGAGTTTCCACTGTACTGACACCTTAGGAGCTTTGCAATAGTGACATGGTGTCAAGAAACCAATCCAGCAAAATCTGTGCTCCAAAAGCCAAATGGCGCTCCTTCCCTTCTGAGCCCTACTCTGTGCCCAAACAGCAGTTTATGACCACAAATGGGGTATTTCCGTACTCCAGAGAAGTTGCTTTACAAATGTTGTTTTTTTTTATTCCTTTATTTGTTGAGAAAATGAAAAATTTTGAGCTAAAGCTAAGTCTTATTGGAAAAAAAGGATTTTTTTTATCTTCACTGCCCAATTCTAATAAAATCTATGAAACCCCTGTGGGTTCAAAATGCTCACTACACCCCTAGATGGATTCTTCAAGGGGTGTAGTTTCCTAAATGGAGTCACTTTTTTGGTGTTTTCACTGTTTTGGTCCCTTAGGGGCTTTGCAAATGCGACGTGGTCTCCGCAAACCATTCCTGCTAAATTTGAGCTGCAAAAACCAAATGGCGCTCTTTCCCTTCTAAGCCCTGCCGTGTGTCCAAATAACCGTTTATTACCACATGTGGGGTATTGTTTTACTCGGGAGAAATTGCTTTACAAATGTAGTGGTGCATTTTCTCCTTTTAGCCCTTGTGGAAATTAGAAAAAATTAGCTAAACCTACATTTTCTTTGAAAGAATGTAGATTTTCATTTTCACGGCCTACTTCCAATAATTTCTCCAAAAAACCTGCGGGGTCAAAATGCTCACTATAACCCTAGATAATTTCCTCAAGGGGTATAGTTTCCGAAATGGGGTCACTTTTGTGGGATTTCCACTGTTTTGGCGCCGCAAGAGCCTTTCAGACCCGACATGGTGCCTAAAATATTTTCTAATAAAAAAGGAGGCCCCAAAATCCTCTTGGTGTTCCTTTGTTTCTGAGGCCTGTGCTGCAGTCAATAAGTGCACTAGGGCCACATGTGGGGTATTTCTAAAAACTGCAAAATCTGGGCAATAGATATTGAGTTGTGTTTCTCTGGTAAAACTTTCTGTGTTACAAAAAAAATAGATGAAAAATTAATTTCTGCAACAAAAAAAAAGAAATTTGAAAATTTCACATCTACTTTGCCTTAATTCCTGTGACACATCTAAAGGGTTAAGAAACTTTCTAAATGCTGTTTTGAATACTTTGAGGGGTGAAGTTTTTAAAATGGGGTGACTTATCAAGGGTTTCTAATATATAAGGCCCTAAAATCCACTTCACAACTGAACTGGTCCCTGTAAAAATAGCCTTTTGAAATTTTCTTGAAAATGTGAGAAATTGCTGCTAAAGTTCTATGCCTTGTGATGTCATAGAAAAATAAAAGGATGTTCAAAAAACAATGCCAATCTAAAGTAGACATGCGGGGGATGTTAATTAGCAACAATTTTGTGTGGTATTACCATCTGTCTTACAAGCAGATACATATAAATTTAGAAAAATGCTAATTTTTGCAATTTTGCGCAAAATTTTGGTGTTTTTCACAATTAAATACTTAATGTATCGAGCAAATTTTGCCAGTAACACAAAGTCCAATGTGTCACGAGAAAACAATCTCAGAATCGCTTGGATAGGTAAAAGCATTCCGAAGTTATTACCACATAAAGTGAAAGATGTCAGATTTGAAAAAATTGGCTGCGTCCTTAAGGCCAAAACAGGCTGTGTCCTGAAGGGGTTAATGCAGGCACCTAGTTGTTTTGGAGCATGTAACTGGTCTGGAGGAGGCTGAACTCTTAATGGTTGGTAGGGGATCAAATACTTATTTCTCTGTGCACAATGCAAATAAATATATATAATTTTGACAATGTGATTTTCTGTTTTGTTTTTTTATCTAATCTATCTCTCACTGGTAAAATTAACCTAGCCTAAAAATTCTAGACTGTTCATGTCTTTGACAGTGGGCAACCTTACAAAATCAGCAAGGGATCAAATACTTATTTCCTTCACTGTATGTACTGAGCTTTGTTCTGGTGCTGTATATATGTAATGAGCTTTGTTCTGGAGCTGTATTTATGTACTGAGCTTGGTACTGGGGCTGTTTATGTACTGAGCTTGGTTCCGGAGCTGTATTTATGTACTGAGCTTGGTTCTGGAACTGTATTTATGTACTGAGCTTTGTTCTGGTTCTGTATTTATGTACTGAGTTTTTTTCTGGTGCTGTATATATGTAATGAGCTTGGCTCTGGTGTTGTGTATAGAACTATATTGAACTATATTGCTTGTAAAATGTACAAATGTTTTTATGCTCAAGTTACATAAAAAAAAGTTGTGGAAAAGAAATGACACGTCATTGATTGGTAAAGAAAACAAACATGGCGTGGGGGAAGGAGATGTTGGGGGGGCCAAACTGAATCTTTGCCCCGGGTGCTGGAGAACCTAGCTACGCCTCTGTGTATGTATATATATATATATATATATATACACACTACCGTTCAAAAGTTTAGGGTCTCTTAGAAATTTCCTTATTTTTGAAAGAAAAGCACAGTTTTCTTCAATGAAGATAACATTAAATTAATCAGAAATACACTCTATACATTGTTAATGTGGTAAATGGCTATTCTAGCTGCAAATGTCTGGTTTTTAATGCAATATCTACATAGGTGTATAGAGGCCCATTTCCAGCAACCATCACTCCAGTGTTCTAATGGTACATTGTGTTTGCTAACTGTGTTAGAAGGCTAATGGATGATTAGAAAACACTTGAAAACCCTTGTGCAATTATGTTAGCACCGCTGTAAACAGTTTTGCTGTTTAGAGGTGCTATAAAACTGAACTTCCTTTGAGCTAGTTGAGAATCTGGAGCATTACATTTGTGGGTTCGATTAAACTCTCCAAATGGCTAGAAAAAGAGAGCTTTCATGTGAAACTCGACACTCTATTCTTGTGCTTAGAAATGAAGGCTATTCCATGCGAGAAATTGCCAAGAAACTGAAGATTTTCTACAACGGTGTGTACTACCCCCTTCAGAGGACAGCACAAACAGGCTCTAACCAGAGTAGAAAGAGAAGGGGGAGGCCCCGCTGCACAACTGAGCAACAAGACAAGTACATTAGAGTCTCTAGTTTGAGAAATAGACGCCTCACAGGTCCTCAACTGGCAGCTTCATTAAATAGTACCCGCAAAACGCCAGTGTCAACGTCTGCATTGAAGAGGCGACTCTGGGATGCTGGCCTTCAGGGCAGAGTGGCAAAGAAAAAGCCATATCTGAGACTGGCTAATAAAAGGAAAAGATTAATATGGGCAAAAGCACACAGACATTGGACAGAGGAAGATTGGAAAAAAGTGTTATGGACAGACGAATCGAAGTTTGAAATGTTTGGATCACACAGAAGAACATTTGTGAGACGCAGAACAACTGAAAAGATGCTGGAAGAGTGCCTGACGCCTTCTGTCAAGCATGGTGGAGGTAATGTGATGGTCTGGGGTTGCTTTGGTGCTGGTAAAGTGGGAGATTTGTACAAGGTAAAAGGGATTTTGAATAAGGAAGGCTATCACTCCATTTTGCAACGTCATACCATACCCTGTGGACAGCGCTTGATTGGAGCCAATTTCATCCTACAACAGGACAATGACCCAAAGCACACCTCCAAATTATGCAAGAACTATTTAGGGAAGAAGCAGGCAGCTGGTATTCTATCTGTAATGGAGTGGCCAGCGCAGTCACCAGATCTCAACCCCATAGAGCTGTTGTGGGAGCAGCTTGACCGTATGGTACGCAAGAAGTGCCCATCAACCCAATCCAACTTGTGGGAGGGGCATCTGGAAGCATGGGGTGAAATTTCTCCCGATTACCTCAGCAAATTAACAGCTAGAATGCCAAAGGTTTGCAATGCTGTAATTGCTGCAAATGGAGCATTCTTTGACGAAAGCAAAGTTTGAAGGAGAAAATTATTATTTCAAATAAAAATCATTATTTCTAACCTTGTCAATGTCTTGACTATATTTTCTAGTCATTTTGAAACTCATTTGTTAAATATAAGTGTGAGTTTTCATGGAAAACACAAAATTGTCTGTGTGACCCCAAACTTTTGAACGGTAGTGTATATATACAAACACATATATATACACGCACACACATTTTTTTGGGAGGACATATGTATTGGGGCTATATCCCCTGACGTTTTAAGACCTAAGTGATGCCCCTGGCTGCTAGTGCTGCATTGTTGGGTCACTTTGGAGACCCAGTGATGCAGCTGAAGGCTTCGGGCCGTCGGCCATGAGAAGTTTGGGCGGGGGCCCAAGAAGAACTTTTGCATCGGGGCCCATGAGCATTTAACTACGCCCCTGCTGCAAAAGTAAGGTTGCCACCTGCCTGGTAAATCACTAAAGTATCCATTGAGCTTCACTGCTGACCGGTCGCCCCCCTAAGCGGCAACAAGCTATCTTATGCTTGTTGCCGCTTAGGGGGGCGACCGGTGCTGGGGGGGGGGGGTGACTGGAATTTGTGATTGAGGATCTTGATGCAGATGTGAGCATAGCCTTAAAGTCTCTCTTCAATGTTACTCTCCCACCCGATCTTAACATTGCATGCTGGTTTGTCAGCTAGCTATAACAACCATACAATGCCCAGCGGATATCGTGCACAATTCCTATTTTAACTAATATGAATAGTACATGTGCACAATACTCACAAAGCGTCGTACGGTTGCCACGGCAACCAAACTTCCCAGGGTGCAATCGCATCTCTCCACACTTGATCCTAAGATAGGGCAGGAGTGTAACATTGGAAGGGCCACTTGAAGACTGCGTTCACATCTGCATCAGGAGCCTTAATCACAAATTCCATCACATTAGAAAAAAAACATTGCATGCAGTGCTATTTTTCCCTTCAAAACGTAGGACACCGCAGCGATACCCAACAAAACTCATTATAAGTCAATGGTGTTCGTCTGACACCTTTGGTATCTATTGTGCAATGGATCTGGCAAAGTGTTGTGGCTTTTGTTATAAATGCAAGCCACAATGCAGTGCTGAAATGGGCAACAAAGAAACCTTGTAGATCTTTCAGATTAAACTATATGGCCCTTAGGCTGCCTATACACATTAAACAGCTGTCGGCTGAACGCTTGTTTGGCGGACAGCTATTCCATGCGCCCCCATACACATGCCTGCTGCGATCGGCTGATGCGTGTATGTATTCTCAATACGGAGAGGTGACTAATGGTCCAAGGCTGCTTTGCTTTGCATGAGCTGGATAACTTGTCATAATTGATGGAACCATTAATTGTGCTTTCTATCAGAAAATCCTGAAGAAGAATATCCGCTTGTCAGTTTGTGACCTAAAGCTCAAGCGCAGTTGGGTTATGCAGCAGGACAATGATTTAAAGCACACAAGCAAATCCCCCTCTGAATGTCTC
This sequence comes from Rhinoderma darwinii, assembly GCF_050947455.1. Taxonomy (NCBI): domain Eukaryota; kingdom Metazoa; phylum Chordata; class Amphibia; order Anura; family Rhinodermatidae; genus Rhinoderma; species Rhinoderma darwinii. The sequence continues at coordinate 239,436,991 of NC_134691.1, forward strand.
AAAAGAAACAACATTTTGGAGTGGGTAAAGTCAAAGATCTGACATAAATCTCATATGATGCGACAAGATCTTAAATTGGCGGTTCATGGTCGAAAACCCTTGAATGTAGCCGAATTAAAATAATTCTGCAAAGAAAAGTAGGCAAAAATTCCTCCACAGCGATGTAAAAGACTCATCACAAGTTATTGCAAACATTTGATTGTAGCTGTTAGGATGGGTTCACACGACCTATTTTCAGACGTAAACGAGGCGTATTATGCCTCGTTTTACGTCTGAAAATACGGCGACAATACGTCGGCAAACATCTGCCCATTCATTTGAATGGGTTTGCCGACGTACTGTGCAGACGACCTGTCATTTACGCGTCGTCGTTTGACAGCTGTCAAACTACGACGCGTAAATTGACTGCCTCGGCAAAGAAGTGCAGGGCACTTCTTTGCAATGTAATTTGAGCCGTTCTTCAGTCAATGAAGAGCAGCTCAAGATTACAGGCGTCAAAGACACCTCGCATGATACGAGGAGCAGCATTTACGTCTGAAACGACGCAGCTGTTTTCTCCTGAAAACAGTCTGTCTTTTCAGACGTAAAAGCCTCTCATCGTGTGCACATACCCTTACTGTCAAGGTTGGCCCAACCAGTTAATAGATTTTAGGCCCCATGCACATGACCGTAATTTTGATCCACAATTACAGACTGTAATTGCGGATCAAAATACTTATACATTCATTTCTATGGCCTACAGACACCTTCCCATATATTTCCGGGAAGGTGTCCGGGCCGTAGTAATGATCCTATTTTCATGTCCTATTTTTTTATTTTACGGACCATGCTCCCATACTTTATAATGGGAGCATGATGCGCAAATTTAGGTGACTGTCCATGGCCGGCTGTGCCCATAATCACGGACCGTGATTACAGCTACGGCCGTGTGCAGGTGGCCTTAATGGGGGCAATTACTTTTTTGACATGGGTGAGATAGGTTTTGAATAAATCATTATCCACAAAAAATTAAATAATCATTTCATAATGGCATTTTGCGTTTATTCATGTTGTGTTTATCTTATATTAAAATTAGTTGGATGATTTGAAACATTTAATTGAAACAATTAACAATAATAGAAGAAACCGGTTTAGGGGCAAATACTTTTTCAAAGCAGTATATAAATATATATACATATAAACTTTACATTGGTGTTCAATGGTCAACATATGTTTTGAAGGAACACTCTTGGTAATACGAAACACTGTGTGTAATGCTTAGTACACGGCCTATGGGGGCAGTGCCAGAGCATGGTATTTTCTTTCCTGTTCTTTAAATCCATGGCATGCAACACGATGCACTAGGTATAACACACTATTTTTCCGAGAGTGTATATTTAAGTAATAATATTTAAAAACTGCTGGTTTTCTTCATCTTTGTGAACTGTTTTACACCATTAAATATGTAATACTAAGAAAAAAATTATTAAACTTTATTTATTCTTAAAATGAAAAGAATTATTGCTTACCTCATCAAAATCAGCAATTATTTCATTTAAAAGTCGTAAACATTCCACTCCCATATTATTGCCATCAAGTTCAATGTAAAAATCATTAAAATTAGGAATGGAGGCAAACATAACACCAACTTGTGAATAAGACTGGTAATAAAGATCCTGTGAAGAAAATAAACAAAACTAATAATTTCTGATGTATTGGTTACACAACAACGTAAAAAAAAATGTGCCCACAAAATTTCAACAAAGCACATGAATGTGCAAAATTAGACGGCAGCTAAAAAGTGTATGTTCAGAAATACCAGAAGCAAGCAAAATAGGAGAGCTTTAGGTCTTGGTTCTGGATGAACACAATAATGTAGTTTGTGTTGCTCAAACATGGCTAGACTGTTCACATGAATGAGCTGTAGATCTACAGGGTTAGGGTATGTTCACACGCTTAGCAAAATACGTCTGAAAATACGGAGTTGTTTTCAAGGGAAGACAGATTCTGATATTCAGCCGTTTTTTTAGCCACTCACGTTTTTCGTAGCATTTTTTACAGCCGTTTTTGGAGCTGCTTTTCTATAAAGTCTATGAAAACGGCTGAAGAAGTGACATGCACTTCTTTTTCGGGGCCGTCGGAACAGAACGCCATTTTCCCATCAAATCAATAGGCAGATGTTTGGAGGCGTTCTGCTTCTGATTTTTCCGTGTGAACATACCCTTACAAGTGATACGAGGGTGAGTGTGACAGAGGCCATAGTAAATAACAATTGTAAGGAGGTTGAAATTTTGTGGGTGGAACAGTTTGTAAGAGGGGTGAACATGGCTGGGATAAATAACTGTAGTCTGTGTAACCTGTATCCTGCTGCACTATGCGTATGCTGTAACTGTAGTTTGTTATTACTGTTATCTGTCTGGTTACATTTGTAGAAGGAATATTTTTACTAATGAGTAATTTGACAGATTGTACTGAGCATGCCCAGAAAGCCCAGCATAGCAGACTGAAGAAAGTTCTAGAAAGCAAGGGGAGGAGCAGGAGGCAGAGCTCTGTGCTAGAGGAGCAGGAGGCGGAGCTCTGTGCTAGAGGAGCAGACAAGAGAGTGAAGGGAGAGAGACTGTAGAGAGACTCATGAGAGGAGAGTATAAAGAGACTCAGAGACCCCTGAATGGAAAGTCTGGAAAGAGAGCAGCATTTAGAGAAAACTGCGGAGACTGAGACAGCTACAGGAGTGGCTGAGAACTGCTGGGACTGTCCTCACTGATGTGGCAGGTGGGAGCTGAGGAGACGCCTGTGACTATGATATGTAGAAGAGATATGAGACTGTATATCCCACAGATACTCATTTCATTTCTGAAGTAAAGTTGTGTAAAATCTGCCACCTGCCTGGTTCCTGTGCTCGTATATTGTACTGGATGTGCCACAAGTTTTTGATGAACCCTACTAGATGTGATGCTCTGTTGGATCTGGTAATTTTAACAATGAAGAGTTAAGATGTTGGCAATGTCACTGTTCGTGAAAAGCTCGATAATAGTGACCATAATATAATTTTGTCTAAACTATAAAAAACTAAAACAGGCTAGGAGGGCAGAAACACTTAATTTTAAGAAGGCCAATTTCCCAGGATGAGAGCTGCAATTCAGGATATAGACTAGGAAGAACTAATGTCAAATAGATATACAGAAATAAAATGGGAGTGTTTTAAAATCCACTTTGGGTAATTATGCTGCAAAATGTATTTCTTTAAGTCTAAAAGACTACAAATAATCCCCACATGGCTTACAAACAATTTTGTGTAAATGGACATTTACTTTTCAAACGACTTATACTGATCAAATAGTATACCTGTTATATATAAACTTTGCAATTAATTTCCAGTTAAAATGCAGATGTTTTATCCATGCAAATTCTGTGTGAAGTTACTGCCACTGGGTGTTAAGGATCTGCCAGGCACAGCTTCTGTATCCACGCCCATAGGTAATCAGTCTGCACCTGCTTCTATGTCTGTGAGACTGACTCCATCTTCCACCACTCAGGATGGCCGGCTTAGGAGTGGGAGAGCCTATCACAGCCTGGCCAGACGGAGCTAGATCCCGCCCTCTGCCTATTTATACCTGCCTTTCCTGTTCCTCCTTGCTTGTGATTCTTCTCTGTTGGTTTCCTGGCCCTGCTGCAGCTTCTTGAACTACTTGTCCCTGCTTCGTATTGACCCTGGCTTACTGACTACTCTTCTGCTCTGCGTTTGGTACCTTTGTACACTCCTGGTTTGACTCGGCTTGTTCACTACTTTCCTGCTCTGCGTTTGGCACCTCGTACTCTCCTGGTTTGACTCGGCTCGTTTACTACTCTTGTTGCTCACGGTGTTGCCGTGGGCAACTGCCCCGTTTCCCTTTGTTCTGTGTTTCCTTGTCCGGTTGTCTGTCGTGCACTTACTGAGTGTAGGGACCGTCGCCCAGTTGTACGCCGTCGCTTAGGGCGGGTCGTTGCAAGTAGGCAGGGACTGAGTGGCGGGTAGATTAGGGCTCACTTGTCCGTTTCCCTATCCCTGTCATTACATAATCACAAGCCCATATACCTACTCTACCCTGGTCCCTCACACCACTATAGACCCCCTTGAGACCCTGGTTCAGCAAATGCAGGGTCTCTCCCTACAGGTCCAGGCCCTGGCTCAGAGGGTCAACCAGCCTGATGCTACCATGGTAGTGCCCCTCACCTCACCTCTTGAACCCCAACTCAAGTTGCCTGACCGGTTCTCAGGGGACCGGAAGACTTTTCTCTCCTTTCGGGAGAGTTGTAGGCTCTATTTTCGTTTAAAGCCCCACTCCTCAGGTTCTGAGAGCCAGCGGGTGGGTATAATTATGTCCCGGCTCCAGGAAGGGCCCCAAGAATGGGCCTTCTCCTTGGCTCCTGACGCCCCAGAACTTTCATCCGTTGATCTTTTATTTTCTGCTCTCGGACTCAATTATGACGAGACTGACAGGACTGCCTTTGCCGAGAGTCAGCTGGTGACCTTACGTCAGGGTAAGAGACCTGCTCTGACTTTAGGAAGTGGTGCTGTAATGTCGGGGTAGGGAAACAGACAAGTGAACCCTAATCCACCCGCCACTCTGTCCCTGCCTACTTGCAACGACCCGCCCTAGGCGACGGGGTACAACTGGGCGACGGTCCCTACACTCAATAGGTGCACGACAGACAACCAGACAAGGGTACAAAGAAGCCAGGTAAATGAAGAAGTTGCCCACGGGAACACCGTGAGCAACAAGCGAGGTGAACGAGCCGAGCCAAACCAGGAGATGAGCGAGGTACAAAAACGCAGAGCAGAAGAATGGTCAGTAAAGCCAAGGTCAATCAGAAGCAGAGGATCAGTAGTTCAAGAAGCTGCAGCAGGGCCAGGAAACCAACAGAGAAGAATCACAAGCAAAGGAGGAACAGGAAAGGCAGGTATAAATAGACAGAGGGCGGAAGCTAGCTCCGTCTGGCCAGGCTGTGATAGGCTCTCCCACTCCTAAGCCTGCCATCCTGGGTGGTGGAAGATGGAGTCAGTCTCACAGACATAGAAGCAGGTGCAGACTGATTACCTATGGGCGTCGACTAGAAGTTGTGTCTGGCAGATCCTTTACAGGTGCGTAGCTTCTCGGTGGAATGACCCTGCCTTAAGGTGCCAGTTTAGGTTGGGTCTGTCGAACGCCCTGAAAGACCTGCTAGTTAGCTATCCCTCTTCTGACTCCCTAGACCAGGTTATGGCTTTAGCGGTACGACTTGACCGACGTCTCAGGGAAAAACAACGTGAACGTTTATGTGTTTTCTCCTCTGACTCCCCCATGATGCCTCCCGAGGTTCCGTTGCTTCGTGCTTCCACGGAAGACTCGGAGGTACCTATGCAACTCGGGGCCTCCGTGTCCCCCCAACAACGTAGAGAGTTCTGCAGGAAGAATGGTCTCTGCTTCTATTGTGGGGATGACAAGCATCAAGTGAACACCTGTCCTAGGCGTAAGAATAAGCAGCCGGAAAACTTCCGCGCCTAAGTGATCATCGGGGAGGTCACTTGGGCGTTCAGGTATTTCCCGTAAATATGAAACGTAATAAAATCTTGCTTCCCTTTCAGGTCTCTTTTGGTGGTAGGTCTGCTACCGGCAGTGCCTTCGTGGATTCAGGGTCGTCTGCTAATATCATGTCTGTGGAATTTGCTATGTCTCTAGCTATGCCTTTGATTGATTTGCCTAAACCTGTCTCTGGTAGTGGGTATCGACTCCACTCCTCTTGCTAATGGTTATTTTACACAGCATACCCCTGTTTTTGAACTCCTTGTTGGCTCCATGCATTTGGAGCAGTGCTCTGTACTGTTGATGCAGGGATTATCGTCCGATTTGGTTTTAGGCCTTCCCTGGTTGCAGTTGCATAATCCCACGTTTGACTGGAATACTGGGGATCTTACCAAATGGGGTAATGAATGCTCGACGTCATGTTTTTCTGTTAATTATATTTCTCCCCCTGAGGAGGTGAACACGCTATCTGAGTTTGTTCAGGACTTCGCTGATGTTTTCTCTAAGGAGGCCTCCGAAGTGTTACCTCCTCATAGAGAATACGATTGCGCTATCGATTTGGTACCAGGAGCTAAGCTCCCTAAGGGTAGGATATTTAATCTCTCTTGTCCAGAACGTGAAGCCATGAGAGAGTATATTCAGGAATGCCTGGCCAAGGTTTACATTCGCCCCTCTACTTCTCCGGTAGGTGCTGGCTTCTTCTTCGTAGGGAAGAAGGATGGTGGTCTTAGGCCATGCATTGACTACCGTAACTTGAATAAGGTCACTGTAAGGAACCAGTATCCCCTTCCTTTGATTCCTGATCTCTTTAATCAGGTTCAGGGGGCCCAATGGTTCTCTAAGTTTGATCTATGGGGGCGTATAACCTTATCCGCATCAAAGAGGGGGATGAGTGGAAGACTGCATTTAACACGCCCGAAGGTCATTTCGAATACCTCGTCATGCTCTTTGGGTTGTGTAATGCTCCCGCGGTCTTCCAGAATTTCATAAATAAGATTTTAAGAGATTACCTGGGGGTATTTCTTGTAGTGTACCTTGATGACATACTTGTGTTTTCCAAGGACTGGTCCTCCCACATTGAGCATGTCAGGAAGGTGCTCCAGGTCCTTCGGGAAAACAAACTGTTTGCAAAGACCGAAAAATGTGTGTTTGGGGTGCAGGAGATACCATTTTTGGGTCAAATCCTCACTCCTCATGAATTCCGCATGGACCCCGCCAAGGTCCAGGCTGTGGCGGAATGGGTCCAACCTGCCTCCCTGAAGGCGTTACAGTGCTTCTTGGGGTTCGCTAATTATTACAGGAGATTTATTGCTAACTTCTCGGTCATCGCTAAGCCTCTTACGGACCTCACTCGCAAGGGTGCTGATCTCCTCCACTGGCCTCCTGAGGCTGTTCAGGCTTTTGAGGCCCTTAAGAAGTGCTTTATCTCGGCCCCGGTGTTGGTTCAACCCAAACAAATGTAGCCATTTATCGTGGAGGTTGACGCGTCCGAGGTGGGAGTGGGGGCTGTCTTGTCCCAGGGTACAAGGTCCCTCACCCATCTCCGTCCCTGTGCCTACTTCTCCAGGAAGTTTTCGCCCACTGAGAGTAACTATGATATTGGCAACCGCGAACTCTTAGCCATTAAATGGGCATCTGAAGAGTGGCGCCACTTCCTGGAGGGGGCTAGGCACCAGGTAACGGTCCTTACCGACCACAAGAATCTGGTTTTCCTAGAATCGGCCCGGAGGCTAAACCCGAGACAAGCTCGATGGGCGTTATTTTTTACCAGATTCAATTTTTTGGTTACCTATAGGGCTGAATCTAAAAATATTAAGGCTGATGCACTGTCGCGTAGCTTCATGGCCAGCCCTCCTTCGGAGGAAGATCCTGCTTGTATTTTGCCTCCAGGTATAATCATTTCCTCTATTGATTCTGATTTAGTCTCTGAAATTGCCGCTGATCAAGGTTCAGCTCCCGGGAACCTTCCTGAGAACAAGCTGTTTGTTCCCCTGCAATTCCGGCTAAGGGTACTTAGGGAAAATCATGACTCCGCACTATCTGGTCATCCAGGCATCCTGGGTACCAGGCACCTCATTGCCAGAAACTATTGGTGGCCTGGGTTGCCTAAAGACGTTAAGGCTACGTCGCTGCTTGTGAGGTTTGTGCTAGGTCCAAGACTCCCAGGTCCCGACCAGCGGGCTTACTAAGTTCTTTGCCCATTCCCCAGAGACCTTGGACCCATATCTCCATGGATTTTATCACCGATTTGCCTCCATCTCAAGGAAAGTCGGTGGTGTGGGTTGTAGTAGACCGCTTCAGTAAGATGTGCCACTTTGTGCCCCTCAAAAAACTACCCAATGCTAAGACGTTAGCTACCTTGTTTGTCAAACACATCCTGCGTCTCCATGGGGTCCCTGTCAATATTGTTTCTGACAGAGGGGTACAATTTGTTTCTTTGTTTTGGAGAGCCTTCTGTAAAAAGTTGGAGATTGATCTGTCCTTCTCCTCTCCCTTCCATCCAGAAACTAATGGCCAAACCGAGAGGACTAATCAGTCTCTAGAACAATATTTAAGGTGTTTTATCTCTGACTGTCAATATGATTGGGACTCCTTCATTCCCCTCGCCGAATTTTCCCTTAATAACCGGGTCAGTAACTCGTCAGGGGTCTCCCCCTTTTTCTGTAATTTTGGGTTTAATCCACAGTTCCCCTCCGTTTCACCTGGTAGTTCCAACAATCCCGAGGTAGAGGTCGTTCATCGGGAACTGTGCGCAGTCTGGGCCCAGGTTCAGAAGAACCTAGAGGCGTCCCAGAGCATACAAAAAACTCAGGCAGATAGAAGACGTTCTGCGAACCCCTTGTTTATGGTCGGGGATCTGGTGTGGCTATCGTCTAAGAACTTGCGCCTTAAAGTCCCGTCCAAGAAGTTTGCTCCCGGTTTATAGGGCCATACAAGGTCATTGAAGTCCTCAATCCTGTCTCCTTCCGACTGGAGTTGCCCCCATCTTTTCGAGTACACAACGTGTTTCATGCCTCCCTCCTTAAACGCTGCTCCCCGTCCTTGGCTCCCTCGAGGAAACCTCCTGTCCCCGTTCTTACCCCTGAGGGGGTAGAATTCGAGGTGGCCAAGATTGTGGACAGCAAGATGGTCCAAGGCTCCCTCCAGTACCTGGTCCATTGGACAGGATACGGGCCTGAGGAGAGGACTTGGGTACCCGCCCGAGATGTTCACGCTGGGGTATTGGTCTGGAGGTTCCACCTTCGTTTCCCCAATAAACCAGGTCCATCTAGAAAGGGTCCGGTGGCCCCTCATAAAAGGGGGATACTGTTAAGGATCTGCCAGGGACAGCTTCTGTATCCACGCCCAAAGGTAATCAGTCTGCACCTGCTTCTATGTCTGTGAGACTGACTCCATCTTCCACCACTCAGGATGGCAGGCTTAGGAGTGGGAGAGCCTATCACAGCCTGGCCAGACGGAGCTAGCTCCCGCCCTCTGTCTATTTATACCTGCCTTTCCTGTTCCTCCTTGCTTGTGATTCTTCTCTGTTGGTTTCCTGGCCCTGCTGCAGCTTCTTGAACTATTTGTCCCTGCTTCGTATTGACCCTGGCTTACTGACTACTCTTCTGCTCTGTGTTTGGTACCTCGTACACTCCTGGTTTGACTCGGCTTGTTCACTACTCTCCTGCTCTGCGTTTGGCACCTCGTACTCTCCTGGTTTGACTCGGCTCGTTTACTACTCTTGTTGCTCACGATGTTGCCGTGGGCAACTGCCCCGTTTCCCTTTGTTCTGTGTTTCCTTGTCTGGTTGTCTGTCGTGCACTTACTGAGTGTAGGGACCGTCGCCCAGTTGTACCCCGTCGCCTAGGGCGGGTCGTTGCAAGTAGGCAGGGACTGAGTGGCGGGTAGATTAGGTCTCACTTGTCCGTTTCCCTATCCCTGTCATTACACTGGGTGTCTCCCTTCCTGTAAACTGCTGTTAAATTCTTTCCGAATAAATTTACTGTGAATCGCAAGTGCCCCGATTACCCTGTCTGACTCTCTAATGTCTTCTTGGACTGTAGCCAAGTTGAATACAGTCCTAGAAGACATCAGAGAGTCTGACAGGGCAATCGGGGCACTTGCAATTTCACCCCTAAAAAAAATAACACACTCACCCACCCCTGGCCTTCCGTAGCGACGTGTCCCTACTGGCCTCCTGATCTGTTGTTGTTCTATCCCATGTGACTGCTGCAGTCTTTGCTTGACATAATCACAGTAGGCCAGTAGGGACTCGTCACTACAAGAGAGCAGGGGAGGTGGTGAGTATGGTATTTTTTTTTTTTTTTTTTTTAATCTCCTCTTCTTCTCTTTTTTTTCTGTAATCTGAAAAATGGCCATTGATGCTCTCCATTAACATTCTTATTTATAAGGGAACACACTGATTGGTAAAAAATGTAAGGATGCATATTACTTTACCCTAGACAGACCACCTTCTCTGCCTACCCTTGTCCTGCCTCTGGAGGTAACGTTCATTCTGCGTAATATGAAGTTTTTAGTGTATAAACTTGTATTAGCATATGATCTTACCATATTTCTTGGATTAGACATGAGAAAATGCTGTGCAACGTGGGCTGGGAGGAGATTGAAGAGAATTCTCTTATTATCTAATTTGACTCTCTCCATGTCATCTCTCTCCTCTTCTGCCTGTAACAGAAGTCAATCACATATCAAATTGTTATAGTTGTCATGTTTTATAACAGATCAATTACGACAATGTTTTGCTTTATACTGTCCATATTGAGATAAGCAATTCAATTACATCCAGCACATATTCTTAAATTACATTTTAATATTAGGTAGAGCAAGTGCCAGCTTTTTTGTTTTCCATTGGCAAGGATGGAAAAAAACATTATCAGATATGGAGCTTATTAAAAGGGTTTTCCCATGGGAGACTTTTATGACATATTCACAGGATATTGTAAAGGATCTGCCAGGCACAGCTTCGGGGTTAACTCCCATAGGTAATCAGTCTACACCTGAATCTACGTCTCTTAGACTGACTCCTTCTTCCACCACTCAGGATGGCAGGCTTAGGAGTGGGAGAGTCTATCGCAGCCTGGCCAGACGGAGCTAGCTCCCGCCCTCTGTCTATTTATACCTGCCTTTCCTGTTTCTCCCTTGCTTGTGATTCTTTCCGTGTGGTTTCCTGGCCCAGCTACAGCTCCTAACTATTTGATCCTGCTCCATACTGACCCTGGCTTACTGACTACTCTTCTGCTCTGCGTTTGGTACCTCGTGCTCTTCTGGTTTGACTTGGCTCGTTCTCCACTCTGTTGCTCACGGTGTTGCCGTGGGCAACTGCCCCTTTCCCTTTGTATTCCCTTTTATGTTTGTCTCGTGCACTTACTGAGCGTAGGGACCGCCGCCCAGTTGTACCCCGTTGCCTAGGGCGGGTCATTGCAAGTAGGCAGGGACAGAGTGGCGGGTAGATTAGGGCTCACTTGTCCATTTCCCTACCCCTATCATTACAGATATGAAGCAAAATAAAAGGTTTTGAAGCAGCATAAATCCCGAGTCTGGCGCGGTGCACGCCGTCAAGCCAGGCAAACCCACTCCGGCATGTTGTAGAATTCCAAGTAAAATAGTCGAACGACAGCACACGTCTCCAGATAATCAAAGTGGTTTTATTGTCAGAACATCCACGACAAACAGGCAACGTTTCGAGCCATAGTGAGTGTGGGGTCTTTGTCAAGCCTAACATTACATCTAAAAACATCATACTAAATAGGTGAACTCAAATAATCACATGGTACATTGCAGCCAGTGAGAATCGTGATCCCAGTCTCCCAGGTGAATCATACATTAGTCTTGATGACATCCAACAACTTGTTACATAATAATACAAAAAGTGTATAAATCCGACATACAATACATCTTCAATCCATAGTAAGTATTTAAGACATCAATTGTTAATCTTGGAGTAGAAAACGAAGAAGGGAAGTCCACCACACTCCAGGTTCCAGCTCCGATCACAGGACGCCGCTGCGCATGCTCCGCAATAAGTGCATCGCAACGGCACAATAGAAACAGAAGTATTACAAAACATCTCTTTCAAGCAGGTGCTTATAGAGGGCATAATATCCTCAATCTCACATTATGTGGTTCAAAAGTAACAGTCCACACAATGTGATAGCAATCATATGGGGAACACTATAGGATGTAATCTCATGTTGTCAAGGACGCCATCACTACGTGACTACAAGTCACATGTGTCCAGGTGTCCAATAAAATGAGAACTGGAGAAGGTAAATTTAACCTGTACCTAACCGATTATACGGGTCAAAAAGTGGTAAGATCTTGAAGTCATCAGTTGTGTTAAATCGCATATATAAATTGGATCACAAAAAGTGGTCAGAAAATGATTACAGGGAATGCTCGTAACATACGTTCGATGGAATACATCGAATAGTTATACCGCATAATACACAAGACTTCTAGTAGATTATCGATCGTCACTTATAATGTCCCCATTGAGACCTCTATGGTCTCCATAATAAATGCACAAACACTCGCAATAAACAGGAGAAGAGAAAAAAGTGTGTATAGTCCTCGTCCTGGTCGTATGCCCGCTGGCGTGTGGTGGTTAAATTTACCTTCTCCAGTTCTCATTTTATTGGACATCTGGACACATGTGACTTGTAGTCACGTAGTGATGGCGTCCTTGACAACATGAGATTACATCCTATAGTGTTCCCCATATGATTGCTATCACATTGTGTGGACTGTTACTTTTGAACCACATAATGTGAGATTGAGGATATTATACCCTGAAAAGAAGAAATGATCCAGCGCTGAGTCGTACTTTGGATTTAAAAAGGAAGCAGTATTCCCACCTTTATTGGGGTATTGAAATAAAATTGAAGGGAGACGCAGTCCCAAGACGTGTGTGAATAGTAGGCGGTTTGCCCTGGCCTACGCGTTTCAAGCACGAGCTGTGCTCTTACTCATGGCAAAAAGAATGTGAAAGCACTTCCTACCTATCCTGCTAGATATACAAAGATAATGAATATGGGAAATTCAGGTGAGTGATTAACCCTTGATGCTGATTGTTACTGCAGGTGAAATTTGCCTGCAGGATGAAACAGCATAGGTATATGTAATCAAAGAAGTATGTGTTACATACTAAAAAATCTATGGACCTGTTCATTCCATGCAAAAAACGATAACTAAATATGAATAAAACTACTCAAGGTACTAGGTGTTACATACAATACCTTGAGTCGTATAAATCATACAGCAGGCAAGGCAGTAATTGCCTCACGATACATACAAGATATATCAAAGATGTTACATTTGCGCAGCAAAAAATTAATTAAAAACAACATATATAACACAATTTTCAGTTTGACTTGATTTCTATTGTTGCATATTTGAATTAGCATGAAAGATGTTAATAATATACGACACAAGTATGCAAACAAATCGGAAATATAATTAAAATAAAAAAAGAGATTAAATATATATATATACACAAAAATGACCAAAGGAACACTATGTAAACTGTGTATGTGTGACAGTTATAGACAATCAAAACATTTAAATACATCATTAAATGCCAATAAGTTAAATCCTAAGCCGTAGGTATTTCATTGGGAGTGAGTGGTTGGAAAAAAAAATAAAAAAATCGATGTTAGTTAGGTCTGAATGAGGCTCTAAAAATTTCCATGCGATTATATAAAAAAAAAAAAAAAATTTTTTTATTGATCTCATAATTTTTATATATATTTTACGTTTGTAGTTTGTTAATTACAAAAACGATTCTCGAACGTGAGTATCTGTAGCCGGGGTACATGCAAGTTTGGAGTAAGGAAGACTGCATAAAAATAGTTGATCCTATAGCTAATCTCGTGCCAAATTAATTCCATAGTCTAATTTCGGAATTAGACCCCCTAGTTGATATACCTCCTCAAGGAAATATCAATGCTACCGGTTCTAGTGAATCAAAAATGTATACCGTAAAAAGGCAAGATACGAGTACTTTTTACGGTATACATTTTTGATTCACTAGAACCGGTAGAATTGATATTTCCTTGAGGAGGTATATCAACTAGGGGGTCTAATTCCGAAATTAGACTATGGAATCCCACACAGACGGCGTACACAGAAGTGGATGGGACGGGACCCGTTCGCAGTCCCTATGGGACTGTGGCTGCCGTATTCCATGTCTGTATGTGTCGTTAATCGACACATACAGAAATGGAACAAAAAATGGCAGCCCCCATAGGGAAGAAAAAGTGTAAAAATAAGAAAAAGTAAAACACAAACACACAAATAAATATAAACGTTTTTAATAAAGCACTAACATCTTTAACATATTAAATTTATTTTTGACAGTGACACAAGTTTTGCCATTTTAGCTGTTTACCAAAACATATTGAATATACAGTTATATAATCAATATGGGCTGAAAGTGCAGAGTCTCAGCTTTAATTTGATTGTATTCACATCCTAATTTGAGGAAGGGTTTAGGAATTACAGCTCTTTAATATGTAGCTGCCTCTTTTTTGAGGGACCAAAGGTTATTGGACAATTATCTCAAAAACTATTTAATGGGCTGCATGGGCTATCTCCTCGTTAATCCATCATGAATTAAGCAGCTAAAAGGTCTGGAGTTTATACCAGGTGTGGCATTTGCATTTGGAAGCTGTTGCTGTGAACCCACAACATGAGGTCAAAGGATCTCTCAATGCAAGTGAAACAGACCATTGTCAGGCTGAAAAAAATGAAGAAATCCATCAGAGAGATAGCACAAATGTTTGAGGTGGCCAAATCAACAGTTTGGTACATTCTTGAAAAAAAACAGAGCGTTGGTGATCCTGTGAACTCCAGAAGGGCTGGACGTCCACGGAAGACAACAGTGGTGGATGATCGCAGAATCCTTTCCATGGTGAAGAAAAACCTCTTCACAACATCTACCTAAGTGAAGAACACTCTCCTGGAAGTAGGTGTATCAGTATCTAAGTCTACCATAAAGGGAAGACTTCATGAGAGCAAATACAGAGGGTTCATCACAAGGTGCAAACCATTAATCAGCCTCAAAAAGAGAAAGACCAGATTAGACTTTGCCAAACAACATCTAAATAAGCCAGTTCTGGAGGAGCATTCTTTGGAAAGATAAAACTAAGATCAACCTCTACCAGAATGATAGGAGGAAGAAAGTATGGAGAAGGCTCATGATCCAAAGCACACCACATGCTCTGTAAAACATGGTGGAGGCAGTGTGATGGCATGGGCATGCATGGCTGCCAAATGCACTGGGTCACCAGTGTTTATTGATGATGTGACTGAAGACAGAAGCAGCCGGATTAATTCTGAAGAGTTCAGGGATATACTTTCTGCTCAGATTCAACCAAATATAGCAAGGTTGATTGGACGACGCCTCAAAGTACAGATGGACAATGTCCCAAATCATACTGCGAAAGCGACCCAGGAGTTTTCTAAGGCAAAGAAGTGGAATATTCTGCAATGGCCAAGTCAATCACCAGATCTCAACCCGATCGAGCATGCATTTCACTTGCTTAACCCCTTCCCGCTCCTGGACGTACTATTAGGTCATGGTAGCTGTATCCGGCTATGCCACCTAGGCAAGCCTAGTGGGTCCTGATAATGTCAGGACCCACTATGCTTGCTGTCCGTGAGTAGCTGACAGCTCTAATACACTGCACTACGCATGTAGTGTAGTGTATTAGAATAGTGATCAGGGCATCCTTCCCTCAAGTTCCCTAGTGGGACAAAGTAAAAAAGTAAAAAAAAAGGTAAAAAAAAGTTGTGTAAAAATAAGAAAATAAAAGTTTTAAAAGTAATAAAAGTAAAAATCTCCTTTTTCCCTTATCAGTCCTTAATTATTAATAAATATAGATAAATAAACAAAAAAACGATATATAATTGGTATCACTGCGTCTGTAACGGCCTGAACTACAAAATTATTAAGTTATTTATCCCGTGCGTTGAACTCCATAAAAGAAAATAACAATAAACCATACCAGAATCACAATTGTTTTGTCACTTCACCTCCCAAAAAATGAAATAAAAAGAGATCAAAAAGTCGCATGTACCTAAAAATTCTTCTGATCGAAACTACAGTTCGTTACGCAAAAAACAAGTCCTCGCACAGCTTTCTTGATGGAAAAATAAGAAAGTTCTGGTTCTTAGAATAAGGTAAACACAAAAACTAAAGGATTTTTTACAAAAAATATTTTATTGTGCCATAAGACATAAAAAAAACTATAAACATATGGTATCGCCGTAATCGTATCGCCATGCAGAATAAAGTGAATGTCATTTATAGCGCACCGTAAACGCTGTACATTTTTTTTAATAAAAAACAATAGTAGAATTGCTGTTTTATAGTTACCACGTCACTTATAAATAGAATAAAAACTGATCAAAAAGTCGCATGCACCCCATGAAAACTGCAATGAATTCCTCAAGGGGTCTAGTTTCCAAAATAGGGTCACTTTTGTGAGGTTTCCACTGTTTTGGCACCACAATACCTCTTCAAATCGGACATGGTGCCTAATAAAAAGGAGGCCTCAAAATCCTCTAGGTGCTCCTTTGCTTCGGAGGCCGGTGCTTCAGTCCTTTACCGTACTTGGGCCACTTGTGGTATATTTCCCAAAATGGCAGATTCTTGGCAATAAGCATTGAAACCTTCTGTTTTACAGAAAAAAAACGGAATAAAAAGGATTTTCTCACAAAAAAAAGAAATATGTCAATTTCACCTCTACTTTGTTCTAAATTCCTGTGAAACACCTAAAGGGTTAATAAACTTTCTAAATGCTGTTGTGAATACTGAGGGGTCTAGTTTCTAAAATGGGGTGTTTGATGGGGGTGTCTAATATATAGGCCCCTCAAAGCAACTTCAGAATTGAACTGGAACCTAAAAAAAATAAATTAGGCAATACTTCGCTTCTTACATTATACTGATAATGAGCAGTGCCCACCCCGAGATGACCCCAGTTTTGACCGTTTGTATAAACTGAGACCCCTATTAGATCATTTCAGTGCCAGGTTCTCCCAAGCATACACCCCCGAGAAGTGTATTTCAATTGATGAGTCCTTGGTAGATTTTAAAGGGAGGCTTCAATTACTCCAGTACCTGCCGAGTAAGAGGGCAAGGTATGGCGTGAAGATGTATAAGCTTTGCGAGAGTGCATCAGGGTATACTTACAAATTTAGGTTATATGAGGGGAAGGACACCAGCATTCAGCCCCCAGAATGCCCCTCTTACTCGAAGTTAATGCAAAAATTGCGTGGGATTTCGTGCATCCACTAGTGGACCAGGGTTAACACCTCTAGCTGGATAATTTTTATACCAGCGTCCCACTCTTCAAGTGCCTCACTTCCAGAAGTACTGCGGCATGTGGCACTGCTCGAAGAAATCTGTGAGGCCTCCCTAAGACACTGATTGGGCAAACACTTAGAAGGGCACATTCTAGCAGCAACATATTGTGTGTCAAGTACAAGACAAGAGAGATGTCCTTGTATTGACAACAATACATGGCCATACCAGTACCCATGTACCTGTACGAGGTACCAGTACAGAGACCCCCAAACCAGACTGCATCCTGGACTACAATAGGTACATAGGAGGGGTGGACTTGTCAGATCAAGTCCTGAAGCCTTACAGCGCCATACGGTGTGGTATAAGAAGCTGGCCGTGCACATCATACAGATGGTATTGTACAATGCGTACGTGCTACGTCGATGTGCAGGCCAGAGGGGAACTTTCCTGGAATTTCAAGAGGTGGTTATCAAGAACCTAATCTTTAGGGACCAAGAAGGGGGCAGCCAGTACTTCTGGAAGCGAGACCACACGCATCGTACCAGGGCAACACTTTCCAGGAGAAGTTCCCCAAACTGGCAAGAAGGGAAAAAGTCAAAAAGGGAGGACACAATATATCAATGTGACACGTGTCCCGAAAAAAACAGGGCTCTGTATGAAAGAGTGTTTTAAAATTTGTCATACATTCCTTAGATTTTTAATTTACCTTGATGCACTCCGCACAGCTTATCCCCCTCATCTTTCCCCTCTGGGCCCTGCTGTGTGCCCAGGCAGCTGATAACAGTCACATGTAGGGTATTGCCGTACCCAGGAGAACCCACATTACTGTTTATGTGGTGTCTATCTCCGGTGGCGCATGCTGGGCACAATATATTGGACACTGAAATGCATACATATATAGAAAATTGCAAATCTCACACTGCACCATCTGCTGCGCATTACCTTTTAGACAATACCTGTGGGATCAAAATGCTCACTACACCTCTAGATGAATGCCTTAAGACGTGTAGTTTCCAAAATGGGGTCACTTCTGGTGGGTTTCCATTGCTTTGATACCTCTGGGGCTCTGCAAATGCGACATGGCACCCGAAAACCAACCCAGTAAAATCTGGACTCCAAAGAACACATAGCGCTCCTTCCCTTCTGAGCCCTCCCATGGGCCCAAACGGCGGTTTATCACCACAAATGGGGTATTGCCACACTCAGGACAAATTGAGCAAAAAAATGGGGTATTTTATTTCTTGTGAAAATAAGAGATTTTGTTCAAAAATTACATCTTATTGGAAAAAATGTCATTTTTTAAACTTCACAGCCCAATTCAAATACGTGCTGTGAAAAAACTGTGTGGTCAAAATGTTAAAAACAACCATACATGAATTCCTTGAGGATTCTAGTTTCCAAAATGGGGTCACTTTTGGGGGATTCCTACTGTTTTGGTACCTCAACACCTCTTCAAACCTGGCATGCTGCCTAAAATATATTCTAATAAAAAAAGAGGCCCCAAAATGCATTAGGTGCTTCTTTGCTTTTGGGGCTTGTGTTTTAGTCCACGAGCGCACTAGAGCCACATGTGGGACATTTATAAAAACTTCAGAATCTGGACAATACATATTTAGTAGTGTTTCTCTGGTAAAACCTTCTGTGTTACAGAAAAAAATGGAATAAAATGTAAATTCAGCAAGAAAAATGAAATTTGCAACTTTCACCTCCACTTTGCTTTAATTCCTGTGAAATGCCTAAAGTGTTAAATAAAAACTTTCTAAATGCTGTTTTAAATACTTTGAGGGGTATAGTTTTTTAAAATGGGGTGTTTTATGGGGGTTTCTAATACATAGGCCCCTCAAAGCCACTTCAGAACTGAACAGGTACCTTAAAAAAAAGGCTTTTGAAATTTTCTTAAAAATATGAGAAATGGCTGTTTATGTTCTCAGCCTTGTAACGTCCAAGAAAAATAAAAGAATGTTCCAAAAATTATGCCAATCTAAAATAGACATATGGGAAATGTGAACTAGTAACTATTTTGGGTGGTATAACCATCTATTTTACAAGCAGATGAATTTAAATTCAGAAAAATGCTATTTTTTCAAAATTTTCTCAAAATTTTGCAGTTTTTCCACAAATAAACACCAAATATATCGAACAAATTTTACCACTAACATAAAGCCCAATGTGTCATGAGAAAACAATCTCAGAACCGCTTGGATAGGTTTAAGCATTCCGAAGTTCTTACCACATAAAGTGTCAGATTTAAAAAATGGGCTCTGAGCCGTAAGGCCAAAACAAGGCTGCATCCTTAAGGGGTTAAGACCCTAACTTAAGTTAAGGCAGAAAGACCCACAAACAAGCAACAACTCAAGACAGCTGCAGTAAAGGCCTGGCAAAGCATCACAAATGAGGAAACCCAGCGTTTGGTGATGTCCATGGGTTCCAGACTTCAGGCAGCCATTGCCTGCAAAGGATTCTCTACAAAGTATTAAAAAAAACATATTTTATTTATGGTAATGTTAATTTGTCCAACTACTTCTGAGCCCCTGAAATGAGGAGGCTGGGTAGAAAAATGGTTGCAATTCCTAAACGTTTCACAGGATATTATTGTTCAAACCCCTTGAATTAAACCTGAAAGTCTACACTTTAATTGCATCTCAGTTGTTTCATTTCAAATCCAATGTGGTGGCATGCCGAACCCAAATCATGAAGACTTTGTCAATGTCCAAATAATTATGGACCTAACTGTATATATACGAAACAAGTCCACAACATATTATTCTCACAAAACCGCTGAAACAGCAGGCATAATACCAAATTACTGTATATAAAATTCAATATTAATAATAATCATAATTTTTTTATTGTGCATGTTGGCATAATATGGAAAGCCGATGTAGCGTTGTACGGGCTCATAGACTTTCTATTGAGTCCGTACACAGCTACATCGATTTCCGAAAAAAGACGAACAGAAACTAAGTAGCTCAGCGCTGATACGAGTGGTTCTGCCCCTTCATCTTAACGATTGGTGGGGTATCAGTGCTCGGACCTCCACCAATAAAAACTTCTGACATGTCACTATGACAGGCAAGCTGTAGGTATTATTGGTACTATGGGGTACATAGGACTTTTTGATAATTTTTTATTCCATTCTTTATAACAGCTAAGATGACCACGGAATTCACCCTGCAAGTAAATAACGTTATATTAGAATAGATCGAACTTTTAAAGATGCGACGATACCAATTATGTTAACTTTTTTTATATATTATATTTATTTTTAATACATTTATTAATGACCTTGTTGAAGGCTTATGCTTTGTTCACATCTGCGTTGGAGGCTTCGTTAGGGGCCTCCGTAGCAGATCTGGCCAAGTTTACCGGAGATTACCGGAGACAATAGCGCAGCGTGATGGCTTCCGTGTGCAGTCTGTTGTTTCACGGACCAAATCAATGAAAAGGCCGAGACTGTTCCGTCAAAAACTGGCAGGAATAGGACCTGTCCTATTTTTGATGGAACGGCCGCACGGTTCCATTAAAACAACGGAAGTGTGCATGGCCCCATTGAAATGAATGTGTTAGGGTGCTATCAGTTAAAACAACGGATAGAACCCTGACGAAAAAACTGAAGTGGGCATGAGGTCTTAGTAGCAGCTGTATAGTTTCAATAAACGCTGCTGATACAATTTCCAGCATTGTGATCATGTACTAAGTTTTTGATTATTAGGGATACAGCATTTAAAGTGGAACCCAGCCTTTCCTCATAGTCCCATTTTTATTTCTGTATTCACCTCTGCTGGCTATTCCAAGTAACAGTGGCAGCTAAGGAGGTGAATAAAATATTAATGAATATAAATATTAATTTGAAAATTATTTTTGGTTGTTCGCCATATATCTCCCTGGTAGGCATAATCTGCCTTCTGGTGCCGGTTTTATATTATAAGAGATCGAGTGACCCAAGTAACTTTTGCCCTTCTTTTTTCTTACCCCCATCCCTTCTTCCTATTATTTACTGTATTAAAGGTTACATTTTATGTTGGCTACCTCTGCTGCTCTGATTAACCCCTTCAGGACCAAGCTCATTTTGGCCTTCAGGACCAGCGCCATTTTTTAAAATCTGACATGTGTCATTTTATGTGGTAATAACTTTGGAATGCTTTTGCCTATTCAAGCGATTATGAGATTGTTTTCTCGAGACATATTCTACTTTATGTTAGTGGAAAAATTTGGTCGATAAATTCATTGCTTAGTTGTGAAAAACACCAAAATTTAAATAACATTTGAAGAAATTATGATTGTTCGAATTTGAAATCTATCTGCTTGTAAAACAGATAGTAATACCACACAAAATAGTTACTAATTAACATTTCACATATGTCTACTTTATATTTGCATTATTTTTTGAACATCCTTTTATTTTTCTAGGGCGTTACACGGCTTAGAACTTTAGCAGCAATTTCTCACATTTTTAAGAAAATTTCAAAAGGCTAACGAGTTCAGTTCTGAAGTGGTTTAGAGGGTCTTATAAATTAGAAACCCCCATAAAACACCCCATTTTGAAAACTGCACCCCTCAGGGTATTCAAAACAGCATTCAGAAAGTGTTTTAACCCTCTGGGTGTTTTACGAGAATTGATGCAAAGTAGAGGTGACATTTTAAAATGTCATTTTTGTTGACAAAATTCAATTGTAATACATTTTTTTCTGTAACACAAAAGGTTTTACCCGAGAAATGCATCTCAATATTTATTGCCCAGATTCTGCAGTATTTAGAAATATCCCACATGTGGTCCTAGTGTGTTACTGGACTGAGACACAGGCCTCAGAATAAAAAAAGCATCTAATGGATTTTGGGGCCTCCTTTTTATTAGAATATATTTTAGACACCATATCAGGTTAGAAGAGGTCTTGTGGTACCAAAACAGTGGAAACCCCCTAAAAGTAACCCCATTTTTGAAACTACTCCCCTCAGGGAATTTATCTAGGGGTATAGTTAGCATTTTGACCCCACAGTTATTTTTCTAAATTTATTCGAATTAGTCTGTGAAAATGAAAATCTATTTTTTTTCTGGAATTTTTGCAAGGAGTAAAGGAGAAAAAGCAACCCAACATTTGTAAAGCAATTTCTCCCAATTACGGAAATACCCCATATGTGGTAATAAACTGCTGTTTAGAACTACGGCAGTGCTCAGAATGGAAGGAGCGCCATTTGGATTTTGGAACGCTGATTTTACTGGAATGGTTTTCGGTGCCATGTCGCGTTTGCAACGCACTGCAGGTACCTAAACAATGCAAACCCCCCACAAAAGTGACCCCATTTTGGAAACTACACCCCTCAAGGAATTTTTCTAGTTGTATAGTTAGCATTCTGACCCCACAGGTTTTTTGCTGAATTTATTGGAGTTAGTCTGTGAAGATGAAAATCTACTTTTTTTGTGAAAAAAATATAGAATTTGTTTTAATTTTTACAAGAAATAAAGGAGAAAAAGCACCTCAACATTTGTAAAGCAATTTCTCCTGATTAACGCAATACCCCATATGTGGTAATAAACTGCTGTTTGGACCCGCGGCAGGGCTCAGAAGGGAAGGAGTGCCATTTGGATTTTGCAGCTCAGATTTAGCTGAATTGGTTTCTGGGGGCCATGTCACATTTGCAGGGTCCTTGAAGTACCAGTACAGTAGAAATCCCCAGGTGTGATCCCATTTTGGAAACTATACCCCTCAAAGAATTAAATTAGACGTGTAGTGAGCATTTTGATCCCTCAGGTGTTTTATAGAATTTATTGTAATTGGGCTGCGAAAATGAATTTTTTTTTTTTCCAATAACATGTAGATTTAGCTCATCATTTTTCATTTTCACAAGGAATACAGGAGAAAAGACAGACCAAAATGTGTTACACAATTTCTCCTCAGTAGGGAAATACCCCATATGTGATTGTAAACTGCTATTTGGACACACGGCAAAGGGTTTTGGAGCGGAGATTTTACAAAATAGATTTTTGGCACCATGTTGCATTGCGCTGATGTACCATTACAGTGAAACCCCCCGAGAAGTGACCCCATTTAGGAAACTACACCCCTCAAGGAATTCATCTAGAAGTGTAGTGAGTATTTTGACCCCAAAAGTTTTACAGAAATTAGTGCACAGTAGATGTTGCAGTTTGAAAATTGCCATTTTCCACAGATATCCTTTTCCAGTGATCAATGTGTTGTGCACAGCTTGTACCACTGGAGACACACACTCTATAAATTGTTAAGCGGTTCTCCAGAGTACAGTAATACCCCATATGTGGTTATAAACTGCTGTTTGGGCACACTGCCAGGCCCAGAAGGACTGCCATTTGGCTTTTGGAGCACAGCTTTTGCTTGGTAGTAGTTTTGTTTAGTGTTTTACTGGTATTTCAGTTTATAATGTGGGGACATATGTAAGCTAGGCAGAGTACATCAGGGTATATTTAAGCTGTGCGGAGTACATCAGGGTAATTGTAAGCTGGGCGGAGTACATCAGGGTATATGTAGGCTGTGCGGAGTACATCAGGGTATATGTAAGCAGGCCGGAGTACATCAGGGTAAATGTAAGCTGTGCGGAGTACATCAGGTTAAATGTGAGCTTGGCGGAGTGCATCAGGGTATATGTAAGCTGGGCGGAGTACATCAGGGTATATGTAAACTGGGCGGAGTGCATCAGGGTATATGTAAGCTGGGCGGAGAACATCAGGATATATGTAAGCTGGGCGGAGTACATCAGGGTATATGTAAGCTGGGCGGAGTACATCAGGGTATATGTAAACTAGGCGGAGTGCATCAGGGTATATGTAAGTTGGGTGGAGTGCAACAGGTCATAATAGGTTGATGTAATAATGAGGTAAATGAATAATAAAATTTATTATCCATGGATAGTGACATACGCTTTGAACCAATCCTTTATGCAAAGGCCAGATTTTTGGGTGCAGGTTTCACACTTCTATAGGGTGTCCGTGGTATTGTAAAAAATATCCGCACTCCAGCATTGACTAATCTTTGACTTCTTCACTAACCCCATATGTAGCCCAAAATGTCATCGTATCCGCTGCATTGACAGGGTCTACCAGTGTGGGCTAGCAAGTGATGACGTGGGGTTTTAGGTGTAGAACTGCTGCACATACACTACCGTTCAAAGGTTTGGGGTCACCCAGACAATTTTGTGTTTTCCATGAAAACTCACACTTATATTTTTCAAATGAGTTGCAAAATGACTAGAAAATATAGTCAAGACATTGACAAGGTTAGAAATAATGATTTTTATTTCAAATAATAATTTTCTCCTTCAAACTTTGCTTTCGTCAAAGAATGCTCCATTTGCAGCAATCACAGCATTGCAGACCTTTGGCATTCTAGCTGTTAATTTGGGGTAATCAGGAGAAATTTCACCCCACGCTTCCAGAAGCCCCTCCCACAAGTTGGATAGGCTTGATGGGCACTTCTTGTGTACCATACGGTCAAGCTGCTCCCACAACAGCTCTATGGGGTTGAGATCTGGTGACTGCGCTGGCCACTCCATTACAGATAGAATACCAGCTGCCTGCTTCTTCCCTAAATAGTTCTTGCATCATTTGGATGTGTGCTTTGGGTCATTGTCCTGTTGTAGGATGAAATTGGCTCCAATCAAGCGCTGTCCACAGGGTATGGCATGGCGTTGCAAAATGGAGTGATAGACTTCCTTATTCAAAATCCCTTTTACCTTGTACAAATCTCCCACTTTACCAGCACCAAAGCAACCCCAGACCATCACATTACCTCCATCATGCTTGACAGGTGGCGTCAGGCACTCTTCCAGCATCTTTTCAGTTGTTCTGCGTCTCACAAATGTTCTTCTGTGTGATCCAAACACCTCAAACTTCAATTCGTCTGTCCATAACACTTTTCTCCAATCTTCCTCTGTCCAATGTCTGTGTGCTTTTGCCCATATTAATCTTTTCCTTTTATTAGCCCGTCTCAGATATGGCTTTTTCTTTGCCACTCTGCCCTGAAGGCCAGCATCCCGGAGTCACCTCTTCACTGCAGACGTTGACTGTCACGAAGCGGGTTAGTGGACGCAGTAGGCCGTAACGCCGTAGCCGGGGAGGCAGCTGGCCAAACAACAGGACACCCCAAAAATACAATGTCCCGCACAAGAGTACCTGTATAGTCCAGATGGTGGCCGCAGCTCTGGCACAGATGGAGATGGTTGCAGCAGATAGCGCCAAACATGGCGGATGACACAGAAGCCGCAAGTTGCGCCAGACGTGGCGGATTCCTCCTGACGTGGCATATGACACAGGACGTGGCGGATTCCTCTGGACGTGGCACATGACACGGAACGTGGCAGATTCCTCAGGACGTGGCAGAAGACACCGGACGTGGCGTATACCTCCAGATGTGGCAGATGACACAGGACATGGCGGATTCCTCTGGACGTGGCAGATGACAGGAAGTGGCACGACTTGATACTAAGGCACAGCACGGGAAACAGGAGCGGGGAACAAGGCACGGGTAACAACAGGAACGGGAAACACTAAGGGACCATTTGCAAGACAGACTGGGAAAACTAACAACGCTCAGGCAAGGATTAGAAGGCATGGGGCCTTCTTATAGACCAGGAAATCGTGGCAGTTGATGATGATGACTTCCTCCTATTTGCGCACGCTGGCCCTTTAAAGCCGGGCACGCGCGTGCACCCTACGGGACACAGCCGAACGGAGCGGAAGTGAGCGCTGGCGTCTCCTAGGAAGGAGATGGGGACCAGCGCTCCCAGATCCATGGCTGCGGGCGTCGGGAGGTGAGTAAACCCGACGGCCCGCGGCCATGGATGCTACATTGACACTGGCGTTTTGCGGGTACTATATAATGAAGCTGCCAGTTGAGGACCTGTGAGGCGTCTATTTCTCAAACTAGAGACTCTAATGTACTTGTCTTGCTGCTCAGTTGTGCAGCGGGGCCTCTCACTTCTCTTTCTACTCTGGTTAGAGCCTGTTTGTTCTGTCCTCTGAAGGGAGTAGTACACACCGTTGTAGGAAATCTTCAGTTTCTTGGCAATTTCTCGCATGGAATAGCCTTCATTTCTAAGAACAAGAATAGACTGTCGAGTTTCACATGAAAGCTCTCTTTTTCTAGCCATTTTGAGAGTTTAATCGAACCCACAAATGTAATGCTCCAGATTCTCAACTAGCTCAAAGGAAGGTCAGTTTTATAGCTCCTCTAAACAGCAAAACTGTTTACAGCGGTGCTAACATAATTGCACAAGGGTTTTCAAGTGTTTTCTAATTATCCATTAGCCTTCTAACACAGTTAGCAAACACAATATAAATAACACAATAACTTTATTCAGCGGGATGTTACGATTGCAACAATACCAAATTTGTATAGTTTTTGTGTGTTTTACTACTTTTACACAGTAAAAACGCTTTTTTTTCAAAATTATTTGTTTTTGTGTCTCCATATTTGAAGAGCCGTAACGTTTTTCTTTTTTCGCTGATGCGGTTGTATGAGGGCTTTTTTTTTGCGGGAAGACTTGTAGTTTTTATTGGTACCATTTTGGAGCAGATGCGACTTTTTGATCACTTTTATCACATTTTTTTAAAGTCAGTATTCACAGAAAACAGCAATTTTTCCATAGTTTTTTATAACATTTTTTACGGCGTTCACCGTGCGGGTTAAATAATGTAATAGATTAATAGTCGGGGTCGTTACGGACGCGGCGATACCAAATATGTGTAACTTTTTAACTTTATTTTGTTTTTTAATAGTAAAGCATTTTGTAAGGGGAAAAGCTGGGTTTTTCATTTTTTTTCAATTTTTTTTTTCAATTAACTTTATTAAACTTTTTTTTCACTTTTTTACTAGTCCAACTAGGGGACTATAATATGCGATTCTGCGATCGCATTTATAATACACTGCAATACTTTTGTATTGCAGTGTATTACTGCCTGTCCGTTTAAAACGGACAGGCATCTGCTAGGTCATGCCTCCGGCATGATCTAGCTGGCATTCATGACAGGCAGACCTGGGGGCCTTTATTAGGCCCCCGGCTGCCATGGGAGACACTGACACTCGGCGATCTTATCGCCGGGTGTCGGTGGAAGAGAGAGGGAGCTCCCTCCCTCTCTCCAAAACCACTCAGATGCGGTGCACGCTATTGTGCACCGCATCTGATGGGTTAAACGGGTGAGATCGACACTAATATCGATCTCACCCGGCAGAGCAGGGACGCTCCCAGCACTCAGCTGCCTCTGGCAGCCGAGAGCAGGGAGATTTGACAGCTCCCTGCTCTGTTTACTTATTCCGATGCCGCAACGTAAAAAGTCTATGGCATCGGAATAAGGCCCGTTAGTGACCGACGTAAAAAGACGATGGGCCGGTCACTAACGGGTTAATGATCTATTTACACAGCGGCTTGTAACCGTGACAAGGGGGCATCCTCTGCATCTAGAGAAAAGAAGGTTTTAGCATCATCACAGACTGGGATTCTTTACTGTAAGGTTAGTGAGACTTTGGAACTCCCTGCCACAGGATGTTGTAATGGCAGGTTCAATGAACAAGTTCAAGGAGGGCATAAACGCTTTTCTTGAAATATATAATATTACAGGTTATTAGTACTAGATTCTGGAGATGGGCAGTTAATCCAGGGATTTATTCTGATTGCCATATGGTAGTTGGGGAGAATTGTATCCCCTAATGAGGCAATTGGCATCCGCCTCATAGGGGTTTTGTCCTTCCTCTGTATAAACATGGCAGGATTTTAGGTTGGACTTTATGGATCTGCATAATTTTTCAACCTTGTAAACTATGTAACTATGTATGACTTTAGGGGAAAAATGGGAAATTTTAATATTTTTTTTATACATTTGTAAAAACGTTATCTAACTATCGTTCACATATTTTTTAGTCCCTCTAGGGGGATCGTTTGATCGCTGGTACAGTACACTATAATACTTATGCATTGTAGTATATTGTGATATTTACCAGCTCCTATTAAGGGCTTAATAGGAGCACACAGATGGCAGTCTTGTGGCACTTCATTAGTCTCTAACGCTGACATGACCACAATTGGCACTGCACAAATGTGTCATGGGGCGTATAGAGAGACAGAGGGGACCAAAAGGTATCAATAAATCCAAATAGCAATCCAGCAAAGAACATACAAGCAGGCTAGGTATAGAACCCAATTGATCAGGCCTAGAGCAAAGGGGGAGGGTACCTAATATACACTGGGCAGCTAGGAGCATAGACGCACACTTTAAAGCAGGAAGAAACGGCGCGCGCACCCTAACAGAAAGCATTGGGCCTGGAAGAGAGTGACGGCAGGGGAGGCCATTAGCTAGTAGGAGCGGTGCAGTGTCAGCTAGGACAAAAAAGACAACAGGGAGAGGTGAGTAGACAGCAAAGGCGGGAGGAGGCGGATGCGGTCATGGCAGTACCCCCTCCTTTTGCCCCCTCTTCTTAGGCTTGTGAGAAAATTGCCGATATAACCTCTTAATGAAAGAAGAAGCGTGAATGTTTTAGGTTCCCAGAATCTCTCCTCAGAACCAAAATTCTTCCAATAAATGAAGAGATTACCTCTGGATCTCTTGATGTCAAGAATTTTATTAACTTCAAATTCTGCAACAGGAATAGATGAGGAGGATGGTGGACGAGGAGTCTTCCTGTAAGAACGATTAAGAACTAGAGTTTTGAGAAGCGACTTATGAAAGGAATAGGGAATACACAAAGACTTATGAAGATAAAGTTTGTAAGAAACTAAATTATCTGTTTCAAGACAGCATAGGGACCCAAAAATTGAAGCGTTAATTGGAATATTGAGCTTCTAGTTAGTGTAGCATCTCTTTCCTACTTGCAGCCGCGATTGTTGCGCTCTACACACTGCCACCTTCCCTGTGCCCATAGGGTGAGGGTACGCATTCTTGCCATTTCTTAAAGGGCCAACGCGCACCATTATAAGTGTCCACAGCCTATCCCTGCACCCCCAGGGCTTTATAAGTGAGCCTGCCCCTTTCCCCAGTGCCTGAGCAAAGTTGGACAAACCTAGTGTTATTCTGCACCCTGTATCTTCCTGGTTCCGCATCCTGTATCCTGAGTCCATTACCTGTCAGTATCCCTTGCCTTTTGGGTGCTTCCAGTAATCAGGCATTAGCCTGATTCCAGTAATCCGGCACCAGCCTGCTTCCAGTAATCTGGCACCAGCCTACTTCCATTAATCCGGCTCCAGCCTGTGTCCTGCTACCACCAAGGTACCACCTGCATGTCTCTGCCTAGCTTTTGTTTGGCCAGAAGCTACGCCACTGGGACCACCTCAAGTGGTAGCGACTTGACAGTCTCCCCACAGCAAAGACCAGATACCTGTAGAGGGGTTAAAGAGTGAAGACCAGGAAGGCTGCTTAGACAACAACCTTAGAGGTGGCCTTAAACCAATCCGGCGGAGTAGCCCACTGGTCATTACAGTTTGCTCAGGCCATGGACCCCACTGACAAACCCATGACTGTTGTTCAAGTCATGCAAGACGATATGCGAGACCTAAGATTACGCCAGGATCACAAGCTGTTGCTCCATCCACTCCTCCGCCAGCTGTAGCTCCAGTCAGCTCCGGATCCAGAATACAATTGCCGATTCTGCCTCGCTATGATATAGATTTCAAGGCCTGTCGAGGCTTTCTCAATCAGTGCAAGATCCACTTCAAATTGCATGCCCACCTGTTCCCTTCAGACCAGACAAAGACAGCATTCATTGTCTCCCTGATGTCTGGCAAGGCCTTGGCATGGGCGAATCCCTTCTGGAAACGTGAAGGACCGGAGTCCACCAATTTGAAGCTCTTCCAGGTCACCTTCCGCACTGTCTTTGAAGAACCAGGCCGTAAGTCCACTGCTTCCATCTTGCCACTGTGTCAAGAATATGACATCCAATTCCCTACTCTCGCAGTGGTGCTTTCCTGGAATAATGAGGCCCTGGTGACAACCTTTTGGCAAGAATTAGCCAGTAGGATCAAAGATGAACTGGCAGGTCGTGATCTCCCTCCAATCTGGATGCCCTGATTCTGTTAGCTACCCATATAGACCTTGTTGTGCCCGCACTGGACACTGAGAGCTTGTGAGCGTTTCCCTCCACGGTTTCCTCTAGGGTGCGCACACTCGTCCCCGGCCTTAAAAGGCCAGCGCGCACAAGTAAAATGTTCCCTACCCAATCCCAATGAACCGTGGACTATAAAATAGACTCTGCTCTATTCCTCCTTGCCTGAGCGTTGTTGTATCTGCCCATGTTTGTTATTGCAAATGGTCCCTTAGTTGTATCCTGTGTTCCCGTATCCTGTATCCAGTAATTGTGTTTGTTCCAGTATGAAGTATAGTGTTAGAGTCGAGTGTATCGTCCATCTGTGTCAAGTGTCATCTGTGCCCAGTGTCATGTGTGCCAAATGTCATCAGTGCCAAGTGTCAGCCACACCAAATGTCTGCCAAATCTTCTATCCAGGTACCCTTGTCCTAAAGACTATAATTGACTGTTGTTTAGCCAGCTGCTACTTCGCTAAGGCGAAGCAGCCTAGTAGGCCCACATACCCCATAGCAGTGATAGACCTGAGCTTCTGGGAACGCTCACAAGAAGCCCTGCAAGAGAGAAAGTCCCCTGGACTGGTGCCTTACTTTCAAAATACATCTGCTTCCTCCTTCCACTACTTCCTCTGAGGAGCCTATGCTGGTTGAGTGGGTCAAAATATTGGACCTGGAGCGAAAGCACAGACGCGCTGCTAATTTGTGTATGTACTGTGGGAGAAAGGCTCATTTTGTGCGTCAGTATCCACAGAAGCCTGGAAACTCCAGCACCTAGAGTTGATAAGAGAGACCAGATGAACCAATGCATTCTGAAAAATTCTCTCCTAAACTCTCGATTACAGTCTCTATCCTCACTGGTGAAGCCTCACATTCTGTATGAGACTATCTGGATTTTGGAGTGGCTGGGAACTTCATACACCAGGCCTAAGTAGACCGTCTCCACTTGCCCACGACTTCTTAAAAGAAACCTCTAGCGGTGGCTCCCGTGAATGGTCATCCGTTGCCAAACCAAATTCTGTTCATCACTGAGCAATTGAAGTTACAAGTCGGTGTTCCACACTCAGAACAAATAGCTTTAAATCCAATCCTGCTGGGACTACCCTGGCATCGCAAGCACGCTCCCACTGAAATTCTAGAGAAATTCTTCAGTGGGGACCCCATTGTCAACAGAGCTGTCTGCCTCTGGATCGTCCTGCCCGACCTCCAGTGTCTCAGTCATTCCCTGGTCCACCTCCGCAGTATGCCTGCTATGCAGACGTGTTCAGCAAGAAGGAGGCTGAGACCTTGCCTATGCATCGTCCATATGACTCTCCAATCGAGTTTCTTTCTGGGCTTTCACCACCTCGTGGATGGGTATATCCTCTCTCTCTGTCTGAGTCTCAGACTATGACGACATATGTCAAGAAGAACCTCGAGAGGGGGTTTTAGTAGGAAGTCAACTTTTTCAGCCGTAGCCAGATTTTTCTTTGTAGAGAAAAAAGTTGAATCCCTCCAGTCTTGCATAAATTATCATGGTCTGAATAAGATCACCGTCTAAAACAAGAACTCCTTGGCGATGATCTCTGAGCTCTACGACTGTATTCGTGGAGCCAAGATTTTCACTAAGCTGGATCTTCGTGGGGCTTATAACTTGATACGTATTCGTAAAGGTGACGAGTGGAAAACTGTATTCAACACCAGAGAAGGTCACTAGTGTTCCAGGAATTTGTGAACGACATATTCCAAGATCTGTTATATGTCTGCGTGGTGGTTTATCTGGATGACATCTTGATCTACTCATCTGATCTGATGACACACTGGAAGCATGTTCACCAAGTCCTGTTGTGGTGGAGGGGGAACAACTTTTTTGCCAAATTCGAAAAATACACCTTTGAAAATAAATCCCTACCATTCCTGGGTTATGTTTTTTCTGATCATGGACTCCAGATGAATCTGGAAAAAGTAAATTCCGTTCTAAATTGGCCTCGTCCTAAGGACGCATCCTACTTTTGGCCTTTAGGCTCAGAGCCTATTTTTCAAATCTGACGTATTTCAATTTATGTGGTAGTAACTTCAGAATGCTTATACCTATCCAAGCGATTCTGAGATTGTTTTTTCGTGAGACATTGGGCTTTATGTTAGTGGTAAAATTTGGTCGATATATTCAGGGTTTATTTGTGAAAAATATCAAAATTTAGAGAAAATGTTGAAAAAATAACATTTTTCTAAATTTAAATGTATCTGCTTGTAAGACAGATGGTTATACCACACAAAATAGTTACTAGTTTACATTTCCCATATGTCTACTATATGTCGGCATCATTTTTTGAACATTCTTTTATTTTTCTAGAATGTCACACGGCTTAGAACATAAGCAGCAATGTCTGATTTTTTAAATAAAATATCAAAAGCCTCTTTTTTTAGGTACCAATTCAGTTCTCAAGTGGTTTTGAGGAGCCTATATATTATAAACCCCCATAAAATACCCCATTTTAGAAACTAGACCCCTCAAAGTATTCAAAACAGCATTTATAAAGTTTATTAACCCTTCCGTTTCACAGGAATTTAAAGCAAACTAGAGATGAAATTTACAAATTTCATTTTTTGTCAGAAAATCCATTTTATTCAATTTTTTTCTGAAAAACAAAAGATTTTACCAGAAAACCGCAACTCAATATTTAACCCGTTAGTGACCAGCCCATCGTGTTTTTACGTCGGTCACTAACGGGCCTTATTCCGATGCCATAGACTTTTTACGTTGCGGCATCGGAATAAGTAAACAGAGCAGGGAGCTGTCAAATCTCCCTGCTCTCAGCTGCTAGAGGCAGCTGAGGGCTGGGAGCGTCCCTGCATTGCCATGTGAGATCGATATTAGTATCGATCTCACACGTTTAACCCCTCAGATGCGGTGCTCAATAGCGAGCACCGCATCTGAGTGGTTTTGGAGAGAGGGAGGGAGCTCCCTCTCTCTCCCACCGACACCCGGCGATACGATCGCCGAGTGTCTGTGTCTCTAATGGCAGCCGGGGGTCTAATAAAGGCCCCCATGTCTGCGTGGAGTGAATGCCTGCTAGATCATGCCGCAGGCATGACCTAGCAGATGCCTGTCCATGTTAAACGGACAGGCAGTAATACACTGCAATACAAAAGTATTGCAGTGTATTATAAATGTGATCGCAGAATCGCATATTATAGTCCCCTAATGGGACTAGTAAAAAAGTGAAAAAATAGTTTAATAAAGTTAATTTTAAAAAAAATTTGAAAAAAAAATTAAAAACCCAGCTTTTCCCCTCGCAAAATGCTTTACTATTAAATAAAACTAAATAAAGTTAAAAAGTTACACATATTTGGTATCGCCGCGTCCGTAACGACCCCAAATATAAATCTATTACATTATTTAACCCGCACGGTGAACGCCGTAAAAAAATTAATAAAAAACTATGGAAAAATTGCTGTTTTCTGTGAATACTGACTTTAAAAAAATGTGATAAAAAGTGATCAAAAAGTCGCATCTACTCCAAAATGGTACCAATAAAAACTACAAGTCGTCCCGCAAAAAAAAAGCCCTCATAAAACCGCATCGGCGAAAAAATAAAAACGTTACGGCTCTTCAAATATGGAGACACAAAAACAAATAATTTAGAAAAAAAAGCGTTTTTACTGTGTAAAAGTAGTAAAACATACAAAAACTATACAAATTTGGTATCGTTGCAATCGTAACAACCCTCTGAATAAAGTTATTGTGTTATTTATACCACACTGTAAACGGCGTAGATTTAGGACGCAAAAAAGAGTGGCGAAATTTCAGATTTTTTTCTATTCCCCCCCAAAAAAAAGTTAATAAAAGTTAATCAATAAATAATATGTACCTAAAAATGGTGCTATTAAAAAACACAACTTGTCCCGCAAAAAACAAGACCTTATACAGCTATGTCGACGCAAAAATAAAAAGGTTATAGCTCTTGGAATGCGACGATTGAAAAACGTAAAAAATAGCTTGGTTATTAAGGTCCAAAATAGGCTGGTCATTAAGGGGTTAATGTCCAGATTATGCAGTTTTTAGAAATATCTCACATGTGGCCCTAGTGTGGTAATGGACTGAACCACCGGCCTCCGAAGCAAAGTAGCACCTAGGGGATTTTGAGGCCTCTTTTTTATTAGGTACCATGTCTGTTTTGAAGAGGTCTTTTGGTGCCAAAACAGTGGAAACCCCCCAAAAGTGACCCTATATGGCAAACTACACTCCCCAAGGAACTTATCAAAGGGTATAGTGGACATTGAGACCCCACAGGTGTTTTGCTGCATTTTGTGGAATTAGGCAGTGCAATTGAAAATCTAATTTTTCCGATAAAAGTTACAAATTTTAAATTTTGACAAGGAATAAAGGAGAAAAAGCACCCCAACATTTGAAAATAAATTTTACCCGATTACGGCAACACGCCATATATGGTCATAAACTGCAGGGTGGACAAACGTCAGAGCTCAGAATGGCAGGAGCGCTGCTTGGCATTTGGATTTTGCTGGATTGGTCTCTGGGCGCCATGTCGCTTCTGAGGTACCAGTACAGGCGAAAGCCCCTAAAAAGTGACCCCATTTTGGAAACTAGACCCCTTGAGGAATTATTTGTAGTTTTCATGGGGTGCATGCAACTTTTTGATCAGTTTTTATTCTATTTTGTAAGAGGCGTGGTGACTAAAAAACAGCAATTCTATTAAAAATTGTAATTCTGGTATGGTTTATTATGATTTTCTTTTACGGCATCCACTGCGCGGGATAAATAACAAAATACTTTTGTAGTTCAGGTCGTTACGGACGCGTCGACACCAATTATGTATAGTTTATTTATTTATTTTTTTAATAATAAAGGTCTGATAAGGGAAAAAGGGGGATTTTTATTACTTTAAAGCTTTTATTTTTACACAACTTTTTTAAAACTTTTTTATTTTGTCCCACTAGGGAACTTGAGGGCAGGAGGCCCTGATCGCAATTCGAATACACTGCACTACATGAGTAGTTCAGTGTATTAGAGCTGTCAGATACTCAGTGACAGCAAGCATAGTGGGTCCTGACTTTGTCAGGACCCAACTAGCCTTCCGTAGATGGCAAAGCCGGAGTCCATTGTTAGGACTCCGTTTTCCATGGTAGCCATCTCCGCCCGCTATCATGTAGCGGGCCGTCAGTGGTGGATTAACCCCTATGAAGCTGAGCTCGCTATTGAATGCGGCTTCTAAGGGGTTAATCGGCAGGGACCACCGCGATCGGTCCCAGCACACTGAGCTGTGATAGCCTGCTGTCGGGAACAGCAGCTATCTCAGCTCAAGAATGTGCCCGGCGCGAACGGCGCAGTGTTTCATACATGACATACTATTATGTCATGGAGCGCGAACGATGCAGTTACCATGACATAATAGTATGTCCTGGAGTGTTAAGGGGTTAAGGTCTAGGTGCTATACAGAGGGTCCTGGGTTTTACACATTTCTATCCCAATTTATCGCTAATTTTTCTTTGCTTACTGCTCCCATCTCTGCCCTCACCAAAAAGGAAGCAAATGCAAGGAATTAGACCCGTGAAGCCAAATATGCATTCACAGAGAAAAGGTCATTCACTTCTGCCTCCGTTCTACACCATCCAGATGTCAGTTCTCGCGGGAAGTTGACACCTCTTCAATTGGTACTGGAGCCCTCCTCTTCCAAAAAACTCTAAGGGAAAAGCTGTCTCCTGTGGCTTTTTCTCAAAACTCTTCTCTGCAGCAGTAAGGGACTATTCCATTGGAGATTGTAAACTGCTAGTCATCAAATTGGCCCTAGAGGAGTGGAGACATCTGTTGGAACATTCTGCACATCCAGTTGTCATTTACACTGACCACATGAACCTCACCTACCTACAGTCGGCACAGCATCTAAATCCACGTCATGCCAGGTGGTCGCTTTTCTTTGCCAAATTTAATTTTCAACTACATTTCTGCCCAGTGGATAAAAACATAAAAGCAGACGCACTATCCCATTTGTTTGAGACAACCGACCATAAGGAGGATCCTCAGCATATTATTGACCTCCCTCTGCTGGCTGCACCACTGTCTGAGTAGTTGTAGATAGTTTTTCCAAAATGGCACATTTCATTCCTCTTGCGGGTCTTCCCTCAGCTCCTTGGCGGGCAAGTCTTTTCATTCAGCATGTCTTTTATTTGCACGGATAACCTCTCCACATTGTCTTTGATCGTGGCGTTCAGTTCACATCCAAATTCATCCAGCCTCAATCCAATGGCCAAGTTGAACGAGTTAATCAAGTGCTCGAAAACTATCTCCGCCATTTCATGTCAGCTCAACATGACAACTGGGTACATCTCCTTCCGTTGCCCAAATTCTCATATAATAGTCATATGAGCGAATCCACTGCTACTTCTCAGTTTTTCAGTTTACAGCCAACATCTTCGTGTACCTCTCCCTGTGCCTGCTACCTCCGAAGTTCCCGCAGCCAATGTTTCTGAGCTACAATCTGGTTGTCACCTAAGAATATTCGCTTAAAAATGCCTTTCTACAAATTTATAACCTAAGAATGGTAAACTGGATCTTTCAAAAAGACACTTCTAAAATTTTAAGTAAAGATGTTTTTTTCTAACACATGGCAAGACAAGTTATACTTGTTTACAATGAGTGTATAGATCAGGGGGGAAATGAAAATATCATCCAAATACACCCAAACACAACTGTAAAGCAGATCTTGGAAAATATCAATCACAAATTCTTGAAATGCTGCAGGAGCATTTCTGAGAACAAAAGGCATGACTAGGTACTCAAAGTGTCCATTACTCGTATTAAAAGTAGTTTTCCATTTTTCCCCTTCTCGGAAACAATTAAATCTATTAAGCCTCCATTAGTATATTTAACAACTTTCTATCTTCCTTAGTGACTGAAACCCAAACTACTAGCTTTAACCCTTCTTTCCCGAATTAGGGCTCATGAGTGATGTTATACGTTCCAGTGTTCAGAACAATTGCCATCTGGTAGAGAGCGATCAGTTGCTAGCGGAGGTTGCAACTAGACGACCAATAGTATCCTTTTGTAGGTGTCAAAATTTAGACTTATTGGTAAAAGCTCGTTTTACATCACAGTGAAAAAGAAAGTTGGCTATCAGAATAGGGCCGAGAGGCAATCATAGATGTGGTCAATGCAGATTCTGCAATTTTCTAATACGTATTAGGAACCTTAATATAGGGGGCTGTCAGTTTCAAATTAATGAATCATAACCTGCAAAGTGCAACATATAGTCCATGTAATTTTTTGCCCTTGTGGTAGATTTTATGTTGGCAAGGCAATTCACCCCATGTTTAAAAGGTTTGGTGAACATGTTCATTCTCTAAATACGGAAATAGGCTGCCCTAGACTAATTCAGCATATGAAGGAAAGCCATGGTAATGAGTTTCGATGCATTGTCCTGGGATTGTCCAAATTAAACCCGTACCAATTGGGGGAGATAGACATCAGATATTGTTGCAAAAAGAGGCTGAAATTGTGAAGGATCACCACTAAGTATATTTGTGTGCTTGCAAAAATCATTATAATCCTTACATAAAGCTTCTCAGTATATCATATTCTGCTATAATGCTATGTAGTATGACAAGATGGCACAAGATGGCGCCGGAGCATGAGACAACGCCCTGGAATGTGAACAAAGCAACATGGGAGTTTTTAACCCACAAACTTCTACAAACTTACTGAACAAATAAGAAAAGGGCATGTTTGAACAAGAACCAATTAGCACCTTGGAGGCGTCCCAAGATCATATACTGATAATTGAGGCCATTTTTGCTATATAAGTTTTGCATTGTTTTAAATAAAGTTGTTGTGCTCCTATCTCATCGAGAGAGGATATTCTACCTGAGCTCTGCTACTGGTGTAATTCTTCCCGCGCTACTCGGTGAAAACCAGGCTAATTTACTGAGGACGAGACTCCACATTTGGAACCCAACGTGGGGCTGTATTAGCCACTGACCGGTCCATCCCATGACCTGACGTTTACATTGTCCTGATCGATCCGGGGACACTCACCGAGATTGATCACCTCCAGGACACGGTAAGTTGCTGATGATATCGGCATCTTACTTGTTGTCCGTGAGTGTTTCTGCAGATTGTGACGGATTGTGTTAGTTAGTCTGGGGGGGAAAGTCTGAACAACGGAGACTGTGTTAGTTGGCATACAGTCCCAAGAACCTAGTGTAAAGAACTGTTGTTTCCCTTTAAGTCAACCTGTAGGTAGAATATAGATAATAGTAAAAGAAGAGACTGGTAATATTTGAAAAAACAAAACAAAACACACGAGTGGTAGCATTAGCGGTAGGAGGTATAACCTATAGTGGTAGTATTAGCGGTAGGAGGTAAAAAACCTATAGTGGTAGTATTAGTGGTAGGGAGGTATAATCTATAGTGGTAGTATTAGTGGTAGGAGGTATAACCTATAGTGGTAGCATTAGCGGTAGGAGGTAAAAAAAAACTATAGTGATAGTTTTAGAGGTAGGAGGTAAAAAACCTATAGTGATAGTTTTAGAGGTAGGAGGTAAAAACCTATAGTGATAGTACGGTAGGGACGATGGAAGTCCTAAAAAAAAGTGTGTTTAAAACAAAAGGAGGGACACCTCCCAACTTTAAGTTCGGCGCGCGCTAGTTAGTTGAGAAAAGAGAAGGAAAAAAGTATGTTGGTAAGATGAAAAAACTGATAGAAATATACGAATTGCCTGCTGAAGGTAGATTGCAGCCTGAAAGAATGTAGAGACAAGAAAGGACAAGTAAATCATTATCTGTATGGAAAGAATGAACAGCTACCGCCTTAAAATGGCTGCCAATGTTAGTTATGTCCACAATGTGGACAACAGAACCCCTTAGTGGCAGAAATTTGTGCAGTATGTGGATTGGCCCGCCCACACCCAGTCCCTCCTTGTGTTCCACCAGATGATGAACTCAGGCCCCTCCACTGCAGCCCAAAACACTGGAAGCCCCCCCCCCCCATACCGGTGGAACGCACCAGGACACTCCCCCCAGCGGCTATCTTGCTACCCCACAGGAAACTCCCATTCAGAAGCCATCCCCTTCCACCCCCAGTGGCCATTTTGCTACTCCTTCCGGGCCCTATACGCCCATATACCCTCTCCTGACACCGGAAAGTGCTTATTATGTACCTCTGAAGCCCGTAACACCCCTGTTTCCAGCGATGGAGACGGTGCCCACCACCCTACAATCCGCACCCGACCCGGCCATTTTGTCTCCATATGCACCAATGCGACTGAATATACATGACACACAATCAATTGTCTCCCGTGTGTTAGTGTCACCACACACTCCCTACAATTTATTGGGGACAGATGTACTCAGTGCCCTGGGAGCAGCATTGGATTTTTCTTCTGGCACACCTACATTAACTTCTGCCATTCCAGAGTCCCTGCTATGCAAACTCCTTAGTATGGCAAGTATGCTGGACACTGAAAAAGCCCAAAGTACCCCTCCCCTTTGGTTGGCAGACATCCCAGAAAAACTATGGGCACAAGATAAGATGGATGTAGGAGTTTTAAATGTGCCGCCTGTACAAGTAAATCTAAAACCAGACATGCAGAACCGTCCTGTCTGTATAAAGCAATATCCCCTGAGTCCACAGCAAGACGCTGCTATAGAAAAGGATATTGACTCCTTACTGGAAAACAATCTTATAGTGCCCATAATCTCGCCTTTCAACACTCCTCTTTACCCAGTAAAGAAAAAGACACTGCCTGGTCAACCTATACAGTACCGGATGGTACATGACCTGCGGGCTGTAAATGCTGTGACAATAATTAATACACCACAAGTGCCCAACCCACATCCCATGCTCAACCAGGTCCCGGAACTGCAGTCTATTTCACAGTTATAGACTTAGCCAATGCTTTCTTCTACATCTCGCTGGATAAAGAGTGCCAGCAGTATTTTGCATTTACACATAGGGGAAAACAGTATGCTTGGGTAGTGCTGCCACAGGGTGCCGCAAACTCCCCTGATATCTTCTCACGTACCATGAAATATATTCTGGACACCTGGCAGCCCACCAATCAGTCCTCAGTTCTACTGCAATATGTAGATGACTTGTTACTTTGTAGTGAGAGTCTGAAGAACAGTGAAACAGATTCTAAATCACTATTAATGTTCCTAGAAGAAGTTGGCTGTAAAGCGAGCAAGCACAAGCTGCAAGTATGTGCCAAAACAGTTGTTTTCCTTTGTCACTGTATTTCCCAAGGTATGAAACACTTAACCCCTGACAGGCTGAAAATTATACAGAAACACCCAGTCCCTAGAAACCCTAAACAATTGTGAACTTTCCTGGGTTTAATAGGGTCCTGCAGAGCCTGGATCAGGGATGCCTCTGCTATGATGAAACCATTATATGACTGTCTCACCTCTGACCCATTTGTACTGACACCTGAGGCAATTGACAATTTTCACTCCCTGAAACTGTCACTGACTACAAGGCCAGCACTGGGACTTCCTGACTACAATAAGCCATTGACTCTGTTCTGCTATGAACAGGCAGGCCATGCCTCTGGAGTATTAGCCCAAGATCATGGAGGCAAGATGCGACCTCTTGCTTATTACTCCCTTGCTCTGGATCCCATTGTACTAAGATCCCCAACATGTATACGTGCTGTCTCAGCAGCAGCAGCTTTAGTCGATAAAGCAACAGATATTGTACTCCAACATGACATTATTGTGCAACTCCCACAAGCAGTGCAAGAAATGATGAA
This sequence comes from Rhinoderma darwinii, assembly GCF_050947455.1. Classification (NCBI taxonomy): domain Eukaryota; kingdom Metazoa; phylum Chordata; class Amphibia; order Anura; family Rhinodermatidae; genus Rhinoderma; species Rhinoderma darwinii. The sequence goes on from NC_134691.1 coordinate 239,477,597, forward strand.
CAGTCAAGACAAAACACTTATCAGTTGCAAGACTTACTAAAATTGAACTTACTCTTCTGTCCCCTAATGTGACTATCAAACGTTGTGTTGTTCTGAATCCAGCTACACTCCTGCCCCTAGATTCTGAACAAAAGGAGGGAGGAGTGGGGGGACAGGGACATGGACACCCCCTTATTTTTTAACTATCCACTGATGATGAACTATTTAATTTTGAATATGAACATGAATGTCAAAGCCTAGTGGATATGGAATCAAACGGCATAACCAGTATATTTGATGTTGCTCTGATTAACGCTGATGCTGAGTATTTTGTAGATGGATCTCGATATTGGAGCGAAGACAAAGGACATTTCCTCACCGGGTATGAACTGGTCCACAATGGTAAGGCCGTCATACAACAGTCCCTACCCTCCAGCAGCTCAGCTCAGGAGGCAGAACTAAAAGCACTCGTTGAGGCGTTTAAATTGGGTAAGGGACATTGTGTCAACATATACACTGACTCCAGATATGCCTTTGGAGTTGCACATGACTTTGGGACAATATGGAGAGCCAGAGGGTTCTTGACCTCGGCAGGTAAACCTATAAAAATGCAAAAGCAGTAGAAAAACTTTCAGAATCACTGCACATGCCAGACCAAGCAGTTATAGTCAAAGTACAGGCACATACTAATAACAGTGATCTCATATCAAAAGGGAATGAGGCTGCGGATGCAGCGGCAAAGGACACTGCTGCTCTCCCTCTGATGATAGTGAAGCCTGTTTTACAACCCATCACAGAGACCTTGTTGCGTGCTTTCCAGGACCAAGCACCCCCTCAAGAGCAAGCAGAATAGGAGAAGAGAGGTGCAGCAATAGGTCTAGGACAGTTGAGGCATCTTAATTCTAAGGTTTGCCCTTTCTAAGGTAGGAATTTACCAATATGTACTTGTTTGCGCTGATTTATTTTCAGGATGGCCAGAAGCTTTTCCAGTGGCTAAAGCAGATGAAGATACCACAGCAAAGAAACTGATAGCTGAGGTAGTGTGCCGCTATGGAGTACCGGAGACAAGTGAAAGTGACAGAGGTACTCACTCTACCCAAGAACTATTGAGGAACATATTAAAAAGCCTTGGGATAGAACAAGCATTTCATACTCCCTATCACCCACAAAGCAGTGGTAAGGTAAAAAAAGACTAAATGGAACTTTGAAATTAAAAATCCAGAAGGCCATGAATGAAACTTCTTTACCGTGGACACAATGTCTACCCCTGGCTTTATACTCTGTAAGAACCACACCAAGAGGGAAGGATAAACTTTCTCCCTATGAAATATTGTTTGGAAATATACCAAAGACAGGACTGTATTTTCCTCAGCAGTTACAAAAGCATTATCACAATATGACCACATACTTGGCTGCCCTACACAAACACCTGGAGAGGACACATAAACTAATCCTTTCTTCTATTCCAGATCCAAACTTTTTTTCATGTACCCACTCACTACAACCTGGAGACTGGGTGGTAACAAAGATACACAACAGGAACAGTCTGGAACCAAGGTACAGCCAACCAGTAGAAGTACAGCTGGTCACAGCCATATCAGTGAAGCTCCAAGGACGAGCCAATTGGATACATGCAAGCCATTGTAAAAAAGGTTATCAACCCAGATGACGTTGTCTCGATCGATGATGTTGCCCCTCGTGGGGACGATGACTCAAGTTCTCAAGAAGGAAGTGGACAATAAATTCATAAAATATCATCAAATTATAACAGCATTAACAAACTTATCTGATTGTTGGATATGCACACACAGTCCTATAAGCTCAAAATCCATGCTATACATGGCTGTGCCTCTTAGTGAAAAAGAACTTCTTAACACTACATGTTGGGATCCCTCAAAGGTAAAGGATAACACAAAAAAGCTATACATGGTCTAATACCAGTGTGCCCTTACTCAGAGCAGGATGGATGGAGGATCCCTGGTGGCAGGTAAATCTAACCCTGATACCTAGTAAGGCACTGATTCTCACACAAATGGAAAATGGGTCCCTAAAAAATTTCACTAAAACACTGACACTAGGTGAGATCCCCATGAAAGGCATACAGATTATATTCTCTGTATGAAATTACATTATGAATTATCAAGCAGGATGCCGAATTACTTCGTTTGATTTAGTTTAAGGGCCTGTCATTATTATTGTATGTACTTGGAACAACTTTTATATTATGTAGATGATATCACCAGATTAGTATTTATTTTAACAATTGACAAGGGTTGGGGGTGCCCAGCATGTGCCAGTAAATATGAACTAAAAGACTTTTAACACGATAAACTCCATCACTGAGATGCAGCAGGCGCAGCCGGAGCCAGTACAACGTGTTTCTCATGAACTGACGGCAGTGTCACAATTCTAAGCAGCCGCCCAGAGAAGTAACTTACCGGAGGAAGAGGACAGATGCGGAGGGTTTGTGGTAGTCACAATAAAACTCCACTAATCCGCCTACGTGGGATCTCACCCCAGGCTCACAGCATGAGGTGCTATGCACAGCCCGGTGACGTAAACTAAAAGAGACGGTGTCTGACAGATGAGAAGGACCAAACCAAGTCCTGATGACATCAGCGAAGGTCAAAGTAAAGACCAAAGACCTTAGTGAATCCGTCAGCAGTATCAAGTGTTTTAATCAGAAGAAGAAGAGGACGATGATGTACAGGACTTGTCAATACACTGGTGGGACCCCATGCCCAAACTGGACATTGGTGATGGCATCATATTAGTTGTGGCCCTATTGATATATTGTTTGAGCTTTATAATCCTAATATATAATTTCTGTAATTTAATATGAGGAAAGGGGGGTCCCAGATGAGTTCAAAGCACGTGATCAAGTGGCAGCAGGGTTTGAATCCATACTCCCAATAATTACAGTGAACAAGAATGTAGATTGGATAAATTACTTTTATTACAACGAACAACGCTATGTCAATTACACTCGTGACGCATTACAGGAATTGGAAGACCAGTTAGGGTCCACTACAATCATGGCTTTCCAAAATAGGCTAGCGTTAGATATGGTTCTAGCCGAGAAAGGAGGTGTATGCGCTATGGTAAAAGGAGTTTGCTGTACATACATTCCCGATAACACCAGCCCTAACGGTAAAACTACTATGGCAATTAAAAAACTGGAAAACTTGTCAGCTGAACTTGTGGAATAAATAATCCTTGGGACCAGTATTTCAAATGGTTTTCCGACTGGAAGAGTGCCCTTGCACAAGTAGGGGTCATTATTTTTTTTTTTTAAAACATCATTTTTATTAACATTTTTTCAAATTTTGTACAAACATTTCACAATAAGAAAAATTTACGATGTCAATGAACAGCTCGCAACTGCGAGTATAACAGAAGCAATTTAAATACATACATACATGCATGGCATATCGTTTTGCATTTGTTTAAACAACCAACGTGACTTCCCCTATTCCTGGTCACGACTTAGTTCCTAAAAAGAGTGGCTCCTTCCCCTCTACCCCCTATCTACTACTAGACTGACTGTAGTTGCAAGCCTCCCAAAGTGCCAGCCAGGAGCTGTGTATGATACCACGCTGTGTGTCTAAACGGCGCAACAATTTCCACCACCTCACTCGCTGTGCATTGCGTTTCTATAAATAGCTGCCATTTAGCAAACAGCTTTTTGGTTCCCGTTTTCTTTCCTTTTTTCTACCTCCACTCGTTCAAGGGCTAACAACTGTTTCAAGTGGGACACGATCACATCGATATCCGGTGTATCAGCTTCCAGCCATTTGCATAGAAGGCATCTCAAAGCCACCAACAAAACTGTGTGCACCAGGGGGGGAGGGGATCTGGTTCCTCCAGCCACCTCTACCTCTGGCGGTCTTGCCTGATGGAACAGCAGCGTTTGGGGCGTCATTGGAAGGTTTACTTTCCAATAATCTGAAATATAGTTATGTATCATTATCCAGTACCGTTTAGTATGAGCACAACCCCATACTCCGTGCCACAAATTCGTCAGGGGGGTATTGCATTTGGGACAACTCGTGATGCGATCGGGGAAGGACTGTGAAGGCAGAATATTGAAGCCATATATAGCTGTATGCATTAATTTGAAATAGGTTTCCCTCCAGCTCTCATTAATGACCACCTTCCGTACCGTCTCCCATCCCCCCAATATGGTCTCTCCTATTGCCGGATCATGTGTCCACCGTTCCCAGACTTTGAACATTACCCGTTGTTGCGGGCGAGCAAAATATCCCCCGAGTGCTCTATACAACCGCGCGATAGTCGCCCGAAGAGCCACTGGGCCAATGACCTCATCTAACATATGGGTGGTGGCCTCCTTATTTAAATCTCTGAGCCTAGAGGTACAGAATGATCGCACCTGGAGGACTTGTAGGAAATTAGCGCTGTCCTCTGAGGTATTGAATTTAGCCCTGATTTCCGATCCGGTTAACCATCTCCTTTCCTCTGTATGCATCAGGTCCCCTGCATTGCTAATACCTGCATTCTCCTAAGAGGTAAATCTGTCTCTACTGTCTACTCCCGGTAAAAATTCCGGGTGCCCACACAACGGCATGTGCTTGGATAGCAGGTAAGGCGAGTCAAAAACTTTCCACACGACAATGCAACAAGGCCTTTAAGCTCCAGGGCGAGGCATACTCCCCCTCTAGCTCGAGGTTAGAATAATGACTCGTTTCATGAAGCCAGTCCACTACATGTCGAAAGAGGCACACCACGTTGTAGCCCCTAATATTGGGAAATTTCAGCCCCCCCTCCTGCTTGTCCCTCATGAGCTTAGTGAGTGCAATGCGAGGCCTCTTTCCCGCCCATATGAATTTAGTAAATGCCGAATTCAGCTTGGATACGTCCCCATGTTTCAGTAAGAGTGGGAGTGTTTGAAAGGGGTATAGCAATCTGGGGAAACTGACCATCTTAATCAGGTGGCACCTCCCCAGAAGGGATATCGGTAACTGGCCCCATCTGTTAAGTTCCGCCTGCATTTTTTAAAACAGTGGTGGGTAATTTAAGCCATACAAGGTTTCAGGTGCCTTCCCTATCTTAATTCCCAGATAAGTGATACATTGTTTCACCGGGGATATCCCACATCCCAAGGATTGCCAAAAGATCCCAGGTAATGGTTTGCCCAACTCCAGCAGTTCGCTTTTAGCTACATTTACTTTGTATCCCGAGCATTGCCCAAAGTCCTGCAAAAAGCGAAAGACCGGCATTAAGTGTTCTTGAGGATTTGACATAAACAGAATAACATCATCAGCGAACAAGGCCAGCTTGACCGCCAAAGACCCCACCTGGATACCTTCGAACACTGCCGACTCTTCCAGAAATCTAGCCATTGGTTCGAGTGCTAGATTAAATAAAAGTGGCGACAAGGGACATCCCTGCCTGGTCCCTTTATACAGCTGGAAGGGAGCCGACAGAAATCCTGAAGAATAGACCCGAGCTTGGGGATTAGTATAGACCCCTTCAGAAAGTTCCGAAAGGCTCCCTGGACATTCATCTTGTCTAACACCATCCCCAGCCATTCCCACTGTATGTTATCAAACGCTTTCTCTGCGTCTAGCGCTAAGAGTGCCGGCCGGGTACCTGGCCGGGGGTCGTGTCGGACTGTTTCTAATACTTTTAACACCTTACACAGATTAGTCACTGCTGCCCTGCCCCTTACAAAGCCCACTTGAGATTTTCCCACCAATATCGGTAGATACACTGCTAAACGATTGGCTAATATTTTTGTAAGTATTTTCTGGTCTTGGTCTATCAATGATATTGGTCGATAGGACCCCGGATCCAGAGGGTCCTTCCCCTTTTTGGGCAGCACCTTTATGTGTGCGATTTTGGCTTCCCCTGGTAGCGTACCGGTCTGTAATAAAATGTTATAGTATTCCACCAAGATAGGGCTGATTTCTTCTCTGAGGGACTTATAAAATTCACCCGTGAACCCATCCGGCCCAGGGGCCTTCCCGTTAGATAAGGTCCTGATGGTATCCGCTATCTCTGCCTCCGTGATTTCTGCACTCAGAAGCTCGTTCTGCTCCTGCGTGAGTCCAGGCAGCTTTACCTTCTCCAAAAATTCCTTTCCTTTTTGGGTGTCTACTGGCGTGTCTGAGTACAGGGCCTGATAATATGTGCTCAGTATAGTGTTTATGGTTTTTGGATCCACTGTGGGAAACCCTTTGGCGTCTTTAAGGGTTAAGATGTGTGACGGTGTATACCTCCCCTTCGCCAATCGTGCTAGTAATTTGCCCGCCTTATTCCCGAAACGCATAAGGTCCGCATCAAATTGAGACCGATAAATACTTTCTCTTTTGTCTAGCCATTGATCATACTGTCGCTTGGCTTCCCTCCAAGCCTCCCCCAGAGATGCTGATGGAGATTGTAAAAACGCCGTGTATGCGCATCTTAATCGGTCGCTCGCCGTCTTATACCCTTCGGTGGTTTTACGTTTAAGATTGGCCAAAAATTTTATGATTTTCCCGCGAATTACCGCTTTAGCTGTCCGCCAGTATAACGACGGGTCTGTACGGTGTGATGCATTATCCCCGTCAAATTCCGTCCACCAGCCCTTTAGCTTTTGTACAAAGCCCTCATCCGCCACCAGAAAGGAGGGGAACCGCCAAATAAAATCCAGTCCCTTAGCTACCGTATCTGCCAAAGTAATTGTGATTGGGGAGTGGTCAGAGATGACCATATCTTCTATTGCCGCGTCACGTAGCCGGCGGGAGAGAGCGTCGTTCACAAGTAAGTAATCTATGCGCGACCACGACTGATGTACGTGAGAAAAGTGTGTGTACTCCCTCGCGTCGGGGTGTAAACTCCTCCAAGCATCTGTGAGGGCCGCGTGTCTCAAAAAATCTGACAAGATCCTATCCCTCTGTCTCTGCAAAATGGACCCTACACTTCTATCTTCCCTAGTGGACCTTGCGGTATTAAGATCTCCCCCTAGCACTAACAGCTTAGTGCGATCCTGCTGGAGTTGGGTTTCCAATTTACCAAAGAATTCTGCATTGGCCGCATTAGGCCCATAAACATTATGGATGTTAATGGTGTCCCCTGCATGCTCCATTACTAGATGTATCCAACGACCCTCATTATCACACTCCTGGGACACCACCGTAGACGCAAAATTTTTGTGCACCAATATTATCACTCCCGCCTTACCGTCTCTTGCGGCCGAGCCATAAACCTGACCCACCCAGAACTTTTGTAGATATTTAAATTCAGATTCGGTCAGATGGGTTTCCTGTAACAGGGCTACATCCGGACGTAATCTCTTCATATGTCTTAAAGAGTTTGGTTAGTTTCTGTGGGGATCTAAGCCCCTTAACGTTCCATGAGACTATTTTCATGTTATTGGGCTATGTCTAAGGTGAGCTAAGGTGTCCAAGAGTCGTGACCGAGTCGGGGTGTCAGAGCCATCTTTCCCTAAGTGCCATGCATGAACATTTAAAACTTCGCCAGACCCCGGCCTAGAAAACAAAACTAAAATCCAACTCAAAGCCTTCAGACTTTGTTCATAAAACCTTGAAAACACGCCTGTGACAAGGGCAGTCATCTTCCTCGTGCACATTGACGTCAGAGACTTCACTTTTTTCTGTTGTGCACCAACACGTACCTCCCTCCCACCCCCTCCCATACCTGCATAGCAGCAATTTCCAACCGACCTAGCCATGCCGGCCCCTCCTTGCCCAGCACTCTCTAACCACCAATACCCGATCCTATAGCAACGGGTCAACCCCCAATTTCCGCTCCATTCGCCATATATCATTCAGAGCTGATCACTGTGCCACTTCAAGGTTTCCCCAGCAACCCTCCATTTGTCCCTACCAAGACTTTTCCTCGTTTTTAACTCCATTAGTCCTAGCCCCACTCATCATAGAGACCCTCCTCGTAACGATGCCCGCTCGAAGAGCCCCACCTACTAACGAGCATGGACTGCATAACCTTGAAAACCAGCTCAAGCTCAAACTCAAGCCCCTAACAGTGTAACTACGTTATTACATCAGCAATATTATATATTATAACGGCATTATAACGGCATTATAACAGTAAGGTAATATATCAGAATGCATACAGTTTGGCATGAAAAACATTTGGCCCCATGCTGAAATATTGTATTGATAAACAAACTATCGTGTGCAACCATCAAGCCATATCATTCTCTGCTAATATCTGTAATTACTGTAAACTTATCTGCTTAAGATCAGAGCCTGCAATTGGTCTACCGCGTCCTCAGGACCCTCGCCTAACGTATGAGGGGATCAAACGAAAAAAACATTAGTCCTCAATCTTCCTTCTTCAATCCGAGGACGCGGACGTGGAATGATCACGCGGATGTCTCTGCGGCCTCGGAGACGCACCTCTGTTCCTGGCTCTTCCTCCACGTTCTCTGCCAGGTGTGGGCAATAAAGCTTCAGCCCAAGTCCGCTCCATATCCGAACGACTCCCTCCGACTTCTCTTGACTTGTGGCGTGGGCTGTGGTCTGGAGCGCGTCGCGCCTCGTGGCGGGGGCAGCTTCCACATAGCTCTGCCAGGGCCTCCTCCGCTTCCTTTGCTGTGGCGAACATCTTGGCCCGCCCGTTTGCCTGGAACACTCGCAAAATAGCCGGATACTGTAGGTTAAAGCGCACCTTCGCTTGAAACAGCTCCGTACAGATCTTGCTGAAGGTTCGCCTACGTTTCGCTACCTCCGTAGAATAATCCTCAAAAAGTAGCACTTTCATGCCCATTATCTCCAAGGGCCGGGATCTGCTTCGATATGCCTTCATCATTGCCACCTTGTCATTATAATCCAGCAGCTTAAAGATGACTTGTCTGGGGCGAAACGAACTGCTGCTGTTGTCTGCTGATGAGAGATTTCTTGGGTCCTGTCCCACCCTGTGTGCCCTCTCCACCCAGCATGGACGTGGGAGACCCAATGCTGCCGGCAGAGATCTCTCGCATATACGTTGCAGCTCAGAAGGGACCACCGTTTCCTTCAGGCCCACTATTCGCAGGTTACTCCTCCTGGATCGGTTTTCCAGGTCCTCCACCTTGTCCCCCAACTGCGTAGTACTGGATAGCACCGTTTTAAGCTTGGACTGTAGGCGCTCATTCTCATTCTCCAGCAGTGATACACGTTGCTCCAATTCGTTAGTCCTGGAGGTTACTTGTGCCAGATCCGCATGCATGCGGTTGAGCGACTCTTGAACCGTTTTTTCCAGTGCTTTTTGCAGGTCGGGGGCTATGCGTTTAGCCACTTCATGGGCTAATGCTATATAGTCCACAGGTCCTTGGTTAGAAGCAATTATGGGCTCTGTTGGGCTTGGAATCAGTGACTGGGACTGAGGCAGTAGCTGTTCCTCCTCCTGTGAATACAGCAGGGGAGCAGTGGCGGGAAACACCGCCATCTTACCTCCCCTGTTTACTCCTGCGTCTAGTTCATCCATGGCTGGCTTATGTGCGCTCCTGAGGAGGTATCGGTCCATGCATGCACCCCCGGGTTCTTTCCTGTGTGCAGGGCCGGTGTCTGTCAGCCGGTTGTCGCCACCGAAGTGGCTTTTGCAGATAAGCAGGTTAGTTGGGAGCGGGAGCTCAGTCACTCGCGTCCTGCATCGCCAGCGCCGGAACCGGAAGTCTTCAGGGGTCATTATTTTAATAATAATCATTATTTTTTTTGGTAATTGCATGTTGTGTGGTCCCTTGTGTAAGAAAATTTATCGCAAAGACTGTTGACCAGGCGGTTCCCGATGTTGCTTTAACCTGTATAGAGGAAAAAGATCTCTACACCGACACAGAATCCGCTAGTCCCCTTAAAACAGTTGTGTATTATCAGAACAATTAATCCAAAGGTAGGAAAAGTTAGGATCATTCAGTAACCAGCATAGTCCAGGTACAAAGGGGGGTTACTCATAAGGAGTAGCTCATCTCAAACTGGTGAAGAAATCCAAAACCCCTTCCCACCTGGTTCGAATGATCAGTAGGTTGCTAGACTAACTCAGGGGCAGCAAAGGATGATAATGATAATAATTTTTAGGGGGGACTGTGAAGGATCACCACTATGTATATTTGTGTGCTTGCAAAAATCATTATTATCCTTACATAAAGCTTCTCAGTATATCATATTCTGCTATAATGCTATGTAGTATGACAAGATGGCACAAGATGGCGCCGGAGCATGAGACAACGCCCTGGAATGTGAACAAAGCAACATGGGAGTTTTTAACCCACAAACTTCTACAAACTTACTGAACAAATAAGAAAAGGGCATGTTTGAACAAGAACCAATTAGCACCTTGGAGGCGTCCCATGATCATATACTGATAATTGACGCCATTTTTGCTATATAAGTTTTGCATTGTTTTAAATAAAGTTGTTGTGCTCCTATACTCATCGAGTGAGGATATTCTACCTGAGCTCTGCTACTGGTGTAATTCTTCACGCGCTACTCGGTGAAAACCAGGCTGACTAACTGAGGACGAGACTCCACAAAATTATTTTAAAGATGGGGCTCTAGGACCGCTCTGTCTCACTGATCGTAACGATCTTAGTGCCATATAAATGTTGTTATGTTTACATGGCAGGATGTGTGTTATTTGTACATTTCATTCTGGCTATTATGTATACCTTGTTATTTAATATTGTGCACTTTTTTTGCTACTTTAAAGGTAAATTATATTATGTATGCTCATGTGTGAGCAGAGTATATAATGAGCAAAAAAGAAAGTGACGCCAGGGCCTTGAAAAAGCGTGTGTCAATGCGAAACATCAAACAGACCAAGATCTTGTAATACATTATTTTTTTTTACCGTAATCCTTGAGTGCCTCGTGTTTTTCTACTTTCTTCACTTCAAAGTTTAACGTGCTGTACTTGTCGCTGAGCAACCCATGGACAATTACAAAGCCGGCTCCATATATGACTACACGCCAATAGTAATCTCCGTGCATGTGTATCACTGTGTCTGAATTGGGCAGTGCCAGCCCCTTCTCTTCCTTCTCCTTTTGAAATCTTCAAACACTTTTTTAAACGTGGATAGGAAAGCCTGTAGTTTAGACATAATAGGGTCCTTCGGTTCTCATAAAGCTGATGCCCAGGACAAATGTTCTCCAGAAAGCAAGGTCAAGATGCACAATAACGTCAAAATGGATAGTGCACTGGTTCAAAAAGCCTTTGCAGGACTTGGAGTCGCCATCATAATGGGAAAGAATTGGTAGATGTAAACCAGTGCTGCAGGCAGCTGCAAGAGGTGGCGGCATTTGAACCGCAGGTGAGGCAGAAGGTACAGCTGGAGTTGAAAATTCATTCAGTTAAGAAGAGATTTTGCAACAACTTAAACAATTGATGCTGCCGGACACGTTGTCTGGAAAGTTCCTGGGTCAGGTTGTAAACCTTAGGCAGGGGTACGTCAGCGGGGTACATGAGCTGAGCAAACTGTCACAGGGCCAGCAGAACCATCTGTGTTGCCAATGGATTTGGAGTGGGGCTAATACAGGACGTTTAAGGTAGAGGTGTGTATGCAGCGGGTGGGGGAGCAGGTGGACATAGCCAAAGCAGTAGGTCCGGACACATAAAAAAACGTGTCTTTGCTTTAAAATTATATCAAAACCGTGTATTGAACTATGATATCCGAGTCCCAGCACTTGTTTAAACTCTGGACACAATACATACGTCCTTGGATTAAAAATGTATTGACTGCCAGAATATAATAATTACATTCTTGGTGGTCAAAGTTTTTAAAAAGTGATCCATTATGGATTGACACTTTTTTTTCCTATCAAATGCCCTTCTGTGCCCAATTACGTCAATTGTTGGCTCTACAGCTTGGATGATTACCAGCATACAGGTTGTGGAGTCAAGTAAGTTCGCACCAAGCACCTATATCACACACACACACACACACACACACACACACACACACACACACACACGCACGCACGCACACACACACTCACACACACACACACACTCTGTAATGAAGTTTATACATATTAATTTATCTCCATCTGTAACCGATCATAATTGTAAATCTCTATGACGTATTTTCACTAGTGAAACCTATTACACGCTACAGTCATAGTGATAACATGATAACAATTATCACTTGATAATTCACATAGAATGATATGTAGGTAGGCAGAATGTTGATTCTGCTCTGTTGATTTTATTGAGATACAGTATGTGCATGAAGACTTCAGCATATATGACTTGTATGACTTTTACACATCTTGAACTTTTATTTTTAGTAGGATTTTGCAGGACTAAGACTCTGCGAGGGTCAGACTTTTAGCCACATAAATGAATACATTTATATGATATAATTTATTTTATAGCTCAGCTTATATTTCATCAAAAGTGTGACAATTGTACTTTCTACCAGAGGTGGATAATTTAAAGTCCACAAACTCCGGCCAGTGAAAAGGTTGAATGGAACAAATTGAAAACAATAGCTATAAGGCTCTGTCTACACTGGGGTCATGGTTTCTGTTAGGAGATATGATTAACATGACAGATTCTTTATCAAAACCTGATTATCAAAACAGATCCTTTTTCAAAACCCCATCCATATGTTGTGGAAAATTCTGTGCAGAAATATAAGTATACTGTGAACTTTCTAATTCAGAACATGCTCCTTTAACCCCTTAGTGACCAGCCCATTTTAGGTCCTAATGACCAAGCTATTTTATTAGTTTTTCTATAGTGGCATTCAAAGAGCTATAACTTTTTAATTTTTTCGTCTACATAGCTGTATGAGGACTTGTTTTTTGCGGGATTAGTTGTACTTTTTGATAGCACCATTTTTGGGTACATATAATTTTTTTATTAACTTTTATTAACTTTTTTTGGGGGGATTATAAAAAAAACCTGAAATTCCGCCATTGTTCTATGCGTTTTTAAATTTACGCCGTTCACTGTGCGACGTAAATAACATGTTACCTTTATTCTATGGGTCGGTACGATTACGGCGATACCCCATATGTAGAGGTTTCTTATGTTTTACGACTTTTGCACAATAAAAACACTTTTGAACTAAAATTATTTGTTTTTGGGGGGCGTGGCTTGGGCGCTGCAGTGAACGGTCGCAACTCTGGTGAGCTCCGCCAACAGAGGACCTAATTTGCTCCATCTGCTGAACTAAAGTGCCTGTAACTACCTCTTCTCCTCTCCCTACTGCTGCGGAGACGACTGGGCACTTGTGGAGTTGTTTTTGGGCGATTCCGCCGAAATAACGGAGGAGCAAGCTAGTGAGGCCTGGCCTCCCGGTCGACCGGGGCCTCGATTTCCGGCGAGACGATCGGCGGGAAGGAGCGGAGAGAATAGAAGTGGAGGAGTAGCAGATACATATTGCTCTGAATGAGCTGATACTCCCTCACTACCGCCGCAGCGCCGTCCAGGCATTTGAGGATCCATCTTCGGTGATCTGGTTGCGACTCCAGGGAGAGGATCAAGTTGAGGCCTTGCCTCGTGTCAATCCGGGGCCTAGATTTCGGGCGAGACAGCCGGTGGGACGGATCGAAGAGACCAGAGGAACAGTAGCAGGTACACACTAAGCAGTTACAGCTGCCTGGGGGACACAAGTGCCGTGCTGCTATAGAGACCCACATTACGACTACAGATCTGATTCCCAGGGGCAGTTTGATCCTTACTGTGAGGTCTGAGGAGACTAGGCCCAGGCTGGAATCCTGCAGACCAGCGCCCAAGGACTTCAGAGAAAGTGCCACTTATACCCCCAAGCTTCACTTCACTTCATATCATCACTTTACTTAAGAGAGCACTGCTCTAATTTTTTCACCGCTGGGAATTTACCTAGTGAACAAGCTTTATTACTGATCTGACATACAGTGTAGTCACTTGGACTCCCACGACAAATTTTTTTTTTTGCTAGGCGACCCCCTCCTCCTCCCTCCACCATTGCTAGGGAGGCAGTTGGGAAGCTGTAAGCGCTGTTCTTAATGAGCTACATGTAACTACCATTGAAGAGACACGCACTCTATTTTTTCTTTAGTACCACAAAACTAATACAAGATGGTGAAAACGGGCAAAGAAAAGCTCAAAGATGCTGCTCACCACACGCCTAAAAAGCATAAAAATCAACATGAAGTAGATCGTTTCTTTAACAAAAAGCACGCGGCTTCCTCTTTAACTGGGAGTCACCTATCCACACAAGAAGAGGATACTGAAATGTCACAGGATGGGGATTCGGATAGAGAGAGTACTACAGCTCAGACTACTACATGTGATGAATCGGATGCATGCCATATTTCTAGAGCTTTTCTCAAAAAATGTTTAGCTCAAGCCTTATCTCCAGTGCTGAAAGAACTCTCTGATATCAAAACAGATGTAAAACACATCGGCCACAGAGTAGAGGAACTGGAAAATGCTCATACTGCTTTATTGTCCCACAGTGCAGTGACGCAACAGACGGTTATCTCCCAACAGGAACATCTAAACTCTGCATTTCTTCAGCTTGAAGATCAGGAGAACCGCAACAGGAGGAAGAATATTAGGCTAAGGGGTATGCCGGAAAGTGTAGCTCCAGAGGCTTTGAGAGCAGCAGCCGCTTCAATTTTCGCAGATCTACTGGGGGCGGATCGAGCCTCCCAAGTGGTTATCGAGCGTATTCACAGAGCACTTAGGCCCAAGCCTGCCCCGGGAGAGCCTCCGAGAGATGTGGTTTGCGGGCTTTTGAGTTTTGTCGACACAGCTGCTCTTTTACAGAGGGCCAGGGACTCTCAAGGAATCTACTACGACAACTCCAAAATTCTGTTCTTTCAAGATGTAGCGGCAAGCACTCTAAACAAAAGGCGAATACTGAAACCGCTTACTGATATTTTGAGAGATCGTCACATTCCCTACAGATGGTTGTATCCCTTCGGACTTTCTGTGATGGATAATGGTAAACCCATAGTGATAAAGCAACCGGAAGATCTACACAAAATCTGGACTGTGCTTCGGGTCACCCCGCTGGACATACCATCGTGGCTGCCGGTTCATTTACCTGTTGCATTCCCGGAATTACCGCCTCTAGAGAAGTGGAACCTACAAACCAAGGTGAAGTCCCCGAGGAGGACTCCCACCTGAACCGCAGAATTTTCGGGACTTGAAATTCAGGACATTGGCTTTGTAGAGGTATCAGCCAAGATTGGGCCTTCTCCCTTTCGCAGTAGAGGAATCGTCGTGGTGTAATCGGTGGCTTACAACAAGCCTCTTGTGTATCCTTTCAGAGTTCTGTTAAAAGTGGTACTATCTGATATGTGTAGCTATTAACAAAGAGTGCGTCTCTTTCTTTTCTATTGGTTCTTTTTTATGTTCCTGTCTTCTTTCAAATTGAAATGGTTAAACCCATTTTGTATTGTGTATCTGTATACGGTATTATGCTTAATCGTATCCAGAACTATTTTCATTCCCATGGGATCAGGGACCTGTTTGATCCCAGACCTTTCTACTTGGTTCTTATGTAGAAAAGATTACAACATTTGTAATGTTTTGTTTATTCATACAACTTGTGTTAAGTTTGGAGTTAAGGTGACACATGGTGGGCTCTTATACATTTTCGTCCCTCCATTAGACGTAAGTACATATGGCTGAGGTTAATATTGTCTCATTAAATGCAAGAGGGCTTAATACCCCTCAAAAACGCAGCCAAGTATTTGCTATAACCAAGAAAGCACGATCAGACATACTGTTTCTGCAAGAAACCCATTTCCGACACACACACACTCCCTCTCTCACTCACACCTCATTCTCACAGTGGTTCCATAGCACGCACTCCTCAGCATCACGGGGAGTTAGCATTGCTATTAGTAGATCTGTTCCATTTACCTTATTGGCTCAGCAAATCGACCCAGCTGCTAGATATGTTTTCATTAAAGGTACCATAGGGAATACTATGATTACTTTAGCAAATATTTATGCCCCTAATAGAAATCAAGCTAAGTGGTTAGCCAGCACGTTAAATAAGATACAAACTTTTAAGGAAGGAATCCTGGTCCTGGGAGGGGATTTCAACTGTGTGTTGGATTATAAGTTGGATACTACCTCTAAATCTTCGGCTATACCCACCAATGCACTTAGGACAATGAAGAGGGCATTAGCGGACCTCTCGCTAGTCGATGCTTGGAAAGCAACACATCCTGACACGAAAGATTTCACATACTACTCCACAGTACATAGAACTTACCACAGATTAGACCGCATGTATATCTCTGATAGGCACCTTGGTGAAGTTACTGCATTAGATATAGGGTCCATATTAATATCCGACCACGCACTAGTCTCTATGTCCTTATCCATTTCGTCCCTTCCCAGGAAAACTCTGAATTGGTCATTAAATGAAACGTTACTGGGCTCGCCAGAGGATATCTTGAGAATAGAAAGTAAACTCCAGGAGTATTTTCACTTTAATGACATTCCGGGGACCCCTGTATCGATCGTATGGGAGGCTCACAAAGCCTGTATTAGAGGCGAGTTTATTGCACTAGGCTCTAGAATTAAAAAAGCTAGAGAGGCCACAGTAAACTCCCTGTTGAACAGAATTTCAGCCTTAGAAACACTTAGAAAACAATCGGCCATACAGAAATCTCAATCTGAACTCGTGAAACTGAAAAATGATCTCAGGGATCTCCTTAATGTCAAAGCAGCCAAAGCTCTCCAGCGATGTAAATTTAAATATTATGCTCACGGAGATAAAGGGTCTAAAATTATGTCAGGACTTCTTAAAAAACAAAACGAGAAATCCTATATTACCAAACTGAAAACAGAAAAAGGAGGGGTAGTCCAGTCCACTGAAGAGATTGCGGCTGAGTTTCACAAATTTTACTCCTCTCTCTATAACCTGGAGACGGGTGGGCCAACATCACATATAGGAGATCGTGCTGCCACTATTGCTTCTTTCCTTAATTCAATCTCCTTACCTAAAATTGGGGAGGGTGATTTGGAAAGGTTGATAGCCCCTTTTACAGAACAAGAAGTTAGAGAAGTGCTAGCCTCTATACCTAGTGGTAAGAGTCCTGGACCCGATGGATTCCCAATATTTTATTATAAAACATTTGCTGCAACCTTGTTGCCACATTTTGTGAAGCTGAGCAATTCTTTGCTGGAGGGGGAGGCTCTCTCCAAACGAATGCTTGATGCACATATCACAGTCATCCCAAAAGAGGGTAAGGACCCTATGATTTGTAGCAGTTACAGGCCAATCTCCCTTCTGAACACAGATGTAAAATGGTGGGCGAAGTTATTGGCACACCGCATAAATTTATTACTCCCTAAATTAATTAATCCCGAACAGACAGGATTTGTACCACAAAGAGAAGGGAGATTTAACACTACCAGGGTAATTAACGCGATCTTCTGGGCACAAAAACACAAGATCCCACTAGTCCTCCTAAGTACGGATGCAGAAAAGGCGTTCGATTGCGTGGCTTGGGACTTTATGACAGCGACTCTCATTAGATTTGGGTTTCCCCCCGCCTTTGTCAGAGCAATTCTCACGCTTTACCATCAGCCTTCCGCTAGGATCAAAATAAATGGGGCCCTCTCATCACCCTTTGATATTTATAATGGAACACGACAGGGCTGCCCGTTGTCCCCATCTCTATTTGTACTGACCATAGAACCCCTAATCCAGAAATTCATTCAGTCCCGAGAAGTTCAGGGCCTTAAGATTGGGGACGTAACACATTCAACGGCAGCATTTGCAGACGACCTCCTTCTATTTATATCAAACCCATTCCAGGCTTTTCCAGCAATCCTTGCGATTCTGGAGGAATTTGGAAAAGCTTCTAATTTTAAGATTAATTTAGGAAAATCAGTGGCCCTGAACATCACGGCGCCAAAGTCAAAAATCCAGCGTCTTAAACTGTCCACACCCTTCACATGGAACTCAACGGACATAACATACCTGGGGGTCCGCATCTCTTCAGACCCTTCTAAGTTGTTTGAGTATAACTATAAAACACTATATAAGAAAATCAGTTCGCGGTTAGCGGGCTTGAAAATCCCGTATGTCTCTTGGATGGGAAGAAAGAATATTCTCAAATGCTATATAATGCCGCAAATCCTATATGTGTTACAGACTGTTCCTATATGGCTCCCGAGATCCTTTTTTACTCAAATACATCGCTTATTCTCAAAGTTTGTATGGAACGCTGCTCGTCCTAGGCTGGCATATGCTCAAATGCGACTTAGCAGAAAACAGGGGGGATGTGGATTACCAGATGTTCAAACATATTACAGAGCCATCCACCTGGCTAGGTGGTTGTCGCTAGTGCACCCACAGCAGTTTGTGGGGCCACATACCCATGTCGAACGACACATTCTTGGGGAGGAGGGGATCATACACCTGTGGTCCTCAGTTCTGATAAGGACAGGTCAGATGAGTGACACTTTGAGGGGCACGGTGGAAGTGGGGCAGCACTTCTTCACAAAATCGATGCCAGATACAGGACCCTCTCCTCTCATGCCTCTGGGGGTCCTCCCGGCCTTTCTGAAAGCGGAGGTCACCCCGATTCATTTTCCTTGGTCCCACCTACAGCGAATTTCAATATACCCTACGTTACAAAATGCATCTGCCCTACCGAATCTAGCGGACATACTAACCCCACCAGTCCCCACTCCCATCTCGTTTATACATGAATTTGCTTTCAATAAGGTATGTAGAGAATTCTGCGATAGGTTTTCACAACCACTAAGGGATATTAATTGGTTAGAACATTATTTGATATTTCCCAATTTACCTAAAGGTCTCCTCTCTAAAATATATACTAAACTCCTTCAGTTAGCTGCTCCGGCTAAACCTGGGTACATGATAGCATGGGAAAAGGAGCTATCTGTCACCTTTACCCCTTCGGAAGTCTCCGTGGTCTTGTCCAACTCGCAGGGTTTTTCCCGTTGTGTTAAGACCCAAGAGAATTCTTTTAAGACATTGACGAGATGGTATAGAACCCCTCAGTTACTTAATAAATGGAGGCTTAATATGGATGAAATGTGTTGGAGGTGTGGAGTAGAGGTGGGGTCTATCTCACATCTATGGTACCACTGTTCAGTCCTGCAGAAATTCTGGGCTGAGGTTGGGAGACTTATTAATGTAATATGTGGGGCGAACATATGCCTTACCCCCGAATTGGTGCTGATATGGCTACCTAACATCTCGTTCAGACCATCTAAGCATTCTCTAGCAACCCACTTGCTGACAGCAGCTAAACTTCTCATCCCTATGAATTGGAACTCTAAGTCTCCGCCTACAATACCTCAATGGCTAGAAAAAACTAGACAAATCTTCAGAATGGAAGAACTTGCGGGGTGGGAGAGTGGCACACATGTGAAATTTCTAAATACGTGGAAGAATTGGGTAGATTTTACTAAGAGTCCCGTCTATAGCCATACTATGACACCCTCCCTCTTGACCTGACCTGACCTATTCTGTACAAGGGTCACTATCTCATATGCAGAAAAGGAGCTTACTAATGCATATATTTACTTTACTAAGCTCTCATGGTGGTCACCTGTTTTATGTTATTTTATTTTATTTTGTTGGTTTATTTGTGTTACTGTTCATCAGTTGTCAAAAACAAAAGAATTGCCCCTGATAGATAACGCGGGTATGCCTGAACAGATACGGCATGGATAAGGCAGACAGACCTTTAATAAAGCCATATATGGCCAGGTTCAAGAAGCTTTGAAACATGTTTACAATTGTACTTGCCATATGTTTTTATGTCTCCTTTAAGGCCTGCGTGCCGCATACTCTTATGTTATATAATCTATGCCGGGCTACATGTCAAGCTCACATGTTATAAAACTTTTCTCAAAAAAAATATATTGAAATAAAATTATTTGTTTTTGCATCGTTGCTTTCCAAGAGCCATAAAGTTTTTATTTTTCCATCAATGTAGTGATTTTTTGGGATTGTTTTCTGCTGGACGAGACATAGTTTTGATTGGTACTGTTTTGGTGTGCATGGGACTTATTGATTCAATTTTTATTATGACTTTTTTGGGGGGCAATGGAAAAAAATTGCAATTTCGCCATTGTTTTTTGCGGTTTTTTTTACGGTGTTCACCTTGCGGTTTAAATTACATATTAACTTTATTAATGGAGTCATTACGGTCGCGGCGATACCATATATGTGTACTTTTTTTTTTACACTTTTACTAAATAAAACCACTTTTTATGGAAAAAAATGGTTTTATTTCTTTTTTTACTGTACTTTTTATTAATAATCTTTATTTCACTTTGATGACTTATTTTATTAGTCCCACTAGGGGACTTTACTGTGCGATCTTCAGATCGCTGCTATAATGCTCTGGTATACTTCGTATACCAGAGCATTATTGCCTGTCAGTGTAAATCTGACAGGCAATCTGTTAGGACGTGCCTCCGGCGCGTCCTAATAAGCATATGTCCAGGGCAGACCTGGGGGCTTTCATCAAGCCCCCGGCTGCCATGACACCCCATCGGAGACCCGCGATTGCATTTGCGGGCCGCCGATGGTTGACAGAGGGAGCTCACTCCCTCTGTTAACAAAGTTAAATGGCGCGGTCGCTATTGACGGCGGCAATTAACGGGTTAAACGGCCGCGATCGAAGTTTACTTCGATCACGGGCATTGGAGCAGGAGCTCAGCTGTCATCAGACAGCTGAGCCCCGGCTCCAGCCTGCACGGGAGACCCGTGCAGGACTTAGACTAGGCTCACGTGAAAAGGCGTCAGCCTAGCCTAAGGCCCCTTAGTGACGAACGTAAAAAGGCGTATTGTTGGTCACTAAGGGGTTAAATGGGCAAAAGCCGTGGAGTTTCACTGCGTAGTACAACCTTTTCTATGCATAGGGTGAAATTGGCTGCAAATTTGTGGCAAAATCATTTCTGCCTCATCCGTACTTAGCCTGACTTTATAATTATTGTAAAATGTATTGTAAATATTTCACTTTTTAAACATTTGCATTAGACCTACCATCCTCAGTAGACTAAGCCCTTATTCACACGACAGGGTTTCCCGGCCGGGTGACGGCCGTTCATAAAATGCAAACTGGCCGGGAAAAATGGCCGATTTTATCGGCCGACACTCAGGCTTTGGCAGGATCCTGTCGTGTGAATAAGGCATAAAGGAAGCAGAGAGCCATGCTACATTTATTTTGGTATACAAGAACAAAAACTAAGATATAATAAGGCATAACCTATAGGAACAGGCCTTCCAGTACCCTCTCAATAAATAATTTTCTCTAACTATTGTATGAGATCTTGTGACAAAAAACTCTCTGATATCATCCTTTTCAACTTCACATTTTCTGAATATGATACTGTGGAATTAGGTTACAATGAATGCTGAATTTTATTCATAAATGGCTTTGTAAGAGCCTTCTTTTTGGGCAGTGAGAATGTGCTTACAGTTTACATTATTGGGAGAACTCCTAGAATTCATTGGGATGCTATGCTTGCATTTCAATGGGGGCAGAGCTGTTTTACTAGACAAAGTCCATAGAGAAGAGCAAAAACAACTCATCTTCTAGTATCACACAACCCGTAGCTGCTTTAGATTAGCTAAAAGGGAAATGTTGAAGTTTTCAAAATACAATCTGCATCTTCACAAAATCATTGACAATTCAAGAGGCAATGTAAGACCATAATTAGAATGTGTGACTTCTAGTAGGGATAGGATTACTTTTAGTAACTAGCATTTTAATGGTGTAAAGAGTCAATCCCCTTTACATGCATAGGTAATGAAAAGTAAACATAATCCTTCTCTTTTTATTACATCAATAATTTATGACAACAAAAGTGTTGACAGACCTTTTATAAAGTGCCAAAAACAAAATGTTACCTGCACAGCCCAGAGGTAGTCCAAGCGTAATTTTAAGTCCACCTGTCGAGAATGAAGTGCCAAAGCACAGGAAAACAGCAAAATGGCTAGAATAGGTTCATAACCTCGCATATAAAATGATCCCCGCCTTTAAAATAAAAAGACATAAATAGAAAACAAAGTATTGTGAAAAATGTAAATGACATAACATGCATGTGTAACATGCAGATTTAGCAGCGGTTTTGACCTGTATTTCACCCTCTACATTGCAAAGAAATCTACAGAAAAAACTTGGTTGCAGCATATTGCATGCATATTGGGAATCCATTCACTGGATAGCATCTTTAAATGTTAAACATATAATTTTTCTCTATTAACCCCTTGGTGACCAGTCTATTTTAGGCCATAATAACTAAGCAATTTTTTTCAAATTTTCCATCGTCGGATTCAAAGAGCTATAACTTTTTATTTTTCCGTCAACATAGCTGTATAAGGAATTGTTTTTTTGCAGGACAAGTTGTATTTTTTAACAGCACCATTTTGGGGTACATATAATTTATTGATTAACTTTTATTAACTTTTTAAGGCGTAATGGAAAAAACTTTTACCATTCTTTTTTGCGTCTTAAATTTACGCCTTTTACTGTGTAGTATAAATAACATAACTTTATTCAGCGGCAATACCAGATTTATATATTTTTTATGTTTTACTACTTTTACACAATAAAATCACATATTTTTTTTCAAAATTATTTGTTTTTGTGTCGCCATATTCAAAGAGTCATAACTTTTTTATTTTTCTGCTGACATAGATTTATATGGACTTATTTTTTGAAGGACGACTTGTAGTTTTTATTGGTGCAATACGACTTTTTGATCGCTTTTTATCGAATTCTTTTGAAGGCAGGATGAACAAAAAACAGCAGTTCTGGCATATGTGTAACTTTTTTTTTGTCTTTTCATAAGAAAGCATTTTGTAAGGGGAAAAAGTGGGTTTTTCATTATTTTTTTTTACTTGGGAGACCTGGGGGCCTTTCTTAGTACACTGGCTGCCATAAAAACCGTCGGCACACCCGAGATCGCATCGTGGATGTGCCGATGGGGTGAGAGAGGCAGCCCCCTTCCTCTCAAACCACTTAAATGCTGCTGTCGCTATTGATAGCCTCATCTAAAGGGTTAAACTGGCAGGATCGATGCAGATTTCGATCCCGCCTGCTAGAGCAGGTTTCCAGCTGTCTTTTGACAGCCTAATAAAACACACTCTAGCTGGCACGGGACACCCGTGCCGGGCTTATGTCACAGTGCACTGTTTTCATGGCACTTGGGCATAAGTACCTGTAACGTCCGTGGTCACACACCGTAGACTCCTATAATCCTGCAAACATCTTCCTCCCATAGATGCCAGCACGAGGCCGTCCTGTCCTGAAGTGACCACTAGGGTGCGCACTCGAGCTCATTCCTGGCCTTAATGAACCAGAACACACACCTGTTTTAGATTGACTGATTGCTCTCATGATCACCCTGGACTATAAGAAGGGCCCTGACCCTTCCTTCATTGCCTGAGCTTTGTTGTGTTAACCATGTTAGTCTTTGCAAATGGTCATTTAGTGTTTTCCAGATCCCAGTGTTCCCGTTCCTGCTCCCTGTATTCTGTGCTACCTTGTTCCTGTGCCGTGAAGAGTTGGAGTCATGTTGTGTCATATACTACGCCTGCTGTATTTCACTACGCCTGGTGTCTGCCTGCTGCCAAGATCCCATCTGAACCTGCCTTCGCTACTGTCTGTATTGCCACAGGTACCCCGCTACGGCGGTACGGCCCAGTGGGTCCACACACCCATCGGGACAGTACCCTTAACGGCCGCCGTGAAAACACGTATGGGCGGTCGTTAAGTTGTTAATCATGGGATTTGTCAACAAAACTAACAGGATTTCAAGTACAAGTATATTATGACCAGGTAGTTTTAAGGTTTCTTACCCTGATGCTTTTCTGTATCCTGTGAGTTCCAAAATTACTATGTATAAAACAGTAACAAAAAGAAGTAAAATCATTTTTGGCAATGAAGAAATGCGTAAAAAAATTGCCAACGTTAACGTGCCCACCACACATGACAAGAAAGCATAGTGAGCCGTGTCACAAGGGCGTTCCTCCATGGTTTTATTTTCTCCATTCGGAGAAATAATTGTAATGGAGCTGCTGGAATTTGCACTCCATGACCATGGCATGCATCCAACCTGAAAAAAAAAAAAAAAACATCAGTAGAGAATAACATTAATTAATCCATGTAAAATATTTTATATTTTTTATATATGTATGTACACTACCGTACACAGTTTTTTTCAAAGAAGATAACATTAAATTAATCAGAAATACACTCTATACATTGTTAATGTGCTAAATGACTATTCTAGCTGCAAACGTCAGGTTTTTAATGAAATATCTACATAGCTGTATAGAGGCCCATTTCCAGCAACTAGAACTAGAAAGGCAATGGTGACGCGTCCCTCTCTTGACATCCAGCCCGACCTCCCTGGATGACACGGCAGTCCATGTGACCGCTGCAGCATGTGATTGGCCTGTGATTGGCTGCAGCTGTCACATTGGCTGAAACGTCATCCAGGGAGGTCGGGCTGGATGCCGAAAGAGGGACGCGTCACCAGGCAACGGTGACGTGTCCCTCTCTTGACATCCAGCCCGACCTCCCTGGATGACGCAGCAGTCCATGTGACCGCTGCAGCATGTGATTGGCCTGTGATTGGCTGCAGCGGTCACATTAGCTGAAACGTCATCCAGGGAGGTCGGGCCGGATGTCGAGAGGGACGCGTCACCAAGGCAACGGCCGGAAGGCCGGACTGGAGGAAGTAGCAGGAAGTTATCGGTGAGTACGAACGTCTTTTTTTTTTTTTTTTACAGGTTGCTCTATATTGTGATCGGAATTCACTGTCCAGGGTGCTGAAAGAGTTACTGCTGATCAGTTAACTCCTTCAGCACCCTGGACAGTGACTATTTACTGACGTCGCCTAGCATCGCTGCCGTAATGCCGGGTGCACACATGTAGCCACCCGTCATTACAGGAGCTCCATACACGATTTTTATGGGCTTTCTTGAATTACAGGTTCGGTCCGAATCGAACTTTTTCAAGAAATTCGGCGAACCAGCCGAACCGAACTTTTCATAAGTTCGCTCATCTCTACCAGCAACCATCACTCCAGTGTTCTAATGGTACATTGTGTTTGCTAACTGTGTTAGAAGGCTAATGGATGATTAGAAAACACTTGAAAACCCTTGTGCAATTATGTTAGCACCGCTGTAAACAGTTTTGATGTTTAGAGGAGCTATAAAACTGACCTTCCTTTGAGCTAGTTGAGAATCTGGAGCATTATATTTGTGGGTTCGATTAAACTCTCAAAATGGCTAGAAAAAGAGAGCTTTCATGTGAAACTTGACAGTCTATTCTTGTTCTTAGAAATGAAGGCTATTCCATGTGAGAAATTGCCAAGAAACTGAAGATTTCCTACAACGGTGTGTACTACTCCCTTCAGAGGACAGCACAAACAGGCTCTAACCAGAGTAGAAAGAGAAGTGGGAGGCCCCTGAGCAACAAGACAAGTACATTAGAGTCTCTAGTTTGAGAAATAGACGCCTCACAGGTCCTCAACTGGCAGCTTCATTAAATAGTACCCGCAAAACGCCAGTGTCAACGTCTACAGTGAAGAGGTGACTCCGGGATGCTGGCCTTCAGGGCAGAGTGGCAAAGAAAAAGCCATATCTGAGACTGACTAATAAAAGGAAAAGATTAATATGGGCAAAAGCACACAGACATTGGACAGAGGAAGGTTGGAAAAAAGTGTTATGGACAGATGAATCGAAGTTTGAGGTGTTTGGATCTTACAGAAGTACATTTGTGAGACGCAGAACAACTGAAAAGATGCTGGAAGAGTGCCTAACACCATCTGTCAAGCATGGTGGAGGTAATGTGATGGTCTGGGGTTGCTTTGGTGCTTGTAAAGTGGGAGATTTGTACAAGGTAAAAGGGATTTTGAATAAGGAAGGCTATCACTCCATTTTGCAACGCCATGCCATACCCTGTGGACAGCGCTTGATTGGAGCCAATTTCATCCTACAACAGGACAATGACCCAAAGCGCACCTCCAAATTATGCAAGAACTATTTAGGGAAGAAGCAGGCAGCTGGTATTCTATCTGTAATGGAGTGGCCAGCGCAGTCACCAGATCTCAACCCCATAGAGCTGTTGTGGGAGCAGCTTGACCGTATGGTACGAAAGAAGTGCCCATCAAGCCAATCCAACTTGTGGGAGGCCCTTCTGGAAGCATGGGGTGAAATTTCTCTGGATTACCTCAGCAAATTAACAGCTAGAATGCCAAAGGTCTGCAATGCTGTAATTGCTGCAAATGGAGCATTCTTTGACGAAAGCAAAGTTTGAAGGAGAAAATTATTATTTCAAATAAAAATCATTATTTCTAACCTTGTCAAAGTCTTGACTATATTTTCTAGTCATTTTGCAACTCATTTGATAAATATAAGTGTGAGTTTTCATTGAAAACACAAAATTGTCTGGGTGACCCCAAACTTTTGAACGGTGGTGTATGTATATATATATATATATATATATATATATATATATATATATATAAAATTTCAAAACACAGATAGAAGCAGCACTCTATGGAAGTCATGCATTAAAATACTTTTTTAATCACCCAGTGTTCACAGCAGCAATGTTTCACCCTCTCAATGAGGAAGATAAAAACAAGTACAATTTTGGATCCCTTTTTTCTGGATGAACAATATTCCGCTTAGGAACAGATTGACAATGTGTCAAGAATCGATTAATCTTAGAGGTTTATTGTAATATAAAATGGTGCGTTTCGGGGCCGGACTGGCCTCTTCAATAGGTAAAATAAAAAAAATAAAAAAATGATGAAGAGGCCAGTCCGGCCCTGAAACGCGTAGTTTTATATTACAATAAGCCTCTGAAATTAATCGATTGTCAATCATTGTCAATCTGTTCTTAAACGGAATATTGTTTATCCTGTTGCGCCAGAAAAAAGGGATCCAAAATGTTACTTGTTTTTATCTTCTCCATTCTAATATTCTGGACGGAATCGGCCCAGTTTAGGATCCAGGCTGCAACTGTGCCTAACCATCACTCTTAATAGTGTTTTGGTACCACGTCTATTTGGATGTTGTGTTCCTAGCACAACTGGACCAGGTGAGTGTTTTTGACCACCTTTTCACCCCTACACCATATTTATCCAGGTTCACGCGTTATGTGCGCTGTGTTTTTTTTGTTTATCCATATATCTAGTACTCTCCCAATGAGGGCATTTTCGGCTTGAAAATGCCCTCATTGAGAGAGTGTAACCTTGCTGCTGTGAATACTGAGTGATTAAAAAGCATTTAAATTAATCATTTCTATGGAGTGCTGCTCTTATTTTTGTTTTGAAATTGCATGAAGAAAGTGAAGTGGTCCCTTGCCTTGACGGTAGCACCCACCCGAGAGGGTTTTCCTCGCTATGCAGAACCATCTCCTTTTTGCTTTCTGAGATATATATATATATATATATATATATATATATATATATATATATATATGCTCGCAAGTGCAACCTAGTTGTCACTGTGGAACAGGACGGCCGCATATGCCGACGTCTCTGGAGAGAAGGGCGTCGATCGGATGGGAGGAGTTCGTGGTCAGCGACCACGGGCGTTACAGTCCGCCAGTTGAGGACCCCTGATATATACAGTACATAGATATATATGTACTGTATATATCAGGGGTCCTCAACTGGCGGACTGTAACGCCCATGGTCGCTGACCACGAACTCCTCCCATCCGGTCGACGCCCTTCTCTCCAGAGATGTCTGCACATGCGGCCGTCCTGTTCCACAGTGACAACCAGGGTGCACTTGCGAGCTCAGTCCAGTCTTAAGGAGCCAAAGCGCACACAGGTAGGAGATTGAGCTGATTGCTCCCAGAGCACCCTGGACTATAAGAAGGGCCCAGCCCCTTCCTTCCTTGCCTGAGCTTTGTTTTCGTTACCTTAGTTTGTCTATGCAAATGGTCTCCTAAGTGTTTTCCAGTTCCTAGTGTTTCTCGTTCCTGCCACCTGTAACCCGTGCTATCCTGGTCAAGTGCCGTATTGAGTTGGAGTCGTGTTGTGCAGAGTACTACGCCTGTCCTGCTACACCACGCCTGGTGCCTGCATGCTGCCTAAGTCCCAGCCGAGCCTGTCTTGCTACTGTCTGAGCTACTACAGGTACACCTATACGAACTATAGACTGTGACTGTGTCCTGTTCGCCAGCTGCCATACCGTCAAGGCGGTACGACCCAGTGGGTTCACGTACCCAACGTGACACGAATGCTAGTTGTCTGGACCAGTGGTGCTGCTAGCATTGGACAGAAACCCCGGATTTTTGGCCTGGTGCTTCATATCCCTGAGCGACTGCCACATTCAGTTGTATTGGCTTCCTCAGTACACCGATATACTATGGCGGAGCAGGGAATTATCAGTTTCCTGTTCTGCCATTCACAAGATTACAGGCTTCATTAGGCCTGCTGCCTATAAGATGCTGGGAAAGTGCCCCTGCGCAGGTCGGCGTGATGACGGCAGTGAATCGTGCCGGCCTATGCAATGGTCCTGTCTTGGCGTCTTATTGGCTGAAGACCTAACGTGGCTCAAGAAGCTTACAAATCAGCTCCATTCGTCATGAAAAAGGGACTAGGTGAGTATAAGTTAGTTTTTTTTAATCAAAGTTTATTAAATTTTCAGTACAAACAAATAACAACGTCATTGCATTTAAACGAGTGGCAGTTCAACTGAACCACTTTAAATGAAATATTTGAATACAATGCAAATGCAATACATAAAGAGTGTATACATTGTCAGCAGCAAGAAGTGTACATTAGCATATGAACCATCCAATTAGGAACAAATAAACCCAGAAAAACTAGTACGATATAATCAATCTGATATAATATAGTGCAAAAATAAGAAACAAAGGGGAAGAAAAGAAAAACAAAATAAGCGGAAGAAGAAGGAAGGAAAGCGGGACAGGTAAGGTGTATAGTGGAGAGGGGTGGCCTCTACCCAGAACGCACGACCGATATAGGAAATTTAGGTGTGTTCTTCCAGCCAACGTGGAAGGGCTTCACTCTCCGCAAACAGAATCCAGCTCCTCCATGTAGCCATGAAGCTGTCTCGTTTGCCGTTATCTCCTGCCAAGAGGCCTTCCATTCTCATGATATGAGTCAATTCGGTTACCCATTCCCGCAGAGAGGGGCATCCCGTGGATTTCCAATGTCTAGGAATCACACACCTAGCTGCAGTGAGAAAATGTCTGAAAATACCTTTTTTCAAGACTGTGACGTTGCCTGGCAAAAGGGACAATAGTCCAATGGCAGGTTCAATAGGAGTCTAAGAATCAAACAGCACATTATATAGTTCAAATATTTTAATCCAAAATGGATATAAGATGGGACATTCCCACCATATGTGCAACATGGTTCCCAAAGCGGAAAGGCAGCGCCAACATTGGTCAGACACGGAGGGAAAAGCTCTATGTAACAAGACCGGTTATCGATACCAACGGGTGAGAATTTTAAAATTCTTTTCCTGTGCGTAACAGGCTGATGGCAGTTTATGGGTGAGCAAAAAATTTTTTTGCCAATCCTCATCCTGTATATGAAACCCCAATTCACGATCCCACGCCTGTACATATTTAAGTTGAGACAGCTCAGGGCAGTCGCGTAGAAAGACATGTATTGTTGATAAAAGTTTAGTCGGCATAGAGGGTATCAGTAGGAAGGCCTCCAAAGCTGTTTTGTCTAAGGTGAGAGCCTCACAGTCTGGGAAAGAGAAAATGTATGCCCTAAGCTGTAGATACTCCATCCAAGACAGTCTTTTGTGAGGACAAGATTCCCTCAAGGACAGTAAAGTGGGAAGCTCATTAGTGTCAGTGAGTGTGGAAGCGAGTCTAACATTGTCCTGTTTCTGCCAAGAAAGAAATTCCTCAACTCCCACCGCTGGTGTAAAGTCTGGATTGTCAAATAAAGGAGTGAAAGGACCAGGACAATGGGTTAATTTGAGAGCTACTGCATCCTTATCCCAAGCCACCAAAAAATTTTGAGTTAACAATGGTAGCATAGAGGTATTTCTATGCTGTTTGGCCGTCCATGGGAGAGATGTTAGTCGCAAAGGGGAAATTTCAAATTCCAGGCGGACCCATTGTTTGTGAGTAGATGATCTAAACCAGTCAGCAATTCTCATGAACAATGCCGCAGAGTGATATTTTTTAAAATCTGGTAGCCCCGCCCCTCCCTACGATTTTGGTTTGCAGAGCACCTTCAGGCTTATTCGAGGTTTTTTAGGTCCCCAAATAAATTTGCTTATGCTTCTATGTAACTGACGGAAGTAGGATTGAGTTGCCAGAATCGGAACCGTCTGAAATACATGTAGAAATCTAGGCAAAATGTCCATTTTCACCGCATTGATCCGGCCAAACCAAGAAAGGCGTGCCGAGGAGTACTGCTCCACATCTTTCAGTGTGCGATGCAATAAAGAGGTGTAGTTCAGACGGAACAACGCTGTCAAATCTGTTGGAATATTGATTCCCAGATACTTTAGAGACTCTTGCTGCCATTTGAATGGGAAGTTTTGTTTTAAGTGCTCAACTTATTCATTGCTGAGGGAAACATTTAAAGCTTCGGTTTTAGAGTAATTAACTTTGAAATTGCTGAGCTGACTAAAACGTTCAAATTCCTTAAGGATGGATGGCAAAGTCACAACAGGTTCAGTTACATACAAAGGGAGGTCATCCGCATACAAGGCAAGCTTGGTATGCATTGATCTCACGCTTATTCCTTTTATGGAAGAATTGTTTCGTAGCGCACTAGCCAAATGTTCCATAGTGAGAACATATAAAATAGGGGATAACGGGCATCCCTGTCTGGTACCATTTGAAATGTGAAGTGGATCTGATAATAGTCCATTCACACGAACCCTAGCTGTAGGTTTCGTATATAGAGAAAAAAAAATTTCAAGCATATTGTTACCCAAACCAATTTGTGACAGTGTCCTCCGAAGGAATTGCCAACTTACCCTGTCAAACGCCTTTTCAGCGTCCACAGAGAGCAGGCATGTAGGAATCCGATGTCGTTGTGCATAAGACATGAGAAGGATGGTCTTGTTCGTATTGTCTCTTGCCTCTCGACCATTAACGAATCCCACCTGGTCATCATGGATGAGAGATGGCAAGATAGGAGACATGCGTGATGCAATGATCTTCGCAAATAATTTGACATCCACGTTAATCAGTGAAATCGGGAGGAAGTTAGGGCAAGACGTAGGACCTTTCCCCGGCTTTGGTAGCAATGTGATGTGTGCCTCAAGTGACTGTTGGGCGAAGCCGCATGCTGGAGTTATGGAGTTGAAGACCCGCGTTAAAAAGGGAATTAGGAACTCCTCGAATGTTTTGTAAAATTTGTTATTGAAACCATCAGGTCCAGGACTCTTTCCCAATGGAGAATCCTTAAAAGCTTGCAGCACTTCATCCTCCGTGAAATCAGATTCCAACATATCAGATTCTGCATGGGAAAGAGTAAGGACTGGAGTCTCGTTCAAATACTCGTCTATTTTGGACTGTAGTGTTTCAACCGGGATGTCGTGTAAACTACCTTTAATATTGTATAGTGAAGAATAGTATTGTTGGAAGCCTGTAGTAATGTCCTTGGGATCAGAAACCACCTGCCCAGATGCTGTGTGTAATTTAGGGATGTATGCAGCCTGAGATCTGGGGTGCAGCGCCCTTGCGAGAGGTCGTCCGCATTTGTCAGCGAATTCATAAAAGTACTTCCGATTCCTGTCTCTATACCTCGTGTAAGCTTGGTCGAGAAGGTCCCTGAGTTGATTCCTTGCAAGGCTGAGCTCTGAGAGTGTAGTGAGGAGTTGCGTGCGTTTATGTTGGGTTTCAAGTACGTTAATCCTATCTAATAATTTAGTCATTTGGGCTCCTTTCTCCCTTTTCAGGCGTGATCCATGTTGAATGAGAACTCCTCTTAACACACATTTCAACGCCTCCCATTGCAGTGATAAGGCTGTTGTGTCAGCTGTATGATTAAGAATGAAGGACTGAATGGAGATCTTCATTGCGGTCATACAGACTGTGTCATTTAGGAGATTGTCATTCAGCTTCCAATTCTTAAAATGGTTCGGCTTATCCGGAATGTCTAAAATCAGATACATTCCCAATCATTGTGGTGGGTTTCCATGTGAGGAGATGGTGACTGAGAAGGAACATGTCAATTCTACTGTATGAATTATGTAACGCAGAAAAATAGGTGTAGTCTTTGACTTGCGGGTGGAGCATGCGCCAAACATCGACCAACTGCATTGTATGTAATGTGGATGATAAGGCTGACAAATGTGACCTAGGTACCGAGCTTTTACCTGACGATGAGTCAAGATATCTATCAAAAACTAGGTTAAAATCACCTCCAATTACCAGGAGGCCCTCCGAGAAATCCTCCAGCCTTCGCAACAATGACCTGCACAACCGAGCCTGATCTTGATTAGGCAAGTAAAAGTTAGCCAACGTAATCACCTTGCCATGTAAAGAAATTTTTACGAATAAGTAGCGCCCCTCCGTGTCTGACGCCGTCGCCAATACCTCGTGCAATAGGGACTTATGTATTGCAATACTAACCCCTTTACTTTTGGACTCTGCATTCGTTGAGTATAAGTGTAATGACAGGGATAGGGAAAGAGACAAGTGAGCCCTAATCTACCCGCCACTCAGTGCCTGCCTACTTGCAACGACCCGCCCTAGGCGACGGGGTACAACTGGGCGACGGTCCCTACACTCAGTAAGTGCATGACAGACAACCAGACAAGGAAACACAGAACAAAGGGAAACGGGGCAGTTTCCCACGGCAACACCGTGAGCAACAAGAGTAGTAAACGAGCCGAGTCAAACCAGGAGAGTACGAGGTGCCAAACGCAGAGCAGAAGAGTAGTCAGTAAGCCAGGGTCAATACGAAGCAGGGACAAGTAGTTCAAGAAGCTGCAGCAGGGCCAGGAAACCAACAGAGAAGAATCACAAGCAAGGAGGAACAGGAAAGGCAGGTATAAATAGACAGAGGGCGGGAGCTAGCTCCGTCTGGCCAGGCTGTGATAGGCTCTCCCACTCCTAAGCCTGCCATCCTGAGTGGTGGAAGATGGAGTCAGTCTCACAGACATAGAAGCAGGTGCAGACTGATTACCTATGGGCGTGGATACAGAAGCTGTGCCTGGCAGATCCTTAACAATAAGTTATTTATTTGTTTGGTGGGCATCATCTACAAGGAGGCAGATGTGTGGCACTGTCTACAGGGAGGCTGTGTGGCACTATCTACAGGGTGGGGCTGTGTGACACATTCTGCAGGGGCCTGTGTGGCACTATCTGCAAGGGGCGGTGCGTGACACTATCTATAGGGGGCAGCGTGTGGTGCTATCTACAGGGTTATCTTTGCTGCACCCCTCCTCTAACTACTCAGCAATAGCTTAACCCCTGCATTGCCAGTAGTTCCTTCCCACTGCTTTTAATCCTACCCTAACATAACCCTGCACTACAGCAATCCTTTATTAACCCCTTCATTGCCATCAGCAGCAAAGTCTACAGTTAACCCTATTCTCCCCAAGCCCCACTGTACTAGTTAAACCCTTCACTCCCAGCATCAGCAAAGCACGTTAACCTCTTAACTGCCACATAGCTGCAACTACAACCTCCTTTTCTCTTTGCAGCTATCACTACCTTTCCCTACAACCCCCTATTGTATTAACCCCTTAGATAGAGGGAAAGTTAGAGCCAGGTGGGGAGGGTCACTTAAGGGTCACTTAAGTAAGCGTGATTGATTTGTATTGTACTTTATATGTGTATTAATCTACGTGGGTGAGTACTAGCATAGGATTGTACGGGTATTGTTAATATCTTGTGATTTATTGTACTACGTATAGTATTAGTATACTTAATACATATTGATAGTTATTATATGTATTAAAGAATACTGATACTATATCGTGATTATATATATTTTGCGTATACACTGTGTTTTATAAATGAGTGTGATTACTATTGGTTATCCCTTTCAGGACCAGGGGTCATCGATGCCTCAATGACCATGCCTAAATTAAAAGTTTGGGCATACAACTTTTAAACTACTTTGGACA
The DNA here is from genome assembly GCF_050947455.1 of Rhinoderma darwinii. Taxonomy (NCBI): domain Eukaryota; kingdom Metazoa; phylum Chordata; class Amphibia; order Anura; family Rhinodermatidae; genus Rhinoderma; species Rhinoderma darwinii. The sequence continues at coordinate 239,511,592 of NC_134691.1, forward strand.
ACTTAACCATTTCTTTAGATTTTTGTTTAACTAACTTTTAGCCTGCCTATTCTAACACTAAGGGGCACAGGGAATAGAAAGTATATACTTTCTATATACTTGTAACTCATACTATGTAAATGTGTGTATGTGTGCGTATATTATATATATATATATATATATATATATATATACACACACACATATATACACACACAATTTGTCTGCAATGTTCGTTGTGTAACAGTCTTTCTTCACTCTTCTTCTGCCGTTCTCTCGATCAGGTAAATTTTTTTGCCTATTTTTACTGCACCATCTTCCTGTGCGTGCCCTGCTGCCACTGAGTGCTGAGTATAATCAGCCTCAGTGGTAATTTGTTGACACACGTTTTTTTAGGGGCCTTTTTTTTATAAAACTGTAAAAAAGTTTAAAAAAAAAAGTTAAAAAAAATATCGTTAGGTGTAACTAGTACCTGCAGGTATGACGTTAGGTTAGCGGTAGTTTAGGTCAGCTGATTAGCTGTAGCTAGTACCTGTATAGGTAGGGCGTTAGTGTAGCAGACGTTTAGGTTAGCTGACATCCGTTTTGTAATAAAAAAAATGACTAAGAAGATTTAGCTATACAATTTTCTACAGGTAGTGTCAATTTACTGTAGTATATATTTTATACTAGTTTTTTTTAAATAAAATATACAGTGTTACATTTAGTGTCAGTGGTGTAGTAGCTTTAACGACTTAGTCTAAATTTACTCTAGTATCATTTGTATACTACACATTTTTTTTACAGATTTAGCATCAGTTAGTGACGAACGTTCAGTTTTTTTTTACAGTAGTTCATTTACTAACTTTTACATAGCGTAGCTTGATAGTTTTAGTCTAAACTTACTGTAGTATAATTTTTATACTACAGTTTTTTTGCGCTGATATATAGCATTACGGATTCAGCGTCAGTTCGTTCACTAAATTTTAGTTAGTGTCAGATAGTCAGGAAAATATTTACAGTTTTGAATTGGTGTATTTTTTTTTTTACAAAAATTTGTTCAATACATTTTTTATAAAAAAACACATTTAACCCCTTCAGGACCAGCCCCATTTTTTCAAATCTGACATGTCACTTTATATGGTAATAACTCCGGAATGCTTTTGCCTATCTAAGTGATTCTGAAATAGTTTTCTCGTGACATATTGTACTTTATGCTAGTGGAAAAATTTGGTCAATAAATTCATTGCTATCTTGTGAAAAACACCAAAATTTAGAGAAAATTTGCAAAAATTATGATTTTTCTAATTTTCAATTTATCTGCTTGTAAGACAGACAGTAATACCACACAAAATAGTTACTATTTCACATATTCCATATGTCTACTTTATATTTGCATTGTTTTTTGAACATTATTTTATTTTTCTACGACGTTACAAGGCTTAGAACTTTAGCAGCAATTTCTCATATTTTTAAGAAAATTTCAAAAGCCTTTTTTTTAAAGGTACCTGTTCAGTTCTGAAGTGGCTTTGAGGAGCCTATGTATTAGAAACCACCATAAATTTCTCACATTTTCAAGAAAATTACCAAAACCTATTTTTATAGGTACCAGTTCAGTTCTGTAGTGGCTTTGAGGGCCTTATATATAAAAACCCCCATAAGTCACCCAATTTTAAAAACTACACCCCTCAAAGTATTCAATACAGAATTCAGAAAGTTTCTTAACCCTTTAGGTATTTCACAGGAATTAAAGCAAAGTAGAGGGGAAATTTACAAATCCCTTTTTTTTGTCGGAAAATTCATTTTAATCCATTTTTTTCTGTAACACAAAAGGATTTACCAGAGAAACGCAACTCAATATATATTAACCGGATTGTGCAGTTTTTAGAAATATCCCACATGTGTCTCTATTGCACTAATGGACTGAACCACAGGCCTCAGAAGCATAGGAGCGCCTAGTGGATTTTGGGGCCTCCTTTTTATTTGAATATATTTTAGGCACCATGTCAGGTTTGAAGAGGTCTCGTGGGGCCAAAATAGTGGAAACACCTCCAAAAAGACACCATTTGGCAAACTACACACCTCAAGGAATTCATCAAGGGGTGTAATGAGCATTTTAACCCCACAGGTTTTTTGCTGAATTATGTAGAATTAGTCCGTAAAAATTAAAAAAAATTTCAATAAAACTTAGAAATTATACATTTTTACAAGCAATAAAGAAGAAAAAGCACGACAAGATTTGTAAAGCAATTTCTCCTGATTACGGCAATACCCCATATGTGGTAATAAACGGCTGTTTTTACGCACAGCAGGGCTCAGAAGCGCTATTGAAGATCAAGTTTACTCAATTGGTTTTCGGGTGTCATGTCGCATTTGCAAAGCCCCTGAGGGACCAAAACAGTGGACAACCCCCAGAAGTGACCCCATTTTGGAAACTACAGCCCTAAAAAGAATTTGTCTAGGGGTATAGTGAGCATTTTGATCCCATAGGTTTTTTGCTGAATTAGGCCGTCAAAACTTCTATTGTTTTTTATTCTTTTTTTTTACGGCGTTCACCGTGCGCTATAAATGACATATTTAATTTATTCTGCGGGTCGATGCGATTACGGCGATACCATATGTATATAGTTTTTTTTTTATGTTTTATGGTGTTTGCACGATAAAACCATGGTTTTAAAAAAATTGTCGTTTTTGTGTCGCCATATTCTAAGAGCCACAACTTTTTTATTTTTCTATCAGGAAAGCTGTGTGAGGGTTTGTTGTTTGCGGAACAAACTGTAGTTTTTATCGGTACAATTTTTGGGTACATGCGACTTTTTGATCCCTATTTATGAAAATTATTTGGGAGCTGAAGTGACTAAAAATAGCGATTCCGGTATAGTTTTTTAATTATTTTTTTTATGGCGGTCACCGTGCAGGATAAATTACATTATATGTTTCTAGTTCAGGCCGTTACGGACGCAGCGATACCAATTATGCATAGTTTATTTATTTTTTTCATTTTTTTCCAATAATAAAGGACTTTATAAGAGAAAAAATTTTTACATTTTATTATTTTGACATTTTACTTTTGTAAATTTTTTGTAACTTTTTTTACCTTTTTTTTTTTAGTCCTTCTATGAACTTGAAGATCCAATTGTTGGGTCGTTTTTATAATACCCTGCAAATCTTATGTATTGCAGGGTATTATACCTGTCAGTTTCACACTGACAGGAGGCATATTAGGTCCTGCCTCTGGCAGGACATAATCGCCTTCAAAAAATGGCAGACCCAAAGCCTTTGTTAGGAGCGTCTGTGTGCTCTGTTAGGAGCGCACGTAGATTAACGGGCTGCAGGCACAACGACCACCTCTGTAGCCCGTTAATGCACGTGGGGTGGTCGGGAAGGGGTTAAAAAACTTTTATTTTCCTTTTTTCTTCTCCTTTCCCTTTTTTTTTTTTTTTTGTTTCTTCAGCAATTTTGATATGCACATGTAAAAGCACAACACCCCCACCTAATAAAAATGTCCCAAACATCCCAGAGAGTCTATTCAGCAGAGGAAGCATATGCCCTCCTGACTTCCGACACTGATTCAGCTAGCTAGGGAGAAGAGGAATTTGCCACATACATCTTGTTCTCCTCCTCATCATCATCAATGTGATGAGGAACCCCCGCAAAGGCAACCCAGGACATCAGCTTATGCAACCCTACAGATGAATCATCCCATATGGAACCCACCCACCAAAACTTATGAGCCTCAGATCCCTGATGTCATGAGCAGCTCAGGAATTCATTTGGAGACTGAAGGCCTCACAGAATTTTTTTTTTGAAGGTTTCTTTCAGTGAGGAATTTGTGAATTTAATGGTGGCCCAGACCAATGTATATGCCCAGTAATTTATTATACAGAACCCCATGTCGTCATATGCTAGACCCTTCAAGTGGACCCCTGTAGATGCATCAGAGATGATAACATTTTTGGGCTTGGCTGCATATGCAGGTAATAAAGAAGTCACAGATCAGGCAATACTGGAGTACAGATATTTTGTACAACACCCCAATTTGCCGCATGGCCATGACCCGGACAAGATTTGAAGCAATTCTTCAATTTTTGAATTATAATGATAATGCACAGTGCCTGCCCTGTGATGACCTCACATATGACCGCCTATTCATAATCAGGCCAGTCAATTATAATTTCTGAACCAAATTTGAATAAGTGTACACCCCCCAAAAGAAAATTGCATTTAATGTACATGTTAAAGGGGGACTTAGTCCACCAATACCTTCCTAATAAGAGGGCGAGGTATGAGACTAAAATGTACAAGCTGTGTTAGAGTAGGTCAGGGTATACCTACAGGTTTCGGGTTTATGAAGGGAAGCATTGAACCCCCAGAATGCCCCCCCTTTCTGGGAGTTAGTGGGAAAATAGTGTGGAATTTAATGTACCCAATTCTGGACTAGGGTTACCACCTTTACATGGATAACTTCTATACCAGCATCCCACTATTTAAGTGCCTCTCCACTAGAAATACTGCAGCATGATGCACTGTGCGCAAAAATCAGAGAGGCCTCCCTAAAACACAACTTGGCCAACATGTAAGAAGGGGTAAGAGCAGGGCGGTATGCAGCGAGAAAATGTTGTTTATCAAATATAAGGACAAGAGGGATGTCTTACTGCTGACCACAATACACAGTAACAGCAACACTCCTGTCCGAGGTACCACTACAGTGACCCCCAAGCCAGATTGCATCATGGGCTATAATAAGTACATGGGAGGGGTTGATCTCTCAGATCAAGTGCTGAAGCCGTATAGTGCCATGCGAAAAACAAGGGTGTGGTTCAAAAAAGGTGGCCATGCACATGATACAGATGGCATTGTATAAAGATATTGCAATGTGCAGGCCGGATATGGTCATTCCTTAACATTCAAGAGGTGATTATTAAGGCACTTGTGTTTGAAAACCAGAAAGGCGAGAGCCCAAACACATCTGCTGAAAGCGAGGGCGCCCATATTGTACAAGGGCAACACTTTTTCATCACCTTTCCCCAAACTACAACGAAGGGGAGATCCCAAAAATGGTGCAGATTGTGTTCCAAAAGGGGTAAGAGGAAGGACTTATCAGTACGACACCTGCCCAGAAAAACCTGGCCTGTGCATGAAGGATTGATTCAAGGTGTACCACACATCTATGGAATATTAATTTTATTATTTATGTACCCTTTTATTATATTCGATTCTGCTTTGCACAGCTTACATATGCCCCCACATTATACATTGAAATATCAGTTAATACGGCCCAATTCAAATAAATTCAGCAAAAAAACCTGTGGGGTCAAACTATACCACTAGATATGTTCTTTGAGGGGTGTTGGTTTCAAAAAGTGGTCACTTTAGGGGGCTCTCCACTGTTTTGATCTCTCAGAGAAAATGTGACATGGCGCGGCAAACCAATCCAGCAAAACTTAAGCTCCAAAAGTCAAATGGTGCGCCTTCCCTTGTAAGCCATGCCGTGTGTCCAAACAGCAATTTATTATCACATATGGGGTATTGCCGTGCTTAGAAAAATTTGCTTTACAAATGTTGGGGTACTTTTTCTCCTTTATCCATTGTGAAAATGAAAAAATCTGAGCTAAAACTAAATTTTCATGGAAAAAATTTAGATTTTCATTTTCACTGCCTAATTCCAACAAATTCAGCAACCTTAGGTAAGTTCCTTGAGGGGTGTAGTTTCCTAAATGGTGTAACTTTTGGGGTATTTACACTGTTTAGTCCCTCTGGCGCTTTGCAAATGCCACAGGGCACCCTAACACCAATCAAACAAAATCTGAATGTCAAATAGCGCTCTTACCATTCTAAGCACTGCCGTGCGCACAAACAGCAGTTTATTACAACATATGGGGTATTGCTGTGCTCAGGAGAATTTGCTTTACAAATGTTTTCTCCTTTATTCACTGCTCAACCCCTTAACCCCTTTAGGATGCAGCCTGTTTTGACCTTGTGGCACAGCCGATTTTTTCAAATCTGACATGTGTCACTTTATGTGGTAATAACTCCGGAATGCTTTTACCTGTCCAAGCGATTTGTTTTCTCGTGACATATTGTACTTTGTGATAGTGGAAAAATTTTGTCAATAAATTCAATATTTATTCGTGAAAAACACCAAAATTGAGAGAAAATTAGCAAAAATTTGCATTTTTCTAAATTTAAATGTATCTGCTTGTAAAACAGATAGTAATACCACACAAAATTGTCACTAGTTACCATTTCCCACATCCTTTTATTTTTCTAGGACGTTACAAGGCTTAGAATTTTAGCAGCAATTTCTCACATTTTCAAGAAAATTTCAAAAGACTATTTTTACAGGGACCAGTTCAGTTCTGAAGTGGTTTTGAGGGCCTTATATATTAGAATCCCCCAATAAATCACCCAATTTTAAAAACTGCACCCCTCAAAGTATTCAAAACAGCATTCAGAACGTTTCTTAACCCTTTAGGGGTTTCACAGGAAATAAAGCAAAGTAGAGGGGAAATGTACAAATTTTTTTTGCCGAAATTCATTTGTAATAAAAAAAAAGTTGTGTAACACAGAAGGTTTTACCAGAGAAATACAACTTAATATTTATTACCCAGGTCCTGCAGTTTTTAGGAATATCCCACATGTGGCCCTAGTGCCCTAATGGATCGAAACACCGGCCTCAGAAGCAAAGGAGCATCTAGTGGATTTTGGGGCCTGCTTATTTTTAGATTATATTTTTGGGCACCATGTCAGGTTTGAAGAGGTCTTGTGGTGCCAAAACAGTGGAAACTCCCCAAAAGTGACCCCATTTTGGAAACTAGACCCCTCAAGGAATTATCTAGGGGTATAGTTAGCACTTTGACCCCACAGGTATTTTGCTATATTTATTGGAGTTAGTCTGTGAAAATGAAAATCTACTTTTTTTTTGAAAAAACATAGACATTTTTAATATTTATAAGGAATAAAGAAGAAAATGCACCTTAACATTTGTAAAGCATCTTCTCCCGATTACGGAAATTCCCCATATGTGGTAATAAATTGCTGTTTGGACCCACGGCAGCGCTCAGAAGAGAGGGAGCGCCATTTGGATTTTGGAGCGCAGATTTTGCTGGATTAGTTTTTAGTGCCATGTCGTGATTGCAACACCCTGGAGGGAAGAAAACAGTGGAAACACCCCAAAAGTGACCCCATTTGGGAAACTACACCCCTCAAGGAATTTTTCTAAGGGTAAAGTAAGCATTTATACCACACAGGTTTTTTGCAGAATTTAGTAGAATTACGCCGTGAAAATGAATATAAACATTTTTGTCCACTAAAATGTTGAATTTTTTCATTTTCACAAGGGATAAAGGAGAAAAAGTTGTCCTAAATTTGTAACACAATCTCTCCCGAGTATGACAATACCCCACATGTGGTAATAATTTATTTTTTTAATAGAAATTAATTAACCTTTGCAGGACTGATCCTTTTTTGCTTTTCCATTTTAGTTTTTCACTCCCCGCATTCCAAACGCCATAACTTTTTTATTTTTCCATGAATTGAGTGGTGTGAGGGCTTATTTTTGGCAGGACGAGCTGTAGTTTTTATTGGTACCATTTTTTGGTACATGCAACTTTTTGGTCACTTTTTATTACATTTTATTTAGAGCTTTGGTGACCAAAAACAGTGATTTTGGCATTTTAAATTCTTTATTTCTTACAGCGTTCATAATGCGCTATAAATGAAAATTTTACTTTATTCTGCGGGTCAGTACGATTACGGCGATACCATATGTACATAGTTTTTTTATGTTTTGTAGCGTTTGCGCAATAAAATCACTTCTTTATAAAATAATTTATTTTCTGTCACCATATTCTGAGAGCCGTAACTTTTTTAATTTTCAGTCAAAAAAGCTGTGGGAGGGCTTGTTTTTTGCGGGACGTGCTGTAGTTTTTATTGGTACTATTTCGGGTACATGCAACGTTTTGATCAATATTTGGGAGGGGTGGTGACCAAAAAATAGTGATTCTGGCATTGTTTTTAGTTTGTTTTTTTTGCGGCGTTCACCATGCGGTAAAAATAACATTATAGTTTTATAGATTAGGTCGTTATGAACGCGGTGATACCCAATATGTGTACTGTTTTTTAACGGTTTCATTTTTTCCCTATAATAAGAGACTTATTATAGGAAAAAAAATCTTTTATTTTTACACTTTTGTAAAACATTTTTATTAACTTTCTTTTTACTTTTTTCTTTACTTTTTACACTTTCTTTTTTTACCTGCAACTCGGATCGCTGCTAAAATACATTACACTACCTAGGTAGTGTAACGTATTCCAACTGTCAGTGTGGCGTCACAGTCACTCTGACAGTTAGTCTACGAGGACCAGCCAGAGGCTGATCCTCATAGGCTTCCATACATGGCAGACCCGGAGGCTGTTGTCTGGCCCTCGGGTGCCATCATAAGCATCAGCAGCCCCCACAATTGCATGGGCGCTGCTGATGTGCTACAAACCGCCTACATGCGGAGATCGCAATCGAGCCCCGCATGTAACGGGTTAATTGCCGAAATCAGCGGCAATGAGCCGCTGATCGGCAACAGTTGAGTGTCAGCTGTCAGGGACACAGACACTGTCACCGACAGTGTGCATCGCGAACGGCAGTGACGTCCTGTCACTCTGACAGGAAGTCTATCAGGAAGCTGGTCCTGATAGGCTTCCGTACATGGCAGACACGGAGGCCATTACTTGGCCTCCGATCGCCATGCTAGCCATCTGGAAATCTCACGATTTCATTGTGAGGTCTGCCAATGTGCTAGAAACCCCTGAATGTGGCGATTGCAATAGATCACCGCAATTAAGGGGTTAATTGCCGAAATCAGCGGAAGTAAGCCGCTGATCGGCATACAGTGGAGTGTCAGCTGTCAGGGACAGCTGGCCTCCCGGTTCCCGGTGCACACTGTCGCCGACAGTGTGCACCGGGAACCACACAGCAACTGTACGTCCCTGTGCCTTAAGACACTGGCCACATGGACGTACAGTTGCGTTGTGGTGCGTCTAGGGGTTAAGGACGCAGCCTTGTTTTGGCCTTAAGGCTCAGAACCAATTTTTGAAATCTGATATATTTCACTTTATGTGGTAATACCTTCCGTATGCTTAAACCTATCCAAGCGATTCTGAGATTGTTTTCTCGTGAGACATTGGGCTTTATGTTAGTGGTAAAATTTGGTCGATATATTCAGTCTTTATTTGTAAAAAATGGCAAAATTTAGAGAAAATTTAGAAGAAATTGCATTTTTCTGCATTTAAATGCATCTGCTTGTAAGGCAGATGGTTATACCACACAATATAGATACTAATTAACATTTACCATAAGTCTACTTTAGATTTGCATCGTTTTTTGAACATTCTTTTATTTTTCATGGACGTTACAAGGCTTAGAACATAAACAGCAATTTCTCATATTGTTAAGAAAATTTCAAAAGCCTTTTTTTTAAAGGTACCTGTTCAGTTCTGAAGTGGCTTAGAGCGGAGAAAAAAGCAGAAATTGGATCCAGCGCTGAGTCCTTTTCGTCTGTTTAAAATAGGAAGCTTTTTCCAAGTTTTATTGACAAAAAAGTAAAAAACAAGTGCTATGAATTAAAGGTATTTCCAGAGTACAATAGGGGGAAAATGAAGCAGTGTGAGCGGTGCCTACGCGTTTCTGACGCTGACTGCGTCCTTAGTCACTTAGTTAAAACTGAACTGGTCCCGATAAAAATTGGTTTTGGAAATTTTATTTTCCTAGAAAAATATAAGGACGTTCAAAAAACTATGCCAATATAAAGTAGACATATGGTAAATGTCTATCAGCGTGTTTGGTGCAACTTTCAAAATAATTTTTATTAAAAACTTATTTTGACTTTTTGAGATATAGCTGCTTTGTACCTTGTATACTGAGAAGCTGCATCTAGCGCTGAAACCTGTATCCATCAGGTCAGCGGGACTGATGGGTTCAGGGATCGAACGGTTACTAATCACATCTAAACTCATAATTTAGATGTGATCAATAATAGGTGGACACACAGGACCCGCTGTCACGGAACCTATCAGTGTCGTTGACCTGACAGATTCAGATCTCAGATTAAGATACAGCTGCTCTGTATACAAGATATAAAGCAGCTGTATGTCAAAAAGTAAAAATCATTTTTAATAAAAAAAGTATTTACAAAGTTGCACCAATCACACTCACAGATATTTTTATTAAAAACAACTAACAAAAAAACTATATCAGAAGGAGTACATAGCCTTTAACTAGTAACTATTTTGTTTAGTATTGCTATCTGTCTTACAAGCATATACATTTAAATTTGCAAAAAATGCAGAATAATTTTCTCTAAATGTGTTTTTCACAAATAAACACAATGTATAAACCAAAAATTAGTACTAAAACATAACAAAAACAATATAAATTTGGTATCGTACTGACCCGCAGAATAAATATAACATGTCATTTTCATCATACATTGAACACTGTAAAAAAGAAACCCATAAGAAAATGGCGGAACTGTTGTTTTGTTCCAATTCCCCCCCATTCTGAATTTTTCTCCAGCTTCCCAGTACATCGCACATAATATTAAATAGTACCATTACAAAGTACAACTTGTCTCGTAAAAATTAAGCCCTCATATGGTTGTGCCAACAAAAAACATAAAAGACTTAGTCCTGAAAGAGTTAAAGAGTCTGAGAATCAAGCCACCATCCTGATAAACCATGACAAGACCAAAACTACCGAGATTGTGCATACCCTGGAAAAAGAATCAGGTTCTCCCACCAGGACACATCTGCTTAGATACAGCGCCAAAGCAATGTTATTCTTCAACCTTCTCATCCACCCTGTGATTGTGATAGTACAGACAGGTAAAAGGACTGGCCGGCCAAGTATAAGATCAGGCGGAAAAGCAACAGCTTACTTGAAGACGGGGATTATAGACATAACAGCAATACAGTCCTGTGACCCAGAATCAATGAGTATATATATATATATATATATATATATATATACATACAGTGAAGGAAATGAGTATTTGATCCCTTGCTGATTTTGTAAGTTTGCCCACTGTCAAAGACATGAACAGTCTAGAATTTTTAGGCTAGGTTAATTTTACCAGTGAGAGATAGATTATATATAAAAAAAAAAATCACATTGTCAAAATTATATATATTTATTTGCATTGTGCACAGAGAAATAAGTATTTGATCCCTTTGGCAAACAATACTTAATACTTGGTGGCAAAACCCTTGTTGGCAAGCACAGCAGTCAGACATTTTTAGTAGTTGATGATGAGGTTTGCACACATGTTAGATGGAATTTTGGTCCACTCCTCTTTGCAGATCATCTGTAAATCATTAAGATTTCGAGGCTGTCGCTTGGCAACTCGGATCTTAAGCTCCCTCCATAAGTTTTCGATGGGATTAAGGTCTGGAGACTGGCTAGGCCACTCCATGACCTTAATGTGCTTCTTTTTGAGCCACTCCTTTGTTGCCTTGGCTGTATGTTTCGGGTCATTGTCGTGCTGGAAGACCCAGCCACGAGCCATTTTTAATGTCCTGGTGGAGGGAAGGAGGTTGTCACTCAGGATTTGACGGTACATGGCTCCATCCATTCTCTCATTGATGCAGTGAAGTAGTCCTGTGCCCTTAGCAGAGAAACACCCCCAAAACATAATGTTTCCACCTCCATGCTTGACAGTGGGGACGGTGTTGTTTGGGTCATAGGCAGCATTTCTCTTCCTCCAAAAACGGCGAGTTGAGTTAATGCCAAAGAGCTCAATTTTAGTCTCATCTGACCACAGCACCTTCTCCCAATCACTCTCAGAATCATCCAGATGTTCATTTGCAAACTTCAGACGGGCCTGTACATGTGCCTTCTTGAGCAGGGGGACCTTGCGGGCACTGCAGGATTTTAAACCATTACGGCGTAATGTGTTACCAATGGTTTTCTTGGTGACTGTGGTCCCAGCTGCCTTGAGATCATTAACAAGTTCCCCCCGTGTAGTTTTCGGCTCAGCTCTCACCTTCCTCAGGATGAAGGATACCCCACAAGGTGAGATTTTGCATGGAGCCCCAGATCGATGTCGATTGACAGTCATTTTGTATGTCTTCCATTTTCTTACTATTGCACCAACAGTTGTCTCCTTCTCACCCAGCATCTTACTTATGGTTTTGTAGCCCATTCCAGCCTTGTGCAGGTCTATGATCTTGTCCCTGACATCCTTAGAAAGCTCTTTGGTCTTGCCCATGTTGTAGAGGTTAGAGTCAGACTGATTAATTGAGTCTGTGGACAGGAGTCTTTTATACAGGTGACCATGTAAGACAGCTGTCTTTAATGCAGGCACCAAGTTGATTTGGAGCGTGTAACTGGTCTGGAGGAGGCTGAACTCTTAATGGTTGGTAGAGGATCAAATACGTATTTCTCTGTGCACAATGCAAATAAATACATATAATTTTGACAATGTGATTTTCTTTTTTTTTATATATATAATCTATCTCTCACTGGTAAAATTAACCTAGCCTAAAAATTCTAGACTGTTCATGACTTTGACAAAGGGCAAACTTACAAAATCAGCAAGGGATCAAATACTTATTTCCTCCACTGTGTATATATATATATATATATATATATATATATGTGTTTGTGTGTGTGTGTGTGTGTGTGTGTGTGTGTGTGTGTGTGTTGCATAATTAATTAATTAATTAATCAATCAATGTGTCCTGCAAAAACTTTCATGGTGTACATATAGACATTCTAGGTTTAGATGTGTGTCCACAACATAGGCATACTCAGTGAGGGCATGCTTGTCTCACAGTGAGTGTGTATGTGTAGGCGGGCATATATTTACAGCCTGTAGTCACAACAATTACATGTGTACCCTGCACGTGTCTATAGATAAGCAGAGAGATATGCCGTTTAAGCATGAATCTCTATATGTACTGTGAGACAGTGACAGGTAAAGTCATTGAGGGAAGGTACATTTCCCCTAAAATCCTGTCATATGTATCCTAGGCTCCAGGGAATGAGTAGTTCTTGCAATAGAAAGCTCTAGCTTTCCAATCTCGGCTTAAGGAAAAGCCGGAAAAAGGGCCTGGAGTTGGATTGGAGAAGAGCAGTTTTGCTATTGGGTTTGAAGAAGAAAAAGGTGGGGGACACCAACGGCGCTGCTTGGATATGGAACATCCACGATCAATCCAGTGGGTTTAGTTTTAAAAGATTTATTGCTTAACAGGCTACGCGTTTCGACGCCGCACCGGCGTCTTCCTCAGGCCAATACAGACAGTGCGGTTCCTGCCTCATTTATACATAAAGGCAAGGAAAAAGACCGCCATAAAAGTACCAGGTCAAAGGTCACAAAAGTAAAAATAAAATAGACATGATAAAATTTTGAAAACACATTCTTACAAGGATAGCATATACATCGGACATACACAGTATACAGTTCAACAAGTGTTTCGGGTGTTTGGCACATCTACTGCTTGCGTCAGAAGCAAATGTCAGGTCATTACGAGATTCCCTGAAGGGCATTTTTCGGATTAAAAATGTTGATTTTTATATGTACAGATGGTTACAAACATATGAAAGGTCATATTATTACTTCATAATCGGGGTTTTCTTATGTTTTTGGTCACTGTTACGATATATATGTGTTAGTAACCAGAGACATGCTGAATCAAGCGTCCCTGGTTACCAGAGATCGGAAAAGTTACGGAAGCCGTTGCGGGCCAAAAGGGCTTATAATGGAACGCACAAATGAACCGCAAAGCGCGTACAGGTCACTCGATTGGACTAATAGAAAAAGGAACCGAAATAGCAAAGGTCGTGAGTGATATTGACTCATATTCTAAATATTGTACAGGGGGCCTTGTTTTATTAAGCTACTATTAGTGATTATTATTAATACGTAAATGATACGTGCTGTGCTTGGTACATGGTTTTTTTTGTTTTTTTTTGGAAAAGAGAGAGGGGGAGGGGGAAAAAAACAACAATGTGCTTGTAGTTCTGATGTGCCTAAATTTCTACAAACATATATATATCAAAAAAAAAATTGTCATTAAAAATTATATGTTTATGTTTGGATGAAAGGTTTGAAAGGGAATTTGCCTATATTTATACATGTAGGTAGGATTTTGTAGTGTGGATTGTGGAAGGGACCTTATATTATAAGAGGAGGGGGTGGTTCATATATGTATAGGGAACCCTTATTAATACATGCGTATCCCTGAGGGATATTTTTTCCAGGATCAATGGGAGATATATATGCGCTTGTGTGTTAGTGGTTTGTACTTTTCTACCTTTTTTATGAGAACCTATATATGTATTATTCGGTGTGTGTTTGGTTTTATTTCATTCTAAAGAGGACTCTGTGAGGTAATTTAGACCTTTCGGATGTAGGGTTTCTAATTTGTAGATCCAAAAATTCTCTCTTTGTTTTAATCTGATGAATCTGTCAGGTAGATCTACTGGTATTTGTTCGATTGGTGTAACCTTAATAGCCGAGAAATTACAATTGTGTTTAAGCATACAGTGACGGGACACACTTTGTTTTAGAAAACCCTTGGTGACATTGGACCTGTGTTTATTGATCCGGTTTCTCAGGCTTTGCGTCGTTCGACCCACATATTGGAGATTACAGGTGCATTCGAGTAGATAAATGATATAGGAGCTCCCGCAGTTTAGGAAATTTTTTATAACAAATTTTTCTCCTGTTGCTGTGGAGATGTATTCCCTGCCTTTATTTGTGATGTTGTTGCAGCAGAAGCATCTACTTTGGCCGCATCGATATGAACCTGGCAAAACTCTCGTAAGGCTCGAATTTACTGTTTTGATTTTCCGTAGTCTACTAGGGGCTATTAGATTTTTGATGGTTTTCGCCCGTCTATATGTGATAGTCGGTCTAGCTGGTATCAAAGGTTTTAAAAAAGGGGTCATTGGTCAGAATATGCCAATGTTTTTTGAGAATGCTGGTAATCGTATTGCTTCCTTTAGTGAATGCGGTACTGAAATTGGTTTTAACCATTTCATGATTTGATTTGAAATTGGTGTTTGTAGGTTTCGCTTGAATGCATTCATTTTGTGTAAGGCTTCTGGCTTTTGATTCTGCCCCTTTAATAAGACTTTTAGGAAAGCCTTTTTCCGAAAATCTCTGGTTTAGTATCCCACATTCCTGGTTAAAGGCTAAATCATCTGAACAATTTTTTCTGATTCTTCGGTATTGGCCGAACGGTATGTTTCTAAGTCAAGGGG
Organism: Rhinoderma darwinii; assembly: GCF_050947455.1. NCBI lineage: Eukaryota > Metazoa > Chordata > Amphibia > Anura > Rhinodermatidae > Rhinoderma > Rhinoderma darwinii. The sequence goes on from NC_134691.1 coordinate 239,526,806, forward strand.
GGTAATGTGCACTTTTAAAATCGAGGTAACTGTTTACATCGACCATTTTAAAATGGGTTCTAGTTGTAAAATGGCCATTCTTTTTTCCGATTGTTAGGTCTAAAAAGTCAATGTTTGTGTCTGAGAAGTTATGGGTAAAAATGAGGCCAAAAGTATTTTTGTTTAAAACCTCTATAAAATCACTGGCCGTATTAGAATCGCCCTTCCATATAAAAAAACAGGTCATCGATAAAACGTTTATAAAGCAAAATTTTGTCTCTAAAAACATGCTCACTGAGAATGAGGGCTTCCTCAAATGCCCCCATGTATAGGTTTGCATATGAGGGAGCGAACCGTGTCCCCATTGCGCATCCCTTTATTTGTTTGTAAAATTTTCCATCTGAATTAAAAACATTGTGGGTTAAAATAAACTCCACACATTCCATAATGAAGTTAAGTTGCATGTTTGAGTAACGCAAATCTGTTGCCAGAAAATCCAAAGTTGCTTGTATACCTTGTGCATGGGGAATGTTGGTGTATAGTGAGGTTACGTCCGCTGTGATAAAGCTGATGTTGGATATATCACAAATAACCAATAACCAATAACCTGCTATGCAAAAAAGAAAAAATATTCCTAACCGTTCCATTCCCAAGCATCCCCTTCATGTATCATCTTCCCAAAATACACAAAACTCTTCTTAACACACCAGGTCGACCAATAATATCCGGAATAGGCTCTCTCACGAGTAACCTATCACATTTCGTAGACATTCATCTTCAACCCCTAGTTTCAAAACTACCCTCCTTCCTTAAAGATTCGACCCAACTCATAAATGATCTGTTCCATCTACAGTCCACCTGTGATATATCCAACATCAGCTTTATCACAGCGGACGTAACCTCACTATACACCAACATTCCCCATGCACAAGGTATACAAGCAACTTTGGATTTTCTGGCAACAGATTTGCGTTACTCAAACATGCAACTTAACTTCATTATGGAATGTGTGGAGTTTATTTTAACCCACAATGTTTTTAATTCAGATGGAAAATTTTACAAACAAATAAAGGGATGCGCAATGGGGACACGGTTCGCTCCCTCATATGCAAACCTATACATGGGGGCGTTTGAGGAAGCCCTCATTCTCAGTGAGCATGTTTTTAGAGACAAAATTTTGCTTTATAAACGTTTTATCGATGACCTGTTTTTTTTATATGGAAGGGCGATTCTAATACATGGATATATCTAATACATGGATATATCACAAATAACCAATAACCAATAACCTGCTATGCAAAAAAGAAAAAATATTCCTAACCGTTCCATTCCCAAGCATCCCCTTCATGTATCATCTTCCCAAAATACACAAAACTCTTCTTAACCCACCAGGTCGACCAATAATATCCGGAATAGGCTCTCTCACGAGTAACCTATCACATTTCGTAGACATTCATCTTCAACCCCTAGTTTCAAAACTACCCTCCTTCCTTAAAGATTCGACCCAACTCATAAATGATCTGTTCCATCTACAGTCCACCTGTGATATATCCAACATCAGCTTTATCACAGCGGACGTAACCTCACTATACACCAACATTCCCCATGCACAAGGTATACAAGCAACTTTGGATTTTCTGGCAACAGATTTGCGTTACTCAAACATGCAACTTAACTTCATTATGGAATGTGTGGAGTTTATTTTAACCCACAATGTTTTTAATTCAGATGGAAAATTTTACAAACAAATAAAGGGATGCGCAATGGGGACACGGTTCGCTCCCTCATATGCAAACCTATACATGGGGGCGTTTGAGGAAGCCCTCATTCTCAGTGAGCATGTTTTTAGAGACAAAATTTTGCTTTATAAACGTTTTATCGATGACCTGTTTTTTTTATATGGAAGGGTGATTCTAATACTGCCAGTGATTTTATAGAGGTTTTAAACAAAAATACTTTTGGCCTCATTTTTACCCATAACTTAAAAAGAATGGCCATTTTACAACTAGAACCCATTTTAAAATGGTCGATGTAAACAGTTACCTCGATTTTAAAAGTGCACATTACCCCCCTTGGCTTAGAAACATACCGTTCGGCCAATACCGAAGAATCAGAAAAAATTGTTCAGATGATTTAGCCTTTAACCAGGAATGTGGGATACTAAACCAGAGATTTTCGGAAAAAGGCTTTCCTAAAAGTCTTATTAAAGGGGCAGAATCAAAAGCCAGAAGCCTTACACAAAATGAATGCATTCAAGCGAAACCTACAAACACCAATTTCAAATCAAATCATGAAATGGTTAAAACCAATTTCATTACCGCATTCACTAAAGGAAGCAATACGATTACCAGCATTCTCAAAAAACATTGGCATATTCTGACCAATGACCCCTTTTTAAAACCTTTGATACAAGCTAGACCGACTATCACATATAGACGGGCGAAAACCATCAAAAATCTAATAGCCCCTAGTAGACTACGGAAAATCAAAACAGTAAATTCGAGCCTTACGAGAGTTTTGCCAGGTTCATATCGATGCGGCCAAAGTAGATGCTTGTGCTGCAACAACATCACAAATAAAGGCAGGGAATACATCTCCACAACAACAGGAGAAAAATTTGTTATAAAAAATGTCCTAAACTGCGGGAGCTCCTATATCATTTATCTACTCGAATGCACCTGTAATCTCCAATATGTGGGTTGAACCACGCAAAGCCTGAGAAACCGGATCAATAAACACAGGTCCAATGTCACCAAGGGTTTTCTAAAACAAAGTGTGTCCCGTCACTGTATGCTTAAACACAATTGTAATTTCTCGGCTATTAAGGTTACACCAATCGAACAAATACCAGTAGATCTACCTGACAGATTCATCAGATTAAAACAAAGAGAGACTTTTTGGATCTACAAATTAGAAACCCTACATCCGAAAGGTCTAAATTACCTCACAGAGTCCTCTTTAGAATGAAATAAAACCAAACACACACCGAATAATACATATATAGGTTCTCATAAAAAAAGTAGAAAAGTACAAACCACTAACACACAAGCGCATATATATCTCCCATTGATCCTGGAAAAAATATCCCTCAGGGATCCGCATGTATTAATAAGGGTTCCCTATACATATATGAACCACCCCCTCCTCTTATAATATAAGGTACCTTCCACAATCCACACTACAAAATCCTACCTACATGTATAAATATAGGCAAATTCCCTTTCAAACCTTTCATCCAAACATAAACATATAATTTTTAATTAAAATTTTTTGGGGGATATATATATGTTTGTAGAAATTTAGGCACATCAGAACTACAAGCACATTGTTGTTTTTTTCCCCCTCCCCCCTCTCTCTTTTCCCAAAAAAAAAAGAAAAAGAAAAAACCATGTACCAAGCACAGCACGTATCATTTACGTATTAATAATAATCACTAATAGTAGCTTAATAAAACAAGGCCCCCTGTACAATATTTAGAATATGAGTCAATATCACTCACCACCTTTGCTATTTCGGTTCCTTTTTCAATTAGTCCAATCGAGTGACCTGTACGCGCTTTGCGGTTCATTTGTGTGTTCCATTATAAGCCCTTTTGGCCCGCAACGACTTCCGTAACTTTTCCGATCTCTGGTAACCAGGTACGCTTGATTCAGCACGTCTCTGGTTACTAACACATATATATCGTAACAGTGACCAAAAACATAAGAAAACCCCGATTGTGAAGTAATAATATGACCTTTCATATGTTTGTAACCATCTGTACATATAAAAATCAACATTTTTAATCCGAAAAATGCCCTTCAGGGAATCTCGTAATGACCTGACATTTGCTTCTGACGCAAGCAGTAGATGTGTCAAACACCCGAAACACTTGTTGAACTGTATACTGTGTATGTCCGATGTATATGCTATCCTTGTAAGAATGTGTTTTCAAAATTTTATCATGTCTATTTTATTTTTACTTTTGTGACCTTTGACCTGGTACTTTTATGGCGGTCTTTTTCCTTGCCTTTATGTATAAATGAGGCAGGAACCGCACTGTCTGTATTGGCCTGAGGAAGACGCCAGTGCGGCGTCGAAACGCGTAGCCTGTTAAGCAATAAATCTTTTAAAACTAAACCCACTGGATTGATCGTGGATGTTCCATATCCAAGCAGCGCCGTTGGTGTCCCCCACCTTTTTCTTCTTCAAACCCAATAGCAATACATTTGACAGCAAACTCGTTTTGACTGTGATGTGGACCTGGCTGCAGCTTGTTCAAGCCTGACTGACACTCTAAGGTGTCCACCACTCGAGGTGAGCGTAATCATCGCATCAACCATTTTTTCGATAATCTATCAGACCCTTATGTGTGGCGCCGTGTCTCTTTTCTAATTCAATTAGCATTTTGGAGAAGAGCAGGGCGGGTTCCCCAATCCCTAGTCTATCTCTGTTTGTAGGACAAGGCTGCTGATCAATTAGCTGCACCTGTAGCCTGTGTATAAAAAGGTGCAGACACAGTGTGTGGGAGTCTCACCCCTGACTCAGACTGGAGACTACTAAGGCTGGAGTAGCCTGTATTCTATGTGAGTAAAGACCTGTGTTACTTTGTGTCCAGTGCCTGGTAGGAAGGCACTCGATATAGTTAGATAATATCTTGTTTAGTTAGTGCTCAGACGAGCAGGATTTATTTTGTATTTTGCCTTGTTGTACAAGAGGCTGTTTCTTTGACAAGAATAAAAACACAGGCAAAGCCCTGTTATGACTTTTAATGCACGGTGTCCCTGTCTCTGGCTACAAAGAAACCGCTGTACCAACCTCTCCTGATGCTAAACCCTCACATATGGTGGCCGATGCGGGCGCGGTCTTAAAGAGACATACACCTATTTAAAAGGACTCTTGCTGCTCCAAGTGGAAAATCGTTGCTAGGGGCAACAACACAATTTTTTCTCCCCGAGAGTTCTTGGAAGTGTATGTCTTGGGTGAAGGCGGCAACAGGGCTAAAAGAGACTGTTAAAATGGATGAAATACTTAAACAGCTGATTCAGGCTAATATCAACCAGGGGAAGATAAGCACAGCTCTGCAAGAAGCCAGCGCGACTCAGCGAATGGTGCATGAAGAAGCCATGCGTGCACAGGCTGAAACCAATATTCTGCTGGGTGAAGCCCACAGACTGGCCTTAAAAGAACAGCAGCAAATTAATCGCTATTTGCAAGACCAAATTCAGGCCTCAGTGGAGAGGTCAGCGGGGCCTCATGGTTTGCGCCAAACCACTCGTGCAGCGGTACAGACATCTCTGCAGAAGATGACATCCACCGACGACGTTGAGGCCTATCTCATGGTGTTTGAGCGAGTGGCAGAACGAGAGAAGTTACCTTCAGATCAGTGGGCAGCAGTGGTGGCACCTTTCCTAACCGGAGAGCCGCAAAAGGCGTACTTTGATCTCAATGAGCAGGATGCCAGGGATTACTCCAAGCTGAAGGGTTAGATCCTTGCCCGTCTGGGTGTCAATATGAATGTGCGTGCTCGACGGGTGCACAACTGGACTTTCGTGGAACACCTACCTGCGCGATCACAAATGTATGATCTTGTCCATCTTGCAAGGAAATGGCTACAGCCAGAGGAATCAACCCCCGCGCAGATCGTGGAGAGAGTGGTGCTTGACAAATACATCCGCTCCTTACCACCGAAGGTTCAGCGTTGGGTCGGTCAAGGAGATCCTACAGATGCGGAACAGCTGGTGAACCTGATTGAAAGGAACAGAGCTACTCAGGATCTACTCAAAGAAGTACCGCCTGGATGTTCTAACACCAGGAACAGCAAATCGTGCGGAGCACCCGGTAAGACTGTTCCATTTACTAGAGGGGTGAGAAATGTCTTTAAGGGAGGTCGCTAAGAAGGGGAGCAGACGGAGGGAAGAAATCCCAGAGAGACACTGAAGGCCAGACCAGGGTCTCAAGTTGGGGATCGGGGCCGCATACAGTGCTGGCGGTGTTATGGACCTGGGCATATTGCTGCCAATTGTCCCCTGACTACTGAGCCAATGGAGTGTGATGCAGCAAGGCGAATATCCTTCTTTGCACGTCCTGTTTGTTCTGCTGAGACTGTTTACGAGACTGAGCAACAAATGTGTGTCGTAAAAGTGGAAGGGTGTACTGTGAGTGCCTTGCTGGATTCTGGGAGTCTGGTTACCCTGGTGCATGCCAGCCTGATAGACCCTGGAACATTCAGCGGACATAGTATAGGGGTCCTGTGCATACATGGGGACACTAAAGAATACCCCACCGCTTTGGTCACTCTAGAGACTTCCTGTGGAACCGCTTGCCATGAAGTGGGTGTGGTCAAGTCCCTGATGCACAGTGTGATCCTGGGGAGAGACTTCCCAGTGTTCTGGGACTTGTGGAGGAAGAAAGATGTAACCTCCACTGTAAATGTTAATGATGGTATTAATGCGTGCGCTGTGATTAGCCCAGAACCCTTTAACGAAGATGCTGAGGTGCCAGCAGTAGGGGTGACCACTGAGCCGGATAAATTTCCTCTGGCTGTTTTTGCTGGTGAAACAGATGAGCAGAAGGAAATTTCTGAGATACCAGAGTTAAATGTATCACGTAACAATTTTGGGACCGCTCAACTTAGCGATCCCACATTGGTAAAAGCCAGGGAAAATACTAAGGTATTAAATGGAGTGCCTCAACATCCAGGGGCTGATAAGGTGTTTCCACACATGGCGGTTAACCAGGATTTGCTGTATCGGATAGATAACGTATGTGGGCAGGTTGTTGAACAGCTGGTGATACCCCAACCGTATCGTAGAATGGTGTTGGACCTGGCTCATAAACACGTGCTGGGTGGACATCTAGGTTGCGAAAACACCAGAGAGCGTATCTTACAACGATTCTTCTGGCCGGGGGGTATATACGGAAGTTCAGAGGTATTGCGAGTCCTGCCCGGAGTGTCAGATAACGGCTCCTATGCCACATTTTAGGAGTCTGCTGGTGCCTTTGCCTATCATTGGGATCCCTTTTGAAAGAATTGCCATGGATCTGGTCGGCCCTTTAGTCAAATCCTCTAGAGGACATCAATATATCCTATCGGTGTTGGACTATGCCACACGCTACCCTGAGGCAGTCCCTTTGCGAAATTCCTCTTCAAAAGCCATTGCAAGAGAGTTGTTTTACATGTTTTCCCGTACTGGTTTACCTAAGGAAATCCTTACCGATCAGGGAACTCCCTTTATGTCCAAAATCACCAAGGAATTATGTAAACTTCTGAAAATTAAACACCTGCGTACCTCTCTATATATCACCCTCAAACTGATGGTCTTGCCGAAAGATTCAATAAGACATTAAAAGGCATGTTGAGGAGGGTGGTTAGTAAGGATGCCCTATTTGATGTTCGCTGTACGTGAAGTTCCTCAATCATCCACAGGGTTTTCTCCTTTCGAACTTGTATACGGCAGACAACCCCGTGGTCTTCTGGACATAGCCAAGGAAACCTGGGAGCAAGAGTCCACACCTTATAGGAGTGTAATTGAGCATGTCACGTTGATGCAAGACCGAATCGCTGCGGTCATGCCGATAGTTAAGGAACACTTGGAGCAAGCTCAGGATGCTCAGAGCAGGGTGTATAACCGAACTGCTAAAGTTAGAAATTTTAACTCTGGTGATCGAGTGTTGGTCTTAGTGCCAACCGTAGAAAGCAAATTTCTTGCTAGATGGCAAGGGCCGTATGAGATAATTGAAAAGGTGGGGGATGTAAATTATATAGTTTACCAACCAGGTAAAAGGAAGACAGTGCAGTTATACCATGTAAACTTAATTAAGCCATGGAAAGAAAGAGAGACCCTCGTGGCAGTAAGTACCCCCTATAGTCCTAACCCAGATGTGTATGTGTCAGAATCCCTCGCAAAGCCACAGAAACAGGAGACAAAAGAGTTTGTGCAGAGAAACACAGACGTGTTTTCAGAACTGCCAGGACAGACCAGTATAATAAAACATGACATTGTGACCGAGCCTCAGGTTCGGGTCCACTTGAAACCCTACAGAGTCCCTGAAGCTCGTAGACAAGCCATATCTGAGGAGGTCAAGAAAATTCTAGACCTTGGGATTATTGAAGAGTCAAAAAGTGAATGGTCAAGTCCCATTGTATTGATTCCGAAACCAGATGGGTCATTGCGTTTCTGTAACGACTTCCGCAAGTTAAATGAGATGTCAAAGTTTGACGCATACCCAATGGCAAGAGTTGACGAGTTAATAGAGAGACTGGGTCATTCAAGGTATTTTTCAACACTTGATTAAACCAAAGGCTATTGGCAAGTACCCCTCACGGAGGGCGCCAAAGAGAAAACTGCGTTCATCACCCCGGATGGTCTGTTTCAATATATTTGTTTACCATTTGGGCTACATGGGGCTCCAGCGACCTTTCAAAGGTTAATGGACATAGTCCTCAAACACCATCGTCGGTATGCTTCGGCATATCTGGACGACATTATAATCTTTAGTGATGACTGGGAAAGCCACTTACCAAAAGTACAAGCAGTACTAAACTCCCTCAGAGCCGCGGGGTTAACAGCAAACCCAAAGAAATGTTCCTTAGGCTTGGAGGAAGCATGGTATCTGGGGTACATAATTCGGAGAGGGGTGATAAAGCCACAGGTCAACAAAGTTGAGGCTATCCAAAACTGGCCCCAGCCCTCAACCAAAAAGCAGGTCAGAGCTTTTCTAGGAATTGTAGGTTATTACCGCAGGTTCATTCCAAACTTTGCCAGCACAGCAGCGCCCCTGACAGATCTTACCAAGGGAAGTAAGTCTGTCATGGTCAAGTGGGACACGAAGGCTGAAAGCGCCTTTCAAGAGTTGAAACTGGCCCTGTGTAACCAACCAGTCTTAGTCACTCCTGACTTCAAAAAGGAGTTTGTTGTCCAAACTGATGCTTCTAATGTGGGGCTCGGAGCAGTTCTGTCACAAGAGGTGGGTGGTGAGGAACATCCTGTGACCTATTTGAGCAGAAAACTTACCCCGGCTGAGAAAAACTATAGCATAGTTGAACGGGAGTGCTTGGCAATTAAGTGGGCACTTGAGTCCCTGAGATATTATTTATTGGGTCGTCGGTTTAGGTTGGTTACAGACCACTCTCCTCTTACGTGGATGTGTCAAGCTAAAGAGAGAAATGCAAAAGTTACACGGTGGTTTCTTACTTTGCAGAACTTCAAATATACTGTGGAACACAGAGCAGGAAAACTGCAGGGCAATGCTGACGCTTTGTCTAGGACACACTGCCTTGTAGCTAAATGTGTCCGATCCCACGGGCTCGAACAGAGGAAGAGGGTATGTGAGACAGTGACAGGTAAAGTCATTGAGGGAAGGTACATTTCCCCTAGAATCCTGTCATATGTATCCTAGGCTCCAGGGAATGAGTAGTTCTTGCAATAGAAAGCTCTTGCTTTCCAATCTCGGCTTAAGGAAAAGCCGGAAAAAGGGCCTGGAGTTGGATTGGAGAAGAGCAGGGCGGGTTCCCCAATCCCTAGTCCATCTCTGTTTGTAGGACAAGGCTGCTGCTCAATTAGCTGCACCTGTAGCCTGTGTATAAAAAGGTTCAGACACAGTGTGTGGGAGTCTCACCCCTGACTCAGACTGGAGACTACTAAGGCTGGAGTAGCCTGTATTCTATGTGAATAAAGACCTGTGTTACTTTGTGTCCAGTGCCTGGTAGGAAGGCACTCGGTATAGTTAGATAATATCTTGTTTAGTTAGTGCTCAGACGAGCAGGATTTATTTTGTATTTTGCCTTGTTGTACAAGAGGCTGTTTCTTTGACAAGAATAAAAACACAGGCAAAGCCCTGTTATGACTTTTAATGCACGGTGTCCCTGTCTCTGGCTACAAAGAAACCGCTGTACCAACCTCTCCTGATGCTAAACCCTCACAGTACAAATACCTATGAGATTTTTGTGGCATTTTTTGTAGGTATGATTATTTTACACTTGCTATGCCAGATTGGGTAGTGTGTAGAAACCGGTAAGGTACACACACTTTGTAAGGTAATTGCCACCTCGACCTTAGAACTGGTATGGTTCATAAGATGATGGATTGAATGTCAGTTCAAGGGGAAATGGAAGGCAATGCTCCTCCCCGCAATTAGATTCCAGGTACCAAGACATCACCTCCTACTCAGGGATACTAACCTACCATGGTAAAGACCTGGGTATCGGCTCACAAAGATTGCGATTTTGTTGATGTTTTGTCTTCAATCAAGATGACAAGAAAAGCTTCTGGAAAGATTTTACCCAAGTGACAATTCGGAAGGATGCCACTTTAAGGTGTCCACACACCCATTCGATGGTGGCGCTGCAAGGGTCAACTAATGGACTGTGAAAAAAGGTTGTCACAAGGCAGGAAGAGGCCATTCCAACACTGACTGTGTGAGTGAATCAAAATAGTTCTACATGGGTTGGAATGATAAAGTGGGCCACTGAAAGGAACTGCTGAGTCCAATACATCAAGGCAAAGAAAAGACTTGCTCTATGGCGAAAGAACTCTCCCTTCCCTTCTTCCCATCCTTTGGTTGAACTTGATGGATATGTGTCTTTTTTCAACCGTACTAACTATGTAACTATGTAACTCCAGATAAGAAGGATTAACAGAAAAGATCCAAGAAGAAGATCAAGTATTCTATGGACTTTGAGTGTTATAACTGGCGGGAAAGTGTCCTTGAGGGGATGTCTAGATTACCTAAATCCAAATGTATACTACATTCCATTTAACCTCTTAACGACCGCCCACCGTCTTTTGACGTCAGGCGGTGCATGTACTCAGTCTACAACGACGCCTTTTGGCGTCCCTGTAGTAGAGGGGGTTTAGCGGCACCCTGGTGAAGTCTGCACTAAAAACCGGCTGTAAGTAACAGGTCCGGTTCTTAGTGCAGCCATCAGGACCTGCCAATTTCGTCGTAACATCATGTGATCGCTGTGACAGCCAATCACAGCGGTCACATGCTGTTACTGTGTACAGAGCCGCCGGGAGTGTCTAAATGACAGCTCCTGCTCTAAGAACGAGCTGTTGCTACCAGCTTTGTTCTTAGAGCAGTGATCAGGAGCCAATAGTATTGGTTCCTGATCTTTTGTGTTCACTATGAGATCCAATCATAGTGATCACTACTGTAAAATAAAAGTAAACACATGTATCTGTTTCTCCTCACTCTGTTCTAGCTGTGGAGAGAAACAGATACAAGTGTCAGTGTCCCCACACAAAATCACTTGTTCCTCACACACAGTTTAAAAAAAATAAATATTTTATAGTATATAGTATATACATATATATATATATATAAATATAAGTATATTTACTGTATATACTAAGAATCGTACTATAAACGACTTTCTTTTTAGGGTATGCTGTTAGACGGCGTGTACGCTGTTAGATGGCGTAGGGTGCTGTTCTGGGCTTGAGTTTACGGTTTGCGTTAGGCGTAGGGTTTAGGTTTAGGTTTGAAAAAAAAACTTTAAAAAAAAATAACAAATAAAAAAAAATGTTTAATTCGTTTAGTGTTCTTAGTTGATAAAAAAAATGTAAACCGCTAGTTACATTTATTATTTGTGGTTTAGACTGTATTATCATTATGGCTGCCAGAAGATACAGCGTTGAGGAAGCCTATCAGATGCTATGCTCAGATACGGATTCTGCATCTGAAGTTGAGCTTTTACTTGAAAGCGACAGCGAAAGTGTCGCTTCAAGGGATTCTACGGATATGAGACCCAGTACCAGTGATATGGGAGACGGTGCAGTTGCCACAATGTCCGTTCAAAGTGCAGCCCTTGAAATTGCACAACCCCACCAAACCGATTTAGTGTGGGAACCCACAAGTTTATTTTCTCCCACCATAAATGACTTTATTGCTACTCCTGGCATAAGTCCCAATGTCAGTAATTTTTCACCACTAAATTATTTTAATATTTTTATTACGAACCAAGTTTTGGAACATTTTGTGCATGAAACAAATTTGTATGCCAGGCAGTACATTGCAAATAAGCCTTCGTCACCTTATGCCAGGTTGTGGAATCCCACAAATGCAATGGAAATAAAAAAAATTCTGGGCCTCACCCTTAACATGGGAATTATAGAAAAACCCTCTATTAGGTCATATTGGGCATCAAGCCCTATACATGTCACCCCCATTTTTTCTGCCATTATATCACGCAGCAGGTACGAAATACTTATGCGATTTCTCCACTTTAGTGACAACCTACAAGCACCCCCTTCCAGCGACAGAAGCCGTGACCGGCTGTATAAATTAAGGCCTTTGCTAAATTTTCTTAATTCCTCCTTTTTAGGAGCATATACCCCTGAACAAAATTTAGCAGTGGATGAATCGCTAATGAATTTCAAAGGGCGTCTCTCATTCCGCCAATTCATACCCTCAAAAAGTGCAAAATACGGGGTAAAGATCTACAAATTATGTGAAAGCACTACTGGCTACACATGTGCATTTAAGATCTACGAGGGTAAAGACAGTGAATTTAATCCACCAGGGTACCCTCCAAATATTGGTACCACTGGTAAGATTGTGTGGGATTTAATTGGCCCTTTCCTACACAAGGGGTATCATGTATACACTGACAGTTTTTATACCAGTGTGCCATTGTTTAGCGCCCTTCATTGTGCCAACACCGGAGCCTGTGGCACAATACGCAGGAATCGCAAAGGTTTCCAACTTCAACTTGTGGATAAAAAACGACGAAAGGGGGAGTCATGCACTTTTCAAATTGAGAAGATACTGGCTTTAAAATTTCGTGATCGCAAGGACGTCTACATGATCAGCACTATCCATACAAATGCAACAGCAACTGTTAGAGAACGTGTGTCAATGGCTATAACAAATTCATGGGTGGGGTAGATTTGTGCGACCAGATGTTACAACCTTATCTGGTTAAAAGGAAAACCAGAACATGGTATAAGAAAGTGGCAATATACCTCATCCAGGTTGCAATGCACAATGCATTTGTCCAGTACAAAAAAATCAGTGGGCAGGGCTACATTCTTTGAATTTCAGGAGAAAGTGATTGAAGATCTCCTATTTCAATCTGCAGACCAGAGAGTAGTCCATGAGTCAGAGGATGTACGCCGACTTGTTGAAAAACATTTCCCTTCAACACCTAACCAAAAATACCCCAAAAAACGGTGTCGGTTCTGCAGCAAACGAGGACAGCGAAGTGAGTCACGATATTATTGTTCCGCTTGTCCCTGTTTTGAAATCTATCATACCGTCGCACATTACTAATTTTCTTTTGTGAGCTATAAAAGTTAAAATGCAGGATTTATTTAGGATTTTATTTTTCTGTACACCTCTTTTTTTTTTCTTTTTTTTTTAGGGAAGCAGCTTCGCTGTATATTTAGGAGATGCCAAAATTTAGGGTTCTTTTAGAGATTTCTTTTTTTTATCACTTTTTTTGGGAGGGAGGGAAATATACTTTTCTAGTTTCTAATTTTGGGATATAACCCAGTTATATAAAGTGGAATAAGGCCCTGAAATTCATTCAAGATAAAATTGTGCCCTGAAAGCTTTTTATTTATTTTTACGTTATGACTGTGTCCTGCCATAAATAGCTGTTACTGACTGGGGATACGGCATAATTTTTTCTTTTTATTCTGAGGATTTCTAATAAGCGAGCTGTTCCTTATCAATACACTATGGGCTTTATTACAGTTTTGTTCGGGTTTTTGGTGGACCTCTTACACCCGACAATACTTCTAGAAGTAGCGACACTAATTTGGGGAGTAGTGGTCCTTTACTGTATCTATACATACGGTGTGGGACACTGCCCCTTTATATATTCTACAGGTCATTGGTTGTTTTGTGCACATGGCGGTTCCTACCTTGCCGGGCAGGGGCTTGTAATGGTGTACTGCGTCACTTGGCACATTCGTCCCTTATATAGGGATTGATGGAGCTAAAGAGACGTTGTATAACCAGTCACTTTGAACAATAAAGTCATTACAGCCCTACAAATTTTCTTTCATCCTGTGAACATGCTCTAGTTTTCCACATAGCTGGATACATTCTTCCTCCTTTTTTTTGGGATATATTGCCTTTCTCCGCCAACAGTTTAATACATTTTCCCACTCTAACTTACTATATATCAGAGCAGGTTGATATACATAATGTCTATGGACTGACATGATTTTAGGACAGCTGCTTTCTTAGCACGACATAGTCATAGGGTGTAGAAACTGTTAGGGACATATATTTCTCAATCTAGAAAAGTAGAATTCTCCCATTTTCAAGCAAAATGTGTGTCCTGAAAGCCTCCGGGTGCTCCCTTCCTTTTGGGTCCTGCCGTGTGTCCAGGAAACACAATAGGGCCACAATGGGGATATTTTTGAACACAGGAGAAACAGGGTGATACATTTTCTGGTGCATTTTCTTATTCTCATGTCCTCTGTACAAGAAATCTGACCTGAAAATGACACATTTGTGAAAAAAAGTGAAATAAAATTTTCTTTCCACCTGCTTTGCATTAATTCCTGCGAAATCTGTGGGGTCAAAATACTTAGTACACACCTAGATGAATACCTTAAGGGGTCTAGTTTTCAAAATGGGGTAATTTATGGGGAGTTTCTATTTTTTGGCAGCTCAGTGCCTCTATAAATGTGTAATGGGACCTGAAACATTTTCAAGCAAAATATGAGACCTGAAAGCCTCCGGGTGCTCCCTCCGTGTGTCCACGCAACGCATTAGGGTCACAATGGGGGCATTTTTGAAAACAGGAGAAACAGGGTGATAGATTTTGGGGTGTGTTTCTTCATTCTCATGGTCGCTTTACAAAGAAATTGGTCTTCAAAGTGATACTTTTATGAAAAAGGTGAAATTATATTTTTTTACGCCTGCGTTGCATGAATTCTTACAAAAAAACTGTGGGGTCAAAATACTTACAACACCCCTTAATAAATACCTTAAGGGGTGTAGTTTTCAAAATGGTGTCACTTGTGGGGGTTTCCACCATTCTGACACCTATGAGCCTCTGAAAACCTGGCTTGGTGCAGGAAAACAAAATGTACTTCAAAATTTTCTAAAATTATTACTAAATTTGTAAGTCTTCTAAACTGCTCAAAAAAAATTGTTTTTTTCAAAAATGCTGCCAAAATAGAGTAAAGAGATGGAAATATATATTTAATAAAAAAAATTGTACAGTATGTATGTACATATGTGACATATTGCAGTTAAAAATAGGGAAAAATGATCATTTTTACCAAATTTCTTCAATTTTTCTATTTTTTTATTAATTTCTGCAAATCGTATCAGTCTACGTTTACCACTAAAATAAAGTACAACATGTGATGAAAAAACAATGTCAGAATTACTTCGATATTCAAAACTTTCGCAGAGTTATTCTCTGATAAAGTCAGACATACCAGATTTAACAAATCTGGCTTGGTCATTAAGGTCTTTTCAGGCCCGGTCATTAAGGGGTTAAAGACCATTACCAGTAACAAGTGAGGTTGAGGGGGTAAATACGAACTAACAAACATTCCCCCAAATTTCAATGACGACTCCCTGACAACTGGGGGATTGTAAAGGGAAGTGTTTGTTCTCTCTCTCTAACAATGAAAAAATCCAAGCCCGGCTATGTTTTGCAAAGACCTACATCAAGTCTGCCAAAAGAATGTGGGAAAATGTGTTATTGTCTGATGAGACCAAGGTTGAACTTTTTGACCATAATTCCAAAAGGTATGTTTGGCACAAAGCCAACACTGCCCAGCACCAAAAGAACATCATACCCACAGTGAAGCATGGTGGAGGCAGCATTATGCTTTGGGGCTGTTTTTCTGCAGCTGGAACTGGGGCTTTAGTCATGGTGGAGGGAATTATGAAAAGTTCCAAATATCAGGCAATATTGGCACAAAACCTGCAGGCCTCTGCTAAAAAGCTGAAGAGGAATTTCACCTTTAAGAATGACAACGACCGAAAACAAACCTCCAAATCAACAAAAGAAGGGATTTACCAGAAGAAGATCAAAGTTTTGGAATGGCCCAGCCAGAGTTCAGACCTGAAACCAATTGAAAATCTGTGGGGTGACCTGAAGAGGGCTGTACACAAGAGATGCCCTCGCAATCTGATAGAATTGGAGCGCTTTTGCAAGGAAGAGTGGGCAACAATTGCCAAGTCAACATGTACCATGCTGAAAAACTTCTAACCAAAAAGACTAAATGCTGTCATAAAGTCAAAGGGTAATTCAAAAAGTGTTAGTTTAAGGGTTTGCATATTTATGCAACCACATTGTCACGATTTGGGGTATGTAGACCCACTGGGCCGTACCGCCATAGCGGGATAGCAGCTGGCCAAACAGTGTACCAAGTCAATGTATATATAGTCCAAGCAGAAGGGTACCTGTAGTATTTCAGACGGTAGCAACAACTAGGCAAAGATGGGACCATGGCAGCAGACGTGGTGTAACACAGCAGGCATGAACGGTGGCACAACACGACTCCAACTTTCTAAGGCACAGGAACAAAGGTAGCACGGGTTACAGGATACAGGTAGCAGGTACGGGAATACTGGGAACAGAATAACACTAAGGGACCATTTGCAAGACTAACACGGGTAAACACAACAACTCTCAGGCAAGTAGTAAAGGGGTATGGCCCTTCATATAGTCTAGGGGATCATGGGCTAATAAATTATTATTTTCATGTGTGCGCGATGGCCCTTTAAGGCCAGGCACGAGTGTGCGCGTGCACCCTACAGGACACAGCAGAACGGAGCGGAAGTGAGCACTGGCGTCTCCAGGGGAGGAGATGCTGGCCAGCGCTCACAGATCCATGGCTGCGGCCATCAGGGGGTGAATAATCCCGACTTTCCGCGGCTGTGGACGCTACAGTATCCCCCCTCTTACGCCCCTTTTTCTTGGGGCCAGAGCGAGAGAGGAACTTCTTAATGAGGGCAGAAGCATTGAGGCTCTGTTCTGGCTCCCAGGACCTCTCCTCTGGACCACACCCCTTCCAATCCACCAAATAAAAAGTTCTTCCTCCTTCTTTTTTGAAGTCCAGGATCTCCTTAACCTCAAACACATTGGAAGAACCGCTGGGAGCAACTGCAGGGCTAGGTGTTTTTGTGTAGCAGTTCAGAACCACAGGCTTCAGGAGGGAAACATGAAAGGAGTTGGGTATCTTGAGGGTAGGAGGCAGCCAAAGCTTGTAAGAGACAGGGTTAATTTGCTGTAGGATCTCATAGGTCCGAGGAACCTGGGAGCAAGCTTGTACGAAGGCACCTTTTGACGGATATTCAAAGAAGAAGGCCAGAATTTGGTACCCGGAAGATACTGAGGTGGCACTCTTCTTCAGGTATCTGCCTTTCCCTTCATGCGATCGATTGGCAGCAGAATAGAGGGCCGTGTTTGCTTCCAGACCTGTAGAAAGTCCCTGAATGCAGAGTCAGCTGCGGAGAACCTGGGACGTAGCTGAAAAAGGAAGAGGAATTTGTGGATGTTGGCCGTAGACAATGAAGAACGGTGTAGAAGCAGTGGACTCACTTGTATGGTTGTTGTATGAGAACTCTGCCCAAGGAAGGAGCTGTACCCAGTCATCATGCTGCATGGAGATGAAGTGCCATAGATAATTCTTCATGATTTGGTTAATCCTTTCGCTTCATGGCCATTGGACTGGGAATGGTAGGCTGAGGAAAAATCCAACTTCACATCTAGGAGTTTACAGAGCTCTCTCTAGTATTTTGAGGTAAACTGAAGCCCCCGATCAGACACGATATGAAGGGGCAGGCCATGTAAACGGAAGATACGCTGGATGAAGAGTTTTGTCAGTTGAGGAGCAGAAGGCAAACTGGGAGAAATGAGGGGGTAATCCTGCCAATGACTGAGGCAGAGGAGGCCTGACAGGATGGATCTGTGACAGACAGCGGCTGCGACATTTGGAGCCGCATTAAGAACCTCTGCAGAATTCCAGTCCAGGACTAGGGCATAAAGTCGGAGCCAAGGCAGGCACAGTAGGACAGGATTGACGGCTTTAGGCAAAACAAGAAATAAAATTAGTTCAGAACGAAGGGCTCCAACTTGGAGCTTCAGCGGCTTGGTTTCAGATACGATCGGGTCGGGCAGAGGCAGTCCATTCACAGAGGCAACAGCCAAAGACGTCTCCAGAGGGACTGTGGGCAACTGGAGAAGATCCACTAGGTCTTTGTGGATGAAGTTTGCTGTGGACCCTGAGTCCAGATAGGCTAATACCCGGTGCGTCTTTTCATCAGACAATATGGTCACGGGAATGGACAGTTTCGAGGATTGCCGGAAGGTAGGAGCCAGCTTAGGGAAGCTTGGGAACCTTTTGGGTTCGCTCCCGGATCCTCATGTCAATCTGAGTGGCTAGGAGAATGAGGTCATCTAGGGTAGGTGGCAGATCACGACCGGCAAGCTCGCCTTTAATTTTAGAAGACAGTCCCTGCAAGAATGTAGTCACCAAGGCCTCGTTGTTCCAGGACAGCTCTGCCGCCAGGGTGTGGAACTGAATTGCGTACTCGCCCACGGATGTGTCCTCCTGGTCGAAGGATCAGAAGAGATGCAGCTGCTGACGAGACTCGTCCAGGTTCCTCAAATACCGTGCAAAAAGTCTGTAGGAAACACTGGAAGTCAAGGGTCTCCGGTCCCTGGCGTTCCCAGATAGGATTCGTCCATGCTATGGCCTTGCCAGTAAGGAGTGAGACTATAAATGTGATCCTTGCGCCATCAGAAGAAAATGCTCTGGCATGTAGACTGAAGTGGATCTGGCACTGGTTCAGAAATCCCCTGCAGGTCCTCACGTCTCCATCGTAGCGAGGAGATAGTGGCAGCAAGTGTCAGGAGTCAGCAGGAGGTATAGCAGGAGGAACACCCGTAGCAATAGGAACCGCTGCTGTGATGACTGCAGCTTGCGCATCCAGCCGATGTGTAATGGCGTTCACCGCCTGGAGGAATTGGTCCTGTCGTAATTGGCAGACTAGCATATCCGCCTGTATGACTTGTGATGTCGTCAAGGTCTTGGGTTGACCAGCGGGGTCCATGGCCTGAGCGTACTGTCCGTGCAATGGCCCTTTAAGGCCGGACACGAGCCTGCGCGCACACCATACGGGACACATCAGAATGGAGCGGAAGTGAGCGCTGTCGTCTCCTGGGGAGGAGATGCGGGCCAGCGCTCCCAGATCTATGGCTACGGCCGTCGAGGGGTGAGTAATCCCGACAGTCCGCGGCCGTGGACGCTGCACACATTATTTTTGTTCTTAATTTTTATTTTTTCATCCTAAAAGATTTTGTTTGTTTTTCAATACAATTGTACAGATTATAGGTGACATTAACCACTTCCTGACCAGGGGTTTACCCCTCTTCTTGACCAGGCCCATTTTCAAGTTTTAGCTATGTGCCAATCTAAAGGCAAATTGTTCTATTACTCTTCCAACCTACATGTATTTGGTCTTGTTTTTTTCAGAACATGTTGGGCTTCCATATTGTATAAAAAAAATTATAGATATATTTTACTTTTAAAAAAATGTAAAAGGAAAAAAGGGAAATAAATTAAAAAAAAGTGAATATGTAAATTTAGATGTTGTTTTTTAACATTTATAAACACACCTGAATACATAATTGGCAACTTCTGCCGACTTCAGCGATACTAAATGTGTGCGCATTTCTTACACGCCGGGCACAAGCGAAAACTGGCTTTTGGAAAGCAAATTTTCCAAAGCTGGTTTGCTGACACCACGACTATTACAGATGTTGTGAAGTGCTAAAACACTGTGAACACCCCCAAAATGTGTCTTTTTAGGAAATTACACCCCCCAAGGTATTCGTTTAGTGACATAGAGGGCTAAAATATGCTATATTTTTTTTAAACTATTCATTGAATTTGATGGAAAAAATGAAAACTAAATTTTTTTCCCAAATATGTGAATTCAGGTGACCTTTTCTGACATCTGGTTCGTGCCACTGGGTAAACACACCTGAATGCATATTTGGCAATTTCTGCCGACTTCAACTATTCTAAATATATGGGCATTTCATACACACTGGGCGCAAGGTGGAGCTTACAATGAATAGTGCGCAAATTGGCTTTTGGAGAGCAAATTTTACAAAGTTGGTTCCAAAGCGATCTTTGTGTATTCGACTAGTGTCGCGGCCAAAGTCGCCGTGTAGCCCCAGCCTAAGGCCCCCTTGACATGGCTGTGCCATTAATCCCGACCACGGCCATGCGTGCATCGTCACTCACATTTGCCCGCCATGCTCCCAATATAAAGTATGGTCCGTAAAATAAAAAAATAGGACATTTTTTTGTGGGTAATTACCGCCCCGGACTCCTTCCCGTAAATATACGGGAAGGCGTCCGTGGGCAACATAAATGAATGGGTCCGTACTTTGATCCACAATTACGGTCCGTAATTGCGGATCAAAATTACAGCCGTGTTCATGGGTCCTAAAAATGTACATCTATATATGATCTACATATATATATATATATATATGTATATACAGTGAAGGAAATAAGTATTTGATCCCTTGCTGATTTTGTAAGTTTGCCCACTGTCAAAGACATGAGCAGTCTAGAATTTTTAGGCTAGGTTAATTTTACCAGT
The DNA here is from genome assembly GCF_050947455.1 of Rhinoderma darwinii. Taxonomy (NCBI): domain Eukaryota; kingdom Metazoa; phylum Chordata; class Amphibia; order Anura; family Rhinodermatidae; genus Rhinoderma; species Rhinoderma darwinii. Next base: position 239,547,365 of record NC_134691.1, read on the forward strand.
GAGAGATAGATTATATAAAAAAAAAAAAAAGCAAATCACATTGTCAAAATTATATAGATTTATTTGCATTGTGCACAGAGAAATAAGTATTTGATCCCTTTGGCAAACAAGACTTAATACTTGGTGGTAAAACCCTTGTTGGCAAGCACAGCAGTCAGACATTTTTTGTAGTTGATGATGAGGTTTGCACACATGTTAGATGGAATTTTGGCCCACTTTGCAGATAATCTGTAAATCATTAAGATTTCGAGGTTGTCGCTTGGCAACTCGGATTTTCAGCTCCCTCCATAAGTTTTCGATGGGATTAAGGTCTGGAGACTGGCTAGGCTGCTCCATGACCTTAATGTGCTTCTTTTTGAGCCACTCCTTTGTTGCCTTGTCTGTATGTTTCAGGTGATTGTCGTGCTGGAAGACCCAGCCACGAGCCATTTTTAATGTCCTGGTGGAGGGAAGGAGGTTGTCACTTAGGATTTGACGGTACATGGCTCCATCCATTCTCCCATTGATGCGGTGAAGTAGTCCTGTGCCCTTAGCAGAGAAACACCCCCAAAAAATAATGTTTCCACCTCCATGCTTGACAGTGGGGACGGTGTTCTTTGGGTCATAGGCAGCATTTCTCTTCCTCCAAAAACGGCGAGTTGAGTTAATGCCAAAGAGCTCAATTTTAGTCTCATCTGACCACAGCACCTTCTCCCAATCACTCTCAAAATCATCCAGATGTTCATTTGCAAACTTCAGACGGGCCTGTACATGTGCCTTGTTGAGCAGGGGGACCTTGCGGGCACTGCAGGATTTTAATCCATTACGGCGTAATGTGTTACCAATGGTTTTCTTGGTGACGGTGGTCCCCGCTGCCTTGAGATCATTAACAAGTTCCCCCCGTGTAGTTTTCGGCTGAGCTCTCACCTTCCTCAGGATCAAGGATACCGCAAGAGGTGAGATTTTGCATGGAGCCCCAGATCGATGTTGATTGACAGTCATTTTGTATGTCTTCCATTTTCTTACTATTGCACCAACAGTTGTCTCCTTCTCACCCAGCGTCTTACTTATGGTTTTGTAGCCCATTCCAGCCCTGTGCAGGTCTATGATCTTGTCCCTGACATCCTTAGAAAGCTCTTTGGTCTTGCCCATGTTGTAGAGGTTAGAGTCAGACTGATTAATTGAGTCTGTGGACAGGAGTTTTTTTATACAGGTGACCATTTAAGACAGCTGTCTTTAATGCAGGCACCAAGTTGATTTGGAGAGTGTAAGTGGTCTGGAGGAGGCTGAACTCTTAATGGTTGGTAGGGGATCAAATACTTATTTCTCTGTGCACAATGCAAATAAATATATATATAATTTTGACAACGTGATTTTCTTTCTTTTTTTTTATATAATCTATCTCTCACTGGTAAAATTAACCTAGCCTAAAAATTCTAGACTGTTCATGTCTTTGACAGTGGGCAAACTTACAAAATCAGCAAGGGATCAAATACGTATTTCCTTCACTGTATATATATATATATATATATATATATATATATATATATATGGAAAAATAGAGCAAAGAAGCAGCACTCAATAGCAAAAAATGAAGTTTATTCACCCAACACAGCAACGTTTCACTTCCTCCATGGAAGCATTTTCAAGCAATTAGTGAAAAACACACACAGGTATATATAGGGAGCACAAAGCTCAATTATCAAATCCTCTAAATAGCAGCAATTATACAATTCATATTGAAAAAATGCCCCGTGTAGCAGTGTATCAAAATATCATATATATATGTGTAAAAGAGTCAATCATTGACAAATGGTAAAAAGAACTTTAAAATTCTAACAAGTGCGATACGTGCATATAAAATAGTGTAATGCATTAATTGCATATCGATTAATAATCACATTATAATACACAATAGCTGGCAATCACCAATCTGGAGAAACAAGGACATCCTGAACAAAACATGTGTAGATTAAAATTTCCGGCGTCACAAGCACCGAACTGCGCATGCCCCAACTCTATCTGTCCATTGGGTAAGGCTACCCCATGTGATCTGAATCGCCATGACGCTGCACAGCGACGCAACAGCTGACATGATTACATCACTAACAGAGGCCCATCGGATCGCAAAGTCGTGCTAGGGTCAATGTGTCATAATACGCCATGTTTGTTAAGGGCAAATATGCCAATACTACAAACTACAGGGTAGGATTACAACTAAGATACTTATAATAAAGTCGTGAATAATGCGTTCCGCTATTCAAAAAGGAGTATATGAAAACTGTGTATAAAATATACAATAGTAGGTTTTACTCCATTTTAATGCCTTATGTCCCTAAAGAGACAAGATATCACCCGCATACATAACGTAGAAGTCTCAAGTCTCACGGAGAGATACTCTACCAATGTGATGATATATTATCAACACAGAGGTGTATAGTATTACTCCTATTATGGGATCTCTGGAGAAAGAGCAGAATCCTACACCTTCAGATCAAAACTCCCCATTTGCGGAGCTGTCATTCACGGCTCAAAAAATACATAAAGAGTCAATAATCAACCCATATGTTACTAAACAAACATAGATGGCAGATGTGGTGGAGCTGTGCATAATCAACAACATTATTACAGTTCACATGGATAAAAATATAGAAAAAAAATAATAATTTAATTCAATAACAATCTCATTTGACAGAAAAAAGGGGTCATATGTGTACAGAATTCCTTGTTCCAGTTGGCAAGCGTCTTCCAATACCAATATCGAGACTTCAATCTATAAAAAAGAAAGAAGAAACGGGTAAGTACATTAAAAATTATTACAGTATAATTACTCTCCTATTCCTATACATCAAACTATATCTAGAGTGGTGAAGGGATCATGAACAGATATCACTAGGCAAAGGAATCCCCAAGGAACGCAAAGGCCAAATCCAAAAGGCTGTACATACAGAGAATGACCTCTCCAAAATATCTGGACCATAATGTCCTAGATGTAAGCATAAAATAATTATTTGAATACATTCAAGGGGTAATCAATATTGAGACCGTTAGGGTTGAGGGAATTTAATCTATTGTTCCACTGAACCTCCCGTTGTTTAAGGATCAATTTCCTATTCCCTCCCCGTTTAACGGGGGGAACCCTATCAATAATGCAAAATCTAAGTTGTTGTACACTATGACCCATTTCCACAAAATGTCGCGGTACAGGGAGTTCAATCTTCTTCGTACGTATACTGGACTTGTGATTGTTTAATCTCAGTCTACATTCAGTTGTGGTCTCCCCCACGTAAATCAAATTACAAGGACATTGTAAAACATAAATAAAATAATCACTTCTGCATGTGTAGTAGGAGGTAATCTTATAAGCTTTACCTGTAGTGGGGTGTAAAAAAGAACTGCCTGTGAGAATAATCGCACAGCTATCACAGGACAGGCAGGGAAAACATCCATTCCGTGTCAAGTTCTGTTGCCTACCTCTAACCTGAATATTCCTTGCATTGGCATCTGTCAAGACCAGTCTGTCCCTTAAATTACGGGGTCTTCTGTACGAAAATAATGGGGGGGGGGATTGAAATTCTTCCACTTTGTCATAATAGTTACTCAAAATTCCACAATGTTTTCTGATAATACCTGCCACATTTGGACTGCATACACTAAATGTGGAAACCATAGGGAGTCTATCCATTTTCCGCTGAGTCTTCTTCTTATCCTGACCTAGTTGGGCCCTATCGACTCGTTTTACTCTCTCCAGATGTTTCTTCAGAAGACGCTCTGGATATCCTCTGTCTATAAACTTCCCTACCATCATATTGAGTTTATGGTCTAAACTAATGGGATCATCAACAATCCGTTTAACCCTCAATAACTGACTGTACGGTAAGGATTTGATCATCCCCTTGGGGTGATGACTATCAAAACTGAGCAGATTGTTGCAGTCCGTGTCTTTAACAAATAGATCAGTTACAAGTTTGTTGTTCTGTATGCAGACCAAGGTGTCAAGGAATTGGACATGACTATCAGAAACCACCATCGTAAATTGAATGTCGGAGTCTATCAAGTTTAAATATTCAAAGAAACTATTCAAACCAAGCAGGTCCCCTGTCCAAATGAGGAAGACGTCATCTATGTATCGCCACCACCCAAGTACCGAAGTAAAGTGGTGGGATACATAGATCGACGTCTCCTCCATATCAGCCATAACAATGTTGGCATACGTAGGGGCCACATTGGACCCCATAGCTGTTCCGCGAAGTTGCATAAAATATTCATCGTTGAACAGAAAGTAATTGCAAGTTAGCACTATATCCAAAAGGCCCATCAAAAATTCTTTGCACTCACAGGAAAATTCAGTGCCATCAAGTACTTTGCCCACAATCATCATACCCCTTGTATGGGTAATGGAAGTATACAGGCTGGTCACATCAAATGAGACCAGCAAAGCCCCAGTGGGAATAACAATATCTCTAATTCTGCTCAAAAAATCTGCCGTATCCCTTATATACGATCTAGCAGATACGGCAAAACTTCTCAAAACTTTATCAAGAAAAATAGCAGGGGGGCAAAGAAGCAACTCCCTGCCTGAGACTATGGGTCTCCCTGGGGGATTGACAGTACTTTTATGTATTTTAGGCAGACAGTACAGTATAGGAGTTATCGGATATGTAGGTGTTAAAAAAGTATATAAATCCCTGTCTATCATATCATTAGCAAAGGCATTGTCAACCAGCACTCTGATTCGTTTCTGAATATCCTTCATAGGATCTGTCGAAATCCTCCTATATACCGCTGTGTCATTCAGCTGTCTATAGACTTCTTGTAAATATAGGGATCGGTCCATAACAACGACCGATCCACCTCTGTCGGCGGGTTTTTTTATGCAACTTCGCGGAACAGCTATGGGGTCCAATGTGGCCCCTACGTATGCCAACATTGTTATGGCTGATATGGAGGAGACGTCGATCTATGTATCCCACCACTTTACTTCGGTACTTGGGTGGTAGCGATAAATAGATGACGTCTTCCTCATTTGGACAGGGGACCTGCTTGGTTTGAATAGTTTCTTTGAATATTTAAACTTGATATACTCCGACATTCAATTTACGATGGTGGTTTCTGATAGTCATGTCCAATTCCTTGACACCTTGGTCTGCATACAGAACAACAAACTTGTAACTGATCTATTTGTTAAAGACACAGACTGCAACAATCTTCTCAGTTTTGATAGTCATCACCCCAAGGGGATGATCAAATCCTTACCGTACAGTCAGTTATTGAGGGTTAAACAGATTGTTGATGATCCCATTAGTTTAGACCATAAACTCAATATGATGGTAGGGAAGTTTATAGACAGAGGATATCCAGAGCGTCTTCTGAAGAAACATCTGGAGAGAGTAAAACGAGTCGATAGGGCCCAACTAGGTCAGGATAAGAAGAAGACTCAGCGGAAAATGGATAGACTCCCTATGGTTTCCACATTTAGTGTATGCAGTCCAAATGTGGCAGGTATTATCAGAAAACATTGGGGAATTTAGAGTAACTATTATGACAAAGTGGTAGAATTTCAATCCCCCCCATTATTTTCATACAGAAGACCCCGTAATTTAAGGGACAGACTGGTCGTGACGGATGTCAGTGCAAGGAATATTCAGGTTAGAGGTAGGCAACAGGACTTGACACGGAATGGATGTTTTCCCTGCCTGTCCTGTGATAGCTGTGCGATTATTCTCAAAGGCAGTTCTTTTTTACACCCCACTACAGGTAAAGCTTATAAGATTACCTCCTACTACACATGCAGAAGTGATTATGTTATTTATGTTTTACAATGTCCTTGTAATTTGATTTACGTGGGGGAGACCACAACTGAATGTAGACTGAGATTAAACAATCACAAGTCCAGTATACGTACGAAGAAGGTTGAACTCCCTGTACCGCGACATTTTGTGGAAATGGGTCATAGTGTACAACAACTTAGATTTTGCATTATTGATAGGGTTCCCCCCTTAAACGGGGAGGGAATAGGGAATTGATCCTTAAACAACTGGAGGTTCAGTGGATCAATAGATTAAATTCCCTCCACCCTAACGGTCTCAATATTGATTACCCCTTGAATGTATTCAAATAATTATTTTATGCTTACATCTAGGACATTGTGGTCCAGATATTTTGGAGAGGTCATTCTCTGTATGTACAGCCTATTGGATTTGGCCTTTGCATTCCTTGGTGATTCCTTTGCCTAGTGATATCTGTTCATGATCCCTTCACCACTCTAGATATAGTTTGATGTATAGGAATAGGAGAGTAATTATACTGTAATAATTTTTTATGTACTTACCCGTTTCTTCTTTCTTTTTTATAGATTGAAGTCTCGATATTGGTATTGGAAGACGCTTGCCAACTGGAACAAGGAATTCTGTACACATATGACCCCTTTTTTCTGTCAAATGAGATTGTTATTGAATTAAATTATTATTTTTTTTCTATATTTTTATCCATGTGAACCGTAATAATGTTGTTGATTATGCACAGCTCCACCACATCTGCCATCTATGTTTGTTTAGTAACATATGGGTTGATTATTGACTATTTATGTATTTTTTGAGCCGTGAATGACAGCTCCGCAACTGGGGAGTTTTGATCTGAAGGTGTAGGATTCTGCTCTTTCTCCAGAGATCCCATAATAGGAGTAATACTATACACCTCTGTGTTGATAATATATCATCACATTGGTAGAGTATCTCTCCGTGAGACTTGAGACTTCTACGTTATGTATGCGGGTGATCTCTTGTCTCTTTAGGGACATAAGGCATTAAAATGGAGTAAAACCTACTATTGTATATTTTATACACAGTTTTCATACACTCCTTTTTGAATAGCGGAACACATTATTCACGACTTTATTATAAGTATCTTAGTTGTAATTCTACCCTGTAGTTTGCAGTATTGACATATTTGCCCTTAACAAACATGGCGTATTATGACACATTGACCCTAGCATGACTGCGATCCGATGGGCCTCTGTTAGTGATGTAATCATGTCAGCTGTTGCGTCGCTGTGCAGCGTCACGGCGATTCAGATCACATGGGGTAGCCTTACCCAATGGACAGATAGAGTTGGGGCATGCGCAGTTCGGTGCTTGTGACGCCGGAAATTTTAATCTACACATGTTTTGTTCAGGATGTCCTTGTTTCTCCAGATTGGTGAGTGCCAGCTATTGTGTATTATAATGTGATTATTAATCGATATGCAATTAATGCATTACACTATTTTATATGCACGTATCACACTTGTTAGAATTTTAAAGTTCTTTATACCATTTGTCAATGATTGACTCTTTTACACATATATATGATATTTTGATACACTGCTACACGGGGCATTTTTTCAATATGAATTGTATAATTGCTGCTATTTAGAGGATTTGTTAATTGAGCTTTGTGCTCCCTATATATACCTGTGTGTGTTTTTCACTAATTGCTTGAAAATGCTTCCATGGAGGAAGTGAAACGTTGCTGTCTTGGGTGAATAAACTTCATTTTTTGCTTTTGAGTGCTGCTTCTTTGCTCTATTTTTCCATATACTACATTGGGAGAGCGTCACTCCCTGTTATTCGAAGCTTAGCACCAGCCGCATTTGGTTTTTTGCACAGTGCTGCTCCTATTGTATGTTTGATCCTATATATATATATATATATATATATATATATATACACACACACATATAAATGAAAGACAGCAGCACTCTGTACCAAATCCCACTACAGTGACGGCTGCACAGTAGATAACTCCTGATCCAAGGATTGTATAATATATTGAGAAGAAATTCAGCAGCACTCCAATTTAAGCAAAAAATAAGGTGCTTTATTCAATCGAATGCAGAGATGCGACGTTTCTTTCCAGCCTTAGGACCTTCTCAAGCATAGTGATACCATTAACATAGGTGATATTTAAGGCATGTGTCTCATTAACATAATGAGTAATCATTAAAATATTGTGGAAGTTAAATATAACCGGAACCATATATTACAAATATATCATCCAGCGTAACAAGTGTAAATGCATATAAGTAATATAATTGTGATGATAAAAACATAAAACAACAATACAATACATCTATAATCAATTGATTAGTGTATGATCAAAAATGCAGCAATGTGTGTAGAAGCTCGGACTTCAGGGCCACTCACCAATAGATTACGAGCAATGCAGCTGTCCGATAATGAACTTGTTATGTATTAACTGACAGCTCGGCGTTCACAGGAATCTGCTGCGCATGTCCGGAACTATAGCCGGAAGTTTATCGCTGCTGATCAACGAAATGTCAATTGCTGCGCATGCGCACTGATGAAAACAATTTCGCCGGACACAAGAAAATGACATATTGATATAAGAATTGCAGGTAAGAAGCAACAATCGTAGTTCTAAGAGATAGACTGTTGAGAAAACTAAGGAACAACGGTCCTATTATAATAACCATATCAGTCTGTTTTGTACATGGGAAAAGGATGACTTATTTAAGACAACACGCTGTAGTCACCATAGTCACAAGGACAGATAGCATATTTTTTTATTTGCTGTGTTACAGTACCTAACACGTAGACCCAGGGTTCCTGACTCACGTAACGTCAATCATAGTACCATGGATCAGGGTCTGGGTGTTGACTTGTTACACTTTCGTGTACCAGTCTCACACCTCAGAACACCATACTAACGTGTACCGGGACTTTTAAGAAGCAGAGGCCAGCCTGTCAAGCAGCTCAACTTAAGAATTTAGTCCAGGGGGTGAGTAAACAGCAGTTATGTCCTCCATTTTCCACAGAATATACATATTAAATAATTGTTTATTGAACCTAATAAAATTTTCAACTAGTCAGACTCTAGATCTACAATGGCTTCACTGCATCCAAAGTTCAGTAAATACAATTTATATGGAAATGTTGATAAGTGGTAAATGGTCCCTATGTCCCATTGTGATCTATAACAAGAAAAAACACAAAATAATTTAATCGTGATACTTATTACTTATCATGAGATTTTTTCATATTAATGACATTTTAACATTTATCTTTTTCCTGTTTTTTCTTGTTATAGATTACAATGGGACATAGGGACCACTTACCACTTATCAACATTTCCATATAAATTGTATTTACTGAACTTTGGATACAGTGAAGCCATTGTAGATCTAGTGTCTGACTAGTTGAAAATTTCATTAGGTTCAATAAACAATTATTTAATCTGTATATGCTGTGGATAATGGAGGACATAACTGCTGTTTACTCACCCCCTGGACTACATTCTTAAAGGGAATGTGGCGCTAGAAATTTTATTTTTATTTTTCTTTAGTTAAACAATTATTATTTAAGTGATTATACATTGTTTTATTTATTTTTTATTTTTTTTACAAGTCAGGAAATATTATAAATTGGAGTCTAATTTATAACATTTCCATGTGCTGGTCACTAGAGAGAGTAGTTCCCAAAATCACAGCATGGTCAATGTGGTAAAGCAACCTCAATGCTTTATGCTGCAAATTTGGGGTAGACAGACTCGCTCTAGTGTCCTCACACAATCCCCCCTCCCTTATTCTGGCTAGTGCCAGGAGAAGGAGGGGGTTGAATCTTCAAACCTCCTACACTGTGTGCCGCCATTTTCTGAGCGAATGCACAGTGTAGGAGGATTAGATACAGTGCTCAGCTATTAGTATAACACTAACATACATGAACATAATACACACCACATACACAAACATAACTTACCTGCTCCCGCCTCCGCTGCCTTCTCCGCTCCTGTTCCTTGCGCCTTCGCTTCCTTGAACATATGGCCGGAAGCCGCGGCTGGAAGTCGACATCTGACTGTCCGGCAGCAGCTTCCGGTCCACAAGAAAATGGCGCCAGACTTCCCTCTGCTAACAAGCTTCGTTTTGGTCTGTGTGGGAGCGGCACATGCGCCGTTCCCACGGCGTACGCTGCAGTGACTGGAATGGCTCCCGTTCGCATTCTCTATGGGGATGTATGTGCCATATTCCATCTCTGTATGTGTCGTTAATCGACACATACAGAGATGAAAAAAAAATGGCAGCCCCCATAGAAAAGTAAAAATTTAAAAAAAAGTAAAAAGTAGAAAACACGAACACAAATAAATAAATTAAATTTTTTTATCATACTAAAAGCAATATGATAAAAAAAATAATAATTTCATGACACCTTCCCTTTAAGTTGAGCTGCTTGACAGGCTGGCCCCTGCCTCTTAAAAGTCCCGGTGCACGTTAGTGTGGTGTTCTGAGGTGTGAGACTGGTACACGAAAGTGTAACAAGTCAACACCCAGACCCCGATGCATGGTACTATGATTGACGTTAAGTGAGTCAGGAACCCTGGGTCTACGTGTGGTACTGTAACACAACAAATAAAAAAATATGCTATCGGTCCTTGTGACTATGGTGCCTACAGCGTTTTGTCTTAAATAAGTCCCCCTTTTCCCATGTACAAAACAGACTGATATGGTTATTATAATAGGACCGTTGTTCCTTAGTTTTCTCAACAGAGTCTAAGGGTATGTTCACACGTACACGTCCGATACGCCTGAAATTACGGAGCTGTTTTCAGGAGAAAACAGCTCCTGAATTTGAGATGTAATGGCAAGTGCAGGCGTTTTTCACAGCGTCCATTACGGACGTAATTGGAGCTGTTTTTCTATGGAGTCAATGGAAAACGGCTCTAATTACGTCCCAAGAAGTGACAGGCACTTCTTTGACGCGGGCGTCTTTTTTACGCGCCGTCTTTTGACAGCGGCGCGTAAAAAAAAAATGACCGTCGGCACAGTACATCGTAAAACCCATTCAACTCAATGGGCAGATGTTTGCCAGCGCTTTGGAGCCGTATTTTCGGATGTAATTCGAGGTTAAAACGCCCAAACTACGTCCGTAAATAGGGTGTGTGAACCCAGTCTAACTCTTAGAACTACGATTGTTGCTTCTTACCTGCAATTCTTATATCAATATTTTCTTGTGTCCGGCGAAATTGTTTGCATCAGTGCGCATGTCCGGTAAAATTACCGCGACCACAGTCACTTTCGTTACTTGCCATGTACGCTGTGGAACATAGTGATCTTCGACCGTGCGACTTGTGTCGTGGCCAAAGTCGCCATGTAGCCCCAACCTAAAATTATACTATCTATCAATATACATCAGATAGATAGATAGATAGATAGATAGATAGATAGATAGATAGATAGATAGATGATAGATAGATAGATAGATAGATAGATAGATAGATAGATAGATAGATAGATAGATAGACAGACAGACAGAAAGATAGATACACAGATAAATGATAGATAGATATATTGTCCTATCAGACATAGGTGTGTATTCACACATATGCCTGTGGGAAAGGGCCTCAGGATAATGGAGCAGACACAGCTGGCAGTAAACCAGCTGTCCTGTCAAGTTTTACCACCATCTGCTTTGATCCTCGGTCTCCCCAGTCTACAGGGGAGACAGATTCCTGGGGCCTTGCATGAGGCCTTCCATACAGGAGTGTACCCACTGGGTTTAAATAGTCCACTGCTGATAAATTCCTCAGACTTTCACCCCCCCAGTTGTCATGATGTGGGGTGTGGACCCACTTGGCCGTACCGCGTAGCGGGAGGGCAGCTGGCCAAATAGGTAAAGTACAGAGTCTATAGTTCAGAGAGGATACCTCAGGCAATGTAGACAGTAGCAAGACAGGCACGGCTGGGACCAGGCGGCAGGTAGATGTCAGGCGTGGCGTAGTAGAACAGGCGTGGAACGCAGCACAACATGGCAACAGCTCAGCATGGCAATAGATCAGGATAGCACGGGAACAGGATACAGGATACAGGAAAACAGGGAACACTAGGGAGCTGGAAGACACTAGGGGACCATTAGCACGACAAACGTTGGGTAACAAACAACGCTCTGGCAAGGAACGAGAGGGCGGAGCCCCTTTTATAGCCCAGAGCATTCTGGCCGAGATTGCAGACTTCCTGCAATTATGCGCGCACTGGCCCTTTAAGGCCGTGCACGTGCGGGCGCGCGTCCCCTCCGGAGACAGTCTCGATATCCGGAAGTGAGTGTCGGCGCCTCATAGGAGGACGACGCTGCAAGCAACTCGGATGTCCATGGCCACGGCCGTCGAGGGGTAAGTCAGAACGACGGGCCGTGGCCATAGACGTTACAGTATCCCCCCTCTTACGCCCCCTATTCTTGAGACCAGAGCGGGAGAGAAACTTCGATGTTCTCCTCTGGCTCCCAAGACCTCTCTTCTGGACCGAACCCCCTCGATGCTGCAAGCAACTCGGATGTCCATGGCCGTCGAGGGGTAAGTCAGAACGACGGGCCGTGGCCATAGACGTTACACCCATGAGGAAACCATTACACCAGCCCCCAGCCTGAGAAGCTTCATACTACCAAGGAAGCCTGCTGAATCCACTTCAAAAGAAGCCTGGCACCACCAACAATTCCACTGAAGCCACTAATAGCTATAGGCCACTGTATTAATCCCTGGACTAGACTAACCCTCACCTCCCAGGCTGCTAGCTGAATTAACCCTTCCCAACCCTGCATTATTTCTGCTGCATCCCTCCTCTAACTGTTCATTAATAACTTAACTCCTGCATTGCCAGTAGCTCCTTCCCACTGCATTTATCCCTATCCTACACTACCATAACCCCGTACCACAGAAATCCTTTGTTGACCCCATTCACTGTCATCAGCAGCCAAGCCTACAGTTAACCCTATCCATCCCTAAACCCACTGTACTAGTTAACCACTACACTGCCATCAGCAGCAAAGCAAGTTAACCTATTCACTGTCATACAGTTGCAACTACAACCCCCTTGTTCTTTGCAGCTAGCAGTCCCTTTCCCTTTATGTTCTAAGCGTGATTGAATTGTATTGTACTTTATATGTGTATTTAGGTACGTGACTGAGTACTAGTCTAACGTCCATGGTCGCTGACCACAAACTCCTTCCATCCAGTCGACGCCCTTCTCTCCAGAGATGTCTGCACATGCGGCCGTCCTGTTCCACAGTGACCACCAGGGTGCGCTCGCGAGCTCAGTCCAGCCTTAGGAAGCCAGAGCGCACACAGGTGGGAGATTGAGCTGATTTCTTCCAAAGCACCTTGGACTTGCCTGAGCTTTGTTGTCATTACCCTAGTCCCTCTATGCAAATGGTCTCCTAAGTGTTTTCCAGTTCCCAGTGTTTCCCGTGCTATCCTGGTCAAGTGCCGTATTGAGTCGGAGCCGTGCTGCTGAGTACCACGCCTGTCTTGCTTTACCTTGCCTGGCGCCTGCCTGCTGCCTAGTCCCAGTCGAGCCTGTCTTGCTACTGTCTGAGATACCACAGGTACACCTATATGTACTAAAGACTCTGACCTGTGTCCTGTTGGCCAGCTACCATACCATCAAGGCGGTAGGACCAAGTGGGTCCAGGTGCAGGTATTGTTAATATCTTTAATTTATGGTACCAAGTATAGCATTAGTATACGTAATACATATTGATAGTTCTTATATCTATTGGAATAGATTAATACTATATATATTTTGTGTATTTATATTTGTGTGATTATTGTTAGTAAATAAACTGTGCTTTATTTACTATACAATTGTGTCTTGAATCACCACGTACACACACTTACTTAATAAAGCAATTTAAGGCCTAGTTCACACTGAGTTTTTTAGGTGCTGTTTTTGACGCGGAAACCAAGTACCATTGATTTTAATGGGAGGCGGAAGCGTTTTTTTCACACGAGTGGAAAAAACTCTCGCTGGAAATAGAAGCGACATGCTCCTTCTTCCGGCGGTTTCCGTCATTGACGACCTATTGAAATTAATGGGAGGCAGGGAAATCGTTTTTCTGAGCTTTTTTTTTGCCTGCGTTGCTCAATGGCCGTGGTAGAAAAATGCTGTGAAAAGCGCGGCAAAGAAAGTGCAGGCAGGTCAAAATCTTGATTTTGAGCCAGATTTTTCCGCCTGAAAAAACTCTGTGTGAACATACTCTAAAGTGTAGATACAAGGGAAAGTAGGAGAGCTAGGCATAACCCTAGTGACTCTAATATAAGGAGGTAGCGATAGTGGACCTCACCAAATTTACCGAACTTTAACAATATATATAATATATATATATATATATATATATATATATATATTCTTTTATCTATATTGTATACATGGGTCTATTTCATGAACAATAGTGGCAGTTTCTAGTATTGATCTTGATAACAATATAGTAATTATATTAATTCATTATGTGAAAGTGTCTTATGCTTCTGAATCATTACCAGTTCCTAATGGTTTGAAAGGCTACACAATCTTATGAAAAATTATGCATCTGCCATTTTTCATTATTAACTACAGTAAGCTTTTAATATATTGTCATTACTTACCACACATCCTTGTGCCACAGAGTATATTAGTATTACTATGAAAATACATAAAATGGTTCGTATTTGTATTGTTAGGCACCCTGGAAAACACTGCAAGATAAAAAGTAGGCCAATGGTCAATGTTATCTGTCTATATGGCTTAAACATTTTTGTAGATATCAGAATTGTGCTTGGACTACTCAAAATGTAAAACAAATTAAATCAATTTTTAAAATAATTATTAAGGGTGTGTTCACATATATCAGTTACCCCTGTTTGTCTTCCTCTCGTGTTACAGAAAAGCCGGAGGGAAACTCTCTATGGAAACTATTCTGGTACATGGGACATACGTCGCGACACAGTACGGCGCCAGAACTGTGCAGGAGCCAGACCCCAAAAAGTTACCTGCATCGTTTTTTTGTCCGGCTCCCTGGGAGGTCTGGCGCCGTATCCTATTTAATGTAATGTTTGCCAGATCAACACCGGGTGCTGCAGTGCCGCATCCACCTTCCGGCAGCACTGAGCGTAAGAGTCACCGGCCAGAGTATTGCCGACTATCTGGCTGGGGAGCAGATGCGGAATCCCCGGCCAGAGTATTGGCAATGCTCTGGCTGGGGATTCCACTCCTAGAAGGAGCAACAATTGCACTATCTACAGGGGGGCGTGGTTGGCACTATCTACAGGGGGGCGTGGTTGGCGCTATTTACAGTGAAGATGTGTGGCCTTTTCCTCAGGGGGGCTGTGTGGCACTATCTACAGGGGGCTGTGTGGCACTATCTACACAGGGCACTGTGGAATGATCTACAGAGGGCAATGTGGCATTATCTACAGAGGGCAATGCGGCATTATCTACAGGGCGTGTCGCATAATCTATAGAAAGCAATGTGGCACTATATACAGAGGGCACTGTGGCATTATCTACAAATTAAATTCATCCGTTTTTAAAACGGACAGCGAAAAACAGATACAAAACGGGTCACAATCAGCCATCAAAAACGGAAACCTGGACAAGGAACAAATGCAAAACGGCCATCAAAATCTGCAGTTTTTAACGGCGGACCCTGTCGTGTGAATAGAAACAAAAGCAATCCCGGTGTATTGCGGGGTGAATAGGAGATGTGGGGTGTGATAGGGTAGCTGTAAAGGAGCCAAAAACTAGATACTCCCTGAAGGCTAGTGGTTGGCACCTTTGCAGGTTCACAAGGCTGCTTCGAAGATCTGATCTGAGGTGAGTGGACAGCAGCTGCCTACACCTCGGCGCTGGCCTCGGCATTGCACTTAATATGACAAACATGACATTTCAATGTGTGTGTAAGACTACAGTATAGCGCCGAGGCAGGAGCAGAGAAAGAGAGCCCTGACATGCCAGGATCACGTCAGAAGTTTTGTGAAATGACAAGTACACAACATGTATCTAATCAATCATGTATGCAATCAATCACAAACTTTGCACCACTCTGTTAAAATTGGCACATTTTCAGACCCCAGACTACCTTTTTGGTGGACCATTGTGGTGAAAACTAATGTTAAAAACTGATGACAACTAACGACAACTGATGACAACTGATGGTTTTGTAGTAAAAATTGTGAAATAGTCTGATGGCAACTGATACATTTTTGCATCAGTTGTAATTAGCGAGAGAAAAAAAAAAACTGATGCTGATGCAACCGATATATGTGAACGCACCCTGAGAAGGATGTCATTTGATTATCATGTAAGGTGAAAATTGGATAGTCACTCAAGAGGTCACTTAACAAATTTTTTAATTATTGGAATTCATTGTAAGGGTATGTGCCGACGACCTCTTTTCAGACATAATGGAGGCGTTTTACGCCTCAAATTACGCCTGAAAAAACGCCCTTAATACGCCTACAAACATCTGCCCATTGCTTTCAATGGGAATTATGATGTTCTGTTCCCACGAGCCTTTATTTTAAACTTCACTGTCAAAAACGGAGACGCTCCATAAAAAGAAGTAGCATGTCACTTCTTGAGGCGTTTTTTGGAGCTGATTGTCCATTGAACACTATGAAAAACGCCTCAAAAAAAGCCTCAAAAAACTTCTGAAAAGAGGCCTCAAAAGAAGCTCCAAATTTCATTCTTAGCTTCAAAAACGCCTGAAAATCAGAGGCTGTTTTCTCTGAAATCAGCTCCGTATTTTTCAGACGTTTTTTGTTAAGCGTGTGTTCAAAAGAAAAGGAAAATCATATGCTATGCATTTTTCTAAGACTGGATAATGATTAGTTCATTTGCGTCACTTCTCATATACACTTAATTTTATGGAGTACACAGATCTTATTACTGAAGAGTCAACATTAAAATTAAATATTAGGCATCTTCCAACTGACTTACCTACAACGTCCCAAAAAGTTAAAAATATATACCCTATTTCTACGCATGGTATATATCCACCCATGTACATATGGTCTACAGTAATTTTATTAAAATGTAACTAACATTACAATGGAATCAAAGTCTGTATTAAGTATGGCATTAGAGTACACTGTGCTATCTAGAAATTGTTTTGGGGTTTTGAGTCTAGTTGTAAGGGGTAAGTATCTTATTCCTGCACTATATTACAAAATAAACTGTTTCATTCATGTACTAAACAGCTTCAACTTGTCCCTAATAATGCGATTCAAACAATGACAGCATTGTACCGGGATGACTGAATTGTGAGAGAGTTTCCAGAAGTACATCACAATATATATATGTAACAGGCAGTGGATTGTGAACCTAACCACTTTGACTTTGGGTCATTCCCAAGGGAATTGTCTAAGTAGTCTCTCTGGTCTTCACCCTTCAACCCCTATACAGGGATCTGGACTTCGCTGCAGACACACTAACAGGTCACTACATTTCGGAATGGTCCCAGTGACAGCTGGCTAGAGGCCAAGAGACACCGATGCAAAGCACTAAGGGTCAGGCAAGAGAAAGGTCATCTACAGTTCGAGGTGAGGGCTGGCGGAGTTCATTCAGAGTTGGTAAATGGACAACAGATCAGAACGGGCTGCATGGGTTCAGTGGTCAGTGGCAAGCCAGGGTCAAAACACAGTTAACTGGCGGAATATAGAATAGTCAACTCTTCGCAGGGACTAGCTTGACTAGGAACCTATATTGCTCAGGCAGCGAGAGGTGGGCAGAACAGGAAGATATAGGAGAGTGTGAACAGGCCCTTTAAGAAACAGAAAGTGCCGGCGCACACACTCTCCAGAGCACTACAATATAGTGTAGTCCTGCAGGAGGAGAAAGGACAAAAGTTCTGGAGTGGAAAGGAACAGGGATGCAAAAAGCACTGTAAGTATATTGACGATGGGGATTGCTGTATGAGGAAGAGAGTCAGCAGTTAAACCCAGTATCGCTGGGAACGGGGCAAGGCAGACCATTGAAAGCTGCAAACCGCTGGCTGTACCGTCAACAAGGACAGAGAACTGGTGGCCTGGCGCCATTGGCATAATAGTACTCCCCCTTCCTTCTTGATAAGGTAAGAGCATTAATATTCTCTACAGGATCCCAATAATTCTCCTCAGGACTGAAGCCTTTCCGGTCTAGATAATTTTTCTTTCAATTCTTTTGCAATCAAGAATGTCTTTCATTTCATACTCATTTTTAGATCTAACTGGAGCAGGAGCAGACAAGGTAACAGAGGTTCCAGAGTACCTATTGAAGACCAGGGGCTTGAGCAAAGAGACATGGAAAGAATTAGGGATTCTGAGGGTAGGAGGCAGGCGAAGCTTCTGGGAAACGGGACTGATCTGCTTTATCACCTTTATGGGACCAAGGAACTGGGGGGCAAACTTGTAGAAAGGAGTCTTCAAACAAATGTTCCGTGAAGACAGCCAGACTATCTCCGGTAGAGAGTTAAGGAGGTAGTGTTCATATACTGTCCGCATATCTTTTCATGCAGGAGGTGACTTGAACCAATGCAGTTTTTGTCTTTTGCCTAATTTGAAGAAAATTTCCAGAAGTGGTGTTGGCAGTAGGCACGACAGAGGTAGAAGGAACAGGAAGTGGCACCCAAGAATGTTGAGCATAAACGGAAAAAAAAGTGGAGAGGTACCCATGGATTCTCCAGATTGATTATTATTTCAGAACTCAGCCCAAGGAAGATGTACCCAATTATATTGAGTGGAAACAACTTGACGAAGGCAACACTTCAGAACCTGGTTGACCCATTCTACTTTGCGGATAAGCTAAGGAAAAATCTAATTTAACATCCAGAAGAGTACACATAGTTCTTCAGATGTTTAAAGTGAATTGAACATAAACTCAATAACAGCATGCAGTGTCAATCAGCTGCTTCAAAGGCCATCAGGATATAGTCGTGTATTAAAAGAGGCATGGAATCGCGGGACAGGAAAGGATGCCCTGGAGTTGGAAAAAATACAAAGAAGAGCAACGAAGCTAATAAGGGGCATGGAGAATCTAAGTTATGAGGAAAGATTAAAATAAATAAACCTATTTAGCCTTGAAAAAAGACGACTAAGGGGGACATGATTAATTTATATAAATATATTAATGACACATACAAAAAATATGGTGAAATCCTGTTCCATGTAAAACCCCCTCAAAAAACAAGGGGGCACTCCCTCCGTCTGGAGAAAAAAAGGTTCAACCTGCAGAGGCGACAAGCCTTCTTTAGAGCTTGTTTACATGAACGTGATATACATGTCGCACGGACATATATTAGTCTATGGGGCCGTGCAGACAGTTGCGTGATTTTTACGCAGCGTGAGTCCGCTGCGAAAAACTCACGACATGTCCTATATTTGTGCGTTGTTCGCACATCACGCACCCATTGAAGTCAAAGGGTGCGTGAAAATCATGCATGCCACACGGAAGCACTTCCGTGGGACGAGCATGATTCGCGCAACAGTTGTCAAACTATGAATGTAAACAGAAAAGCACCACGTGCTTTTCTGTTTACAAACATCCAAACGGAGTGTCATAATGATGGTGGCTGCGCGAAAATCACGCAGCCGCGCATCATACGGGGCTGACACACGGAGCTGTTAAGAACCTTTTGCGCACGCAAAACGCTGCGTTTTTTGCGTGTACAAAACGCACACGCTCATGTAAATGAGCCCTTACTGTGAGAACTGTGAATCTATGGAATAGTCTACCGCAGGAGCTGGTCACAGCAGGGACAGTAGATGACTTTTAAAAAGGCTTAGATAATTGCCTAGAACAAAAAAATATTAGCTCCTATGTGTAGAAATTTTTACCTTCCCTTTTCCCAAACCTTGGTTAAACTTGATGGACATGTGTCTTTTTTCAGCCGTACTAACTATGTAACTATGTAACACCTTGATCCGAGACAATATGGAAAGGAAGACCATGTAAGCAGAAGACATGCTGTATGAAGGTACTGGCAAGACAAGGGGCTAAGGGGTAGGCCAGACAGAGGGACAAAATAAGCCATTTTTGAAAGTCGATCCACCACTTGAGTACAGGGATGACTGGCTTGTTTAGAGTCGTCGCCCAAAGAGAGTACCCGTTTACTATTATTCACAGGAAAGTATGTCCGAATTGCCATTCAGAGTGTTGTAAGCTCCAAGTAGGTCCAATTTGGAGAAGATCTTGTACCCTTAATTCTTTCAAACAACTCTGAAATCAACAGCAGCGAGTGCTTGTTTTTTTTACAGTAATCTTTTTTGGGTTTTTTTTAAACTTATTTTTATTAGAATTTTTGGTGAACATACAGTATAAAAACGTTCTTGCATAATAAAATATACATATAAACAACAGTTATGGTGTACAGACAGTCAGTAACCGTTTTTCATTTGGGGCGCAGCCTCAGGTATTTTCCTGGAGACAAGAATAATATACAGCATGAAATCAGTAAGTACAAATCAGATTTATGAAGATATCCTTTTACCTTTGACAGTTGATCATAAGTCAAAGGAACAGTGTCACCAAATTTTTTTTTATAATATCAGTTTGATGTTAGTGCTTTATTAAAAACGTTTGGATTCATTTGTGTGTTTGTGTGTTACTTTTTCTTATTTTTACACTTTTTCTTCCCTATGGGGGCTGCCATTTTTTTTTCCATTTCTGTATGTGTCGTTAATCAATGTAGATAACAGTAACGTTACACAGACATTAACGTTAATCAAGTGTCCTGATAATGAATACACATGAAATCCAGCCTGTTCGTCATGTGTATTCAGAATCCTGACACTTCAGAATCTTTTCTGTGAGATTCCAGCAAGCCACGCGTAATCTCACGAGATTTCGTTTCCCTTGCTGGAAATCTCAAAGAAAAGATTCAGAAGTGTCAGGATTCTGAATGCACATGACGTCCAGGCTGGATGGTCATGTGTATTCATTATCTAGACACTTGATTAACGTTAATCTCTGTGTATGTGGCTGCACATCGCTGCTGTGTAAATGAATGGAGAGGAGTGTATGACGCTGACTGGTCACTGATTGGTCAGCATCATACACGTAAACATGCCCAGTTAAAAACACAATACACGCCCAGTTGGACATAACGAAAAAAAAACGCCCAATTGTTCATTTCAAAGCTCATTTGCATATATATAAAATAGCTCATAATTTGGCCAAAAATGAACGTTTTTAAATAAAAAAAACTTTACTGTTATCTACATTGCAGCGCCGATCACATGCAATAGGAGATAGGGATTTGAGAATCTGGTGACAGAGCCTCTTTAAGTTCCAATATAGTAAGCCAAATTTTGTCTTCTAAATGCATGAGATGTTGGGCTATCAAAATATCTTTTTCTCTCCATTCCCTAAATATACAATTTTCCCTGCCCTGGGTGAACTTGGGTTGATCCCAAAGAGGCATATTTTTTCGACAATAAAAATGGTAATTTAAATAGTTTCCTCAATATCTTCCACGTAATTATGGTATCTCTAAGGAGGGTTACATAGTTACATATAGTTACATAGTACGGCTGAAAAAGACAGATGTCCATCAAGTTCAACCAAGGGACGGGAAAAGGGAAGGTTAAAATTTCTACACATAGGAGCTAATATTTTTTTGTTCTAGGAAATTATCGAAGCCTTTTTTAAAGTCACCTACTGTCCCTGCTGTGACCAGCTCTTGCGGTAGACTATTCCATAGATTCACAGTTCTCACAGTAAAGAAGGCTTGTCGCCTCTGCAGGTTGAACCTTTTTTACTCCAGACGGAGGGAGTGCCCCCATATTTTTTAAAGTGGGATTTACATGGAACAGGATTTCACCATATTTTTTGTATGTGCCATTCATATATTTATATAAATTAATCATGTCCCCCCTTAGTAGTCTTTTTTCAAGGCTAAATAGGTTTCATTCTTTTAATCTTTCCTCATAACTTAGATTCTCCATGCCCCTTATTAGCTTCGTTGCTCTTCTTTGTATTTTTTCCAACTCCAGGGCATCCTTTCTATGAATTGGAGCCCAGAATTGAACTGCATATTCTAGATGAGGCCTCACTAATGCTTTGTAAAGTGGTAATATACATCCCTGTTGTAAAGGATCTGCCAGGCACAACTTCTGTGTATACTCCCATAGGTAATCAGTCTGTACCTAAGTCTATGTCTCTGAGACTGACTCCATCTTCCACCACTCAGGATGGCAGGCTTAGGAGTGGGAGAGCCTATCGCAGCCTGGCCAGACGGAGCTAGCTCCCGCCCTCTGTCTATTTATACCTGCCTTTCCTGTTCCTCCTTTGCTTGTGATTCTTCTCGTGTGGTTTCCTGGCCCAGCTACAGCTTCTAACTATTTGATCCTGCTCCATACTGACCCTGGCTTACTGACTACTCTCCTGCTCTGCGTTTGGTACCTCGTGCACTCCTGGTTTGACTCGGCTCGTTCACCACTCTTGTTGCTCAAGGTGTTGCCGTGGGCAACTGCCCGTTTCCCTTTGCTTTGTGTTCCCTTGTCTGTTTGTCTCGTGCACTTACTGAGCGTAGGGACCGCCGCCCAGTTGTACCCTGTCGCCTAGGGCGGGTCATTGCAAGTAGGCAGGGAAAGAGTGGCGGGTAGATTAGGGCTCACTTGTCCGTTTCCCTACCCACGTCATTACACCTGTCCCGCGAGTCCATGCCTCTTTTAATACACGACAATATCCTGCTGGCCTTTGAAGCAGCTGATTGACACTGCATGCTGTTATTGAGTTTATGATTTACAAGTACACCCAGATCCTTCTCAACAAGTGAATCCGCCAGTGTAGCTCCCCCTAGGACATATGATGCATGCAGGTTGTTGGTACCCAGATGTATAACTTTACATTTATCCACATTAAACTTCATCTGCCAAGTGGACGCCCAAACACTTAGTTTGTTTAAATCTGCCTGCAATTCATGAACATCTTCCATAGACTGAACTATATTACATAGCTTGGTGTCATCTGCAAAAATAGAACTAGTGCTATTAATCCCATCCTCTATATCATTAATAAATAAGTTGAATAATAGTGGTCCCAGCACTGAACCCTGGGGTACACCACTTATTACCGGGGACCATTCAGAGTAGGAATCATTGACCACAACTCTCTGGATACGGTCCTTGAGCCAATTCTCAATCCAATTACAAACTATATTTTCTAAACCTATAGTCCGTAATTTACCCATTAGGCGTCTATGGGGGACAGTGTCAAATGCCTTTGCAATGTCCAAAAACACTAAATCCACAGCGGCCCCTCTGTCTAGGCTTCTGCTCACCTCTTCATAAAAACAGATTAGGTTAGTTTGACAACTTCTGTCCTTAGTAAAACCGTGCTGGCTGTCACTTATAATACTATTTTTTGTCGCATAATCCTGTATATAGTCCCTCAATAGCCCCTCAAACATTTTCCCCACGATGGATGTTAAGCTTACTGGTCTATAATTACCCGGGGAAGACCTAGAGCCCTTTTTTTTTTTTTTTTTAAACATTTTTTATTACAATTTTGCTTGCAACATTTTTTTTTCTGTGTCATTACAAGGAACAAGGTATGGTATTGCCCACACCTTGGCAAAATTAAATACATACATAGTTGTTCATACCAGTATATTTGTTAATAACATCAGAAGCAGATATGTTGATTTTACATTACATTGTGAACTGCAGCTTAAACAATAAACCTTTTAACCATTTAAACCAATAACCTTGGTAGTCTTATTTATGCCTTATCCTTATTTCCTTTCCCTGCCTCTATGCAAGCCCTTACTCTCTCTATTTCCATCTACTTTCTTGGTGATTTGATTTTCAATTTCCCTAAGGATCCCTTCAGATCTTCTGTAAGATACCATTTTGTTTGTTGAAATCCCGCCATCGCCATCTCAATATCTAGTTCTGACATCTGTTCCAAGAACGGTTTCCATTTCCTGAAAAAACTAGCCGTTTTCCGCTCTTTGTGTATTAGGGCATCTGTCCTATCTGAATACAGACATGTTTTCAATTGCTGTATGAGTTGTTCTAATGTCGGTGCATTGGGTTTCAGCCAGTTTTTCAGTATACATCTTTTTGCAATGAGTATTATTATATGTGCTAGCGGAGATATGTGTGTTACCGTCCCCTCTTCTTCCACTTCCATTGATGCTCTGGAGTGGAACAAAAGAAGTATGGGGTTTAGTGGCATAGGTTTATCCCATAATTTCGCCATAAATGCCAGCACTAGTGACCAATGTCCTTGTGTATTCGGGCATGACCAAATTCCATGATGCAGATCTGTATGTGGCTGAGCACACTTCGGGCATGCATGCAATCGGTCTGGGTTGCTATCATTTGGCGGTATGTTAAAAGCGTAAATGGCTGCATGCATTAGTCTAAACTGTGTCTCCCTCCACACCTCATTAACTACATGTTTTCTCACTGC
This sequence comes from Rhinoderma darwinii, assembly GCF_050947455.1. Taxonomy (NCBI): domain Eukaryota; kingdom Metazoa; phylum Chordata; class Amphibia; order Anura; family Rhinodermatidae; genus Rhinoderma; species Rhinoderma darwinii. The sequence continues at coordinate 239,571,537 of NC_134691.1, forward strand.
TTTCCATCCCTCTAGTATTTGATCGTTTACATCTGTCGTTTTAAAAACACGTCTCCAATAAGGGAATTATTGTTTTGGGTCTATTTTTATGTAAATATCCTTTATTGCCCGATATAGTACCGACAATGACTTCCTATGTGATTCTTCTACCAGTGCATCAAAAGGATTATCTACAATCTCCCTTTCCAAGTTTCCTACCTCCCTAGCACAGAAAGTTTTAACCTGCATGTATTGTAAAAAGTGTGTTGGCTGGATCCCAAATTCGTTCACTAGCTCTGGCAGCGTCTTTAGCCTCGGTTCCGTTGTGTGCAGTATCTGCTTTACTGTGGCTATCCCCCTTTGCTTCCATGTCTTAAATAAACTACTTGTCATGCCCGCTGGGAACTGTATATGTGACCATAATGGTAAGTATTTAGACAACTGAAAAGATAGGCCCTGCTTTTTCCTCACTTCCTTCCAGCACATAATTGTGTCTCGTAATATGACTGAGGCTTTAACATGGCATGGGAGGTGCTTAAGTTTTGTGTGCAATAATGCTTGAAGGTCGTATTTACCTGCTAGTGCTGACTCTAGTTCCTGGTTGGAGTAATGATTAGTTTTGTGTATCCAGTCTAACACATGTCGGATTAGACTGGCTATATTGTATCCCCTTAAATGCGGAATGTTCACCCCCCCCCCTGCCAGTGAAATCCCTGCAACTTCGTTAGCGATATCCTTGGCCGTTTATGCAACCATATAAATTTCGTTATAGTGGAGTTAAAAATTTTGACATCCTTATGCTTTAATAGTACCGGCAGTGTTTGCATTGGGTACAATAATCTAGCGAAGGAGATCATCTTGACCAGATGGCATCTACCGAACATAGAGAGCGGCAATGTCCTCCATCTTTCAAGTTCCAGCCTTATTTTGTGGAAGATGGGTTCATAATTCAGATGATATAAGGTTCCCGGGGTTTTCCTGATCCGTATCCCCAAATATGTTATTTGTGATTTTGCAATTTTTATGCCTAGTTGCTGTAACTTCTCATCCGCTGTATGATTATGTTGTGTCAAACCTAAGAGTTCGCTTTTGAGGGGGTTAATTTTGAGACCCGCGAATAGCCCATAGTTATGGATCACCTCGAAAACCCTAGGGAGATGCCTAGACGGTTGAGAGAGAAACAGCAGGATATCATCTGCAAAGACTACCGCCTTAACCTCAACCTCGCCAACTCTAATCCCATTAAATATCTGCCCCTGTTCCAGGATCTGTATCAGGGGTTCCAATGCTAGGTCAAATAAGAGTGGTGATAGTGGGCACCCCTGTCTCGTTCCCTTATGTAGCTTAAACGTCTTTGACTTGATTCCTGGCGTGCACACAGCCGCCGTGGGGTTCTTGTATAACGTTTTTATGTAATTTCTAAATGCCCCTTGTATGTTAAATTTATCCAAGACCATGCCCAGCCACTGCCACTCAACATTGTCAAATGCCTTTTCAGCATCCAGCAACACAAGTGCCGATTGGCTGAATGACTTTGGCTGTGCTGCCACCCCATCCATAACTCCTATTACTTTTCTAATATTTGTAACTGCCGATCTACCTTTAATGAAACCCACCTGCGACGGCCCCACCAGACGAGGCATTATTTGGGCAAGCCTATTTGCCATGATCTTGGACAATATCTTGATATCCTGATTTATTAAGGATATGGGTCTGTATGAGCTCGGTAGTGACAGATCTTTCCCATTTTTTGGTAGCACCTTGATGTATGCTGTATTTGCTGCATCAGGAATGTTCCCACCCTCCAATAGTGAATTAAAATATGCTAATAACGTCAGCGTTATTTGTTCCTGTAGCATTTTATAGAATTCCGCCGGGTAACCATCAGGTCCCGGCGTCTTCCCATTTGCTAATGACTTTATGGCTATCTGTAACTCTACCAGTGTTATTCGTGCGTTCAAGTCTTCTAATTGCCCCTGGTCTAAGGTAGGTAAGGTGATATCTGCCAGAAATCGGTCACCCCGCACATCGCCCGGTACCAATGTGGTCTCGTACAGCTGCTGATAGAAAGCCTGAAAAATGTCATTCATCTTTTTGGGTTCCGTTTGTACACAGCCCTTGTGATCTCTTAGTTTGGTTATATGTGTAGGTGGCCGAAATCCCCTTGCCAATCCCGCCAACAGTTTTCCCGCCTTGTTGCCAAAACGAAAAAGTTTGGCCTCATAGAGTGATCTCCCAAACTTCTCCCTTTTATCCAACCATGACTCGAAGTGTTTCCTCGCATCCACCCATTTGTGTTTTTTATCTGTCGACGGGTCAGCAAGGAAAGAAGAATACGCTGTTCTAAGGTTATCACTACACTCTCTGTATTTTTGTTGAATCTGTTTTTTCTTAAACGTTACGTACGATATGAGCCTCCCTCTCAAGACCGCCTTAGCCGTCTCCCAGTACAGGGCCTTATCAGCCGCATGTTCTGCATTGTCTATAGCATATTCTAACCACCATCCCTTTATCCGTGCTTGAAAATCTTCATCTTCTGCTAAATTTGCCGGAAATCTCCACTGAGTAAACTCCCCCCTGGGGTGTGTATCCGCCAACACCAACCGTACTGGCGCATGATCAGATATGATCATGTCTGTGATGTCTACCTGTTCTACTCGTTGTAACATATGTTGGCTTAAATAAATGTAGTCTAATCTCGACCAGGATTTGTGATATGGTGAGAAATAAGTGTATTCCCTGTCATCCGGATGGCTGTATCTCCAGCTATCAGTTAATTGTGTGGTTTGTGAAAACTCAGGCAATATGCCATCTGTAGCCAGTGTCGGTGCCTGTGCATCTCTCTTCCTATCTTCATCTGCATAGTGTATATACACAGTAGGAACAATAGACCCCAAATGGGGCTATTCACACGGACGATTTTTTGACGGTCTGGTAAACCGGGCCATCAAAAAATGAAACATGACCTATTTTGGTCCGTTCTCCCGGCCGTGCGGCTCCCATAGAAGTCTATGGGGGTGTGTAAAGCACGGCTGTCACTCGGATGTAATTCGGGTGACAGCAATGCATTCTGCCGCTCGCTCTCTTCCCCACCTTACAGCGCGAAGTGCATGTGTGGAGGAGGAGGGGGGTATTTTGTTGCTCCCTTTAGGAGCTGAATCCTTAATCCCCGGGCACAGCTTCGGCCGGGGATTCCGCTCCAGGAGAAGTCCCTGACTTCACTGTCCATATATGAACAGTGGCGTCAAGGACTTCTCCTGGAGCGGAATCTCCGGTGCTTTGGCCAGTGATTCTGCTCCAGGAGAAGTCCCTGACTTCACTGTCCATATAAGGACAGTGACGTCAGGGAATTCTGAAGCGGAATCCCCGGCGCAGTGGCCGGTGATTCCGATCCAGGAGAAGTCCCTGACATCACTTTCCATATATGGACAGTGAACTAAGGGACTTCTCCTGGAGAGGTCCCTTACAAGAAGGTTGGGGGTGCCATATATGAGGGGTGGCTATGTACAAGGGTGCTGTGTAGTACTACCTACAAGGGGGTATGTGTGGCATTACATACAGGGGAGTTGTGTGGCATTACCTACAGGGGGGCTGTGGCAGTATCTACAGAGGGCAGTGTGTGGCCTTATCTACAGAGGGCAGTGTGTGGCATTATCTACAGAGTGCAGGGTGTGGCATTATCTACAGAGGACAGGGTGTGGCATTATCTACAGAGGGAAGTGTGTGGCAGAAAATTTACAAATGAAATTCATCCGTTTTTAAAACGGACAGGGAAAAAAACTGATGAAAAAACGTTCAAAGTCGGCCATTGAAAACGGAAACACGGCCCGGAACGGATGCAAAATGGCGAAGAAAAACTGACTAAAACGGCTGTTTTTATCGGCTGATACTCAGACCCCGTCGTGTGAATAGAGCCTTACATAGGACAGCAGGTAACATATACATGATCTGTACTCCCAGTTATCACTGTGTGTTATCTGTGGTGTTACATAGGACTGCAGGTTATACCTTTACCCTGGGTGAACAATCTATTATTCAGCAAACGCTTCCGCATTTTTTCTTGGGTTTCAAATTTTGGTAATTAGGTTTTAAAGTACACTTATATTTTTTTATAATATTTTTTACAAATACTTTTCATCATTCCTTTTGCTAGCAAACCCGTGTAAAGGGTTTTCTAAACTAGTATATCTGTATGCCAGTATATTAGCTTGTGTTCTGATAGCACACAGGCAGTTGTTAGGATGTATCTAAGTATGCCCTAACAACAGGAAATATGGTCAGACAGACCCTGGACTGTTTGCCCATATATGGTATGTCCCTTGATCGCGTCACAGGGATTTTCAGTGATGCGATCAAAAGGGCATCCCTCCTTCTCATTTTCCTCTTGAATGCTGCCGTCAGCTTTGATCGCAGCATTCAGGGGAATAGCGCCGGGGATGAGAGTTTTCTCTGATCTACGCCGTTAGAGCGGGGCTGTGGCTGTATAACATAGCCACTGCCCCGCTCCTGACAAGTGCGTGTGTGAGGTCACATGAGATGATGTGGTTGCGCTGCACTAATGAGCGGCTGCACCTGCACTGAAGACAGAACAGGTGTTTTGCAGTGCGCCTGCCATGTTCTGTTTTCAGTGGCGGCAATTAGTTCAGCGCTGGTCGCATCACATCATGCGCGCACACTTCTCAGGAATCAAGAGTGGGGCAATGGCTGTATCACACATATATCACACAGCCGCAGCCCCGCTCTGACTACATTCATGTATTACTATACTTAGCTGTGTGGCCGCACAGCTTAGTATCGAAATACATGAAATAACGGCATTGGACCGTTTAAAGGGTGCACTGTATCGAAACAGTATCGAAATTTTGATGCATCATGCAACCCTAATTTATATGTACTACTCACACACAAACTAGTCAAAATGTCTGAGGCCTCAAGTCAAAATACTTCTATATTGCATTCTTCTCATTAGTCCAACATTTTTATTTACCAAGTATATTGTCTGAAAAACTATTTCAGTGACAGTAAAACAATTTCAGTAAAGCGTAGGATCTCATAAATGTTTACAGTAATAACAGAACTTCCTATTATGTGCTATGTCCCATTGTTGCTTACATGGTAACATGCATTTGAGCTAGCATAAACTCCTCAAGTTTGGGATAAACCTAATCGTCTCATTTTATGGCTTGAGAACATTTATGAATTTTAATGTAACTGAATGCTTGCCTTCTTTGTTACCCAAGTGTGCCTATAAGGCTATGTTCACACAGGACGGATACGCTGCGCAAAAGCACACAGCGTAATTGCATTGTGCGCAACAGGGAATTCCGGCCGAAAAAACGCACCAAATTGTGGTGCAGTTTTTCGGCCCGAATGTCTGCTGCGGAAAACTCCACATAAAAAAATAAGGGTACTTACCATGGCGTCCCTCCGACGTCCTGACACCCTACGAAGACGTTTCATCCCATGTAACTACTGCAGCCTGTGATTGGCTGCAGTGGTCACATGGGATGAAACGTCATCCCAGGAGGCTGGCCTGGACGAAGAAACACAGACTTCTGGGAAAGATTATAATTTTTTTCTTAGTTGCGTTTTTTCGCAGCAAAGCAACATCTGCGATCTGCTGCGGGTTTTACCTCCCTATTGAATCAATGGGGAATTTCCGCAACAAATAAGCAGCGTTTACACAAATAAAGATGACATGCTGCGGATTTAAAAAAATGTACTGCAGGTGAATTTGAGTGGTTTTTTTGCACTCAGTATTTATGCAGCGTGTGGATGAGATTTGTTCAAATCTCATCCACTTTGCTGATACTCTATTATGCTGCTGATTTTCCGCTGTATTTGTATAAGGGTATGTTCACACACAAACTAAAAATCTTCTGAAAATACGGAGCTGTTTTCAAGGGAAAACAGCTCCTGATTTTCAGCCGTTTTTTTAGCAACTCACGTTTTTGCTGCGTTTTTTACAGGCCGTTTTCTGAGCTGTTTTTCTATAGAGTCAATGAAAAACGGCTCCAAAAACAGCTCAAAAAATGACATGCACATGTTTTTCACGGCCATTTTGAAAAACAGCCGCGTAAAAAAACGGCCCGTCGGAACAGAACAGAATCAATGGGCAGATGTTTGGAGGTGTAAAACGGCCGAAAATAAGCCGTGTGAAAATACCCTTAATGTTTGTTGTGGTTGCTGTCAATTTCCAATAGAGGGAAGTCTTTGACAGTCAACACTTGCTTTTCTTCTTTGGTCCTCAAATTTTTGTGTGTGTTGTCATGATCAAGCTGCATTATCCGCAAAGATCGAAACGAAAGTATATACTGTAGAATTTCCAAAAAATGGAATGGAAATTTTAATCTGTCAGGGTGTAGTCAATTTGGTGCAGGTGTCCAACTTGAGAAGGCTCTCCACCCACAGACTTAAATATTCTCACCGATATGCATCTCACTGCTTTTAGTCTATTTACATAAACCCTTCTGTTACTGTTACTGTTATATATCTACAATTTTGATTAATTAGTTAATAGGAATTATCAGGTATCCACTGAGAAACGCTGGCATATCTTTGCCCTTATCAAGCATTTGCCCTTGTTACCCTTCCTTAGGCTTCGTTCACATCTGTGTCGGGACTCCGTTGATGGGTTCCATCAGAGCTTTCCGTCATGGGAACCCCTGAACGGAATCCAAACGGAAACCGTAGGTTGGTTTCAATGGTGACGGATCCGGTGCAAACGGTTTCCGTTTGTCACCGTTGTGCAAGGGTTCCGTCGTTTTGACAGACTCAATACTGTAGTTGACTACGGAACCCTTGCACAACGGTGACAAATGGAAAACATTTGCACCGGATCCATCACCATTGAAATCAATGGTTGATGCAAACGGAAACCTATTGTTTCATTTTGGATTCAATTCATGGGTTCCCCTGAAGGAAAGCTCTGACAGAACCCATAAAAGGAGTCCCAAAGCAGATGCAAACAAAGCCTAAGAAGTGGTTTGCAAACTGCTACTAATCCTTAAAGACCACTTTTTTTGATCGTATAGTTCCATATTGTGAGTTTCTTACTTTTCGTTTTTTTTACACAACTTTTAGCTGTCATGAAGTACTGTTTTGTCAGTTATCAATGTTTTGTGTATTGGCAGTGTTAAAGTGGGTGCTTTGGGATCATCAGAGCAATTGATTCAAAGAACTCACCCAACAGCTACATGGGAATGTTGCTATTTTAGATTTGCATCATAAAACCTAATATAATTGCACACATTAGCCAAACCCTAAGTGAGTGATCACCAACCAGGGACATCAGGAATGTCACTTGGCAGTAAAGTCAAAAAGATATATCTGGAAGTTAACAATGGCCTAAAAGCTGTATGACTAGGTCATATCTTTAACCCCTTAGTGACCACCAATATGCCTTTTCACGGCGGTCACTAAGGGGCCTTAGGCAAGGCCGCTGCCTTTGCACGGCGGCCCAGTCTAAGTCCTGCACAGGGGTACCGTGCAGGCTGGAGCCAGGGCTCGGCTGTCTGATGACAGCCGGGCTCCTGCTCCAACGACCGCGGTTAAAGTTTACTTCGAACGCGGGTGTTTAACCCGCTAAATGCCGCGGTCAATAGCAACCGCAGCATTTAACTTGTTTACAGAGGGAGGGAGCTCCCTCTGTCGTCATCGGCGGCCCGCAAATGCAATCTCGGGCCTCTGATGGGGTGTAATGGCAGCCAGTGGCCTGATATAAGCCCCCAGGTCTGCCCTGGGCATATGCCTATTAGGACGTGCTGGAGGCACGTCTTAATAGATTGCCTGTCAGATTTACACTGACAGGAAATAATGCTCTGGTATACTAAGTAGACCAAAGCATTATAGAAGTGATCTAAAGATCACATAGTAAAGTCCTCTAGTGGGACTAATAAAATAAGTTGTAAATGTGAAATAAAAATTATTAATACAAATTACAGTCGAAAAATAAATAAAACCATTTTTTTCCCCATAAAAATTGGTTTTATTTAGTAAAAGTATAAAAAATAAAATAAAAGTGCACATATATGGTATCCCCGCTTCCGTAATGACCCAAACAACATATTTACTATGTAATTTAAACCTCAAGGTGAACACCGTAAAAAAAAAAAACGCAAAAAACAATGGCGAAATTTCTATTTTCTCCATTGCCCCCAAATAGGTAATAATAAAAGTGAATCAATAAGTCCCATGTACCCCAAAACAATACCAATGAAAACTACGTCTTGTCCTGCAAAAAACAAGCCCACATATCACTACATTGACGGAAAAAATAAAAAAATGACGGCTCTTGGGAAGCGACGATGCAAAAACAAATAATTTTAGTTCAAAAGTGTTTTTATTGTGCAAAAGTCATAAAACATAAAATACCTCTACATATGTGGTATCATCGTAATCGTATCGACCCATAGAATAAAGGTAACGTGTTATTTACGCAACACACTGAACGGTGTGAATTCAAAACACATAGAACAATGGTGGAATTTCAGAGTTTTTTTTCTATACCCCCCCAAAAAAAGTTAATAAAAAAATAATATGTACCCCAAAAAGGTGCCATTAAAATGTACAACTAATCCTGCAAAACACAAGTCCTCATACAGCTATGTCGACGGAAAAATAAAAAAATTATAGCACTTTGAATGCAACTATAGAAAAACAAAATAAAAAAATAGCTTGGTCATTAGGGACTAAATTAGGCTGGTCAATAAGGCGTTAATGGAGTTTTTAGTGTTTAATGTACGGCAGCACAGCACCACCGGTCACATTTTGAAGTGACTCAATAGCTAGAAACGATTAAAGACCTATCCCCTAAGGAAGATTTTATTTACACCCTGTCACTATTGAGTTATACCTTTAATCCCGGACATGTCAGATGTTAGGTATAGATGATTCTTGTGGGTGATAGCACAGGCATAGCACTTGAGACTATGCCATCACTGTACCATACAGACATAGTGCGAGAAGAGGTTAAGGAGAAACTCTAGCAGAGACATGCAATTATATCTACCATAATCTAACCTAGCTCATATTACATCATTATTCTGTTTTCCCCCATGCAATTTTTAACTTTCTTTTTGAACCCCTTAACCCCTTAAGGATGCAGCCTTGTTTTGGCCTTAAGGCTCATAGCCCATTTTTGAAATCAGACATATTTCACTTTATGTGGTAATAACGTCGGAATGCTTAAACCTATCCAAGCGATTCTGAAATTGTTTTCTCGTGACACAATGGGCTTTATGTTAGTGGTAAAATTAGTTCTATATATTCAGTGTATATTTGTGAAAAATTGCAAAATTTTGAGAAAATTTTGAAGAAAATAGAATTTTTCTGAATTTAAATGCATCTGCTTGTAAAACAGATAGTTATACCCCCCAAAATAGTTACTAGTTCACATTTCCCATATGTCTACTTTAGATTGGCATCGTTTTTTTGAACATTTTTTTTATTTCTCTTGGACGTTACAAGACTTAGAACATAAACAGCAATTTCTCATATTTTTAAGAAAATTTCAAAAGCTTTTTCTTTAAGGTACCTGTTCAGTTCTGAAGTGGCTTCGAGGGGCCTATGTATTAGAAACCCCCATAAAACACCCCATTTTAAAAACTAGACCCCTCAAAGTATTCAAAACAGCATTTAGAACATTTTTTTTAACCCTTTAGGCATTTCACAGGAATTAAAGCAAGGTGGAAGTGAAATTTGCAAATTTCATTTTTCTTGCTGAATTTCAATTTTATTCCATTTTTGTTCTGTGACACAGAAGGTTTTACCAGAGAAACACTACTAAATATGTATTGTCCAGATTCGAAAGTTTTTAGAAATGTCCCACATGTGGCTCTAGTGTGCTCGTGGACTAAAACACAAGCCCCTTCAGGCCTCTTTTTTATTAGAATATATTTTAGGCAGCATTGTCTAAATTCTGCAGTTTTTAGAAATGTCCCACATGTGGCTCTAGTGTGCTTGTGGACTAAAACACAAGCCCCAGAAGCAAAGAAGCACCTAGTGCATTTTGGGGCCTCTTTTTTTATTAGAATATATTTTAGGCAGCATGCCAGGTTTGAAGAGGTGTTGAGGTGCCAAAACAGTAGGAATCCCCCAAAAGTGACACCATTTTGCAAACTACACCTCTCAAGGCATTCATGTATGGTTGTTGTTACCATTTTGACCACACAGTTTTTTCACAGCACGTATTTGAATTTGGCTGCGAAATTTAAAAAATCTCTTTTTTCCAATAAGATGTAATTTTTAATCAAAATTTCTTATTTTCACAGGGAACAAAATACCCCATTTTGTTGCCCAATTTGTCCTGAGTGCGGCAATACCCCATTTGTGGTGATAAACTGCCGTTTTGGCCCATGAGAAGGCTCAGAAGGAAAGGAGCGCTATGTGTTTGTTGGAGTCCAGATTTTGCTGGATTGGTTCTCGGGTGCCATGTCGCATTTGCAGAGCCCCAGAGGTATCAAAGCAATGGAAACCCACCAGAAGTGACCCCATTTTGGAAACTACACCCCTCAAAGAATTGATTTATGGTTGTTGTGACCATTTTGACCACACAGTTTTTTCACAGCACGTATTTGAAATGGGCTGTGAAATAAAAAAATAATAATTTTTTTCCAATAAGATGTCATTTTTTTATCAAAATTTCTTATTTTCACAGGGAACAAAATACCCCATTTTGTTGCCCAGTTTGTCCTAAGTGCGGCAATACCCCATTTGTGGTGATAAACTGCCGTTTGGGCCCATGTGAGGGCTCGGAAGGAAAGGACCACCATTTGGCCTACTTGAGCTTTTCTAGTGCTAAGTCATGTATGCAGAAGCCCCTGAGGTACCAGTACAGTTGAAACCCCGAGAAGTGACCATATTTTAAAAACTATACCCCTTAAGAAATTCATCTAGAGGTGTAGTGAGCATTTTGACCCCACAGGTACTGTGTAAAAGATAATGCGCAGCAGATGGTGCAGAGTGAGATTTGCCATTTTCTATATATATATATGCCATGTCAGTGTCCGATATATTGTGCCCAGCATGTGCCACCGGAGATATACACCCCATAAACTGTAATGTGGTTTCTCCTGGGTACAGCAATATCCTACATGTGGCTGTTATCAGCTGCCTGGGCACACAGCAGGGCTCAGAAGGGAAAGATGAGGGGGATAAGCTGTGCGGAGTGCGTCAGGGTAGATTAAAAATCTAAGGGATGTATGTTAAATTTTAAAACTATTTCATACAGAGCCCTGTTTTTTCGGGACACGTGTCACATTGATATATTGTGTCCTCCCTTATCCCCCTCTTATAACAGACTTTGTACGTCTTTTGACTTTTTCACTTCTTGCCAGTTTGGGGAACTTCTCCTGGAAAGTGTTGCCCTGGTACGATGCGTGTGGCCTCGCTTCCTGAAGTACTGGGTGCCCCCTTCTTGGTCCCTAAAGATGAGGTCCTTGATAATGATGTGCACGGCCAGCTTCTTATACCACACCGCATGACGCTGTAGGGCTTCAGGGCTTGATCTGACAAGTCCCCCCCTCCCATGTACCTATTGTAGTCCAGGATGCAGTCTGGTTTGGGGGTCTCTGTACTGGTACCTCGTACTGGTACATGGGTACTGGTGTGGCATCTCTCTTGTCGTGTACTTGACACACAATATGTTGCTGCTAGATTGTGCCCTGCTCTCACCCCTTCTTGTTTGCCCAAGCAGAGTTAAGACTCTGCTTGGGCAAACAAGAAGGGGTGAGAGCAGGGCACAATCTAGCAGCAGGGAGGCCTCTCAGATTTCTTCTAGCTGTGCCGCATGCCGCAGGACTGGAAGCGAGGCAGTTGAAGAGTGGGACGCTGGTATAGAAATTATCTAGGTAGAGGTGGTAACCCTGATCCAGCAGTGGGTGCACCAAATCCCACACAATTTTTGCATTAACTCCCAGTAAGGGGGGACGCCGACATTCTGGGGGCTGAATACTGCTGTCCTTCCCTTCATATATCCTAAATTTGTAGGTGTACCCTGAAACACTCTTGCACAGTTTATACATCTTCACACCATACATTGCCCTCTTACTCGGCAGGTACTGGCGGAATTGAAGCCTCCCTTTAAAATCTACCAAGGAATCATCAATAGAAATACACTTCTCAGGGATGTATGCTTGGGAAAACCGGGCACTAAAACGATCTTGTACAAACGGTCAAAACTGGGGCCATCTCAAGGTGGGCACTGCTCATTATCAGTATAATGTAAGAAGCATAGTATTGGTTAATTCATTTTTTTTAGGTTCCAGTTCAGTTCTGAAGTTGCTTTGGGGGCCTATATATTAGATACCCCCATCAGACATGAAGTATTTAGAAAGTGTATTAACCCTTTAGGTGTTTCACAGGAATTTACAGCAAAGTAGAGGTGAAATTGACATATTTCTTGTTTTTGTCAGAAAATCCTTTTTATTAAATGTTTTCCTGTAAAACAGAAGGTTTTACCAGAGAAACACAACTCAATACTTATTGCCCAGATTCTGCAGTTCTGAGAAACATCCCACATGTGGCCCTAGTGCGGTAATGGAGCGAAGCACCGGCCTCCGAAACGAAGGAGCACCTAGAGGATTTTGAGGCCTCCTTTTTATTAAGCACCATGTCCGGTTTGAAGAGGTCTTGTGGTGCCAAAACAGTGTAAAACCCCCCAAAAGTGACCCTATTTTGGAAACTAGACCCCTTGAGGACTTCATTGTAGTTTTCATCGGGTGCATGCGACTTTTTGATGTGTTTTTATTCTATTTTTAAGTGGCGTGGTGACTAAAAAACAGCAATTCTACTATTGTTTTTTATAGTATTTTTTTTACACCGTTCACCGTATGCTATAAATGACTTTCATTTTATTCTGCGGGGCGATACGATTACGGCGATACCATATTTTTTATGTCTTATGGCGTTTGCACAATAAAATACTTTTTGTAAAAAATCATTTTCTTTTTGTGTTGCCATATTCTAAGAGCCAGAACTTTTTTATTTTTCCATCAAGAAAGCCGTGCGAAGACTTGTTTTTTGTGTAACGAATTGTAGTTTCGATCAATACCATTTTTAGGTACATGCGACTTTTTGATCTCTTTTTATTCCATTTTTTGGGAGGTGAAGTGACAAAAAAAATTTCATTTTGGTATGGTTTATTGTTATTTTCTTATATGGCGTTCACCGCGCGGGATAAATAACAAAATTATTTTGTAGTTTAGCCCGTTACGGACGCGACGATACTAATTATGTATAGTTTATTTGTTCATTTATCTATTTTTATTAATAATAAAGGATTGATAAGGGAAACAGGGGGATTTTTACTTTTATTACTTTTAAAATTGTTATTTTCTTATTTTTACACAACTTTTTTAACTTTTTTTTTTATTTTGTCCCACTAGGGGACTTTAGGACAGGACGCCCTGATGGCTATTCTAATACACTGCACTACATGCGTAGTGCAGTGTATTAGAGCTATCAGCTACTCACTGACAGCAAGCATAGTGGGTCCTGACTTTGTCAGGACCCACTAGGCTTCCGTCGATGGCATAGCTGGACGCCATTGTTATGCGTCCGGTTGCCATAGCCACCATCACCGTCCACTATCGTGTAGCAGGCTGGCGATGGTAGCTTAACCCCCTAAAAAGCCGCAATCGCTATTTAACACAGCTTTTAAGGGGTTAATCAGCGGGGACACAGGGATCGGTCCCCGCTGTAGGAGCTGCGGCAACTGCTGTACGAGACAGCAGCTGTCACAGCTTCTGCATATGTCGGGAAGACGGCCGAAATGGCCGTTACTCCCATGACGTACTATTAGGTCATGGAGTGCGAACGATACAGCTACCATCACCTAATAGTACGTCCAGGAGCGGGAAGGGGTTAAGGACGCAGCCTAGTTTGCTCCTAAGGCTGGATTCACACGACCATGTTATGTCCGTAATGGACAGAACGTATTTCGGCCGCTAATCCCGGACCGAACACAGTGCAGGGAGCCGGGCTCCTAGCATCATAGTTATGTACGACGCTAGGAGTCCCTGCCTCGCTGCAGGACAACTAACCCGTACTGTAATAATGTTTTCAGTACGGGACAGTTGTCCTGCATCGAGGCAGGGACTGCTAGCGTCATACATAACTATGATGCTAGGAGCCCGTCTCCCTGCAGTGTTTTCGGTCCGGGACTTCCGGCCGAAATACGTTCCGTCCATTACGGACGTAACATGGTCGTGTGAATCCAGCCTTAAGGCTCAGAGCCTATTTTTGAAATCTGACATATATCATTTATGTGGTAATAATTAAGGAATGCTTAAACCTATCCAAGCGATTCTGAGATTGTTTTCTTGTGAGACATTGGGCTTTAAGTTAGTGGTAAAATTTGTCCAGTGTTTATTTGTGAGGTTTATTCAATGTGTATTTGTGAAAAATTGCTAAATTTAGAGAAAATTTTGAAAAAATAGCATTTTTCTGAATTTAAATGCATCTGCTTGTAAGGCAGATGGTTATGCTAAACAAAAGAGTTACTAATTAACATTTCCCATATGTCTACTTTAGACTGGCATTGTTTTTTGAACATTCTTTTATTTTTCTTGGACGTTACAAGGCTTACAACATAAACAGCAATTTCTCAAATTTTTAAGAAAATTTCAAAAGCCTTTCTTTTAAGGTACCTGTTCAGTTCTGAAGTGGCTTTGAGGGGCCTATGTATTAGAAACCCCCCCAAAATTTTTTGGGGGAAAAGTAGACCCCTCAAAGTATCCAAAACCGCATTTAGCACGTTTTTTAACCCTTTAGGCATTTCGCAGGAATTAGAGCAAAGTGGAGGTGAAATTTGCAAATTTCATTTTTCTTGCTGAATTTAAATTTTATTCCATTTTTTTTCTATAACACAGAAGGTTTTACCAGAGAAACACTACTAAATATGTATTGTCCAGATTCTGCAGTTTTTAGAAATGTCCCACATGTGGCCCTAGTGTGCTCATGGACTAAAACACAAGCCCCAGAAACAAAGAAGCACCTAGCTAATTTTCAGGCCTCTTTTTTCGGTTCAATCGTTTTTTATTAATTTTCAAATAAAAGAATAAATGCATAATATACATGTCAAAAATACGGTTCGAACAATAGAAAATCACAGCATCTTAACAGCGTAACAGCGTTACAACAGAAAGCTTGCAGTGTGTGCAACGTCGCAAATAGTGGTATAACAATGTTTTACAGTAGTCACATCAGAACTAATCTCGATGGCAAAAAGGACTGACCGACCAGTACGTCCAGATACTGGTGAATTTGGGAAAAGAGAAATTACCATATGCTATTAATTTTTCATATGCATAAGAGGTGTTAATTAACAGCAACAGTTCTTCCAGGGCAGGTATATCAGCACTCTTCCAGTGTCTAGTCACGACCAACATTGCCATAACCAAAATTTTGCAAGTCAACATTCTAAATCTGAGAGGGACATCATCCATATGTAAAATAATATGTGAATTAATTTATAGGCTTTCCTCCATTCAACGTCTTCAAAAGTTGTCTCTAGAGTCCTTTGCCAAGACCGAATATTGCGAGTTTTATAAAAATCTGCATTAACTTTTAAAATACTATATATACCCTTCAAGATCTTAGCGGACTTATCAAGCCAACAAAAAGTGTCAAATTACAACTAGGATACAATTTTTCTAGGGTAGAAACAAAGTGTCTGACTTGTAAGTATTTATAAAAGTCACTCTGTGGAAGGGAGTATGTTTAAATAGTCAAAGGAGCTAAACTGGTCATTACAATATAGATGAGACAACAGGGAAATTCCTCTAGACTACCAGCTCATTAAATTCAAATTAGGAATAGCCAGCTCCAAAATGTCAAGAGGGGTGCACGAGTTGGGGAGAGGAAGGCGATCAGTTGAGTTCTTTTGTATATAAGACCATCAAACTAAAGCCACTTATGTAAGTGGGGAAATAGAGGAGGGTGTAGCAACATTACAAAGTTTAAGAAACTGGAGGGCCTTCATATTCAAGGGGAAAATATAGGACAATTCAATTTGAACCTAATGGATAGAGATTAGCCTCCCACCCTGGACTGAAGAGTTCCACCAAAGTAGAAGAATAATAGCCATATATGTCAGGTATCCCCAATCCTCCCAGTCTTTTATCCCTGGTCAAAATATGAGAGGCGATACGTGACTTACGATAGGACCAGATAAATCTCAATAGAGCCCTTTGGATGCGTTTGAAAAAGGTTGTAGGAACGGCAATTGGAACCGTTCTGAATAAATCTAAAAGCTTAGGTAGCAATAACATTTTGAATGCGGCAATCCTTCCTATCCAAGATACCTAAGATTTATGTAACCTAGTCATTTCTACTTGGACAGTTTGTAAAAGGGGTTCATAGTTAGCTCGGTACAAAGACTTGTGTGATTGCGTCAGAGTAATACCCAAATATTTAATGCCTCCTTCCTGCCAATCAAATGGGTTCCTATTTTTGAGAAAATTGAGTGTTGAGGCTGAAAGGTTCAACGGGAGTATTTGAGATTTTTGGGTATTAAGTTTGTATAATGAGATCTGCCCAAAAGCCTGAATACACTCCAGAGCAGATTCCAAAGAGTCCTTCGGGGAGGATAGCGAGAGTATAACATCATCTGCGCACAGAGAAATGGTATGGATTCTATCACCTATGCGTATCCCATGGATTAGTATGCGTACTTGGGAGTTGAGCTAGTGGTTCCATGGATAAAATAAACACTAGAGGGGAGAGAGGGCAACGCTGCCTAGTGCCATTAGTAATTCGGAAATTATCAGATAACACACCATTAGTATATACCTTAGCCGATGGATAGGAATACAACCCTTTAATAGCATTAATTATACTACCCTTGAAACCCATTTTCTCTAGTGTAGAAAAAGCGTACTCCCAATGAATACGGTCGAACGCTTTTTCAGCGTGAAGCGCTAACGTAACAGAAGGGGTGTTCGACTGTTCGATAGAATGCAAAAGACCCAGGACTCTGCGGGTATTGTTCAAAGCCTGTCTACCCTTCACAATCCCTACCTGCTCTTCACCTATCAATAATGGCAACAAGGGGGCAAGTTGCATAGCTAAAATTTTTGCAAATAACTTAACGTCTGTATTTAGCAGAGAGATAGGACGGAAGTTTTGAGGAGCATCCATAGGTTTCCATGGTTTTGGAATGGTTACAATTAAAGCAGATTGGTTTTCTGCCGGCATAGACCCAGGGGTCATAGCTTGCTGATAGAATCTACACATATACGGCGATAATATGCCCTGTAGCGATTTATAATACATATTGGTAAGTTCATCAGGACCAGGGGATGACGTTAGGTAATTGCTGAATTGCAGCAGAGATTTCCTTTTCCAATATAGGGGAGTTCAGGCTAGACACTTGACTCTCTGAAAGTTGAGGTAAGTTTAATATATGAAGAAAGGTCTGGATATCTGCACCAGACGGATGAGGGGAAAAAGGGTAATTCTCTAAGTTATATAAGGAAGAATAAAAGTCTTTAAATTGGTTAGCTATGTCTATGGGATGTGTTCGTTTCACTTTGGTATGGGGATCTATCAGAAATGGAATCATAGATTCCTGGTAATGTGGTTTAAGCCTGGCCGCCAACAATTTACCTGCCTTATTATTCTGCGAATAGTACCGTGCCTTAGTTTTTTTAAGATTGTTTTCATAATCGGAGAGTAAGCTACACCTAAGGCGTTGTCGAAGGGTAAAAAGTTTTTCCGCTTATTGCATGGTCTGCGTGGTTTTATTTTGGGCTTCCAAGGTCTGGATTACTGACGTAAGGGAAGAAATTATAGCTAACCTCCGTTTCTTTACTATGACCTAAGCGAATGAGAGTACCTCTAATATAAGCTTTATGAGCATTCCAGAGGGTAAAATAATTGATGTGGGAAGTGTCGTTCTGTTGAAAGTATTCTCGGAGATCTTTGTCGATGGTTTGTTTATGTTCAGAGTGAGACAATAGAAAGGGGTTACATCTCCAGAGGTAGGTTGGAGTAACCATGTTGTATTCCTCAAGGGTCAAGGTCATTGCCGCATGATCAGACCATTTAATGATCCCAATAGATGTACTTTTAGCGGAGAAGAGCAAGTCTTTGTCCACCAGAAACATATCTATGCGGGAGTAGCTATTATGGCTTTGAGAGTAGAAGGAATAGTCCCTCTCTGCACTATGTTGAGCGCGCCAGACATCATAGAAATCATGCTTCAAGAATAAAGGTCCAAGCTGAGATTGTAACTGGTGTGCAGGATGGATTTGTAGTATCTAGGGAGGCATGTATTATAGAGTTTAAGTCACCGCAAATTATAACTTTGCCTTGTCTAAATTTATTTTAAATATATTAACTCAACAGGTCAAGTCACAGGTTAGGTGCCACTGATAAGTATAAATGCACCTCCAATTAAGGTTATAGCAAAGCTTCATTAAATCATGAAAAACTTGGAGAAAAGGAAGCCATGACACCACAATTATTTGAAAATAGTTACAAACAATTTTTATTTTATTGAAACATACAAAACATAATAACATTACTTAAAAATTAAAAAAGGATCTGGAATAACAGTGTGTGTTATTTGAGTTCAGTAAACATACCGGATAATTTGCATAAAAAAGTTGTCAATAGATATGTATACCAAAAATGAGCCGTCAAAGTATCTATATTATCTTCTATTCGCATCAGTGCCTCCAAATTAGTGATAATAGTATATATAAGTAAGGAAGACAGAAGGTTAGTATAAAACTAGTGCTACTAATGTCCAAATTAGGGAGGTTTGCATAGGATGCGTCATAGAAAAAACAGATCAGAGAAGTTAAAGTACAAAATAGGTATACAGGGGAACGAGTCCCAACAGTTGGAATAATATTGAAGCGAAAGGTGCTTCAATTGGAAGCAACTACATCAGGCTACAGTGTGGTGTCATCAGACCGATTTATCTTTATGGGTAAGCCTGCATACATACCTTCCAATTGAAGCACCTTTCGCTTCAATATTATTCCAACTGTTGGGACTCGTTCCCCTGTATACCTATTTTGTACTTGAACTTCTCTGATCTGTTTTTTCTATGACGCATCCTATGCAAACCTCCCTAATTTGGACATTAGTAGCACTAGTTTTATACTAACCTTCTGTCTTCCTTACTTAGGCCTCATTTACACGAGCGTGTGTATTTTCCGCACGCAAAAAACACAGCGTTTTGCGTGCGCAAAAGTCACTTGACAGCTCATCAGTGTATGATGCGCGGCTGCGTGATTTTCGCGCAGCCGCCATCATAGAGATGAGGCTAGTCGACGTCAGTCACTGTCCAGGGTGCTGAAAGAGTTAACTGATCGGCAGTAACTCTTTCAGCACCCTCGACAGTGAATTCCGATCACAATATACACCAACCTGTGAATAAAAAAAAGACGTTCATACTTACCAAGAACTTCCTGCTTCCTCCAGTCCGGTCTCCCGGCCGTTGCCTTGGTGACGCGTCCCTCTCTTGACATCCGGCCCCACCTCCCAGGATGACGCGGAAGTCCATGTGACTGCTGCAGCCTGTGATTGGCTGCAGCCTGTGCTTGGCTGCAGCTGTCACTTGGACTGAATTGTCATCCCGGGAGGTCAGACTGGAGGAAGAAGCCAGGAGTTATCGGTAAGTCAGAACTTCTTTTTTCTTTTACACGTTCATGTATATTGTGGTCGGAAGGCACTGTCCAGGGTGCTGAACCAGTTTAACTCTTTCAGCACCCTGGACAGTGACTGTCTCCTGACGTCGCGTACCGCAAAAATTTTTGCCGGGTTCGGTCAAAACGAGTTCGGCCGAACCCGGTGAAGTTCGGTTCGCTCATCTCTAAGACACTCCGTTTGAATGTTTGTAAACAGAAAAGCACGTGGTGCTTTTCTGTTTACATTCAGAGTTTGACAGCTCTTGCGCGAATCACGCAGTTCGCACGGAAGTGCTTCCGTGCGACCTTCGTGGTTTTCACGCACCCATTGACTTCAATGGGTGCGTGATGCGCGAAAAACGCTGAAATTTAGAACATGTCGTGAGTTTTTTTCAGCGCACTCACGCTGAGCAAAACTCACGGACTGTCTGCATGCCCCCATAGACTTGTATAGGTCCATGCGAACCGCGTGAAAATCACGCGAGTCGTACGGACGTATATCATGTTCGTGTAAATGAGGCCTTATATATACTATTTTGGAGGCACTGATGCGAATAGAAGATAATATAGATACTTTGACTGCTCATTTTTGGTATACATATCTATTGACAACTTTTTTATGCAAATTATCCGGTATCTTTACTGACCTCAAATAGCACACACTGTTATTCCAAATCCTTTTTTAATTTTTAACTAATGTTATTATGTTTTGTATGTTTCAATAAAATAAAAAAATTGTTTGGAACTATTTTCAAATAATTGTGGCGTCATGGCTTCCTTTTCTCCAAGTTTTTCATTGTCTAAATTTATGTATAAGCCTAAACACTTTATGAAGGAAGCGAATTTGGTGACTGTTAGGAGCATAGACATTTACCAATGTATATGTTACATTATTAATCATACATATCAATATAATAAACCGACCATTTGGATCTATATGAGCTTGAATCTGTTGAAACGCAACAGAATTATTCACAGCAATCAAAACACTTCTGGACTTGGTCGGAAAATGGGATTGAAAGATGTGAGGAAATAAATGATGGTTAATGTGAGACGCATCTTTTATCAAAAGGTGCGTCTCTTGAGCACACAAAATATCACATGCTATGGACTTGGATTCCCCCCACATACAGTATGCGCCCGTTTATGTGGGCTGTTAAGGCCATTAACATTTAATGAAGCTATTGTAAGAACCATTGAAAAGATAGAAATGCGCAGATGACTGCAAACCATCAAAAGACGTGTGTATCACCACTTTGCCAAATATAAGGTAGATTAAGACGAGACAATCTTGTCTGACAATTATTACATCTGTCACAACTTCTGCTAGCACAAAAATAAAAAAATAAAAATAATAAACAGTACAAACTAAACATCTCTTGCACAAAACAAGAACAGATAAGACTGTTCGACAGGAATGGGGAAAAATGATGTCAAGCCAAGTTGGTCACTACTGCACCAATGTAGTTGAGCCTCGGATGAAACCATATGAAAGAAAACTCTCATGTACCGAGTACCGGCAGAGAGTGAGAGAATATATATAGATCAGTCATGTCTGCGCTTTGGTTGTTTACGATGATCTACCAGCTGCTAGTCATTGTGTACTCTATGAGGAGGAAGAGTAGCAGGTTGTTCCTGGATATGCACCGGTATTTCCCACTTCCTCAATAGGGCTGCACCATCTGAAAGGTTCTGGACCACGTGGAGAGAATTGTTACGATGTATAAGTAAATGAACCGGAAAACCCCATCGGTACAACATCTTGTTGTCATGTAAGGCGCTAGTGACTGGGGCCAAGTGTCTACGTAATTGCAGCGTTACAGCAGATACATCCGTAAAAACAGATAGAATTTTATATTGAGAAGGAATAGCATCTTTTTTCTTGAGGGATGTCATCAACAGATCTTTGATGTTGTAAAAATGGATGCGGGCTAGGACATCACACGGCACCTCTTCTGCCAGATGTTTTGGTCTTGGAAGTCTATGTACTCTGTCAATGATGATGTCTCTCGGAATGCACCGAGGGAGCATAGTTTTAATGAAACCCTGCACATAATTGGTCAGATCGTGCGCTGCAACATCCTCTGGGATCGCTCTAAATTTGACATTATTCCTACGGGACCTATCTTCCAGGTCCGCCATTTTAACTTTTATCTGAGACACTTCATCCTCTAAGTCATAATGAGCGTCAATCAGTACGTTGTGTGAAGTGACAAATTCACTGATTTTAGATTCAGCATGATGCACTCTATGCTCCACATCTTGTACTGCCACAGACAAGGGGTGCAGCAGTTTAGCAAATCCTGCTTGCAAAGAAGCGCTAAGAGCCTGAAGCATAGTCTTCATGGTAAGCTCCGTGACTGGAGTAGCTGAAGAGGGCAGCTCTTCCAAATTATCACCATAATCAGAGGCAAGGGCATCATGGGGTACAGTTTCCCCTACTAGTTCCGTTGGCGACTCCGGAGAAAGCAGTCGTTGCTTCTGCTTCGTCGAGCTTCTGGAGCTCGGAGATGGCGGAGAAGATGAAGCAGAGACAGGTGCTGCGCTAAGAAGATGGCGCCCGCGTCTACCAGAAGGTGGGTTGTCTGCAGCATGAAGGCATCGGACATCACTGTCATTGCGGGTAGCCGTGAGCAGAGGAGCAAGAGCCGGAACCGAAGCACTCCTCCTCTGTATGGCCGCTGCACTCGAGAACCGGGAAGATGACTGTGAAGGCGGATCAGAGGTAAGGGATCCGGTCTGGGAGCAGGCTAAACCGCCATCTTGTCCTCCGTCCACATACCGAGGAGGATAGAAGTCGGTAAGCCGCGCATGTCTCGCCACCTGCTTCTGACGTCTCGGCATCTCTGTTTAAACAGCTCACAGATGTGGGCAAACTGCTGAAATGTAAAACGATTTTGGAGCCATACGTCACTTAAATAATGAGGATGGTGCAGGAGCTTAGTACTGAAGCGGCCATTCGGATCAACAGCCAAGCCACACCCCTTCAGGCCTCTTTTTTATTAGAATATATTTTAGGCAGCATTGTCTAGATTCTGCAGTTTTTAGAAATGTCCCACATGTGGCTCTAGTGTGCTTGTGGACTAAAACACAAGCCCCAGAAGCAAAGAAGCACCCAGTGCATTTTGGGGCCTCTTTTTTATTAGAATATATTTTAGGCAGCATGCCAGGTTTGTAGAGGTGTTGAGGTGCCAAAACAGTAAGAATCCCCCATTTTGCAAACTAGACCCCTCAAGGAATTGATTTATGGTTGTTGTTACCATTTTGACCACACAGTTTTTTCACAGCACGTATTTGAATTGAGCTGTGCAATTAAAAAAATGTCATTTTTTCCAATAAGATGTCATTTTTTATCAAAATTTCTTGTTTTCACAGGGAACAAAATACCCCATTTTGTTGCCAAATTTGTCCTGAGTGCGGCAATACCCAATTTCTGGTGATAAACTGCCGTTTGGGCCCATGGGAGGGCTCAGAAGGAATGGAGCGCTATGTGTTTGTTGGAGTCCACATTTTGCTGGATTGGTTTTCGGGTGCCTTGTCGCATTAGCAGAGCCCCAGAGGTATCAAAACAATAAAAACCCACTAGAAGTGACCCCATTTTAAAAACTACTCCTCTTAAGACATTTATCTAGAGGTGTAGTCAGCATTTTGACCCCACAGGTACTTTGTAAAAGATAATGCACAGCAGATGGTGCAGAGTGAGATTTGCAATTTATATATATATATATATATATATATATATATATATATATATATATATATATATATATGCCATGTCAGTGACCGATATATTGTGCCCAGCATGTGCCACCAGAGATATACACCCCATAAACTGTAATGCGGATTCTTCCGGGTAAGGCAATACCCTACATGTGGCTGTTATCAGCTGTCTGGGCACACAGCAGGGCTCAGAAGGAAAGGACCACCAATTGGCCTACTGGAGCTTTTCTGGTGCTAAGTCATGTATGCAGAAGCCCCTGAGGTACCAGTGCAGTTGAAACCCCCGAGAAGTGACCCCATTTTTAAAACTACACCCCTTAAGACATTTATCTAGAGGTGTAGTGAGAATTTTCACCCCACAGGTACTGTGTAAAAGATAGTGCGCAGCAGATGGTGAGGAGTGAAATTTGCAATTTTCTATATATATATGCCATGTCAGTGTCCGATATATTGTGCCCAGCATGTGCCACTGGAGATATACACCCCATAAACTGTAATGTGGGTTATCCTGGGTACGGCAATAGACCCCCAGACGAAGGCTTCCGGGCCGAAACGCGCGTCGGGGCTGACACCAGAGACGGTGACGTCCATGATGGGTAAGAGTTCCCTTTCAACACAGAATTTTCATACAGGGTATAATTTTCCCTTCTGATAAATTTATATAGGCATTTTTTCTGCTGTTAGCACAGGTATTATCCTGGGTGCACTATGTAGTATTTCTACATGGTGCATATATTGCTATTTATACTCTTTACTATATTATCATAGTTTAATCTACTTCCTACTACTCATTAATATTGATATGTAACCCATATTTGTAGCACTGAGCAGGTCCTCTTACCTCTTCATGTATTGATGACATACATACTATACAAATGTGATGTGCTGTAACTTTATCTTTTTGTGGTTACACAGTGTCACTCATTATTTACATGGTTGCAGTTACATTCTCTGTACAATCTGGTTGTCTTTCCGCACTGTGGAAATCATCTCTGCTTTTAATTGTGTGTTATATTTTATATTTATCTAATAAAGTTACATTGTTTTAATCTTACTTTGGTGTGTCAGACTCCAATCTTTACGTTTTGCTACTCATGTATGCAGAAGCCACTGAGGTACCAGTACAGTTGAAACCCCCGAGTAGTGACCCCATTTTTAAAACTACACCCCTTAATACATTTATCTAGAGGTGTAGTGAGCATTTTCACCCCACAGGTATTGTGTAAAGGATAATGCACAGCAGATGGTGCAGAGCAATTTTCTATATATATATGCCATGTCAGTGTCCGATATATTGTGCCCAGCATGTGCCACCGGTGATATACACACCTTAAACTGTAATGTGGGTTCTCCTGGGTACGGCAATACCCTACATGTGGATGTTATCTGCTGCCTGGGCACACGGCAGGGCTCAGAAGGGAAATATAAGGGGGATAAGCTGTGCGGAGTACATCAGGGTAGATTAAAAATCAAGGGATGTATGATAAATTCTAATACAATCTTTCATACAGATCCCAGGTATTTCGGGACACGTGTCGCATTGGTATATTGTGTCCTTCCTTATCCCCCTCTTATAGCAGACTTTGCACCTCTTTTGACTTTTTCCCTTCTTGCCAGTTTGGGGAACTTCTCCTGGAAAGTATTGCCCTGGTACGATGCGTGTGGCCTCGCTTTCAGAAGTACTAGGCACTCCTTATTCTTGGTCCCTAAAGATTTGGTTCTTGATAACCACCTCTTGAAATTCCAGGAAAGTTCCCCTCTGGCCTGCACATCGACATAGCACGTACGCATTGTACAATGTCATCTGTATGATGTGCATGGCCAGCTTCTTATAACACACCCTCGATTTCCGCATGGAATTGTAGGGCTTCAGGACTTGATCTGACAAGTCCACCCCTCCCATGTACCTATTGTAGTCCAGGATGCAGTCTGGTTTGGGGGTCTCTGTACTGGTAAATCGTACAGGTACATGGGTACTGGTGTGGCCATGTATTGTTGTCAATACAAGGACATCTCTCTTGTCGTTGTACTTGACACACAATATGTTACTGCTAGAATGTGCCCTGCTCTCACCCCTTCTGAGGGTTTGCCCAAGCAGTGTTTTAGGAATACCTCTCAGATTTTTTTCTAGCAGTGCCGCATGCCACAGTACTTCTGGAAGCGAGGCACTTGAAGAGTGGGACGCTGGTATAAAAATTATCCAGGTAGAGTTGGTAACCCTGGTCCAGCAGTGGGTGCACCAAATCCCACATAATTTTTGCATTAACTCTCAGTAAGGGGGGGCATTCCGGGGTCTGAATACTGTTGTCCTTCCCTTCATATATTCTAAATTTGTACGTATACCCTGATGCACTCTCACACAGCTTATACATCATCACACCATACCTTGCCCTCTTACTCGGCAGGTACTGGAGGAATTGAAGCCTCCCTTTAAAATGTACCAAGGACTCATCAATAGAAATTCACTTCTCGTGGGGTGTATGCTTAGACAAACTGGGCACTGAAATGGTCTAATAGTGGTCTCAGTTTATACAAATGGTCAAAACTGGGGTCATCTCGGGATGGGCACTGCTCATTATCAGTATAATGTAAGAAGCAAAGTATTGCCTCATAACGCATCCTGGACATGGCCATATGGTACATCGGGGTTTGGTATAAGATGTCCGTGCTCCAGTAGGTCCTAATGGACAGCTTTTTCAGAAGCCCCATGTTCAAGCAAAGTCCCCAGAACTTGCCCAACTCTGCTGCGTCTACAGGGGTCCACCTGTGGGATTGGGAAAAAAAATTATGTGGGGTTCTTAGTAATATGCTGTTGGGCATATAAATTTGTCTGGGAGCCCATAAACTCTATAAAGTCATCAGTGAAGTAGAACTTGAAAAAGTACATTTCACTGAGCCCTGCCATATAACTTTTTATCCCTGAGCTGCCCGTGTACTCTGGGATTTGGGGCTCATAAATGTCTGGCATGGGGGTCCAAATGGGGTCACTTCGCTCTGGGCTTTCAACTGCGGAGGGGTCACTTTGCTCGGGGGTTTCAACTGCGGCGGGGTCATTTCACTCGGGCGTTTCAACTGTACTGGTGGTCCTGGGGCATCTCCTAGGGGGTTCCTCTTCTTCATCACTGGATGAGGAGGTGGATAAATAAAACAGAGTCTCACCATCCGACGAGTCTGTTTCGGAGGCAAGAAATTAATATGCCTCTTCGGCACTAAATGTCCGTTGAGACATGTTTGTTTGCTTCCCGAACTAGGAGCAATTGGCTGCTACCTAAACCAGCCAAAAAAATTGGTGTTTTTATAGAACGAGTGGGCTTCCCTGAGACTGAACCTAAATATGGCGAGGGTTCATAACACTGAATCTAACTAGATTTTATTTGAACTTCCCTGAGACTAAATCTAACTACGGCAACTATTCCCTGACACTAAACCTAACTAGATTATTCCGAGCTTCCCTAACACTAAGCCTAACTACGGTGACGGGTGCCTGACACTAAACCTAACTAGATTATTCCGAGCTTCCCTGACGCGAAACCTAACTACGGTGATGGACCCCTAACGCTAGATTGAACTACGGTGATGTATTCCTGACGCTAAATTCCCTGACACTATACTAACTACGCTTTTTGATGGTTCCCTGACACTATCTAACCCTAATACTAAACTAACCAGTTAAATTGTCTAAATGAACTGTTTTATTTTTTTAATTTTTATATATTTTTTTGTTTTATATATTTTATAAAGACAAAAAAGAAAAAAATAATCCCCAGGGACCAAGAAATTGGTCCTGAAGACTAAGAAGTGGTCAGTGATAGCAGATCACTGACCAAAAACGTGGGGGGGACACAAGGAGGAAGGGTACAGGAGTGGGTAGTGGATGGGAGAGGTGGGATGCAGAAAAAAGTTGTTTTTTAGAAGTTTTTTGACTTTTTTAGGACTTTGCTTTCCCCTCTCTCTCTTCTCACAACCGCTCTGATTGCCTCGCTATCTCCAACAGTGGCGTTCAGGGCGGGTGTGATGTCAGGGAGAGGAAGTTTAGACATCGATTGCCGCTATTGGACAGTTACTCACTGATTGACCAATAGCAGCGATCGTGGAGGCGGGACCATCCCAACAGGTCCCGGCGTATTGAGCTGTGATAGTCTGCTGTCCGAAACAGCAGCTGTCACAGCTCGTGCACTTTCAGAAACAGGAAGCAGATTTGACTTTTGACTGATTCAGTGACAAGCGTCAAACATACAGGGAAATGCAGATTTGCACTTAAATCATAGTGAACTCTTGGATTGTTGCTATGCATCCTTTGTTTTTATTTTTCGAAAACTATTTTTATTTCCAGGTGTAAAGAAAAAAAACAATACTGATTTTCATTGTGGTTTAAGACTTTTGAACCCCAATTTATATATATCTTACAGAAAAACCCATATTCATTTTCTGAAACAGGAAGAAGCCTTCTTGTCAGCCATACTTGCTCTGATCTTTCAGTCAAAAATCTGTGACTGTATAATACAGGCTGTTACTTTCCCTCACCATGTCAACTCACTCTGGCAATGAATCGGGACAACCTTTCTTCTACCTTTTTTTTTTTTTCTGTGCAGACTGGAGTGAAAGCCTGTACTGCTAACTATAGCATTAAGGGCTTGTCCACATGTAACGGAATTGCTGCAGAAAAATTCTGCAGCAATTCTGCAGAAACTAGCAGAAATTCTGCTGCGGAAAAACCTTACCATTTCCTGAATATTTTAATGCAGAAAATGGTGATGATTTTGCTGCGTTTTTCTCAATGCTGGGAGATGGTGACATCTCCTATAAAAAACAATTCAGTACAAAAAATACGCACCGCAGGTGAATTTCTATTTGGAAATTTTACACAGCGTGTGGATGAGATTTGTTAAATCTCACCCACTTTGGTGCTACTGTAATCTGCTGCATATTTTCCGTCAGCAATTCCGGACAGTAAATACGCAGCAATTTCATTACGTGTGGACAAGCCGTAATATTTTACACATTTTCAGACGGTTATGAAATGCTGCAAACCACAGATGTAGGAATGAATAAACAGTTAAGTACAGAGGGTCTGACAATACATTTACCTGCACTCTTGTGACATGTAGGTACATAATACAAGCCACCAGGAAGCATATGCAGAGCACCAGGAGGACAAGGACAATAGTGCTTCTGGTGAAAAAAAATAAAAGCATTTATTTATCTGGAGTTCAAAAATAATTACATATTTGACATTTTTTTTGTAGTTCCAGAATAAAAATACAGTATAATAATAGAATGAAAAGCTGGTTTAAAGAGGCTCTGTCACTTTATAAGTGGCCTATCTTCTACATAATGTGATAGGCGCTGTAATGTAGACCACAGCAGTGTTTTCTATTTAGTAAAACAATCTATTTTCACCAAGTTATGACCTACACCAAGTTGGGACTTACAGCACAGCACATCGAGGTCACGCTGTAAATGACAGCTTACAGCATGATCTCACGAGATCACGCTTGCTGTGCTGTAAGTTCCACACAAACGTTAGCGAAGTGTCGGGATTATGAATAGACATCGCCTCCTGGCTGGAGGTCATGTATATTCACTGTCAGGACACTTGAGTAACGTTAATGTGTGTGTATGTGGCTGCCCATAGTGATCTAGCAAGATCACTATGTGCTGTGTAAATGAATGGGGAGAAGTGTATGACGCTGATTGGTCAGCATCATACACTTCTCTCCACAACGCCCACTTAGTCAAAAGTAAAAACATGCCAAGTTGGAAAATTAAGTTAATGCGTTCCTCCGACGGAAACCTAACCCTGATGTGAACAGGCCCTAACTTACTAAAACACATTCTTTTTTTATACTCTGTTTTTATTTTCTGATTGTAGATATTGTTATTATATTTTCTGTATATGATTGTGGCGGCAGCCATCTTGTCTGAGCTGCTCCTCTGCTCTGTGCACAGCAGTTCAGTGATTTGCTTTACAGCGCCCACATGAAAATATGAAAACTGTAGTCTAGAGATGACTCATTGACTTCTCTGGGAGAGCGTTGTGGGCATGCTCCTTGACTTTTGCAGAGGTCACAGTGCATGAAGGAGGTGAGATGTCCCCATCACCTATTGTCTATATAGTGTGATCCTGTTGTCTGCCTCCAGCTTTATAATAGAGGTGTAACCTTTAATTTTAATCCTGCTTGTGATTTATAATGAGGTGCCTACTTAAAAGTGATGTCCACCAAACAGGAAGTGTCAGTATTGTGAGGCTTAGTGGTCATGTGAAACTGCAATATTTGAGGATAATTTTTTTAATATACATGCAAACAGAAAATTAGAAAAAACACCAATAATTGAAAAAATATATATTGAACGTAAAAACTTGAATAGTGGACTAAGATACGCAATCATTACTTTAGGCCATAGAGGTCAACAAAGATGTACTTGAGTTAGACAACTTTTTGGTTCCTTATGACCAGATTATAGACTGGTTGTACCGTCTAGAAACTATGCATGCTAACAGACCCCTTTCTTTAGTTACACAATAAGGCCTCATGCAGCTGCACAGCCTCCTCCACATGGCTCTGCCTTGGCAAGCCTTCTGATGGGGCATGCCACAATTATTTCCTGTAGGTTTCAGATTCATAAGCAGGCATACGGAAGTACAGTAAGGCCCCATGCACCTATACAGTTGCCCTATTATGGTTTCATATATAACTGAGCCGTAATAGGGCCATGTGTATAAGGCCTAAACTTGTACTTCACTATTACACTTTTCTGTTTCTTGCATCAGGTTATGTGGGATGGGTGCAGCATAGCTATTTGTTATACGAGCAAGTTGTTGAGATTGGAGGACTATTGTCTATGACCGTGTTTAACCTCTGATTGCAAAGATAAGGGGCAAATATGAAATGGTTAAAAATGATTTATCAAGAATACTTACTGTGGGATTATCAAAAGGTAGACAAGGCCAAATAAGGCAGCTAAAATTAATGAAAGAACGACTGCACTGGTGAAATATTCATCATGAAGCTGATGATACTGTTAAAAGAGAACAAAAATAACTTATTTAGGCAAAACTACTCACGAAAAGAGATAATACAAAGTTATTTACAGAAATATTAATAGAACTTTGATTTTCCTGGGATTTATCAATATTCCTACATATTTTGTAGTCTTCTGGAGTTTTGTAGTTTTTAGACAAATATAATAATTGCAGATGTGTACAGAGGGAAATAAAGACTGATGAATATTATGAGGACTAATTATCTTTTAATGGATAGAGTAGATGACATTAAAATGTACATCTCAATGAGATAGTTATTATAAGTGACTTCAACTACCCATATATAAATTGAGAAACTGAGACCTGTGGATCTAATAAAGTAAATAGGTTTCTGTCTATAACTAAAGATAAATTCCTTTCCCAACTGGTGCAGGACCCAACTAGGGGGAGGGCCCTTTTGGACCTAATACTAACCCCTTAAGGACATTGACAATTTTCGTTATTTAATTTTTTCTTCCCCGCCTTTCAAAAGCCAAAACTTTTTTATTGGAACATTAAAAAATACTTTATTTAACTGATTTTTTTACTTTTTTTTGTATTAGCCCCCCCCCCCCCCTGTGAATATTTATGATTTAACATCACTTACCTTCTGTTCACGTTCGGCTTGCTTATATTTTAAACTTATAAAATTCAAATCTGACAGCTCAGAATCTGTTTGTCGAGCTTCGATCAAACGACTAATATAACGATTCACGCGGGTTCCTGGTGTATTCTGTATAACATTTGTAGAGAATGAAGAACGGTTCCTGAGTTTTTCAGAGGCTGTTCGTAAAGCTCTCCTCTAGCAGAGTATAATAAAATTAGAGGGAAGACAGTTATCAAATATGATTAGCAACAGAAATTTGTTGTCAAAACATCACAACCATCATTTTTAAATGCAGTATGATAAAGTATCAGATGTTTTTGACAGAAGTCACTCTCAAAAATATTGAAATTATTGAAAAATTCTTGTTTTGAATATTTGAGAAAGGTTGAACTACTGTATATGTTTAGTGAACTATGCGGGTGTATTACTGCCATGCAGAGGTGTAGCTAAAGGGGTCGTAGTGGTCGCAATTGCGACCCCCCCCAAAGCCAGGGGGCCCCGCACCACGTCTAGCAAAAGTTACTATAGTAGTTGGGGCCTATGTAATAAACTCCTGTTACTATAATGACAGTATACTTACCCTCCTCGTTCCCGAATGCAACGGAGGTCCTGACATCTTTCAGCGTTATGACGCTATGTGCGCTGCGCACAACGTTGTGACGCTGAATGATGTCAGGACCACCACTACGCACAAAGATAAAGACGAGGGTAAAAAAAAGATTACTGTCTGCTGGGGCCATATAACTTAGCTTATCATGTCTGGGCCCATATTAGGGTTAGATACATGACATATGTTTGATCCTGCCTGCTGGACCCTGTATCTATGCCTACCACAACGTAGGCTTAGATACAGTGCCCATATATGATACTGTCTGTTGGACCCTGTATCTAAACCTACCACAAGTTAGGCTTAGATACAGGGCCCGGCAGACAGGATCACACTATGTTTGATCCTGTCTGCCGGGCCCTCTATGTAAGCCTACCACACAGTAGGCTTAGATACATGGCCCACGTGTGATACTGTCTACTGGGCCCTGTATCTAAGCCTACCACATGGTAGGCTTTGATACAGGGCCCAGCAGACAGGATCACATATGGTGGGATACTGTCTGCTGGGCCGTGTATCCAGGCCCATATTTGCTACTAGTGCTCTGCCCGAGGACTCAAGTACTGCTCCCAACGTCACTGTCCATATATGGACAGTGATGTCGGGAGCTGCCCAAGGTATATGTTTAACAGTTGCATCCGCCACTCAGGCCTAATTCAAATCTGCATTGGAGGCTCCGTTAGGAACCTCTGTTGAAGATTCTACCGAAAATACTAGAAACAATAGCGCAGCATTCTGTGCTATTGTTTCCAGTAAACCACGGACACGCCAACGGAAACCATTAAGGTCAATGGGTTCGGTCGGGTGCCGGTTGTCTCCTGCACTTCCGGCATTTTAGTTGTTCTGCTCCTCTGATGGAGCAGAACAACGGAATGGCGAACACAGATGTGAACAGGGCCTTACCTGGTTACTAGTGATCAATCACCTACTTTTGAAAGTAGGTGAAAGACCGCTAATAACTCCTAGCGTAGGGACTCCTTCGTATCTGAAGGAGTCCCCACACTAGGTTTTTTAGTGGCGCACGTGCCCGAGATGCGCCAGGATTATGGGACATCTAAGGTTGATCCTGCGCCCCTTGCAAGCATCAGTAAACTAAGCATTGACAGCTCTAAGATGTCATTGGTTAGTTTACTTCACGTGGTTCTCGAATACCTCAGTTCATTGTCCTACTTATAAAAGTAGGCCAATGACCCAGGGATAAACTGGGACCACGTGATGTAAACTAACCAATGACAGCTTAGAGCTTTCACCGCCTTGTTAACTGTCACGAACCCAGGAAATGTAAATATAATAACTGTTCTTTGTGTGTTACTAATACTTTTCTTTTGTGTTTTTTTTTGCAGGTTCGGTTATTGGACTACGTCAGATTTGAGGGCTACTTAGATGACAGCTTTTTTTATTTTCAATAAAATGGTTAACGGGGGTTGTGTGTTTTTACAATAAACAATAAAATATTTTTTCAATGTCTGATTGACAGAATCCATTACTAAGGTGGGGCTTACTGTTAGCCGGTGCAGAGACTTACAATAACCCCCATTATTACCAAAGTACCCACCACCACCAGGGTGTATCGTGAGGAGCCAGGTGCGTTCCAATACCCGACTATCTGTATTGATATTCGGGCACTGGGGCGGCCACAGGTTGGTATTATTAGACTGGGATAGGCCAGAAACCGTGGCCCTTCCCACCCTGGTAATGCTAGCCTGATGCTATGTTATATCTGGCTGGTTATAAAAAATGGGGGAACCCCACGTCATATTTAAAAAAAATATAAATAATTGGAAAAAACTATGTGGGGTCCTCCCCATTTTTCATAACCAGCCAGATACAACATAGCAGCAGCAGGGTAGCATTACCAGGGTGGGAAGGGCCACGGTTTCTGGCCTTTCCAGGAATAATAATACCAGCCTGCAGCCGCCCCAGTGCCTGACCATCACTACAGATGTTTGGATACTGAATTACAACAGGCTCTTCCCAGTACCGGTGGTGGCGGTGGCTACCGGGGTAACAATTGGGGTTAGTGCTAGCCTTTTCACTGGCTAACACTAAGAGCCACCTTAGTAATGGATGCTGGGTTAGGGTTAGGGTTATTACTAAGGCGGTAGTAATAAAGTATAAAAAAAATAGGACATAAAAAAAAAAAAAAGGACATAGAAAAAATAATTTATCGAAATATAAAAACTCCACAAAACCCTCATTAACAATTTTATTGAGAATAATAAAACTGCCGTCATCAAAGTAGTCTGCAAATCCAAAGTAGTCCAACAACCGAACCTGTAAAAAAACACAAACACACAAAAAAATATGTGCACATACATTTCGTTTGAGGGGGGGCATATGTATTGGGGTTATTGCCCCTGACGTTTCAAGACCTTAGCCATGCCCCTGGCTGCTAGCGCTGCATTGTTGGGTCACTTAGGAGTCTTGGCGATGCAGATGAAAGCTGCGGGCAAAGATGTTGGGGGGGGCAAGAAGGACTTTTGCACTGGGGCCCATGAGCCTTTAGCTACGCCCCTGCTGCCATGCGGGGCCGACGTACAGTAAATCTTGAATCCATGAAATGTAGCGCCACATTGAACAGCTTTGGAAATGTAAAAGCTTTGTGTACCCCCTCTTTCTAGGTATTTCACATTATAAATTAATCACATGAATTTCTATTTAAGGCTGTCCTTTTGCTCAGTAGACACTTGTTAAACCTGCGAAAACATCTAAAACAGATTGGTCACTTGAAAGATTACAAAGGCATTTCTATAATAAAACTGTGACCATTTTCCTGCAAATTGCAGGGCGACAGGTGAAGGCAATATACATAGTTTCTGAAAATCACTATACACATTAACAGATCTTCCAAGGCTGCATATCAAGAAGTTAGTCCCAGAGTCAAGTATTATTCTACTCAATTCTCTATAGTTATCAACATATTTCACAGATGAGCTTTAAGTTGGGCAAGGAAATATTTAAAATATCAAGTGCCATCTGTAACAAACTATTTACTATACTATTTACTATTTCTCTATATAAAAATACATGTACAATATAACCTGTCGTATATATTGAGTAGCTTGTACTAATTTTCATTACCTTATCATCATCCTCACAAGTCATTACATTGGAAAAAGGGATTTCCGCCTTGAACATCTTACGACAGTGCATGAGTTGAACTAGGAGATAACAGACAGTCTTGAATTTCATCCTTTTGGCTGGCTTTATGTCAGAAAGAATCAGTCCAGGAAAAATCTGCAAAAATAAAACACATGCATTAAAAATTACTTGGGTAGAACATCGTATCATAGCATTTTTTTCAAGGTCTAATGGCAGTTATTTCAGCACCATGTATGACCTCAAACATTGTTGTTTACCATATGTCAAGTTAATGGGGTTGTCCTCCTGGGATTATTAAAGTATATGGACGACATAGCGGGATTCCCCACTTGGCAGCCATCCTTATTTAGCAAGAGAAGATAGATACTGCAAAGAGCAGGTCCCAATCTGGTAAACTTAGTGCGATCACATATTACGTGGTTGCAAATTAATGTGAATGAGCGCCATGTATTTAGCAAAATGAGAAAGCTCGCCCAGACTGAGATGTGCAAAAATAGTATAAACAAAAGAGCTGCTGCCAAAAGATTACCCAACTGAAGAGTCCTTTTCATATAGTCTTTCAGCCTTCCAGATCTAAGTATGATCAGCAAGAGTTTTGAGTATGTATTTTGGGTGACTACACCTGAGAGCATAAATTACTGTATATGGCCCTTATCAATATTTATGGTATAAGGCTTGCACATTTTAAAATTAAAAACATTGAATATCCTTTTTAAATTGTGTCACATCTCTAAATAATCGGTACTGGCCATTGAACCGAATTTAGTATAATCTTTATTTATTGAAGATTTATTTAAAAATATCAATGGAAAGAAAAATAACATACATTTTTGGTATAGCAGATAGCCTAACCCTGGACTAGTGATTTTAACTAACAAGCCTAGGCAATGCTAGTAATATATCCATGTATATGTCTTCTGAGTCATCAAAAAGAGATCATGCCTTTTCATTAATAGTTACATAGTTGATAAGGTTGAAAAAAGTCACAAGTCCATCAAGTCTAACCTATAATTCTACCGTGTTAATCCAGAGGAAGGCAAAACCCCCATCAGGTTGATGCCAATTGCCTCATTATGGTAAAAATTCCTCCCTGACTCCAAATATGACAATCAAAATAAATCCCTGGATCAACGTCCCATCTACAGAATCTAGTAATCATAGCCTGTAATATTATATTTTTCAAGAAAGGCATCAAGACCCTTCTTGAACTTGTTCAAAGAATCAACCATCACAACATCCTGTGGCAGAGAGTTCCATAATCTGACAGTAAAGAATCCCCGTCTGTGAAGATGGTGGAACCTTTTTTCCCTCTAGAAGTAGAGAATGCCCCCTTGTACTTGTTACAGGTCTAGGTGTAAAATGATCAATAGGAAGATCTCTGTACTGTCCAATTATATATTTGTACATTGTAAATAGATCGCCCCTAAACAATTTTTTTTCTAAACGGAATAACCCCAAGTTTGATAACCTTTCTTGCAAACTGCCCATTCCCTTAATTACCTTGGTCGCCCTTCTTTGCACCTGTTCTAGTTCAGCCATGTTCTTCTTATACACAGGTAGCCAAAATTGTACACAATATTCCATCTGTGGTCTGACTAGTCATTTATATACAGACAAACCATGTTCTAGTCATCTAGCATCTATGTTTCTTTTGATGAATCCCATGATTTTAATTGCCTTGGCAGCAGCTGCCTGGCACTGGTTGCTAAAGGTAAATGTACTGTCTTCAATATCTTCAAATCTTTTACAGTAGTAGTTTTACCCAGTATTTTACCATTTAATGCATAATTGTAAAATCTGTTTCCTTGGCCCAAGTGCATAACCTTACATTTATCCACATTAAACTTCATTTGCCATTTCTCTATCCAAATCCTCAGCTTCCTTAAATCCCTCTGCTGTATTACATTATCCCAGGGTTGCCAACTGTCCGTAAATGTGTGTTTTTTTCTGCCGTCCGTAGCGTCCGGCAGAAAAAAAGTCCTGTCCGAGATTATTCTTTATTCCCCCGGAAGTTTGCACTGCGCATGCGCCAAAATGTACATGCACAGTGCAAAGGCCGCGGCCTGGCATATTTTCAGATTCCGATTGACAGAGGAATCTGAAAATATGCTGCCAAGTCAGATCGGTGCCTGGAATGGACCAATCCAGTCACCTGATCTCACGTCAGCGACATGAGGTCAGGTGACTCAGGTAAGGTGACTGGACTGGTCCACTCCTGGGCCGTCACCGACCCCAGCCAGAAGAGGACCTCTGTCACATGACCACCTCGGCTCCTTGGTGAGTCATGTTAGGAAGAGTGGAGAGTGGTAGCGGTAGGCTACAACTACCACTCTCCACTCTGTTTGCTGTGTGGAGCTATTTACAAGGGGGGGCTGTGCAGAGCTATTTACAAGGGGGGGCATTGTGGAGCTATCTACAAGAGGGGCAGTGTGTGGAGCTATAAACAAGGGGGCAGTGTGGAGCTGTTTACAAGGTGGGCAGTGTGGAGCTATTTACAAGGGGGGCAGTGTGGAGATATATACAAGGGGTCAGTGTGGAGCTGTTTATAAGGGGGGGCAGTGTGGAGCGATTTACAAGGGGGGCAGTGTGGAGCTATTTACAAGGGGGAGCCCTGCGGCACTATTTACAAGGGGGGCAGTGTGGTGCTATTTACAAGGGGGCAGAGTGGAGCTGTGTACAAGGCGGGAAATGTGGAGCTATTTACAAGGGGGGGCAGTGTGGAACTATTTACAAGGGCAGCTGTGTGGTGCTATTTACAAGGGGCGGCAGTGTGGAGCTATTTACAAGAGCGGCAGTGTGGAGCTGTTTACAAGGGGGGCAGTGTGGAGCTGTATACAAGGGGTCAGTGTGGAGCTATATACAAGGGGAGTGGTGTGGAGCTATATACAAGGGGGGCAACGTGGAGCTATTTACAAGGGGGGCAGTGAGGAGCTATTTACAAGGGGGGCAATGTGGAGCTATTTACAAGGGGGATCTGTGCGGCACTATTTACAAGGGGGGCGGTGTGGTACTATTTACAAGGGGGCAGAGTGGAGCTGTGTACAAGGTGGGAAGTGTGGAGCTATTTACAAGGGGGGGCAGTGTGGAGCTATTTACAAGGGCAGCTGTGTGGTGCTATTTACAAGGGGCGGCAGTGTGGAGCTATTTACAAGGGCGGCAGTGTGGAGCTGTTTACAAGGGGGGCAGTGTGGAGCTATTTACAAGGGGCAGTGTGGAGCTATATACAAGGGGGCAGTGTGGAGATATATACAAGGGAGTGGTGTGGAGCTATATACAAGGGGGGCAGTGTGGAGCTATTTACAAGGAGGGTGTAATGACAGGGATAGGGAAACAGACAAGCGAGCCCTAATCTACCCGCCACTCAGTCCCTGCCTACTTGCAACGACCCGCCCTAGGCGACGGGGTACAACTGGGCGACGGTCCCTACACCCAGTAAGTGCACGACAGACAACCAGACAAGGAAACACAGAACAAAGGGAAACGGGGCAGTTGCCCACGGCAACACCGTGAGCAACAAGAGTAGTAAACGAGCCGAGTCAAACCAGGAGAGTACGAGGTGCCAAACGCAGAGCAGGAGAGTAGTGAACAAGCCGAGTCAAACCAGGAGTGTACGAGGTACCAAACGCAGAGCAGAAGAGTAGTAGTAAGCCAGGGTCAATACGAAGCAGGGACAAGTAGTTCAAGAAGCCGCAGCAGGGCCAGGAAACCAACAGAGAAGAATCACAAGCAAGGAGGAACAGGAAAGGCAGGTATAAATAGACAGAGGGCGGGA
This sequence comes from Rhinoderma darwinii, assembly GCF_050947455.1. Classification (NCBI taxonomy): domain Eukaryota; kingdom Metazoa; phylum Chordata; class Amphibia; order Anura; family Rhinodermatidae; genus Rhinoderma; species Rhinoderma darwinii. The sequence continues at coordinate 239,609,988 of NC_134691.1, forward strand.
GCTAGCTCCGTCTGGCCAGGCTGTGATAGGCTCTCCCACTCCTAATCCTGCCATCCTGAGTGGTGGAAGATGGAGTCAGTCTCACAGACATAGAAGCAGGTGCAGACTGATTACCTATGGGCGTGGATACAGAAGCTGTGCCTGGCAGATCCTTAACAGTACCCCCCTTATATGAGGGGCCACCGGACCCTTTCTAGATGGACCTGGTTTATTGGGGAAACGAAGGTAGAACCTCCTGACCAATACCCCAGCGTGAACATCCCGGGCGGGTACCCAAGTCCTCTCCTCAGGCCCGTATCCTCTCCAATGGACCAGGTACTGGAGGGAGCCTTGGACCATCTTGCTGTCCACAATCTTGGCCACCTCGAATTCTACCCCCTCAGGGGTGAGAACGGGGACAGGAGGTTTCCTCGAGGGAGCCAAGGACGGGGAGCAGCGTTTAAGGAGGGAGGCATGAAACACGTCGTGTACTCGAAAAGATGGGGGCAACTCCAGTCGGAAGTAGACAGGATTGAGGACTTCAATGACCTTGTACGGCCCTATAAACCGGGGAGCAAACTTCTTGGACGGGACTTTAAGGCGCAAGTTCTTTGACGATAGCCACACCAGATCCCCGACCATGAACAAGGGGTTAGCAGAACGTCTTCTATCTGCCTGAGTTTTTTGTATGCTCTGGGACGCCTCTAGGTTCTTCTGAACCTGGGCCCAGACTGTGCACAGTTCCCGATGAACGACCTCTACCTCGGGATTGTTGGAACTACCAGGGGAAACGGAGGAGAACCGTGGATTAAACAAAAAATTACAGAAAAAGGGGGAGACCCCTGACGAGTTACTGACCCGGTTATTAAGGGAAAATTCGGCGAGGGTAATGAATGAGACCCAATCATATTGACAGTCAGAGATAAAACACCTTAAATATTGTTCTAGAGACTGATTAGTCCTCTCGGTTTGGCCATTAGTTTCAGGATGGAAGGCAGAGGAGAAGGACAGATCAATCTCCAACTTTTTACAGAAGGCTCTCCAAAACAAAGAAACAAATTGTACCCCTCTGTCAGAAACAATATTGACAGGGACCCCATGGAGACACAGGATGTGTTTGACAAACAAGGTAGCTAACGTCTTAGCATTGGGTAGTTTTTTGAGGGGCACAAAGTGGCACATCTTACTGAAGCGGTCTACTACAACCCACACCACCGATTTGCCTTGAGATGGAGGCAAATCGGTGATAAAATCCATGGAGATATGGGTCCAAGGTCTCTGGGGAATGGGCAAATAATGTAGTAAGCCCGCTGGTCGGGACCTGGGAGTTTTGGACCAAGCACAAACCTCACAAGCGGCGACGTAGGCCTTAACATCTTTAGGCAACCCAGGCCACCAATAGTTTCTGGCAATGAGGTGCTTGGTACCCAGGATGCCTGGATGACCAGATAGTGCGGAGTCATGATTTTCCCTAAGTACCCTTAGCCGGAATTGCAGGGGAACAAACAGCTTGTTCTCAGGAAGGTTCCCGGGAGCTGAACTTTGATCAGCAGCAATTTCAGAGACTAAATCAGAATCAATAGAGGAAATGATTATACCTGGAGGCAAAATACAACAGGATCTTCCTCCGAAGGAGGGCTGGCCATGAAGCTACGCGACAGTGCATCAGCCTTAATATTTTTAGACCCATCCCTATAGGTAACCAAAAAATTGAATCTGGTAAAAAATAACGCCCATCGAGCTTGTCTCGGGTTTAGCCTCCGGGCCGATTCAAGGAAAACCAGATTCTTGTGGTCGGTAAGGACCGTTACCTGGTGCCTAGCCCCTCCAGGAAGTGGCGCCACTCTTCAAATGCCCATTTAATGGCTAAGAGTTTGCGGTTGCCAATATCATAGGATATTGGCACTATCGCCCACTGAGAATAATCTCAGTGGGCGAAAACTTCCTGGAGAAGTAGGCACAGGGACGGAGATGGGTGAGGGACCTGGTACCCTGGGACAAGACAGCCCCCACTCCCACCTCGGACGCGTCAACCTCCACGATAAATGGCTCCATTTGGTTGGGATGTACCAACACCGGGGCCGAGATAAAGCACTTCTTAAGGATCTCAAAAGCCTGGACAGCCTTAGAAGGCCAGTGGAGGAGATCAGCACCTTTGCGAGTGAGGTCCGTAAGAGGCTTAGCGATGACCGAGAAGTTAGCAATAAATCTCCTGTAATAATTAGCGAACACCAAGAAGCACTGTAACGCCTTCAGGGAGGCAGGTTGGACCCATTCCGCCACAGCCTGGACCTTGGCGGGGTCCATGCGGAATTCATGAGGAGTGAGGATTTGACCCAAAAATGGTATCTCCTGCACCACAAACACACATTTTTCGGTCTTCGCAAACAGTTTGTTTTCCCGAAGGACCTGGAGCACCTTCCTGACATGCTCAAAGTGGGAGGACCAGTCCTTGGAAAACACAAGTATGTCATCAAGGTACACTACAAGAAATACCCCCAGGTAATCTCTTAAAATCTTATTTATGAAATTCTGGAAGACCGCAGGAGCATTACACAACCCAAAGGGCATGACGAGGTATTCGAAATGACCTTCGGGCATGTTAAACGCAGTCTTCCACTCATCCCCCTCTTTGATGCGGATAAGGTTATACGCCCCCCGTAGATCAAACTTAGAGAACCATTGGGCCCCCTGAACCTGATTAAAGAGATCAGGAATCAAAGGAAGGGGATACTGGTTCCTTACAGTGACCTTATTCAAGTTACGGTAGTCAATGCATGGCCTAAGACCACCATCCTTCTTCCCTACGAAGAAGAAGCCAGCACCTACCGGAGAAGTAGAGGGACGAATGTAACCCTTGGCCAGGCATTCCTGGATATATTCTCTCATGGCTTCACGTTCGGGACAAGAGAGATTAAATATCCTACCCTTATGGAGCATAGCTCCTGGTACCAAATCGATAGCGCAATCGTATTCTCTATGAGGAGGTAACACTTCGGAGGCCTCCTTCAAGAAAACATCAGCGAAGTCCTGAACAAACTCAGGTAGCGTGTTCACCTCCTCAGGGGGAGAAATAGAATTAACAGAAAAACATGATATCAAGCATTCATTACCCCATTTGGTAAGATCCCCAGTATTCCAGTCAAACGTGGGATTATGCAACTGCAACCAGGGAAGGCCTAAAACCAAATCGGACGATAATCCCTGCATCAACAGTACAGAGCACTGCTCCAAATGCATGGAGCCAAAAAGGAGTTCAAAAACAGGGGTATGCTGTGTAAAATAACCATTAGCAAGAGGAGTGGAGTCGATACCCACTACCGGGACAGGTTTAGGCAAATCAATCAAAGGCATAGCTAGAGACATAGCAAATTCCACAGACATGATATTAGCAGACAACCCTGAATCCACGAAAGCACTGCCGGTAGCAGACCTACCACCAAAAGAGACCTGAAAGGGAAGCAAGATTTTATTACGTTTCATATTTACGGGAAATACCTGTGCGCCCAAGTGACCTCCCCGATGATCACTTAGGCGCCGAAGTTTTCCGGCTGCTTATTCTTACGCCTAGGACAGGTGTTCACTTGATGCTTGTCATCCCCACAATAGAAGCAGAGACCATTCTTCCTGCGGAACTCTCTACGTTGTTGGGGGGACACGGAGGCCCCGAGTTGCATAGGTACCTCCGAGTCTTCCGTGCAAGAACGAAGCAACGGAACCTCGGGAGGCATCATGGGGGAGTCAGAGCAGAAAACACATAAACGTTCACGTTGTCGTTCCCTGAGACGTCGGTCAAGTCGTACCGCTAAAGCCATAACCTGGTCTAGGGAGTCAGAAGAGGGATAGCTAACTAGCAGGTCCTTCAGGGCGTTCGACAGACCCAACCTAAACTGGTACCTTAAGGCAGGGTAATTCCACCGAGAAGCTACGCACCACTTCCTAAAGTCAGAGCAATACTCCTCAACAGGTCTCTTACCCTGACGTAAGGTCACCAGCTGACTCTCGGCAAAGGCAGTCCTGTCAGTCTCATCATAAATGAGTCCGAGAGCAAAAAAGAAAAGATCAACGGAGGAAAGTTCAGGGGCGTCAGGAGCCAAGGAGAAGGCCCATTCTTGGGGCCCTTCCTGGAGCCGGGGCATAATTATACCCACCCGCTGGCTCTCAGAACCTGAGGAGTGGGGCTTTAAACGAAAATAGAGCCTACAACTCTCCCAAAAGGAGAGAAAAGTCTTCCGGTCCCCTGAGAACCGGTCAGGCAACTTGAGGTGGGGTTCAAGAGGTGAGGTGAGGGGCACTACCATGGTAGCATCAGGCTGGTTGACCCTCTGAGCCAGGGCCTGGACCTGTAGGGAGAGACCCTGCATTTGCTGAACCAGGGTTTCAAGGGGGTCCATAGTGGTGTGAGGGAGGGACCAGGGTAGAGTAGGTATATGGGCTTGTGATTATGTAATGACAGGGATAGGGAAACAGACAAGTGAGCCCTAATCTACCCGCCACTCAGTCCCTGCCTACTTGCAACGACCCGCCCTAGGCGACGGGGTACAACTGGGCGACGGTCCCTACACCCAGTAAGTGCACGACAGACAACCAGACAAGGAAACACAGAACAAAGGGAAACGGGGCAGTTGCCCACGGCAACACCGTGAGCAACAAGAGTAGTAAACGAGCCGAGTCAAACCAGGAGAGTACGAGGTGCCAAACGCAGAGCAGGAGAGTAGTGAACAAGGAGAGTCAAACCAGGAGTGTACGAGGTACCAAACACAGAGCAGAAGAGTAGTCAGTAAGCCAGGGTCAATACGAAGCAGGGACAAGTAGTTCAAGAAGCTGCAGCAGGGCCAGGAAACCAACAGAGAAGAATCACAAGCAAGGAGGAACAGGAAAGGCAGGTATAAATAGACAGAGGGCGGGAGCTAGCTCCGTCTGGCCAGGCTGTGATAGGCTCTCCCACTCCTAAGCCTGCCATCCTGAGTGGTGGAAGATGGAGTCAGTCTCACAGACATAGAAGCAGGTGTAGACTGATTACCTATGGGCGTGGATACAGAAGCTGTGCCTGTCAGATCCTTAACAGAGGGCAGTGTGGAGCTGTTTACAAGGGGCAGTGTGGAGCTGTTTACAAGGGGGGCAGTGTGGAGGTATTTACAAGGGGGGGCAGTGTGGAGCTATACACAAGGGGGGCATTGTGGAGCTGTTTACAAGGGAGGCAGTGTGGAGCTATTTACAAGGGGGCAGTGTGGAGCTATATACAAGGGGGCAGTGTGGAGCTATATAAAAGGGGAGTGGTGTGGAGCTATATACAAGGGGGCAGTGTGGAGCTATTTACAAGGGGGGCAGTATGGAGCTGTTTACAAGGGGGGCAGTGTGGAGCTGTTTACAAGGAGGGGCAGTGTGGAGCTATTTACAAGGGGATCAGTGTGGAGCTGTTTACAAGGGGGGCAGTGTGGAGCTGTTTACAAGGAGGGCAGTGTGGTGCTGTTTACAAGGGGGGCAGAGTGGAGCTATCTACAAGGGGAGCAGTGTGGAGCTATTTACAAGGGGGACAGTGTGAAGCTATTTACAAGAAGGGACAGTGTGGAGCTATTTACAAGGGGGGGCAGTGTGGAGCTATTTACAAGGGGGACAGTGTGAAGCTATTTACAAGAAGGGACAGTGTAGAGCTATTTACAAGGGGGGACAGTGTGGAGCTATTTACAAGGGGGGCAGTGTGGAGCTATTTACAAGGGGGGCAACGTGGAGCTATTTACAAGGGGGAGCTGTGCGGGACTATTTACAAGGGGGCGGTGTGGTGCTATTTACAAGGGGGCAGAGTGGAGCTGTGTACAAGGCGGGAAGTGTGGAGCTATTTACAAGGGGGGGCAGTGTGGAGCTATTTACAAGGGCAGCTGTGTGGTGCTATTTACAAGGGGGGGCAGTGTGAAGCTATTTACAAGGGGAGCAACGTGGAGCTATTTACAAGGGGGGCAGTTTGGAGCTATTTACAAGGGGGAGCTGTGCCGCACTATTTACAAGGGGGGCTGTGTGGATTTATTTACAAGGGGGGCAGTGTAGAGCTGTTTATAAGGGGGGCAGTGTGGAGCTATTTACAAGGGGGGACAGTGTGGAGCTATTTACAAGGGGGAGCTGTGCGCCACTATTTACAAGGGGGGCAGTGTGGTGCTATTTAATAGGGGGCAGAGTGGAGCTGTGTACAAGGGGGGAAGTGTGGAGCTATTTACAAGGGGCGGCTGTGTGGAGCTATTTACAAGGGCTGCGGTGTGGTGCTATTTACAAGGGGCGGCAGTGTGGAGCTATTTACAAGGTGGGCTGTGTGGTGCTATTTAGAAGGCGGGGCAGTGCGGTGCGGTGCTATTTACAAGGGGGGCTGTGTGAAGCTATTTACAAGGGGGGAGTGTGGGACTATTTGCAAAGGGGGGCAGTGTGGCACTATCTACAAGGGGGGTTGTGTGGCGCTATCTAAAAGGTGGTGATGTGTGTGGCGCTATGTACAGGGGGCACAAAGGGAACGGTTACTGATGGGGCACTTTTATTGGGTCGAGCACTAAGGGATCATTATTAACGTCTGGGACACTGTGGATTATGAGTTTGTTTAGATGATAGGGTATAGGTGTGGAGGGTGCTAGAAAAGCGAGAAACCAACATGTCTGTGTGTCAAATTCTGCAGAGAAGAGTCGTGGCTGGAATAAGTCGTCACAGTGGTCTGGGCTGGATAGAGAATAAAAAGGGAAAGTGAATGACTAATCAGAGAAAACATCACCTAAGTTAGCGGGGGAAAGATACAAGCGGAGATGTGATTGGTGAGTCACTCTTAGAACACTGCACAGTGCACAGGCAACGATTTTGTAATGTGTCCGTAAAAATTTTGGCCTGTCCGTGATTTTTAGCTCAGTTGTCCAGAAATTTGTGAAGCCCTGCATTATCCTCCTCTGTGTTGATTACTTTACAGAGCTAAGTATCATCTGCAAATACTGAAATTATACTCTGTAAACTCCCTATAAAGTCATTAATAAAAATAATTAAAAAAAAAAAGAGGGCCCAATACTGACCCCTTAACCATTCGATCATGGAGGAAAGGTAGGCAAACATCAATGGTATAAAATGAGACACTTAGTAGATTTTAAGAAATTACATAAGACACCATACGTTTTTAAGTCTTGAGCAACCCTATACAAAGGTGTTGAAAGTATGGTATGTGTCTGGGGGGAAATGGCAACAGCCTGGAAAACTTACAAAAAGCGTAGGAGGCAGTTTTTTTGTTTTTTTTTTAAAGTCAGTCTCTTGTAGACATCAAAGGACCTGTTAGAGCAGATAGCATTTCTTTATGTTCATCTGTAGAAATGGAAGAAAGAGTCTGAGACCATCGGTAACAGGCTCTGTCAAGTTTATTAGAAGATACAGTTAACAATTGTCTGTACAGTTTGAATAATGGTTTAGCCAACATCTCCTGCGGCACCTAATCCTCCACCGGGGATGTACATAGTCTAACATTATATCCTGCAAACCAAAGAGCGTGTCTAAGCTGGAAGAAACAAAACCTGAGATGAATCGGGATCTGGTGTTTGGATCTAAGTTGTGCAAAAGTAGCTATTTTATCCTCCACCACCATATCCTCCAAGGTTAATATACCCAGGGTTGCCCATTCACTAGGGTTAGGTCATTTTCGTAACTGTGGCATGAGCGGGTTGTTCCAAAGTGGTGTCCTAGGTGACCAGGACACCTCTTCTGAGTTAAAGAGTGATAATTATCTCTGCCAGACCTTCAGAGTAGTCTGTATTGGGATTGTAAGCATGTGTCCCGGGGGTGGGGGGGCTGTCTATAAATAGAGTTCACAAGGGCTTTATACGAACCAAGAGGTGAAGCTTCCAGCACAGTACAGGGGTTGAAGTGTCTAAAGGTAAACCACCATCAAACGTAAACCAGTTGGCTAGCAAGGAAGTAACGATATAGATTCAGGATTGCCAGCTCACCCTGCTCAGTGGGTTGTTGTAGTGTGCCCAGGGCAATTCTAGGAGTACCCCCTGCCCAAATAAAAGATCTAAGATCTTTGTCAATATTGGAGTAGAGCGATAATGGTAGCCATACTGGAGAATTGTGAAAAACGTACAACAATCTAGGTAGAGACTTCATTTTAAACAAATTAATTCTGCCAGGAACTGTTAGACGGAGGTGTTTCCATCTTTCAAAGTCCATCTTGAGACGCTGTATCAAAGGAGTGGTATTATAAGGTATAAAACTACAGATATCAGAGCTAATCATTATGCCTAGAAAGATAATTTTCTCCGCCCATTGCAGTGGGAAAGGAAGTGCAACTTCCCTAGCCATGTAATCTATCGCCATTACTAAAGATTTGGACAAATTAACACATAGTCCAGAGAAGGACGTAAATAAATCAAGCAGAGATAACATCACCTGCAGAGATGGACCTGGATCTTTGAGGAATAGTAGCGTATCATCCGCGTAGAGAGAGAGACACACTCCTCCCTTCAACCCATCTCAAAACCCTTTATATCAGGAGAGGCTCCTATAGATAGCGCAAGTGGCTCAATAGCCAATGCAAAAAGAAAAAGGGATAGTGGGCAACCTTATCTAGTCCCTCGGGCTATTGTGAATGAGGGGGAGAGGTGACAGTTGTTTTTAATACTTGCTACAGGTTGGGGGAATATTAACTGCACCCATCGAAAAAATCTGGGTCCAAATCCAAATTAGTCTAGTACAGACTACAGATAAGACTACTCTACCATTTCAAACGCTTTTCGAGGTCTAAAGAGGCAACAATTCTGGGGCTACCCGACCCTATAGTAGATGATGTGTTAGTAAATAGCCTTGAAATGTTAACATCTGTGGCCTTGCTTGGCATGAAACCAGATTGGTCCGGATGAATAAAATGAGAAATTATTTTTTGGAGATGCATCGCCCAAATTTTGTCTAATATTTTAATATCACAATTAAGGAGTGAAATAGGCCGGTATGAGCCACATTTTTTAGGATCTTTACGGGGCTTGGGGATGAGCACTATAAGAGCCTCTCTCATAGAAGGGGGAGGGTATTATTCCCATCAAAGGATTGAAAAAGATTAAGTAAATGAGGGGCAATCAGTTCAACATGCAATTTATACCACTCTATGGGGAGGCCACGCAGGTCTGGGGTTTTCCTGTTCGGAAAGGAGCGAAAAGCCTTAGTTAGAGAGTGTATTCACGTTGCTTTGCTGAGAAGGTAGTAAAGGCCGAGGAGTCCCTAGTCCTGAGATATTCCTCCTCTGCCAGAGTCAATTCAGCCGCCAATACTGTACATTGTTTAGCTAGTTCCCTTCTATGCGAGGAGATTGTCCGTATAACCACCCCGCTAATCTATGCTTTCAAGGCATCCCATACCAGATTGCTATCTGTTGAACCTGAATTAGTGTTCTAGAAACCTGTAATTTCTCTTGCTAGGGAGGTTGCAACTTCAGCACAGGAGAACCATAAGGAACTCAATCTCCAAATCTTATGTTTGGCAACTTCAGGGAATCCCAGAGTGACCATAAGGGGGGAGTGGTCCAAGATTCCCAGAGGGAGGTACTATGCATTTACCACATATGCTAAAGAGGCATTATTTCCAAACACCTAGTCAATTCGGGTAAGGAACTATAAGCAGGTGAATGGCATGAGTAAACTACAGAATGAGGATAACGAGCCAGCCAAATTTCCCGTAAATGATACGTTGCAGCCCAGTAAGCCAGAGGGAAACTACAACCCGGGACTCCCCCCAGTTTATCTAATTCAAAGTGCAGAAAAAGACTGAAGTCCCTGAGGAGTAGAAGAGGAGCAGGACCAAACTCTGTCACCAGCATCATTATGTCAGTGAGTAATTGGACAGTGGCCGGAGGAGGATTATAGACAATCACTATAATAAAGGATGTAAGTTGGATCTGGCATAACAGCACAATAAATATCCCCCTAGGATCTGTTTTAACAGATGTAACCTCACATTGTAAAGATTTGTGAACCAGCAAAGAGACCCCACCGGAGTAACTGGAATAAGAAGCATGATAACCATGCCTGAACCAAAGTGGTGGCAGAGCACGCAATTTGGGACCAAGGAAATTAGTCTCTTGTAAAAGTATATTATGCGGATTGTATGTGGACAGAAAATTTAAAACTAAGGACGTTTTAAGTTTGTCATTAACCCCTTAATGACCGAGCCTGTTTGGACCTTAATGACCAAGCCAGATTTGTCAAATCTGGTATGTCTGACTTTATCAGAGAATAACTCTGTTAAAATGTTGAATATCCAAGTAATTCTGACATAGTTTTTTCGTCACATGTTGTACTTTATTTTAGTGGTAAAAGTAGACATACAATTTGCGGAAATTAATAAAAAAATAGAAAAATGGAAGAAATTTTGTAAAAATTAAATTTTTTCCCTATTTTTAACTGCAATATGTCACATATGTACACACATACTGTACAGTTTTTTTAATTAAATACACTACCGTTCAAAAGTTTAGGGTCACTTAGAAATTTCCTTATTTTTGCAAGAAAAGCACAGTTTTTTTCAATGAAGATAACATTATATTAATCAGAAATACACTCTATACATTGTGAATGTGCTAAATGACTATTCTAGCTTCAAACGTCTGGTTTTTAATGCAATATCTACATAGGTGTATAGAGGCCCATTTCTAGCAACCATCACTCCAGTGTTCTAATGGTACATTGTGTTTGCTAACTGTCTTAGAAGGCTAATGGATGATTAGAAAACACTTGAAAACCCTTGTGCAATTATGTTAGCACTGCTGAAACTGTTTTGCTGTTTAGAGGGGCTATAAAACTGACCCTCCTTTGAGCTAGTTGAGAATCTGGAGCATTACATTTGTAGGTTCGATTAAACTCTCAAAATGGCTAGAAAAACAGAGCTTTCATGTGAAACTCGAAAGTCTATTCTTGTTCTTAGAAATGAAGGCTATTCCATGCGAGAAATTGCCAAGAAACTGAAGATTTCCTACAACGATGTGTACTACTCCCTTCAGAGGACAGCACAAACAGGCTCTAACCAGAGTAGAAAGAGAAATGGGAGGCCCCGCTGCACAACTGAGCAACAAGACAAGTACATTAGAGTCTCTAGTTTGAGAAATAGACGCCTCACAGGTCCTCAACTGGCAGCTTCATTAAATAGTACCCGCAAAACGCCAGAGTTAACGTCTACAGTGAAGAGGCGACTCCGGGATGCTGGCCTTCAGGGCAGAGTGGCAAAGAAAAAGCCATATCTGAGACTGGCTAATAAAAAGAAAAGATTAATATGGGCAAAAGCACACAGACATTGGACAGAGGAAGATTGGAAAAAAGTGTTATGGACAGACGAATCGAAGTTTGAGGTGTTTGGATCACACAGAAGAACATTTGTGAGACGCAGAACAACTGAAAAGATGCTGGAAGAGTGCCTAACACCATCTGTCAAGCATGGTGAAGGTAATGTGATGGTCTGGGGTTGCTTTGGTGCTGGTAAAGTGGGAGATTTGTACAAGGTAAAAGGGATTTTGAATAAGGAAGGCTATCACTCCATTTTGCAATGCCATGCCATACCCTGTGGACAGCGCTTGATTGGAGCCAATTTCACCCTACAACAGGACAATGACCCAAAGCACACCTCCAAATTATGCAAGAACTATTTAGGGAAGAAGCAGGAAGCCGGTATTCTATCTGTAATGGAGTGGCCAGCGCAGTCACCAGATCTCAACCCCATAGAGCTGTTGTGGAAGCAGTTTGACCGTATGGTACGCAAGAAGTGCCCATCAAGCCAATCCAACTTGTGGGAGGGCCTTCTGGAAGCATGGGGTGAAATTTCTCCCGATTACCTCAGCAAATTAACAGCTAGAATGCCAAAGGTCTGCAATGCTGTAATTGCTGCAAATGGAGCATTCTTTGACGGAAGCAAAGTTTGAAGGAGAAAATTATTATTTGAAATAAAAATCATTATTTCTAACCTTGTCAATGTCTTGACTATGTTTTCTAGTCATTTTGCAACTCATTTGATAAATTGGAAAACACAAAATTGTCTGGGTGACCCCAAACTTTTGAACGGTAGTGCACGTCTGAAATTCCGGAGCTGTTTTCTGCTGAAAATGCCCACCATAGCTGTCCCCACAGTATAATGTCCCTATAGCTGCAACACAGTATATTGCCACCTATAGCTGTCACATACAGTATAATGCCCCATACAGTATAATGCCCCTATAGCTGCCCAATACTGTATAATGCCCCCATAGCTGCCCCATACAGTATAATGCCCCCATACAGTATAAGGCCCCCATAGCTGCCCCATACAGTATAATGCCCCCCATACAGTGTAATGCCCTCCATAGCTGTCACATACAGTAAAATGCCCCATAGCTGCCCCATACAGTATAATGCCCCATATACAGTATAATGCCCCCCGTAGCTGTCCCATACAGTATAATGCCCCATACAGTATAATGCCCCTCAGCAGCTAACATATGAGCCCCCTGCTCCCATACCCAGTATAATGCCCCCGTATGTATGTGCCTAATACAAAAATAATAACATAATTACTTACCTATTCCCGTTCCCACGACGGGGTGAGGAGATCCTTATCCTCCTCTGCACTGTGCTGTGAGTGACTCGGCGCAGACTGGCCCGATGACGTCACTACATCGCCATGCGGACGCAAATTCAGTTGGAAGCAGGATGAGTACGGTCAGCGCTGTGTGGCAACGGGGGTCCTGCGGACATTGGTGTCAGGGGTTTCCCCAGAAATGGAGTCCCGAAGCAGAGCCGCTACCGCTCTGCCTGGGACTCCTCCCCTCCTTACATCACTGTCCATATATGGACAGTGATGCTGTGATGATGACAGCGTCAGCACCTGGCTGCCGAGTGGGCCCCCCCCCCCAAGTGTAGTGGGCCCCGGCTTTTGCCCAGGTTTGCCGGGTGCTGACGCCGGCCCTGAATGCTGCCCTGACACTATTACAACTTAGGGCCAGGAAAGGGTGGACCCTCTGTGGAGAAGACTCTCCTGAAGACGTGGACGCCACTTTGTGCATAGGGGTGGTGAGTGACTTTAGCAGCTTGCTGCCACTGACATTGTGGGTGTGCTACAACCTCCATGCTGTCCCTCCCTATACCGCACAGATGTAATCTGGATATAATGAGACACATGGAGGATCTTCCCCCTTCTCCATGCATATAATTCTCTAACATATGTTTGGCTGTGCACTGATCTGAGGTGACTCTCTGCCCTTACACCATCTTGCTACTCAGGGTACTCCCATAATGGCCCCCTCCAGACAACCGAAAATTACGGACAAGATGAACAAACCCCCACTGGTCCTGCATCTGGGCCGCACACTGCAGCCTTCTGAGGCCTCCGCCTCTTTCCATCACTGTCGACTCCCTCCTGAACCGTCCATGTTAGACGTGCTGAAGGCTATTACGGAATCTCTTACGATTCTAACTGAGAAAATTTATGCCCTTCAGACGGACTTTGGTCTTCTCTGAGCTGATGTGCATACACTATGTGAAAGAGCTACTGAGTCTGAGAGGCGTATTTCTGACTTGGAAGATGTAGTGACTCCACTGATATCAAGGGTCGACACTTTAGAAGCGCAACAGTCCACATGGCGGGCTAAAATCAATGACATGGAAAACCGCTTGCGTAGATATAACATCTGCTTCATCAGCATGCCTGAAGGTGTGGAAAAGCCAGACGCTGCTACATTCTTGGAAAATTTGCCCAAATCAACATTTGGGGATACTGCCTTTTTTCCTATGTTTTGTGTGGAGCGTGTGCATCAGATCCCAATTAGAACTCCTCCACCTGTGGCACCGCCACGTCCTTTCATTGCCAGGTTTCTGAATTTCAAAGACAGGGATAAATTGCTGGAACTTGCAAGGAAACAGGGGCCTTTGAAACATACCAATCAGGATGTGAGAGTCTTTCCTGACTACTCGGTGGAAGTACAAAAACCAGAGGCAGCAATTTACAGAGGCTAATATATGTCTGAGGGAGAAACAAATCGTCTATTCTATGTTATACCCCACCAAACTCAGACTAGAGCCTCCTTAAGTCGCAGAAAATTCTTAAATACTGCCAATAAGTTTTTTAATTGTGGTCAATAAGGTACCTTGTTATGCTAAACAGGAAACAATGGGATTTTAACAGACCCACCTGAGCACAATACAATGAGTACGGTGCTACCCAGAGAAATTCTGTCAATAAGGATGGAAATAGAAACGGGGGAAACCGCCAGAAAAAGTAGGAACGCGGCTCAAGGGTTGAGAAATTATCCAATTTTATTAACAACAATATATAAAAATATGAAAAAAAAAAATGATATTATAGGTGACCCTGCATTACATACCAAGCCGCGTAAAAGTATAACAACCTGATTGTACCGTTCCATCCTCTCAGTCAGTTGATGGGGCTGATATCTTATCATGTTTGTAATTTAGTCTATGCGGATAGCACCGCCGGGTGTACTTGCATGATCTGTATTGTACTATTTCATGTGTGTGATCTATTATGCTATTTAATGTATTTCCCTGCTAGGGTTTATGTTAATTACCGTAATTAAGGTTGTTATACTTTTTACCTGACCGGGTATGTGACGTCGTTTTAGATATGATGCAGGATCACCTATGATGCCAATTTTTTTTCCATATTTTTATATATTGTTAATAGCATTTGATATTTTCTTAACCCTTGAGCTGAGTGCCTGCTTTTCCCTGGGTTTTCCCCATCTTTATTTCCATCCTTATTGACCTTATTATGGTACTTAAAAAAATAGCACCACACCTGTCCACAGGTCATGTGTGGTAAGAAGCCATGTTTTCCTAATGCTGGTCAACCTTCTAACCCCTTGCCGTACCATGACAAATCTATACATCATGGTGTGGGGGGGGGGGGGCATGGAATGGCCTTACTCCATACTGAGCCCACTCCATACTTTGCAGGTGTCAGCTGTGTCTTATAGGTGACACCTCACACTAATGGCCAGGATAAGAGTCAACTCCAGTTTTGGACATTTAACCCCTTAATGACCGGGCCATTTTGTGCGTCAATGACCAAGGATTATTTTTTATTTTTTCACTGTTGCATTCTAAGGGTATGTGCACACGACAACGCCAATTTGGCTGAAATTACGGAGCTGTTTTCAGGAGAAAACAGTTCCTGAATTTCAGACGTAATTGCATGCACTCGCGTTTTTTGCGGCATCTTTTACGGACGTAATTGGAGCTGTTCTTCATTGGAGTCAATGTAAAACGGCTCCAATTACGTCCCAAGAAGTGCCCTGCACTTCTTTGACGCGGCTGTAATTTTACACGCCGTCTTTTGACAGTGACGCGTAAAATGCCAGCTCTTCTGCAAAGAACATCGTAAGACCCATTGCAAGCAATGGGCAGATGTTTGTCGACGTATTGGAGCCGTCTTTTCAGGCGTAATCCGAGGCGTAAAATGCCTCCATTATGCCTGAAAATTGGCCATGTGCACATACCCTTAGAGTCGTAACATTTTTTTTATTCAGTCGACATGGCCGTATAAGGGCTTGTTTTTTGTGGGACGAGTTGTATTTTTCAATTGCATAATTTTTGGGTGCATATAATATATTGATTAACTTTTATTAACTTTATTTTAGTAAAGAATTGCAAATAAACGGCTATTCCAGCATTGTTTTTCACGTTATACATTTACGCCGTTCACTATGCGGCATAAATAACACGTTACCTTTACCCTATGGGTCAGCACGATTATGGGGATACCAAATATGTAGAGGTTTTATATTTTCCTACGTTTGCAAAACAAAAACCCTTTAAAAAAAAACAAATACTTGTTTTGCATCGTCGCATTTCAATAGACGTAAGTTTTTTTTTTCCGTATGTGGGCTTGTTTTTTGCGGGACAATGTGTTTTCATTGCTAGTATTTTGGGGGACATGGGACTTATTGATTAACTTTTATTTTATTTTTTATGGTGGGAATATGAGAAAAAAAGGAATTTTGCCATTGTTTTTTGCGTTCTTTTTGGACGCCGTTCACCCAGCAGTTTAATTAATGCCTTAACTTTATTGTTTGAGTCGTTACGATTGCGGTGATACCATACATGTGTATGTGCTACATTTGTTTTACACTTTTACTAAATAAAACTACTTTTTAGGAAAGAAATTGGTTTTATTTTATTTTTACTGTAATTTTTTTTTCTCAAACTTTATTTAACTGTTTTACATTTTAGTTTTTTTGTCCCACTAGGGGACTTCACCATGCAATCTGCTGATCGCTTATATAATGCTTTGGTATACTTAGTATACCAAAGCATTATTGCCTGTCAGTGTAAAACTGACAGGCAATCTATTAGGCCATTGCCTCTGGCATGGTCTAATAGGCAGATGCTGAAGGCAGACCTGGGGGCCTTTGTTAGGTCCCTGGCTGCCATGGAAACCCGACGGCGCCCTACAATTTCTTTGCGTGGGGCGTCGATGGGGTGACAGAGGGAGCTCTCTCCCTCTGTCAAACACATAAGGTGCCGCTGTCGCTATTGACAGCGGCATCTAATGGGTTAAACTGACGGAATCGGAGCGCGATTCGATTCTGGCAGTTGCAGCAGGAGCCAGGCTGTGTATAACAGCTGTGCTCCTGCAGCTGATCTCGTGGATACACTGGCAGTACCCACCCGATCAGAGGAACGGCTATATCCGTCACTATGTGGGAACGAACACCTGCTTGCGACTGAAATATCCGTTGATCGTCGTTAAGGGGTTAGTCACTTAGATGTCGCAGTCAATAGCGACCGCTACATCTATGCTATTAGAAAGTTGGGCGTGTGCGATCGTGGGGTGCCGATGGTTTTCATGGCAACCTGGAGGCCTAATAAAGGCCCCAGGACTGCCAAATTTCCGCTCCTGCTAAACCCTGGCAGAGGCAGGGCTTGAAAGGAGCTGGTAAAAAGCATAATACACTGCAATATTTAAGTACAGAAAAATAAAAAAAAATATATGGCTTTTGGAAAGTGGGGAAAAAAACTAAAATGAAAAAGTGTTCAGATGATTTGTTTTACTATATTGCTAATGTGTGTTAATATTTGTTGTTGTATGAATATGTATTGTAAATGGGGCTATAACTACAAATCAATATCCCCTTGGGGGTGAATAAAGTTTTATCTAATCTAATCTACAGCTTCTCCCCCTTCCCTGCCCAGAAACACAGTGATTTTATAGTATACAGCTTCCATTCCCGACTGTGTATTCAACTGGTAATAGCTCCAGTTGTGTCACAGCCAGATCCTGGTGTCATATGAAAGACTAGAATCTCCTCTTTCCTATGCCACCAGAACCGCTGTTCTAGGTGGTCCACAACCCGAGATATGGCTGTTTGAAGTGATCCCTTCCCTCTAGAATGTTTCTCATACTGTGTGAAGCAGCTTCATGCTGATAGGACAGCGTCAGATGCTGTGACGTAGCTCCACCTCAGGAGAATCGCTGCGGTTACCTCTCACTTGTCTAATAAAGGCTCATTTACATATGTAGAAAAAAAGCTTATAACTTAAAATAATACCACTTTTGCATTTATAGCTTATGTTATGTTTATTAAAGTATGTTCACACGCTTACTAAAAAGCGCCTGAAAATACGGAGCTGTCTTCAAGGGAAAACAGCTCCTGATTTTCAGATGTTTTTTAAGCCACTCGCGATTTTCGCAGCGTTTTTAACGGCCGTTTTTGGAGCTGTTTTTCTATAGAGTCAATGAACAACGGCTCCAAAATCGGCCCAAGAAGTGACTGGGCACTTTTTTTTCGCGGGTGTCTTTTTACACGCCGTTATTTAAAAACGAGGCGTAAAAAAATGCCCCGTAGGAACAGAACGCCATATTTGCCATTGAAATCAATGGGCAGATGTTTGTAGGCGTTCTGCTTCCGTTTTTTCAGGCGTTTTTCGAGGCGTAAAAGCCCCGAAATACGCCTGAAAATACTCCGTGTGCACATACCCTTACAGTTATGAAAAACTATGCAAAAGTATAAAGTGCAACAATTGTATATAAACAGATGAGTGTCCCTTCGAAAACTCTAAGGCATTGTTCACACGGTGCTCAAACAAACCGACGTGTAAACGCGTCAAAAACGCTACAGTTTTTGCAAAGTGCTTTTTTAAGTACAGGCGTTTTTGGTCACGTTTTTTGATGCATTTTGGGGCTCTTTTGAAGCGTTTTTAGGAGCCCGAGTGCCGGCCGGTAAAATCGGCCATTCTGCCCGGCCGGTTTGCATAAAGTTTTGCATCCGTGCCGGGCCGGGCAGATCTGGACAGTGACATCAGCGGCAACTCCTGAAGGGGAATCCCCATGTGTTCGGGGATTCCGCTTCAGGAGTTTCCCCTGATGTCACTGCCCAGATATGGACAGAGACATCAAGCGCTCTGTCCAGGAGCGGAATCCCCGAACACACAGGGATTCCGCTCCTTCAAGGAGCTAAAGTGCGGCTAGCACATAGCAGAGCGGGGAGATACCTCCCTGCTCTGCTATAATGGCGTCGCTGCAGTAGTAGCAGCCGCAGCAGCAGCAGCTGCTAGCGGCGCCATCGAAGTGTCGCCGGGCCAGGGCGCTTTTAAAACAAGCAGGGGAAGGGAGCCAGCGCAGCGCTCCCTTCCACCTGCTGTACACCCCGGCCCTGCCACACAGTGTACAGCGATGCCATTCGTCAGAATGGCATCAACTCCTCCTCCTCACATGCACTCTGCGCTGTGAGGAGGAGGAGATAGAGCGCAAGCGCCGGAAAACCCGGCCATCACTCGGGACACATCCCGGTGATGGCCGTGTATTACCCGGCCCCATAGACTTCTACGGGAGCCGGGCGGCCGGGCACCCGGCCGAAGATAGAGCATGTCTTATTTTTCGACGGCCGGTTTTCCCGGCCGTCAAAAAATCGGTGGTGTGAATAGCCCCACTAGGGGTCTATTATTCCTAATGCAGCCAGGTGCCGGACGATTTATGAACGGCCGGCACCCGGCCGGGAAACCCTGTCGTGGGAATGAGGCCTTAGGCGCATTTTTCTTGTGTTTTACGTGCCAAGAATTGACCCGATGCTTCTTTTTTTACATGACACGTTTTTTAAACACGCGCGCATAAAAAAAAACCCACATCATATGCACTCCAATGTGTTTTTCCATTGATGTCATTGGTAAGCTTAAAGCATGCATTTTTGCCGCGTTTTTGGGCGTGTAAAACGTGGCATAAAAATGCAGTGTAAACTGCTTCTTTTTTTACACGACACGTTTTTCAACACGCGTTGTATGCACTACAATGCTTAAAGCATGTGTTTTTCGGCACGTAAAACGTGGCAAAAAAACACCATGTGAACAGGGCCTAAAGCTACTTTCACACAACAGTGAAAAATGGCCGTGTAATGGCCGTTTTTTTTAACGACCGACACACGGCCGTTTTCAGAACAGTGAAGTTCTATGGGTGTATTCATACAGCCTTTTTTTAACGGCCTGTGAATACCGGCCGTCAAAAAATAGAACTGGTTCTATTTTTGACCTTTTCACGGTGCATTGGCCCCCATAAAAATCAGTGGAACAGTTTTTAACGGCCATTTTTCAGAAATCGGTCCTTGTGACGGCCTTTCAACAGGATTCATGGTACTGATTGAATGCACTGGGTTATGATTCTAGCATTTTATTGCATTCTACTGTCGCCTACTAATGCTGGCTTTACTGTATCCTATTGTGTTGTGCTATTTTTTATTAATGCTGGCTTCATTGAGTATTCAATTGTCATTATGTAAACTGGGTATTCATGTCGTAATTTCTAGGATATATTTTTTTGTACCCAGTTATTTATGCGTGTCCAATTTTGGACTATTAGGGTATGTTCACATGCACTGTTTTCAGGCATAATTCGGCCGTCTTACGCCTCGAATTATGCCTGAAAAAAACGCCCCTAATACGCCTACAAAAATCTACCCATTGCTTTCAATGGGAATTATGATGTTCTGTTCCCACGAGCCTTTATTTTACGCGTCACTGTCAAAATACAGCCCCTAAAATGACGGCTCGTCAAAAGATGTGAAGGATACTTCTTGGGACGTTTTTGGAGGCGTTCTTCATCGACTCCATTGAAAAACAGCTCCAAAAACGTCTGTGAAAAACGCTGCGAAAAACGCGATTTGCTACAAAAACGTCTGAAAATCAGGAGCAGTTTTCGTATTTTCAGACGTTTCTGGTCACTGCGTATGAACATACCCTTATGCTAGCTATACACATAACTCCTTGATTAGTTACAGAACAAATGAATAATTATAAAAAGGCGTTTAGCATATAAATGAACATATTCACATTCGTTAATATTTTGTGTCTTGTCTAGTACGCTGCTTGCTTCAATTCGTCACAAGTGTGTCACATACCCCCTGGCCATTAATATATACAGTACTGTATTTTTCGGACCATAGGACACACTGGACCATAAGATGCACCTATAATTTGTAGCATAAAAGAGGAGAAAAAAGGTTTTGCCTTTAACTGTACATTTCCTGGGTAATATTCAGACAATAGAGTATAGATACAGTACCACTGTGCCCCAATACAATGCCAGCCACAGTGCCTAAATACAATCCCAGCCACAGTGCCCCATTACAATGCCAGCCACAGTGCCCCCATAATGCCAGCCACAGTGCCCCATAAGAATACCAACCACAGTGCTCCAATGCCAGCCATATTGCCCCCAATACAATGTCAGCCACAGGAATAAAAGATATTGGCAGCCAGGGCCAGATTAATGGTGTCTAGGATATGGAGCAGGTCATTTATAGCTGCTACCTACTAACTTGGGGACGTTCACCAACTCCTGACGAAAATAATAACGTTACTTTACATTTTAAGCTATATTGCTGACATGGCTCCTACCTATAGCTACACTTTGCTTTTTCCTTCAGAACAATATCACTGTTAACAGACATGGACATATTTACATCTCTGGTTGGGTTCACACCTGCGTTGGTTTATTCCGTTGTTCTGGTCCATCAGAGGAGCCGAACAACGGAATACCGGAAGCAAAGGTTCAATTGCACTACGGACACCACCAGCTGCAGACAGAACCCATTGACTTAATTGGGTTCCATCGGCTTTCTGTCGGGGTGTCCATGGTTTTACCAAAAACAGTAGCGCAGCATAATGCGCTATTGTTTTCTGTAATCTCGGCCGGGTCTGCTACGGAGGCTCCTAACAGAGCCTGCAATGTATATGTGAACAGAGCCTAATGCTGTCAAAAGCATAATGACTGAATACATCCTCGTGTACTCAATTTGCCTCACTTTTTTTACTACAATATTATATAGGAATAATAATCCCATACAATACCAACATAATAACAAAAACATAATCATAACTTTCAATTTGTAAATAATACCTATGCAATGCCTAAAAATAGTGTAATACAGCATCGTATAACACTGTCTAAAAGCAAGTGATGCTGAACTAATACCTACAGTACTCAAATAATACTTCCATTCAAAGTCAAAATAATATCACCATGCCATGTGTAAATAATATCCCCATACAGAGCTCCTAAAAGAACATAAAATACACGGAATATAAGGACTTCTTTTAATTACACGCACAGGACAACATGGTACTCTACTCTCTCTCTCACTTAGGACACATCCTCCAGGACTGCCATCTTCTGTTGCCATCTTCTGACTTCTTTTTTTAATTATTGTTTTCAAAAACGTACAAATATACATATAGAAGTATAAATATAAACCCAATTCCACCCCACTGACTTGTGACACACCCACAGGAAGTGTTTTTCCATAAACCCACATATGCAAACGTTTCTCTTCCAACACCCTCAATCTATAAATATATTCCTCAAACAATACAATCTTATTTATCAGCTGTCTTCATTTATACAGATGGACCTCTGACTCCACCTGCCATCTTATTACGACTGTATTCCAAACTATTGTATTTTTGCTCAGCCTTAGTGCTATATACTATGTATCAAAAACAAATTGTAAACCCATCAGAGGTTTGCAAGACAGCCTTTCCCAAAACTTTTAATTTTCCTGATTTCTTCTTAGGGCATGTTCAGTTATCGGATTTGCTACGGAATTCCGCTGTGGCCAGGTAGCGGCAAATTTCCGCCAAGTCTGAACATGCCCTTATGGGGTCTGATCAGTTTTTTTTTTAATATACAGAATATACAGTCCACACAGTTACTTATCACACAACCATGTGAATACAGCATTAGGCTATAATTAAGAAAAATGCATCTATAATACAAAGGTATTATAGGGTTTGTATTGCACAACAGCACTCTGACCCACAAATTCCAGGTAATCTAAGTTTTGTGGTGATCTGTTTATAACCGTGTGACATAATACAGGCCGTAAACGACATCTTTATTATGGCCATGTTAGAATGGTCTAAGTTCTAAACTGATCAGACGCAGGCACAGACAGAATACGTAACTATTACATTCAGTGACTTACATTTTATCTGATTGTAGACGTTCTCTTTACTTTTCTTCTCCATCCGGTCCAGAAAACGGTGACGTTTACTGTCGAGACATCTTTGATCCTGCACTTCTGCAAAATTCAGACCCCTGATCATATTTAAAAATGTAATCAGACCCCAAGACTGGACCCTTAATTTAACCAGATCCTAGAATTAAAGAGGACCTGTCACCAGGTCCTAACATCAAAGTCACATATATAACCTTTAGCCCGCTCCCTCTGTTTCCAGTGCTGTTTTTATTTTTGTTCTGCTCCCCCCTGTTACTGAGTAATGATGCTCTGTACCCTAGGCGCCCAATATGGTAATTCACTGTAGTTAACCAACAAGGCGTGAATCTCCCTGGGTGGAGCTGTCTTCACTGCCTCTGACCCTGTCCAATCTGCGTGAAGTAGCTTATGACGAGCCTTGCCCTGTGACACCACGCAGGGAGAAGACTTCTAATCAAACGCATTTGTCCTAACCTGCCTTGCGCTGGAGACACGGAGGGAGCAGATTAAGGCTGGATTCACACGAGCGTGGCGTTTTGCCTGCGCAAAAGGCACTTAACAGCTCCATGTGGCCCCAGCAAATGATGCCATCATTATGACACTCCGTTTGGATGTTTGTAAACAGAAAAGCACGTGGTGCTTTTCTGTTTTCATTCATCCTTTTGGCAGCTGTTGCACGAATCACGCTGTTCGCACGGAAGTGCTTGCGTGCGACATGCATGGTTTTGACGCACCCATTGACTTCAATGGGTGCGTGATGCGCGAAAAACACCCAAAGAACGGACATGTTGTGACTTTTTTTCAGCGGACTCACGCTGAGTAAAAATCCCGCACATGTCTGCACGGCCCCATAGACTAATATAGGTCCGTGCGACGTGCGTGAAAATCACGCGCGTTGCACGGACGTATTTCCCGTTCGTCTGAATAAGGCCTATATATGTAAATGGGATATCACAACCTGGTGACAGTTCCTCTTTAAAAAACTAATTCCGTCCCCTAAATAAATTCACACCCGCAAAAAGACACCTAAATAATAAACTTAGACCTCAGTTCAGACCCCTCTATTTGCCACTCACGCATCTCACACACAGATGATACATAGACATCACTACAAAAGCACTACACTACCACAACACATTACTAAATAAGAATCCCACAGCTTCCCATGTTCCTCCAATGCACTCTCACACCACTGACAGACTGCCATTTATGCCCCCCCCCTCTTCAGACTGCTCTTCATGCACCCCTCTCTCACAGATTGCTCCCCATATACCCCTCTTCTTACACATTGCTCCCCATGTACCCCCCTCCTCACACACAATGCTCCCCTGTACCCCCTTCTCACACACTGTTCCCCATGAATCACCCCTCCTCACACACTGTTCCCATGTATCCCCTTATCACACACTGCTTCCATGTATGCCCCCTCCTCACACACTGCTCCCTATGTGCCCACCTCCTCACACACTTCTCCCCATGTACCCCCTCCTCCCACATACGCTGCGCTATCTCCTTTTCAGACCACTCATTGCCTTCCACATCTCACTGCAGCATCCTTCCTGTGGTCACCTCCACTCTTGTTTCTATCAATTTATTCCTCAGCGGTTTAGGACCTTTGTCATGTGACTATGATGTCACCAAATGTCCTGCTCCTCTCCTAGTTAATGTTTTGGCGCAATTTGCGCAAAATCGTGGCAAAAACACAGCGTTTTTTCTGGCAATTGCGTAGAACCGTTTTAAAAACAATGCAGTTATGCACAAATCATGATAAATTTGCAGCAGTATTGAAGTAAAGATGCAAAAATATGCCTAGGGGCCCCTTGAGCCAATCGGAGAGTGGGGCCTGGAGAAGGGGCACCAATGATAATCCGGCCCTGTTGGCAGCTATAGTTCTCGTAACCACCCCTGAACTCAGACATCACAGGTGTGGAGAGGCAGGGGTTACTAGTGATGAATCTGCTCTTGCTGCTGCAGCTCTGTTCATAGGACTGGGCGTGGTTCGAAGGTCTTTGCAGGTCAGTACCTGCACAGATTGACTGTGCTGTGTGTGCAAATGTCTGTGTTATTTGCTCTCAGTGAGATGACAGAATTCTTTGTGTAAGAGATGACTGTTCAGATAATTCAGAGTTTTTTTACACAGCACAGGATTTTTTTACACACTTCTATTACACTGCACAAAATTTAGGACAAAGTGTGTCTTATAGTCCGCAAAATACGGTAAATTGGTGTTAACCAATTATTTTACTTTTTCATAACCATAATGCTATTCTCTTTGGTGTGATTCATATGATTTTATACTCACCTTGATTTTTTGTGTGGATATGCCTCACACTCCACGTATGCGTTGCTTTTCGGAGCATGTGTTGGGGTTTATCTGTTGCAGGATCTCAAAAGGTCCTAGGAACCTGGGAGCAAACTTGTATGAGGGCACCTTCAAACAAACATTCCTCGAGTAAAGCCAGACTTTGGTTCCAGGAAAAAACTGAGGCGGCTCTCTTCTTCGTGCATCAGCCTTTCGCTTCATGCGATCTACTGCCAGTAGAATAGAGGACCTGGTCTATTGCCAAATATGAAGAAAGTCTCTGAACGCAGAGTCAGCTGCGGGTACCTGAGATTTAGCAGGAAAAGGAAGAGGAACTGGCAGTAGAAGGGTGTTGGCGTAGACTATGTAGAATGGCGTGGAAGCAGTGGACTCACTTCTGCTGTTGTTATAGGAGAATTCAGCCCATGGAATAAGCTGTACCCAGTCGCCATGCTGCATGGAGATAAAGTGGCGAAGATAATTCTCCAAAATTTGGTTAATTCTCTCGACTTAACCAGACTGAGGATGGTAGGCCGAGGATAAGTCCAATCTCACATCGAGGAGTTTACAGAGGGCTCTCCAAAATTTTGAGGTGAACTGGACCACCCGATCAAACACGATATGAAGAGGCAAGCCATGCATGCGGAAGATATGTTGAATGAAGGGATTCACCAGACGAACAGCAGAAGGTAGGCCAGTTAGCGGGGTAAAATGTGCCGGCTTAGAGAACCAGTCCACCACCAACCAGGCAGTATTGCATCCTGCTGAGGGAGGAAGATCTGTGATAAAATCCATAGCAATATGCTGCCAGGGAGCGGTGGTTACAGGTAGAGGTTGGAGGAGACCGGCAGGTCTGGAATAGGCAACTGTATTAGAAGCACCGACAGTGCAGGAAGCAACGTAGTCCACAATATCTTTGGGCAGCGTGGGCCACCAGAAATAACGAGCTATCAAGTCTTGTGTCTTACGGACACCAGCGTGCCCAGCCAGTTTGGATCTGTGTCCCCAGCAAAGAATTCTCCTCCTGTCTGCCAGACGTACAAAAGTCCTCCATGGAGGGATGTCTCTAACTTGCAGAGGATTAGAAACAACAATACAGGACAGGTCTATGATACATTGAGGGGACACAGCGACCACCTGGCTTTACGGGGTTTTAACCATTGAGCCGACTGGAGCTAAGTGAGATTATTATGGTCGGTGTATATCAGGATGGGGTGAACTGCACCCTGTAGCAGATGTCTCCACTCCTACAGTGCCAGCTTGATGGCCTGTAACTCCCGATCTTCAATAGAGTAATTGCGCTCTACAAAGAAAAAAGTCTTGAATAATAGCCACACACTACTGACTTTCCCTAGAAGCTTCTCTGGAACAGAAGTGCACCTGCACCAACAGAGTAAACATCCACCTCCATTGAGAACTGGCGCAATACATCTGGATGATCGAGGCTGTAGTGAAGGCACTCTTGATTCTGTTAAAAGCTGATTCTGCCTCTGGAGTCAACACCTTGGCGTTCACACCCTTCTTTGTAAGGGTAGAGATGGGAGCCATCAGCAACAAGAAATTTGGGATGAACTGCCAGTAGAAGTTAGCGAATCCCAGAAAACGCTCTATGGACCGCAGGCCCTGAGGACATGGCCACTCCAAGACGGACTTCACTTTCTCAGGATCCATCTTGAGGCCTTGATCAGAGATGAAGTAGCCCAGGAAGGGCAGAGAACTTCTCTCAAAAATGCATTTCTCCAGCTTGGCATACAGGCAATTCTCCCTTAATCGCAACAGGACTTGACGGACATGCCTCCGATGTGTCGCAGGGTCTGGAGAGAAGATCAAAATATCATCTAGATATACCACCACACAGACATAGAGGAGATCTCGGAAGATATCATTCACGAATCCCTGGATGACCGCGGGAGTGTTACAAAGACCGAAGTGCATCACCAGGTACTCGTAGTGCCTATCTCGAGCGTTGAATGCCGTTTTCCACTCATTAGCCCGACAGATTCGCATCAAGTTGTAAGCCCCACGCAAGTCCAGCTGAGAGAAAATCTTGGCTCTTCATATTCTATCAAATAACTCGGGGATCAGTGGCAATGGATATTTATTTTTGACTGTGATCTGGTTTAGACCACGGTAGTCGATGCAGGGTCGAAAAAATCAGTTTTTCTTTTTAACAAAGAAGAACCCGGCTCTGGCCGGAGAGGAGGATTTTCGTATAAACCCCCTCTCAAGATTCTCCTTGACATAGCCAGACATGGACTGAGTCTCTGGCAAAGAGAGAGGATATACCCATCCACAGAGAGTTGAATTGTGTGTGGGACTAGCTTGATCGGACAGTCATAAGACTGGTGAGGAGGAAACATTTCTATCTCCTTCTTGCTGAAGACGTCTGCAAACTGTGCATAGTGAGTAGATAGTCCCGCTAATGACTGGAGCAGAGGAGGCTGAACAGGACGGATCTGTGACAGGCAGAGATAGAGACACTTGGAGCCCCATTGGAGAACTTCTCTGGAATCCCAGTCAAGAACTGGTGCATGCAGACAGAGCCAGGGCAAAACAGGATTGATGGCTTTAGGCAGAACAAGGAAAGTATTTAGTTCAGTGTGAAGAGCTCCACCTTGGAGCCTCAGTGGCTTAGTCTCAGTCAGAATAGGATAAGGCCGAGGAAGTCCATTCACCGAGGCAACAACCAGGGACGTCTCCAGGAGGACTGTAGGCAACTGGAGACGATCTACTAGACTCTGTTGTATAAAGTTTGCAGCAGACACAAAGTCCAGGTAGGCAGAGACCTGGTGCATTCTTTCACCAGATATTATGGTCACAAAAATGGACAGTTTGGAAGAGGATATATAATTTAGCACCATTCCACCTAGAGTTGTCTCTCTAACCAATCTCCTAGGTGCTAAAGTTTCCCGCTTTCTGGGGATACAAAGGCACAAAATGGACTCCGAGGCCGCAATACAGACAGAGTCCCGAAGTGTGTCGGTGTTGTTGCTCCTGGACTAACAACTTGAGTCGTCCATCTGCATGGGTTCCTCTGGTGAAACAACTGATGAGGGCAGCAGGGGTCGCTGGAATGTAGGAGTCAGTCTAGGAAATCTTCTTCCCTGGCAAGGTTCTTGGGCCCGTTTCTGGATCTCATGTCAATCCAGGTCTCCAGAAGAATGAGAGCATCTAGGGTAGATGGAAGTTCTCGAGCGGCAAGCTCGTCTTTAATGCAAGATTACGGTCCCTGCCATAAGGTAGCCACCGAGGCCTCGTTGTTTCAGGCCAGTTCTGCGGCCAGCGTACGAAACCGAATTGCATACTCGCCCACGGAGGTGTCTCCTTGGCGAAGAGTCAGCAGAAATGCAGCTGCAGAAGATTCTCTCCCAGGTTCCTCAAATACTATATGGAAAGTCTGTAGAAAAATTTGTAGATTATAGGTCTCCGGACCTTCACATTCCCAAATGGAGATCCATGCCAGGGCCTTGCCAGTAAGAAGGGAGATTATGAAGGCAATCTTCGCGTCGTCAGAAGGAAATTACCTCGCGTGCAGCCTGAAGTGGATCTGGCATTGATTTAAAAATCTCCTGCAGGTTTTGGCGTCCCCATCATAGCAAGGAGGTTGTGGCAGGGAGAGTCTTGGATCAATACTGACAGGAGGTGTAGCAGGAGGAACAGCAGGCGAAAAAGGAGCAACTGCTTTGAAGACTGGGGCTTGAGTATCCAGACGATGTGCAATGGCGTACACTGTCTGGTGGAGATGGTCCTGCCGTGACCGGAGGTCTCGCATGTCTGCCTGCATTACTTGAGAAGTCGTCAAGGTCTTAGGTTGACCAGCTGGATCCATGGCCTGAGCATACTGTCCTGATCTGTGGTTATGTGGACCCACAAGGCCGCAACGCCGTAGCGGAGTAGCATATGGCCAAACAACATCTATAAAGTCTATGCAAAGTCCTTAGTACAAGTGTACCTGTAAGAGTCTAGACAGTAGCAGAGGCTTTGGCAAGGATGGAACTTAATGTGGCAGATGACGCCAGACGTGGCAGGTTACCAGACGTGGCGTATTACAGCAGGCGTGGCAGACGACACAACACGACTCCAACACTGGATAAGACACAGGAACAAACATAGCACGGGATACAGGACACGGGAACAGGATAACATTAAGGGACCATTTGCGAAGAATAACATGGGAATACAAAATAATGCTCAGGAAAGGAGTGAAAGGGCAGAGCCCATTTTATAGTCCAGGGTGATCTGGGGTTTATTGCTAATAGTTTGCATGTGCGCGCACTGGCCCTTTAAGGCCGGAAATGAGCACACCCTAGAGGACACTTCAGAGCAGAGCGGCCGCGTGTGCTGGCGTCTCTGGGAGGGAGATGCCGGCAAAAAGACAGAGGTTTACGGTCACGGCCGTCGAGGGGTAAGTGAAGGCAGTGGTCCGCAACTGTTACAGTGCCCATGTAGATAGCACCACTGTGTCCCCTCTAGATAGTGCCCAGATAGTGGCACACCCCACTGGATAGATAGCGCTACACACACACACACACCCTGTAGATTGCACAATTGGGGCTCGCTCTAGGCGCAGAATCCAAGAGCTTTGCCGTCACTCTGGCCGGAATATCCAGTCCTAGAGTGAGCCCCTGATGTCAATTTCCATATATGGACAGTAAAGTCAGAGGCTCCTCCTGGAGCGGAATCCCGGCCAGTGCGTTGCCTATGCTCTGGCCGGGGATTCCGCTCCTCGAGGAGCCCCAATGGCGCTATCTACAGGGGGAGGTAAATGTAGCGCTATCAACCTGGTGGGGTGTGTGTGGCACTATCTAAAGGAGGGTGTGTGTTGGCTTTCCCAAGACAGGCGTCCCCTGTCTTGGGAAAGTCAACACACACCACATCCATAGTCAGCGTCTTCCCCGGGTGTTGCGCTTAAAGTAGCGCTGTGCCCTGGATCAGTTTTTAACGGCTATCAGAAGAATTGATTCCTGAAAAACTCCCGTTAAAAAGAACTCTATGAGTTCTATAGGGGCCGTCGGACATGTCCTATTTTTTGACAGCCAGTATTCATGGGCCGTTCAAAAAATGGCCATGTGAATACACCCATAGAACTTCACTGTTCTGAAAACAACTGTGTGACGGTCGTTAAAAAAAAAAACGGCCATCATACAGCCTATGGCTACATTCACCACACAGTGAAAAGAAATGGCTGTTAAAAACTGATCAACTGTCAGTTTTTCATGGCCATTTTGAATCAGTGTTTCTCCAATTTCATCCATTTCCAATCCATCTGTCTGATTTCTAATGGCAGCTTGGCATCCATTTTTCATGGCCGTTGAAAAAAATACAAAAAAATAATGGATTTTCTCAGGGTCTTTTTTTGTCCCAGCCCCCTGAAAGCATCACAGTGCCCATGAACAGTTGTGGACAAAGTTGTTTGTACCCTTCTGTTAAAGAAAGCGAAAAACTCACAATGGTCACTGAAATAACTTGAAACTGACAAAAGTAATACATTTTAATTTACTGAAAATCAACTAATGTAAATCAGATATTGACTGTAGATAGTGCCGCAAAGTCCCTGTAGTGCCAAGGTGCGCACTGTAGATAGTGCCACACTGCCCACATAGTCCAACAGTGCCCACATAAAAAGTGACATAGTGCCATAGGGTCCACTGTAGATAGTACCACAGTGCCCACATAGTACCATTGTGCCAGAGCCTACATAGTGCCACAGTGTCCCATGTAGATACCCTGTCGTAGATGGCACCCCCCTCTAGACAGCGCCACTGTTGCACCCTGTTGGATGGAATCCCTCTGGCTAGAGGGAGCCCATGACATCATTGTCCATATATGGATAGTGACATCGGGGGCTTCTCCTGGAGCGGAATCCCCGGTCAGAGTGTTGCTAACTCTCTGGCAGGGGATTCCGCTCCTGGAGGGAGCCCATTGTGAGATTCGGCTCTTAGAGGGAGCTCCTGACGTCACTGTCCATATATGGATAGAGACGTCAGGGGCTCCCTCTAGGAGCAGAATCCCCTGCCAGAGCGGGCTATGGCCGGTGCCACCTACTGATGGATTTAATTTGCCAGGGTTGTTATTTTGTCCAAACCCCCTGAAAACACAACAGTGCCTATGTAGATTGTTAGGGATCTGCCAGGTACTTCATCTAGCTATACTCCTGGGATTAATCAATCCACACCTGAGGCCAGACCTGCTCGACTGACACCATCTCCCACCAACCAGGGTGGCAGGCTCAGGAGTGGGAGAGCCTATCGCGGCCTGGTCTCTCGGAGTTAGCTCCGCCCCCTGCCCTTTATTACCTGCCCTGTGCTCTCCCTCAGTGCTTGTAACTCTTTTGGATTCCTGGCCTCTGCTGCTTGCTCCAGCCTGCTTCTGCCGTGCTTCTGCCTTGCTGCAGTTCTGCTTGACCTGCTTGCTTGCCCTGGCTTGCTTCTGTCTCCGTGCCTGCTCGGGTGTACTCACTTCGTCCTGGTCCTGACTGTTCGTTCGCCGCCCCGTTTCCTCGTGGCGTTCCGTGGCTACTGCCCCTTCCCTTGCGTGTTCCCTGTTTGTCTTCCTGTGCACTTAGCCAGCGTAGGGACCGCCGCCCAGTTGTACCTCGTCGCCTAGGGCGGGTCGTTGCAAGTAGGCAGGGACAGGGCGGTGGGTAGATTAGGGCTCACTTTCCCTTCACCTCCTTCCTGCCATTACATAATTACAAGCCCTTACCTAGTCTACCATTTCTCCTACGCTGACGCTATCATGGACCCCCTTGAGACCCTGACCCAGCAGATGCAGGGCCTCTCCCTACAGGTCCAGGCCCTGGCCCAAAGGGTCAATCAGGGTGACGCTGCTTTAGTAGTACCCCTTACCTCACCTCTAGAACCCGACCTCAAGTTACCTGACCGGTTTTCAGGGGATCGTAAGACGTTTCTCTCCTTCCGGGAGAGTTGCAGACTGTATTTCCGCCTAAAGCCCCACTCCTCAAGTTCCGAGAACCAGCGGGTGGGTATCATCATATCCCGACTCCAGGAAGGGCCCCAAGAGTGGGCCTTCTCCTTGGCTCCTGACGCCCCTGAACTTTCCTCTGTTGATCGTTTTTTCTCTGCCCTCGGACTCATTTACGACGAGACTGACAGGACTGCTTTAGCCGAGAGTCAGCTGGTGACCTTACGTCAGGGTAGGAGACCGGTTGAGGAATACTGTTCTGATTTTAGGAAGTGGTGCGTAGCTTCTCAGTGGAACGATCCGGCCCTAAGGTGCCAGTTTAGGTTAGGATTATCTGACGCCCTGAAGGATCTGCTGGTTAGCTACCCCTCGCCTGACTCCCTTGACCAGGTTATGGCCCTAGCAGTACGACTTGACCGACGTCTCAGGGAACGTCAGCTAGAACGCTTCAGTGTGCTCCCCTCTGACTTTTCTGCGATTCCCCCCGAGGTCCCGTCTCCTCGCCCCTCCACGGAGGACTCGGAGGTACCTATGCAACTCGGGGCCTCCATGTCCCCTCGACAACGTAGAGAGTTTCGCAGAATGAATGGTCTCTGCTTCTACTGTGGGGACGACAAGCATCTACTGAACACCTGTCCCAGGCGCAAGAATAAGAAGCCGGAAAACTTCCGCGCCTAAGTGATCATCGGGGAGGTCACTTGGGCGCACAGGTATTTCCCGTTAATGTGAAACGCAATAAAATTTTGCTTCCCTTTCAGGTCTCGTTTGCTGGCCGGTCTGCCACGGGCAGTGCTTTCGTGGATTCTGGCTCATCTGCTAATATCATGTCTGTGGATTTTGCTATGTCTCTAAAGATGCCTTGTATTGATTTACCTTATCCTATCCCTGTAGTAGGAATCGACTCAACCCCCCTTGCTAATGGTTATTTTACTCAGCATACTCCTGTTTTTGAACTCCTGGTTGGCTCCATGCATTTGGAGCAGTGCTCTGTACTGGTGATGCAGGGATTATCGTCTGATCTGGTATTAGGTCTTCCCTGGTTGCAGTTGCATAATCCCACATTTGATTGGAATACTGGGGATCTCACCAAATGGGGTAATGAATGTCTTATGTCATGTCTTTCTGTTAACTCTATTTCTCCCCGGGAGGAGGTAAACACGCTTCCTGAGTTTGTTCAGGACTTCGCCGATGTGTTTTCTAAGGAGGCCTCCGAGGTGTTGCCCCCCCATAGAGATTACGATTGCGCTATCGATTTGGTGCCTGGTGCCAAGCTTCCTAAGGGTAGGATATTTAATCTTTCATGTCCTGAACGTGAAGCGATGAGGGTGTATATCCAAGAATGCCTGGCCAAGGGTTTCATTCGCCCCTCGACTTCCCCTGTAGGTGCTGGCTTCTTCTTCGTGGGGAAGAAGGATGGTGGTCTTAGGCCGTGCATTGATTATCGTAACCTGAATAAGGTCACCGTAAGGAACCAGTACCCACTTCCTTTGATTCCGGATCTTTTTAATCAGGTTCAGGGAGCCCAATGGTTTTCTAAGTTCGATCTACGGGGGGCATATAACCTTATCCGCATCAAAGAGGGGGATGAGTGGAAAACTGCGTTCAACACACCCGAGGGTCATTTCGAATACCTGGTCATGCCCTTTGGGTTGTGTAATGCCCCTGCTGTCTTCCAGAATTTTATTAATGAAATCCTGAGAGAGTACCTGGGTAATTTTCTTGTTGTGTACCTTGATGACATACTGGTGTTTTCCAAGGACTGGTCCTCCCACGTGGAGCATGTCAGGAAGGTGCTCCAGGTCCTTCGGGAGAATAATCTGTTTGCTAAGACTGAAAAATGTGTCTTTGGGGTACAGGAGATACCATTTTTAGGGCAAATCCTCACTACTCATGAATTCCGCATGGACCCTGCCAAGGTTCAAGCTGTGGCGGAATGGGTCCAACCTGCCTCCCTTAAGGCGTTACAGTGTTTTTTAGGGTTCGCCAACTATTACAGGAGATTTATTGCCAACTTCTCGGTCGTCGCTAAGCCTCTTACGGACCTTACCCGCAAGGGTGCCGATGTCCTCCATTGGCCCCCTGAGGCCGTCCAGGCCTTTGAGACTCTCAAGAAGTGCTTTATCTCGGCCCCCGTGCTGATTCAGCCCAACCAAGAGGAGCCATTTATTGTGGAGGTTGACGCTTCCGAGGTGGGAGTGGGGGCCGTCTTGTCCCAGGGTACCAGCTCCCTCACCCATCTCCGCCCCTGTGCTTACTTCTCTAGGAAGTTTTCGCCCACGGAGAGTAACTATGATATTGGGAACCGCGAACTTCTAGCCATTAAATGGGCTTTTGAGGAGTGGCGGCACTTCCTGGAGGGGGCCAGACACCAGGTAACGGTCCTTACGGATCACAAAAATCTGGTTTTCCTAGAATCGGCCCGGAGGCTTAATCCTAGACAAGCTCGGTGGGCACTATTCTTTACCAGATTTAATTTCTTGGTTACCTATAGGGCTGGGTCCAAGAATATTAAGGCTGACGCTCTGTCACGTAGTTTCATGGCCAATCCTCCTTCCGAAAAGGATCCCGCTTGTATTTTACCCCCTGGTATAATTGTCTCTGCCACGGATTCTGATTTAGCTTCTGATATCGCGGCTGATCAGGGTGCAGCTCCCGGGAACGTCCCTGGGGACAAACTGTTTGTTCCCCTGCAATACCGGCTGAGGGTACTCAGGGAAAACCATGACTCCGCTCTATCTGGTCATCCTGGCATCTTGGGCACCAAACACCTCATTACCAGAAACTATTGGTGGCCTGGGTTGCCTAAAGATGTTAGGGCTTACGTCGCCGCTTGTGAGGTTTGCGCTAGGTCCAAAACCCCTAGGTCCCGACCTGCGGGCCTACTACGTTCCTTGCCCATTCCCCAGAGACCTTGGACCCATATCTCCATGGATTTTATCACCGATTTGCCTCCATCTCAGGGCAAGTCGGTGGTGTGGGTGGTAGTCGACCGCTTCAGCAAGATGTGCCACTTTGTGCCCCTTAAGAAGCTACCTAACGCCAAGACGTTAGCTTCTTTGTTTGTGAAACACATCCTGCGTCTCCATGGGGCCCCAGTCAATATCGTTTCTGACAGAGGGGTACAATTTGTTTCCTTATTTTGGAGAGCTTTTTGTAAAAAGTTGGAGATTGATCTGTCCTTCTCCTCCGCCTTCCATCCCGAAACTAATGGCCAAACGGAAAGGACCAAAAAATCCCTGGAACAATATTTAAGGTGTTTCATCTCTGACTGTCAATTCGATTGGGTCTCATTCCTTCCCCTTGCTGAATTTTCCCTGAATAACCGGGTCAGTATCTCGTCAGGGGTCTCCCCGTTTTTCTGTAATTTCGGGTTTAACCCAAGGTTCTCCTCCGTCTCCCCTGGTTGTTCCAATAATCCTGAGGTAGAGGAGGTTCATCGGGAACTGTGCACTGTCTGGGCCCAGGTTCAGAAGAACCTAGAGGCGTCCCAGAGCGCACAAAAGATTCAGGCGGATAGTAGACGTTCTGCTAACCCCCGGTTTGTCGTCGGGGATTTGGTCTGGTTGTCGTCCAGGAACTTGCGCCTTAAGGTCCCGTCCAGGAAGTTTGCTCCCCGATTCATTGGACCTTATAAGATCATTGAAGTCCTCAACCCTGTATCCTTCCGTCTGGAGCTCCCCCCATCCTTTCGCATACATGACGTCTTCCATGCCTCCCTCCTTAAACGCTGCTCCCCGTCCTGGTCCCCCTCGAGGATACCTCCTGTTCCCGTTCTCACCCCTGAGGGGGTGGAATTCGAGGTGGCCAAGATTATGGACAGTAGGATGGTCCAGGGCTCCCTCCAGTACCTGGTCCATTGGAGAGGATACGGGCCGGAGGAGAGGACTTGGGTACCTGCCCGTGATGTTCACGCTGGGGTATTGATCAGGAGGTTCCACCTCCTCTTCCCCACTAAACCGGGTCCCCTTAGTAAGGGTCCGGTGGCCCCTCATAAAAGGGGGAGTACTGTTAGGGATCTGCCAGGTACTTCATCTAGCTATACTCCTGGGATTAATCAATCCACACCTGAGGCCAGACCTGCTCGACTGACACCATCTCCCACCAACCAGGGTGGCAGGCTCAGGAGTGGGAGAGCCTATCGCGGCCTGGTCTCTCGGAGTTAGCTCCGCCCCCTGCCCTTTATTACCTGCCCTGTGCTCTCCCTCAGTGCTTGTAACTCTTTTGGATTCCTGGCCTCTGCTGCTTGCTCCAGCCTGCTTCTGCCGTGCTTCTGCCTTGCTGCAGTTCTGCTTGACCTGCTTGCTTGCCCTGGCTTGCTTCTGTCTCCGTGCCTGCTCGGGTGTACTCACTTCGTCCTGGTCCTGACTGTTCGTTCGCCGCCCCGTTTCCTCGTGGCGTTCCGTGGCTACTGCCCCTTCCCTTGCGTGTTCCCCGTTTGTCTTCCTGTGCACTTAGCCAGCGTAGGGACCGCCGCCCAGTTGTACCTCGTCGCCTAGGGCGGGTCGTTGCAAGTAGGCAGGGACAGGGCGGTGGGTAGATTAGGGCTCACTTTCCCTTCACCTCCTTCCTGCCATTACATAGATATTGACACCATGCCCCTGTAAATAGTGTCACAGTGCCAACTGTAGATAGTGCCACCCCCCTGTGGTTACATCATCACCAACAGCCCACCCTGTGGATAGCGCTACACCGCCCCATCGCCTGTAGATAGAACTATTGGAGCTCCCTCTAGGAGCGGAATCCCCAGCCACAGCATTGCCGATGCTCCAGCCAGGAATTCCTCTCCAGGAGGATCCCCTGATGTCAGTGTCCATATATGGACAGTGACATGAGGGTCTGTCTCTAGAAGCGGAATCCCTGGCCAGAGTGTTGCTGGGGATTCCGGCATCTGAAAGCCCCCTACGTCACTGTCCATATACGGACAATGATGTCAAGGGCTTTCCCAAGACAGGAGCCCCCGGCCAGAGAGCTTGCGATTCTCTGGCCAGGGACTCAATAGTTGAAAACCCTGACATCACTTTCCATATACGGACAGTGACGTCAAAAGTGCTTCCCCAGGCTCAGTGCATAAAGTAGCGCTGTGCCCGGGAAATCTTCATGTGATGCGCGTGAAAAACTGACTGTGGCCCTCACAAGGATTGATTCCTGAAAAACGGCCATTAAAAACTGATCCATTGAGTTCTATGGATGCTGTCTGGCCGCGAAAACGGGCAAAAATAGGATGTCCTATTTTTTGACGGTCATGATTCAAAAACAGCCGTGTGAATACAGCCCGAAAACTACATTGTTATGAAAACGTCCGTGTGATGGCCGTTCTAAAAATGTCCATCACACGGCCATTTTTCCCTGTCGTGTGAATGTAGCCTAAGGCTTCTTTCACACTACCGTTTGTATATGTTTACCTCTCCTCCGTCAGAAAAGCAACGGTTCCGTTAGAATTACCATTGATTTCAATGGTAATTCTTTTATTTCAGCTGCCTTTCGTTTGCCTCCGATCACTAGGGTTCCATTTTTTTCACCGAAACAAAAGTTCTGCAGACTACACTTTTGCTTCTGTCAAAATAAAACGGAAACCTAGCGAACGGAGACAAACTGAAAGCAACTGAAACAAAAGAATTACCATTGAAATCAAGGGTAATTCTAACGGAACTGTTGCTTTCCATTTAATCTTTCCATCCTCTCTTCCTCTGACGGAAGATATGTAAACGTATACTAACGGTAGTGTGAACTTAGCCTTAGCCTGTATAAATCTTGCTAAGGCTTCATTCACATCTGTAGAACAACCAAAAAACATAGGGGACATAGAACCCAATATTGTACATATGAATATATAACTGACACGTATCTTCATAAAATATATAAATCTTTATTGGTACATAATAAATAACAATACGTAGTATCAGAAATAATGTCAATGATAAAATAAGTCAGATTCCAAGAGCAGATTCAGAGATGTATAGATGTAATTATACCCAGGGTAAATAGAACAATCCATCTAGAGACAATTATACCATGTCCACAGAAACACCATGTAATGTAGAGGACATATGAAGCTGTAAAAGACAGCACAAATACACAGCCCAAACAAAGTGTAACTATAGGTAAGTGGACATAAATGGTGAATACATATTAGTGTACAGCCCTAAATATAATAGTATCAATAGGGGAAGAAGTATATCACCAAAGAGACGTAAAACATACCTATAGACGTGGTGAGAGGAGATGGATACGTCAACCTAGATGTGGCACAGAAAAAAGAACGCCTCTACACACTTTTCGCCTGAGACCGGCTTCGTTAGGAGGCTGCAAATTCACATCTGTGTCAGGATCCCGATCTGACGTTCCGTCAGAACGGGACCCTGACTGAAATAAACGAAAACCATAGGTTTCCGTTTGCATCACCATTGAGTTCAGTGGTTACGGACCCGGTGTCAATGCTTTCCATTTGTCTCAGTTGTGCAAGGGTTCCGTTGTTTTGACCCAATCCATACCGTAGTCGACAGCATCATATAAAAAAAACATTACACACCCATAGTGAAAAGAAAGAGACACCTCCTATTTAAGTATACATGTTTAGAAAAAAGCTCATAACTTTGCATATAATAAACATTTTGAAACACAATTTACACTTAAGTTATCAGCATCATTGCGCCTATTAGATTAGTTAGGAGATAGGGCATTGATACCAGTGACAGATCCTTTTAAATGTAAAATTTGATTCAATTGAATTGCCAATAAGACATTTTAGTAATTGTCTGATGAATACTTATACATGTAGAGTTTTATGCAATAGTTTGGCACAACCTGTTAAATTAAATTTTCTAAGTGAAAAGAAGTTAAAGGAGATGACTCATCAAGACAACACTTCCAAATACAGACCTGCTGGACATCACCTTATATTGAAGAGTGACGCTCCTGGTGACAGCATAGTTTCTCTGAAGCGGCTGCTATATGAGAAATGTAATATTACATAGTGCCCATTAAAAAGAATGAGTGACCCTGTAAGATGGAGTCATGCTTAGGGCACGGCCAGACGTGGCAGAATTGCTCTGGAATTCCGCTGCGGACAGTCCGCAGTGGAATTCTCCAGCGGATGTTTTTTACATTTGTTTCAAAACATTTTTAGGCAAGTTAGTTAAGACGTTGCGGAAAACTCCGCTGCGGACCATAGGCTGCGGTGCGGAATTTTCCCTCCGCAGCATGCACTGTCTGTTGCGGAGAAGTAGCGGAATTTCACTGCAGATTTCAGCCTTTGCAATGCAAAAACTGAAATCTGTGGCAAGTCCGCTGTCTTTTCTGCAACGTCTGAATTACCTGTCAAATATGCAAATGTTGGAACAGATTCGTTGCGTAATTGCCACAAATCTGCACCAACATTTGAAGCGGAAAAACTCTGCCACGTCTGGTCATGCCCTAAGGGCGGTTTTACATGAGCGTGTGCATTTTGCGCACGCAAAAGTCACTTAACAGCTCCGTGTGTCATGATCATATGGTGCGCGACTGCGTGCTTTTCGCGCAGCCGCCATCATTATGACACTCTGTTTGGATGTTTGTAAACAGAAAAACACGTGGTGCTTTTCTGTTGGCAATCATAGCTTGCCAGTTGTTGCGTGAATCACGCATGTCCCACGGCGGTGTCTCCGTGTGGCATGCGTGATTTTCACGCACCCATTGAGTTCAATGGGTGCGAGGATGCGCGAAAAACGCAGAAATATAGGACATGACATGAGTTTTACGCAGCAGACTGACACTGCGCAAAAAACACTGACAGTCTGCACTGCCCCATAGACTAGCATAGGTCCGTGCGACGTGCGTGAAAAGCACGCACGTTGCACGGACGTATTACACGTTTGTGTAAATCCGCCCTGTCTTCAAGAGCAGGAGCTTTGCAATGACTTTTCGCTCTTATTAACAGAAGCAAATCCAGAGCAGAAGATCCTCTCTATGATGTCCATCCTCTCTATGATGTTTTGGGAAGAAATCAGCCATGTTTTTCTCAACGTTTAACATATTTAGTGACCCTCCAAGCCCCTCACGGTGTTGTGCTGACACTCAGCCATGTGCAATTAAAGATCAAGAAATAAAGATAATTGACATTCACATAGCAGAAAACATATATATATATATACAGTATGTATAAGTATTTGATCCCTTGCTGATTTTGTAAGTTTTCCCACTGTTTAAAGACATGAACAGTCTAGAATTTTTAGGCTAGGTTAATTTTACCAGTGAGAGTTAGATTATATTTAAAAAAAAAACAGAAAATCACATAGTCAAAATTATATATATTTATTTTCATTGTGCACAGAGAAATAAGTATTTGATCCCTTTGGCAAACAAGACTTAATACTTGGTGGCAAAACCCTTGTTGGCAAGCACAGCAGTCAGATGTTTTTTTTTTAGTTGATGATGAGGTTTGCACACATGATAGATGGAATTTTGGCCCACTCCTCTTTGCAGATCATTTATAAATCATTAAGATTTCAAGGCTGTCGCTTGGCAACTCGGATCTTCAGCTCCCTCCATAAGTTTTCGATGGGATTAAGGTCTGGAGACTGGCTAGGCCACTCCATGAACTTAATGTGCTTCTTTTTGAGCCACTCCTTTGTTGCCTAGGCTGTATCTTTCGGGTCATTGTCGTGCTGGAAGACCCAGTCACGAGCCATTTTTAATGTACTGGTGGAGGGAAGGAGGTTGTCACTCAGGATTTGACGGTACATGGCTCCATCCATTCTCCCGTTGATGCGGTGAAGTAGTCCTGTGCCCTTAGCAGAGAAACACCCCCAAAACATTATGTTTCCACCTCCATGCTTGACAGTGGGGACGGTATTCTTTGGGTCATAGGCAGCATTTCTCTTCCTCCAAACACGGCGAGTTGAGTTAATGCCAAAGAGCTCAATTTTAGTCTCATCTGACCACAGCACCTTCTCCCAATCACTCTCAGAATCATCCAGATGTTCATTTGCAAACTTCAGACGGGCCTGTACATGTGCCTTCTTGAGCAGGGGGACCTGGCGGGCACTGCAGGATTTTAATCCATTACGGCGTAATGTGTTACCAATGGTTTTCTTGGTGACTGTGGTCCCAGCTGCCTTGAGATCTTTAACAAGTTCCCCCCATGTAGTTTTCGGCTGAGCTCTCACCTTCCTCAGGATCAAGGATACCCCACGAGGTGAGATTTTGCATGGAGCCCCAGATCAATGTCGATTGACAGTCATTTTGTAGGTCTTCCATTTTCTTACTATTGCACCAACAGTTGTCTCCTTCTCACCCAGCGTCTTACTCATGGTTTTGTAGCCCATTCCAGCCTTGTGCAGGTCTATGATCTTGGCCCTGACATCCTTAGAAAGCTCTTTGGTCTTGCCCATGTTGTAGAGGTTAGAGTCAGACTGATTAATTGAGTCTGTGGACAGGAGTCTTTTATACAGGTGACCATTTAAGACAGCTGTCTTTAATGCAGGCACCAAGTTGATTTGGAGCATGTAACTGGTCTTTCTCTGTGCACAATGCAAATAAATATATATAATTTTGACTATGTGATTTTCTTTTTTTTTAAATATATAATCTATCTCTCACTGGTAAAATTAAAGAGGCTCTGTCACCAGATTCTCAAATCCCCATCTCCTATTGCATGTGATCGGCGCTGCAATGTAGATAACAGTAACGTTTTTGTTTTTTTAAAACGTTCATTTTTGGCCAAGTTATGAGCTATTTTATATATATGCAAATGAGGTTTGAAATGGACAACTGGGCGTTTTTTTTTCGTTATGTCCAACTGGGCATGTATTGTGTTTTTAACTGGGCGTGTTTACGTGTATGACGTTGACCAATCAATGACCAGTCAGCGTCATACACTCCTCTACATTTATTTACACAGCAGCGATGTGCAGCCACATAAACAGAGATTAACGTTAATCAAGTGTCCTGATAATAAATACACATGATCATCCAGCCTGGACATCATGTGTATTCAGAATCCTGACACTTCTGACTCTTTTCTTTGAGATTTCTAGCAAGGTAAACGAAAGCTAGCGAGATTACGGAGGTAAACGAGCTTTCGTTTCACTTGCTGGAAATCTCACAGAAAAGATTCAGAAGTGTCAGGATTCTGAATACACATGATGTCCAGGCTGGATTTCATGTGTATTCATTATCAGGACACTTGATTAAAGAGGCTCTGTCACCAGATTTTGCAACCCCTATCTGCTATTGCAGCAGATCGGCGCTGCAATGTAGATTACAGTAACGTTTTTATTTTTAAAAAACGAGCATTTTTGGCCAAGTTATGACCATTTTTGTAGTTATGCAAATGAGGCTTGCAAAAGTCCAAGTGGGTGTGTTTAAAAGTAAAAGTCCAAGTGGGCGTGTATTATGTGCGTACATCGGGGCGTTTTTAATACTTTTACTAGCTGGGCGCTCTGATGAGAAGTATCATCCACTTCTCTTCAGAACGCCCAGCTTCTGGCAGTGCAGACACAGCCGTGTTCTCGAGAGATCACGCTGTGACGTCACTCACAGGTCCTGCATCGTGTCAGACGAGCGAGGACACATCGGCACCAGAGGCTACAGTTGATTCTGCAGCAGCATCAGCGTTTGCAGGTAAGTAGCTACATCAACTTACCTGCTAACGCCGATGCTGCTGCAGAATCAACTGAAGCCTCTGGTGCCGGTGTCCTCGCTCGTCTGACACGATGCAGGACCTGTGAGTGACGTCACAGCGTGATCTCTCGAGAACACGGCTGTGTTTGCACTGCCAGAAGCTGGGCGTTCTGAAGAGAAGTGCATGATACTTCTATACACAACGCCCAGCTAGTAAAAGTAGTAAACACGCCCCGATGTACGCACATAATACACGCCCACTTGGACTTTTACTTTTAAACACACCCACTTGGACTTTTGCAAGCCTCATTTGCATAACTACAAAAATGGTCATAACTTGGCCAAAAATGCTCGTTTTTTAAAAATAAAAACGTTACTGTAATCTGCATTGCAGCACCTATCTGCTGCAATAGCAGATAGGGGTTGCAAAATCTGGTGACAGAGCCTCTTTAACGTTAATCTCTGTTTATGTGGCTGCACATCGCTGCTGTGTAAATAAATGTAGAGGAGTGTATGACGCTGACTGGTCATTGATTGGTCAGCGTCATACACGTAAACACGCCCAGTTAAAAACACAATACATGCCCAGTTGGACATAATGAAATTAAAACGCCCAGTTGTCCATTTCAAACCTCATTTGCATATATATAAAATAGCTCATAACTTGGCCAAAAAGTAACGTTTAAAAAAAGTTACTGTTATCTACATTGCAGCGCCGATCACATGCAATAGGAGATATGGATTTGAGAATCTGGTGACAGAGCCTCTTTAACCTAGCCGAAAAATTCTAGACTGTTCATGACTTTGACAGTGGGCACACTTACAAAATCAGCAAGGGATCAAATACTTATTTCCTTCACTGTATATGTATATATACTGTATATACACTACCGTACAAAAGTTTGGGGTCACTTAGACAATTTTGTGTTTTTCATGAAAACTAACACTTATATTTATCAAATGAGTTGCAAAATGACTAGAAAATATAGTCAAGACATTGACAAGGTTAGAAATAATGATTTTTATTTGAAATAATAATTTTCTCCTTCAAACTTTGCTTTCGTCAAAAAATGCTCCATTTGCAGCAATTACAGCATTGCAGACCTTTGGCATTCTAGCTGTTAATTTGCTGAGGTAATCGGGAGAAATGTCACCCCATGCTTTCAGAAGCCCCTCCCACAAGTTGGATTGGCTTGATGGGCACTTCTTGCATACCCTACGGTCAAGCTGCTCCCACAACAGCTCTATGGGGTTGAGATCTGGCGACTGCGCTGGCCACTCCATTACAGATAGAATACCAGCTGCCTGCTTCTTCCCTAAATAGTTCTTGCATAATTTGGAGGTGTGCTTTGGGTCATTGTCCTGTTGTAGGATGAAATTGGCTCCAATCAAGCGCTGTCCACAGGGTATGGCATGGCGTTGCAAAATGGAGTGATAGCCTTCCTTATTCAAAATCCCTTTTACCTTGTACAAATCTCCCACTTTACCAGCACCAAAGCAACCCCAGACCATCACATTACCTCCACCATGCTTGACAGATGGCGTCAGTCACTCTTCCAGTATCTTTTCAGTTGTTCTGCGTCTCACAAATGTTCTTCTGTGTGATCCAAACTTCTCAAACTTCGATTTGTCTATCCATAACACTTTTTTCCAATCTTCCTCTGTCCAATGTCTGTGTGGTCTTTCCCATATTAATCTTTTCATTTTATTAGCCAGTCTCAAATATGGCTTTTTCTTTGATACTCTGCCCTGAAGGCCAGCATCCCGGAGTCGCCTCTTCACTGTAGACGTTGACACTGGTGTTTTGCGGGTACTATTTAATGAAGCTGCCAGTTGAGGACCTGTGAGGCGTCTATTTCTCAAACTAGAGACTCTAATGTACTTGTCTTGTTGCTCAGTTGTGCAGCGGGGCCTCACACTTCTCTTTCTATTCTGCTTAGAGCCTGTTTGTGCTGTCCTCTGAAGGGAGTAGTACACACCGTTGTAGGAAATCTTCAGTTTCTTGGCAATTTCTCGCATGGAACAGCCTTCATTTCTAAGAACAAGAATAGACTGTCGAGTTTCACATGAAAGCTCTCTTTTTCTAGCAATTTTGAGAGTTTAATCGAACCCACAAATGTAATGCTCCAGATTCTCAAATAGCTCAAAGGAAGGTCAGTTTTATAGCTCCTCTAAACAGCTAAATAGTTTACAGCGGTGCTAATATAATTGCACAAGGGTTTTCAGGTGTTTTCCAATTATCCATTAGCCTTCTAACACTGTTAGCAAACACAATGTACCTTTAGAACACTGGAGTGATGGTTGCTGGAAATTGGCCTCTATACACCTATGTAGATATTGCATTAAAAACCAGACGTTTGCAGCTAGAATAG
Source organism: Rhinoderma darwinii (assembly GCF_050947455.1). NCBI lineage: Eukaryota > Metazoa > Chordata > Amphibia > Anura > Rhinodermatidae > Rhinoderma > Rhinoderma darwinii. The sequence continues at coordinate 239,654,632 of NC_134691.1, forward strand.
TCATTTAGCACATTAACAATGTATAGAGTGTATTTCTGATTAATTTAATGTTATCCTCATTGAGAAAAACTGTGCTTTTCTTGCAAAAATAAGGAAATTTCTAAGTGACCCTAAACTTTTGAACGGTAATATATATATATATATCTATCTCTAAAGGTGGTTTTACACAGGCAAATTTTCTGAGAACCAAACAACAATTACAGCTTGTCGATAAATGAACCAGTGATCAGGAGTATGGACAAAGATAATCGTTCATCCCCACAGTTTGCATATTGTCGGCAGCACATCCTTTGTTTACACGGGGTGATGTGCTGTCGACAAACGACTACTGCCATGTTTACACTGGCCAATGATCACGAACAAGCGTTCGTAACAGCGATCGTTCACCTTATAATCAGCCTGTTAAGAAAATCTCTGCTGTGGAGGAAATCTTGTAATCTGTTCACAAATGTCAATGTTACAAGTATCCTGAACAACATTTAAATAAGCCGGAGGCGTCGTGGAATAATGTGCCATGGTCCAATGAAGCAAATATTGAACTCTTTGGCTACAATCACTGAATCTATGTGTGGAAGAAAAAAAAAAGTGAAGCATTGCTGGGGTAGGACTGTTATGCGTTAGTGTTGTGTACATCCAGTGACATTGGATATATTGTACAGATAGAAGGTAGAGTAGAATCATATATCAACTCATCCTGGAAGTCAGTGACCACAGTCAGGAAAGAAACTAATACAAAAGATAAAACATTTATTTTTTTAAATTATCTTCACAATATCTAAACTTGAAATTCTATAGGTAAAACTCAAATAAACTGTGATTGCAAGACGGCCACAGAATATTTTTTAACTTTTGTTTGGTAAGGAATAGTGGAAATAAATGCTAAAAGTCTAAAATGTATAGAAAAATCTCGGCACTAGCGGTACCTAGCAACAGCTCTCTAATGTTGTGATATATATACACATATGTTAACATTATAAATATGCACTAATTCCACAATCTGTGGGTTCAACAATAATTGCCTGATTATGTACATTATATGACCGATCTATATTACACATACATATACTTACGGTAGTCTGCCATTATTTTTCCAAATATGCACAACACAGAGCTGCAATACTATGGTACTGAAAGCGATGTGGTGTCCTATTATCTCTACAACATCTACTCTCCTATTAGGTACTATGGTGGCACAGAAATATAAATTGCAGAATACTAGTTATATTACGTGTCTTATATCATATCCTTTTTGTATGTTTCCTTCCAGACATGTGCAACATATCGCTGTGGTCCTGTTGCGACATCTGTGGTCGCCAGGACCGGAGTGGGACATCAGATCAGTCCTGGCATTTAAAAGCACACAGGCCCACTTCCTGTCCATGTAATATGTTTGTCAGGTTATGGGCCCACCCTCCAGCTATACAAAAACATTGTCTATTGTTTCTGATGCTCCTAGAAATGCTGCCTTCCTTTTGTGCTATTTCGATATTTCATAAATCCCTAAATCCCACCAAACTAATAAATAGGAGCAGCATAATTCCTCTATATATACTTCATCTATGAATATAACCTAGGGCCCATGCTGTACAATCACCACGCATACCTATAAACCATGTCACACATCACTTACATCTGAGGCTGGGTTCACACGACCTATTTTCAGGCGTAAACGAGGCGTATTATGCCTCGTTTTACGCCTGAAAATAGGGCTACAATACGTCGGCAAACATCTGCCCATTCATTTGAATGGGTTTTCCGACGTATTGTGCAGACGACCTGTAATTTACGCGTCGTCGTTTGACAGCTGTCAAAAGACGACGCGTAAATTGACTGCCTCGACAAAGAAGTGCAGGGCACTTCTTTGCAACGTAATTTGAGCCGTTCTTCATTGAACTCAATGAAGAGCAGCTCAAGATATATGAGCGTCACAGACGCCTCGTATATTACGAGGAGGAGCATTTACAGCAGAAACAACGCAGCTGTTTTCTCCTGAAAACAGTCTGTCATTTCAGCCGTAAATTACAGCTAGCGTGTGCACATACCCTAACACCTGTACATGCATCACTCACATGCCACTTAGGGTATGTTAACACGTGCACGTCCGTTACGGCTGAAATTACGGAGCTGTTTTCAGGAGAAAACAGCTCCTGAATTTCAGACGTAATGGCACGTGCAGGCGTTTTTCGCAGCGTCCATTACGGACGTAATTGGAGCTGTTTTTCTATGGGGTCAATGGAAAACGGCTCAAATTACGTCCCAAGAAGTGACAGGCACTTCTTTGACGTGGGCGTGTTTTTTACGCGTCGTCTTTTGACTGCGGCACGTAAAAAAAATGACCGTCGGCACAGTACAAAGTAAAACACATTCACATGAATGGGCAGATGTTTGCCGACGCTTTCTAGCAGTATTTTCGGCCGTAATTCCAGGCGTCAAACGCCTGAATTACGTCCGTAAATAGTGCATGTGAACATACCCTGACATTTAGGGTCTGTACATGCTGCACATGCACCACTCCCACCTAAGACCCACGATACACACTCACACCTAGGACCCATGTTGCACAAATGCCCCTCTCACATAGGACCCACGCCACAAACAACTAGTGAACATCCTGCACACATGTTACTCACACACAGGACCAATGCCACACACAATTCATTCCCCCTTAAACCCATGTCGCACACGCGTCACTCAAACCTAGGCTCCATGCCGCACATTAGCCACTCACACCTAGGCGCCTTGCCACAACCGCACTACTCGGTAGCTAGGACACCTGTGCTGCTAACGCAAAGAATCAATGCTGCACACGCACCACTCATGCCATGTCCAAAGCTGCTTTTCCTGTATTCGGAGTCCTTGGGGCTCAGAATACTGGAGACGCTCGGCATTGCCGCTTTTTTTTTTTTCCCTTATCTAACAAGGTCTGTGAAATCTGATGGTGCAGCTCCATCCCCACAGACCAAACAATAAACTAACAAATGGGCTGGTGGGTGGGCTATTCCCTTCTGGTAAAAGGAGTACTGTTGTCTCTGCTTTATACAGAGGCAGCCAACCTCAATCCTCTTCTCCCCCCTGCTGTGAGTGTCTGATTAGCGACAGCACACAGATAACCTTGACATCTATTGCAAATAGGCTCCAGACCGTAGCTATCTCTACATATAATAAAACTGTAAACTTTGCGTGTCTGTACATTGAAAATATTTGCGAACAAATAATAACTGGGGGAGGGGGGGATGAAGGATAAGTAATAGTATGCATTAAGATCATTTTTGGCATTTTTGTCTGTTTGTTTGTGCACACATCATGCAAAAACTACTGACCCAATTCGGATGGAGTTAGGGGCTAACTTGAAGTAACATTTTGTTTTTTTTTCTTCGCAATCGGTTCACTCAATCAGAACATATGCAAATTTAATGTTGTTAACCCCTTTCCGACATTTGACGATGTCGGAGTCGGCTGTACGTTTGACGTTTGACATTTGACGATGTCGGTGTCGGCTGGACGTTAGAGCCGACACTTCATTGTAACGAGAGGCATCGTGCTCGAGCGCGATCCCGCTCGTTTAACTAGTTAGATGCTGCTGTCAATACCGACCACAGCATCTAAACCGTAAGAAAGAGGGGGGCGACCCCCTCTAACAGCTCATCGCGCCCCCCACAACGCAATCGCGGAGGGGCGATGGTTGCTATCGCCTCCGGCAGGGCTTAAAAGAAGCCTGTCAGAATCACGAGATACTGCAATACATTAGTATTGTAGTATATCGTGCAAGCGATCTAACGATCGCTGGTTGAAGTCCCCTAGGGGGACTAATAAAAAAAGTAAAAGGAGTCAGTTTTTTTTTTTTTTATGTAAAAAAATATTTTTCAATTAAAAGTTTCAAAAACACCCCTTTTCCCATTTTCCCCCTAGAGCATAGTAAAAAAACAAGTACATAAATATAATTGCATCCGTAAAAGTCTGAACTATTACAATATATCATTATTTAACCCACGCAGTGAACGCTGTAAAAAAAAAAAACAATTGTAAATGCCAGAATTTTTTGGTCACCTCATCTCCCACAAATAATTTAATAAAAAGTGATCAAAATGTCGCATGTACACCAAAATGGTATTATTAAAAACGACAGCTTATCCCGCAAAACTAAGCCCTCATATCACTTAATCAACGGGAAAATAGAAAAGTTATGGCTCTCTGAATTTGGCGACACAAGATACATTTTCTTTTTTACACTTACGTTTTTACTTGTAAAAGTAGTAAAATATAGAAAAAACGATATATATTTGGTATTGCCGTAATCGTATTGATCCACAGAATAAAGTTAACATGTTGTTTTAATTGCACAGTGAATTCCGTAAAAACGACGCGCGGAAAACCATGGAGGAATCACTGTTTTTTTCATTTTCTACCCCACAAATAATTTTTTCCCGTTTCCTAGTACATTATATGGCATAATAAATGGTGCTACGAAAAACTACAACTCGTCCCACAAAAATCAAGCCCTCATAGGACTATATCGACGGAAAAATAAAGAAGTTATGGCTTTTGGAAGGTGGGGAGGAAAAATCGAAAATTGGAATCTGAAAAAGGGCTGGGGTGGGAAGGGGTTAAAAATTCATTTACATTGCGTTAGTACAACAACAACAAATACATGGAAACCATGGCAACCAATCACATTTTTACTTTAGTTTTGTATTGCCTTGCAAAAAAATAGACAGCAGTAGGTTGCTATGGGCAACTGCTCCAAATTTAAGCTATACTGATTGTTATATAAGGGAGAGGTTGCAATCAATCAGATTGCTGCAAATTTTTCAAGCCGCCTCAGACAAATTACAGATGTGATCTGATTGGTTTAAAAGGACAACACCACCAACTTTTGTCTATATTGTTTTTTTATGCATCAGAGGCACCTATAACTACCAATCAGGTTTCTGCTTTCATTGTCCAAGCTGCCTCAGAAAAAAATAACTGTAATCTGATTGGTTGTTATGGACAACAGCTCCAACATTTGTTTACATTGATTTTTACACATAGTAAGGAGATATAGCAACCAATCAAATCGCTGCTATCATTCACCTGCTGCCTCACAAGAATGTAAACTACAATCTGATTGGTTGCTAAAGACAAGAGTTCCAACATTTCTTTATTTTGGTTCTTACACATAGAAGGGAGATAAAATGACAAATCAGGTTTCTGCTTTCATTCGCCCAGCTGCCTCACAAGAATCTAAACTGTAATCTGATTGGTTGCTATGGACAACAATTCCAACATTTGTCTGTATTGAATATTACACATAAAGGAACCAATCCGCTCGCTGCTTTCATGCACCTGGCTGCCTCAAAAAAAACTGTAATTTGATTGGTTGTCTCAAAGAGCTCGGACAGTGGCCTCTCGATCTCGAGAGTAAATGCCTTCCAGAAAAAGATCAAATATTTCTCAATATAGCAGAAATGCAAAAAAAAATTGACTAATTAGGTATCAAGAATCTGAAGAAGATCACTTACTGCAGCTCAAGAACGTCAGGCCAGAACTCGCACATCAGAAACTTCTACCCAGCATGAGTCTCAGATAAGTACACAGTGTGCTCGCATGGAGGCCTCTCGGTCTCTGGAGAGTAACGAGGAACGCAAAGCACGGCTATCTGCTGACCGACAGCGCCATGCATCGTTATGCGAGTCTGAAACTTTCATCGACAGAGAATCTCGCTTGAGTTGTCAAAGAGCTCGGACAGCGGCCTCTTGAGAGCTTGAAAGTAGTGAAGAACGTGAAGCGCGATTAACCGCCGATCGCAAACGTTAAAAGCGAAGACCAATATCTACGACGATTGGAATCAGCTAGATCGAATTATGAACACACACGCCAAGATAATGAAAGTTATTTATTGACTGAAAGGGTAGATGAAATACGGCAGGCAGAAACAGCAGAGCAACGTCAATCACGCTTAGAGGCTGATCGACATTCTCTTAATATAATTTCTATTTCACAGAAGATTCCGATGAGTCCCAGGAGTATGGTGCGGCAAACAATGTTGTTCCTTGGGTCAATAAGGAAACAGAAGGTTTTATGTATTCCCCTAGGATTGACTATGCTGAATTCGCATCCGTAGGTGGTATGGGTCGTAATTTTCAATTTTTCTGGTGCTCTCAAATGGAGAAAGGAACCAAATTGAATCTGTTGTTCTAGTGGTAAAGTTCACATTAAAAAATGTCAAGAACCTCCAGAGCTCATAAAACAACTTTTAAATGGTGACCATTCATAATCTAAACACTTCTTAGACCGCATCCACTTATATAACAGCGCATTCCAAATGACATCTTTTGGGGCAAAACTAATTACAGAGGGACCATTCATGCCAACCTTCAAGGTGCAAGGCCAAGTTTACTATCTCATCGGATCTTTGCTACCACAAGAGGAGCCAAAATTTCTTCAGATTTATTTCATATCAGATTACAATGAACAGGCCGATATCAGAAATCAGAACTTTCCACAACTAAATAGTAACCTTATATCTCCACTACAAAACAAGCTGCATCAGGTGAATCCATATGTGCATTGTTTCAAAGCTGCATTAGTCTATTCCGCAGGGGCAAAGCAATGATTACAAAATGATCATCAGCACAGATAGACGTCCTGTTGCTGAACACCGCGGTAGGTATAACGTCCCCGTCACAGATGAAGTTGCAGAAGTTTTAGTTGATCAGGAGTGCGATAGGCGTTACATCGTGTTGCGCACTCACGACGATGGCCTGCAACACATTTTCAAAACACACAGAGCTTAGGACGCCCTGCAATATTAATTTATGGCCACGACGAGGATAGGTACAATTTTGGACTCTACCGAGTTAATCCTACTACTAGGGTAACAAATTTTCATAAAAATATATGAGCCCAGCAATTTTATTTCTACCTGCTGAAGATAAAGCATAATCGCTTTATCTATTTGGAACGATTTCGAAGATTGGTCAACAAATTTATTTTGGACATGTATGCGGAAATAAAGACAAAGCGTTTAGTGTACATACGCAGTAACCAGATACGTTTAAGCGCTGAAGATTACGTGTATCTGTGAGACGCCATGTAACAAGATAATAACAAGGTAAACTTAGGGCGATTAGTTATCCTGCCATCAGGTTTTACCGGTGATCCGCATTACATGCATGAACATACACAAGATGCTTTCTGCTACGTCCGAAAATACAGCTGGCTTGACCTTTTCATAACGTTCATAACTAATCCAAAGTGGTACGAAATTTCCCAAGATCCTCTCACAGGACAGGCGTCTTATGTTGGGCATGATATTATAGCCTGAGATTTACACTTAAAACTAAAGTTGATGATCGACCTGATCACAAAACAAAAAATTTTTGGTTCAGCTGTTTGATTCATGTACTGCGTTGAATGTCAAAAGCGTAGCTTGCCACACGCCCACATTCTCCTGTGGCTGCAAGAAAATATTTATCACGATGCTATTGACACGGTCATAAGTGCTGAATTTCCTGACTGGAAGGAGGATCCCGATATTGCACAAGATTGTAAAGACGCACATGGTTCATGGGCCATGCAGTGCTTTAAATAGAAACTCTCCTAGCATGCAGGAGGGTCATTGCTCTAAAAGATACACTGGAGCGCTATTAGAGCAAACAATGTCAGGGGAAAACAGGTATCCATTGTATCGTCGAAGATCACCCCTACAAGGCAGTTTTACAGCTACAGTCAGGTTATAGGGTCAAGAAATTGTTTTGGACAATCGATGGGTTGTACCCTATTCATTGGTGTTATCCAGAACATTTCAAGCTCACATCCACGTCGAAATATGTAACTGCGTCAAAGCCATCAAATATATATGTAAATACATCAACAAGGGTAGCGACCAGGCCACGTTTGCATTGACAAATAATAATGAATACGACAAAGTCACGAGGTTCCAATCTGGTCGATATATAAGCTCTTCTGAGGCGGTGTGGCACAATTTGCGCTTCCACATTCACGAGAGACATCCGCCAGTGATGTATCTTGATGTTCACCTTGAAGGCGGGCAACGGGTGTACTTTAACCCTGAAAATGTGGTAGAGCGGTTAGAAAACCCGAGACAAACCACTTTGCTGGCATACTTTCACCTTTGTGAAACAGATGATTTCACAAAAACACTGTTATATAACGAAGTTCCGTCATATTATACTTATAATAAGCAGCAGGGTGTTTTCAACCGTATCAGTGAATGGCATTTTAAAAGAACATGTCATTGGAAGAGTCTATACGGTGCATCCAAACAACTCTGAATACTATTACTTACGCTTACTTCTACATACAGTGCAGGGACCTACTTCTTTTGCCGAATTGCGAAAGGTTGACGAAATTGAATAAATACTTACCAGGCTACTTGCCGAGTGCGTCACTTGCTAGATGGTGATCAGCATTGGGATAGCACATTGGCTAAAGCATGCGTTAGCGATAGTCCACATCACTTGCGTCATTTGTTTGCTATTTTACTGTTTTTTTGTGGACTTTCGGATGCTGCACAGTTGTGGCAAAAATATCAGGAAAAATTAGTTGAAGACTTTTTCAGGAATGCACAACTAAACAATAACGGCAAACTGAAAGACACGTTGCGTGAAAGTAATATGAAACAATGTTTGCTGGCTATCCAAGACATAGTTACATCTATAGGGGGTAATCCTGTCTCTCAATATGGTATGCCCGCACCAGCTTTAGACGGGGAACGCATTAACAGGGAGTACACGGCGGAAATAAACTATAATCCAGCGGAACTGGCCGAAACATTGCAAAACGGTGTCTAGAGTCTGACAGCAGAACAGCGTATGATTTTCGATCACGTATGTCATAGCGTAGATGGTACTTTGGGAGAAATCCTGTTTTTAGATGCACCCAGTGGGACGGGAAAAACATTTCTCACCAAAGTCACCTTGGCCCAAATATACAATTCTTAAAGCAAAATTGCTCTTGCCGTCGCTTCATCGGGCATAGCAGCCACATTGTCGCCCAGAGGCGAAACCGCCCATACAATGTTCAAAATCCCAATTGACTTGAATCTTACAGAAAACCCAATGTGTAATGTTTCTAGAAACATCGACAAAGCAAGGGTTCTACGTGATTGCTGCTAAGTAATATGGGAAGAGTGCACTATGGCAAACCGTAAAGCGGTAGAAAGAACCTTGCGAGATATCAGACGAAATGACCGGCCCATGTGTGGTATGACAAAGCTTTTCTGTGGCGATTTTAGGCAGACTTTGCCAGTCATACCACGAGGAACGAGGGCAGATGAAATTACAGCCTGCCTAAAGAGATCAAGTCTGTGGCGCAACGTTATACCGATGTATTTAACAATAAATATGCGGGTGCGAACAGGAGGCAACCCAAATGCACAAGAGTTTTCAGATTTATTACTAAAAATTGGTGACGGCAAGAAGAAGGGAAATATATTTTGCCTGATAATTTATGTTGTACTGTTCCATCACTGCAAGACCTAATTTCTTCTCTGTATGGTGACCCAACGCAAATAACAAATCATGAAAACTCTTGGCTATGCAAAAGAGCTATTTTGACCCCTCGCAACGACCAGGCAGCAGCAATAAGCGCTGGAATATTGACGTGTGTTCATGGGGAAAGTGCAGAATATATCGCTATCAACAGACACATTGAACAAGAAGATGCTACCAACTATCCGGTGATATTTTTAAATTCCCTAAGCACACCTGGTCTTCCGTCACACAAAATTAAGTCAGCATCCCAATAATTCTCCCTAGAAGTTTAAGCCCACCAAAACTATGTAACGGCACCCGACTAAAAATCACAAATCTACAACAAAACGTGATAGAAGCTGAGATTTTAACAGGATGCGGCGCAGGTGATAGCGTTTTTATACCCCGAATCCCCCACATTCCAAATAATTTTCCCTGCAGTTTTAAACGTGTACAGTTTCCTGTCAGCTTATGTTCCTGTCAGCTATGACCATCAACAAAGCGCAGGGCCAAACGCGTGGACCTCAGTGTCAGCTGCTTTGCGCATGGCCAGCTCTATGTGGCTCTCTGCCGTGTTAGCAACTCCACCAATCTTCATGCACACATCCCTGGTGGTTCGACTGCTAACATTGTTTACAGGGAAGCATTGTCATAGTGAACCTGACTATTAAAAGAAACTATTTTTAATTGAAGATTGTTTATTGTCTTTGTTTTTTTTTCCACTTTGTTTTGAGTATGCTGCAAGGCTAGGAGTATACTTATAAAAAACGTCATCTGTACGGTTTTCAGTGGTCTGCAGGTACGAAGTCACGAGCACAGCTAGTAATTAATAAAAACTAAGTGGGTGGCAGCCAACTAGCCCACTGTGTACCACCCCATCCGGCATTTGCCCTGCTGGTCACCATAGTGATGACCGATTGGCCATGCAAAATGTTTTATACAGCAACAGCGAAATCTGAGCAGCAGTCCACTAACAATATTGTGTGTTTTTATTATTATGTTACATTAGAATTTTTGTAACAGGTAACTTTAGAACAAATGACTGCTTATAGTTATGATACAGTTCTTTAAAATCACATTCTGTTTGTAAACCCCTTAGGGCCAGTTCACACCACGTTTTTTGACACGTTTTTTTGACATGGAAACCGCGTCGGAAAACACGCCAAAAAACAGCCAAAAATGCCTCCCATTGATTTCATTGGGAGGCGGAGGCGTTTTTTCCCGCGAGCGGAAAACCCATCTCGCGGGAAAAAGAAGCGACATGCCCTATCTTCGGGCGTTAACGTCTCTGACCTCCCACTGACATCAATAGGAGGCAGAGAAAGCATATTTCGCTGCTTTTTTTGCCCGCGGCGCTCAATGGCCACGGGAGAAAAACACCGCAAAAAAACGCGGCAAACGGCGTGCAGGCAGATGAAAATCTGCCTCAAAATTCTAGACTGAATTTTGAGGCAGAATTTCTGCCTGCAAAGCACTCAGTGTTAACATAGCCTCAGGGCATGATCACACATGGCAGAATTGCTGTGGAATTCCGCTGCGGACAGTCCGCAGTGGAATTCTCCAGCGGCCGTTTTTTACATTTCTTTCAATACATTTTTAGGCAAGTTAGTTCAGACATTGCGGAAAACTCCGCTGCGGACCATAGGCTGCGGTGCGGAATTTTCCCTCAGCAGCATGCACTGACTGTTGCGGAGAAGAAGCGGAATTTCACTGCGGATTTAAGCCTTTGCAATCCAAAAACTGAAATCTGTGGCAAGTCCGCTGTGTTTTCTGCAACGTCTGTATTACCTGTCAAATATGCAAATGTTGGTGCAGATTCGTTGCGTAATTGCCCCAAATCTGCACCAACATTTGCAGCGGAAAAACTCCACCACGTGTGAACATGCCCTTGCACGTTCTATTGGCACCAAAGTTTTTGCCATTTTAAACTTTTTCTTTCACATTTATGCATTGTCCTGATTAATAGCTGGTAAAAAAGTTGAAAAAAAGATATATGCCCATCAAGTTCAACTAATGAATGTGAGAAAGGGAAGGAATATAGTTAAACTTTAGAACTTTGTTTTACCCCTATTGATACAAAGGAAGTTAAAAAAACAAATCGCTTAGTTGCAATTAGAAATAATATATAATTTTTTTTTTATTTTTTTTTTTTAAAAGAGAAATTTTCCTTTTGCAAAGATTGACCACATTGCATTTTCAATTCTGTCCGTTGCTCCTTAACCACAAACTGCAAACTGATTTTTTTAAATGTTGTTGTTTTTTTTTACAAATGGTGTTTTATTAACTTTATGCATTTTCCATTTTGTTTTGGTGGTCCCAAAGTCCAAAATAGCCTTCTATTCCTAGCCCTGATGAATACAAATGAGGCACACATATTGTGCACACTCATTTATAAAAGAAAAAGCGGAATCTGAAATTTAGTTTTCTTTTACCAGTGTCAAATTTGCTTGCATAAAATGACAAATTCGGCAAAAAAATGCAATATTTTTATAATTATTATGTTTATAAATATTTATATAAATAAACAGTATATTTTGATCTAGTTCAAGAAAATGTAAGAAAAAAAAATCTGAGAGGACAAATGTTAAAGTATGTTCACACGGGATATTTTCAGCTGTTTTTCTGGCCGTAAACGTCCTGAAAAATGGCTGAAAAATCGGAAGCAATTTTTTTACGCCTCATTTTCAAGAAACGGCGCATAAAAAGATGCCCCGTAAAAAGAAGTGAATGTCACTTTTTTTGGAGCCTTCGTCATTGAATCAATAGAAAAACAACTCCATAAACAGCCGTAAATAACGCAGCGAAAAACGCTAGTTTGATTTAAAAACGGCTGAAAATAAGGAGCTGTTTTCCCTTGAAGCCGTATTTTGTTAACCATGTGAACATACCCTAAGGGCATGGTCCCACGTGGCGTATTTCTTCCGCAACTGTCCGCATCAATGCCGCACAGAATCTGCGTTGCAGATTCTGTGGCGGATCTGCCCAAAATGTGCAGTAAATTGATGCGGACTGGCCGTTGCGTATTGAGGTGAAAGTACTTCCCTTCTCTCTATCAGTGCAGGATAGAGAGAAGGGACAGCACTTTCCCTAGTGAAAGTAAAAGAATTTCATACTTACCGGCCGTTGTCTTGGTGACGAGTCCCTCTTTCGGCATCCAGCCCGACCTCCCTGGATGACGCGGCAGTCCATGTGACCGCTGCAGCCTGTGATTGGCTGCAGCCGTCACTTAGACTGAAACGTCAAACTGGGAAGCCGGACTGGAGAAAGAAGAAGGGAGTTCTCGGTAAGTATGAACTTCTATTTTTTTTACAGGTTGATGTATATTGTGATCGGTAGTACCTGTCCAGGGTGCAGAAACACTTACTGCCGATCGCTTAACTCTTTCAGCACCCTGGACAGTGACTATTTACTGACGTCGCCTAGCAACGCTCCCATAATTATGAGTGCACACACGTAGTCACCCGTAATTACGGGTGCACACACGTAGTCACCCGTAATTATGGGTGCACGCACGTAGTCACCCGTAATTACGGGAGCCCCATTGACTTCCTCAGTCTGGCTGTAGACCTAGAAATACATAGGTCCAGCCAGAATGAAGAAATGTCATGTTAAAAAAAACAATACGCTCCGCAGCACACATAACATGTACATGACATCTGCGGACTTCATTGCGGAATTTAGAATCTCCATTGAAGTCAATGGAGAACTTCCGCAATGAGTCCGCAACCAGTCCGCCACACGTCCGCAACATCCATTGTATGCTGCGGACACCAAATTCCGCACCGCAGCCTATGCTCCGCAGCGGAATTTTCCGCATCGTCTAAACGAACCCTACTAAAAAGCAGTGAAAGGCAATGGAGAAACGGGTCCGCTGCGTATTAACGCTGCGGACACAATTCCAGAGCAATTCCGCCACGTGGGGCTTTGCCCTTACACTATACCCCTAAATGAATGCAGTGCTGTGTCTAGTAGTATTGAGTAGTTTAAAAATACGTGTCTCTTTTTTTTTAATATTGTCTAGTAAGCTATTGTGAGGATATTTTAATTGATAAAACATACCTTTCTTCGATGTGATGGCACAATGAAAAATGTTTCAATATTATGCTTTTTCAAAAAACTATTTCTTTCGTGACCATAACCGGGTTCAACTTCATAATCCCCATTTAGGCACTCTAAGGTGGTCTTTGTTATATGAACTTTCCTAAGAGACAAAAAATAATCAATTATGTCAATACACGTGGTATTCTGTGTTTTTAGGAAATACATTACTGGTAATTTGTGGATTTCTTTATTACATGGAAGGTACCTTAATACAGTAAGGGAATGCATGATTAACTTCATGAACTAATAGGAAACTAAAATATAATACTTTTCTCTTTAAGGGTATGTTCACACGGCTTAGCAAAATATGTCTGAAATTACGGAGCTGTTTTCTGGCGAAAACAGCTCCTGATTTTCAGACGTTTTTGTAACTACTTGCGTATTTTACGGACGTTATTGGAGTTGTTTTTCAATGGAGTCAATGAAAAACGGCTCCAAAAACTTCCCAATTAGTGACATGCACTTCTTTGACACGGGCGTCTTTTGACACGCGGTCTTTTGACGCGCAGTCTTTTGACAGCGATGCGTAAAATTACACCTCATGGGAACAGAACATCGTAAAGCCCATTGAAAGCAATGGGCAGATGTTTGTAGGCGTAAAGAAGAAGTTTTTTCAAACGTAATTCGGGACGAATTACGTCTGAAAACAGTGCGTGTGAACATACCCTTATTATGGAAATGATAATATTTGCTTTCCTAAAATAGTGGCAAAAGCTCTGGCCCTTTAAGAATTAGTCGGACATCTCCACAGGCAGCAGTGAGCAGTCAAAGGATGGGTTTTCACATCGAGGTCAACATGTGCTGCGATTCGCTGCAAAATTGCACCATTATGCCTTGATTTTACTAAAGTTTCAGCAAAACACTTTGGTTTTGTCATGATTCGTGGCAAAAAAACAACTAATTTTTACAGCGACTTGTAAACCAGTCAAAGTCTCAGGAGTTTTTGACTACTCTATAAGACTTCATGCTTATGAGCTGTGTGGGGTAGACTGTATGTGCAGCATGTAAACACAATGGGGATTTGTGCTGCTCTTTTACTTCATGCTGGATGTTATGTCAGCAGCAAGGTAAGGTATTATGGAGCAGCTAGAAGAGAAGATATGAAGACTCTCTTACTAGAAGCAGCACCACCACCACCACCACAGACTACCGATGACTCTGTGAGGGGAATTTATTAAAGCCTTTACACTACAATTCTGGCGTAAAAAAAAAAAGTCACAGGTTTTGGCGCACAATTGTTTAATCTTAGGCTGCTTATGGCACTTTCTATAAAGTGGGTGCAGCTTAGCATAAAGGCACAGCCAAATAGGCATATAGTCATGGTAGGACTGGGGGCCTTTTTTAGGTTTTTGGCAGCAATGGCAACCCATCAGGGGCCGGCGATCACAGGCTGCCGATGGGCGACAGAGGGAGCCCCCTCCCTCTGTCAAACCACTTAATTCCTGCTGTCGCTATTGACCGCGGCACTTAAGGGATAAACGTAGGCAATCTGATGTTTCTCCGATCCCGGCTGTTGCAGCGGAGTCCAGCTGTCAGTCACAGCCGGATTCCCATGGTGATTGCACAGACACAGCTTTTGTGCCCGTGTGATCACCATCACATAAGTGCATGTCAGGATGTGGTAAGGGGACCGTTCCCATCACGTGCATGTTCATGATAATGCAGTAGTGGTTAATGTTCAAATTCAGCAGTGAGCTGTGCAACTGACTGGAGTACAACTTTCAGAAGCAGCAAAATTATTACCTTAATTTCTAGGGTTTGCTTAAAACAAGAAAATCAGTAAAACCAAAATAAAATCGAACTCATTAGTTTTATAGTTTGCCATTAAGCTCCACCGCTAGGCTGAAGAACCTCCGATTGGTGATTAAACAATACTTTTATATAATAAAGGCTTTAGTAGTGACTAAATATACCATCAATCCATACTTCTTCGATATAAACTATTCTCATTGATTATACACAGGCAGAACGTTATAATTTAACAATTTCAACTAAAAATAAAATTGAAAACATAAAAATAATAGAAATACCCTGGCAATCCACCAGCTTCCATTACATTGGCCAGTGTAACATCATTAGACCAGACATCATACTGCCATTTTCGAAGCCCCAGAACACCACATAGTACACGACCGGTATGCAATCCTACTCTCATATTGAGATCAACTTCGGTCGCTTCTGCTACGGACCTAAAGTGAAAAAAGGAATTTAAATTTAGTTACATGTAAAATGACAAACACTGAAAATATTATAGAAGTGAACTTTGATGCATCATTTACCTTTTTTTTTAAAATGAAAGTAAACACGCAATTTAGTATAAGAATAAGGTTTTCGTACTAAAAGAGAAAGCAATACAAAGCAGTAACAGGGCTCTAGTGTACTAAAATACACCCAAGGTACGGGGAATTATTTTAAGTTAAAGGTGTGAAAAGCTTTGCTGCCTGTTTTTTTTTTTTTAAATGTAATGTATGGTGTTTTGCAATACTAAAAACAATCAGTTTGTTCAGTGCCCTCTGGTTTCATATTACTGGGTTTGGGTGATTCAATGGCTAAAAATACATATGGTAAAATGCTATGAAAACCTTTGATGCTGTTGTTTTTTATGTAATGTATGTGCTCTGCAATATTAAACTTTTTTTTAATAAAGTTTTATTAAAATTGTATTTTAGTTTTAGCGTTGCAGCTTCTATGTATCCACTATACATTAGATTTGCTTGGTATTAGGATGAGTTGGCACGGGACGGATACGCTTAAAAGCACGCAGCATATCTGTCGTATACGCTGCAGGGAATTCCGGGACGGGAATGTCCACTGCGGAAAACTGCAGGACCAGGCGGCCTGCTAGCAGACCGCTGCAGCCTTTGATTGGCTGCAGCGGCGGTCACCTGGGATGAAGCGTCATCCCAGGAGGCTGCGTTGGAGGAAGGAACACAGACTTCTGAATAAGTATCTGTCTTTTTTTTTTCTGCGTTGGGTTTTTTGCAGTGGGATCGCTGCGTACCCCCCGCAAAAAACGCAACAACTGCAATTTGTTTCAGGATTTGGCTCCCAATTGAATTCAATGGGGTATTCCCGCAACAAATAAGCAGAGTTTATGCAAATACAATTGGCATGCTGCGGAATAGATTTTTACGCAGCGTGTTGATGAGACTTGTTCAATCTCATCCACTTTGCTGCAATTGTATTCTGCTGCGTTTTTTTCGTTTGCAATTCCGGATGGAAAAAACACAGCAATTCCACAACGTGTGGACAAGCCCTTAGGATTAGATTGTGGGTCAGATTCCCAGAGCAGTCCAGCTGACTGATGGATTCAACTTAGGGTATGTTCACACACAAACTCAAAAACGTCTGAAAATACGTTTTTTTTTCAAGGGAAAACAGCTCCTGATTTTCAGATGTTTTTTAAGCCACTCGTGATTTTCGCTGTGTTTTTTTACGGCCGTTTTTGGAGCTGTTTTCTATAGATTCAATGAAAAACGGCTCCAAAAACATCCCAAGAAGTGACCTACACTACTTTTTCATGACAGTTTTTCAAAACGGCCGCGTAAAAATAAGGCCCGTCGGAACAGAACGCCATTTTTCCCATTGCAATCAATGTTTGGGCCGAAAAATGGATGAAAATAGGCCGTGTGAACACACCCTTACAGCGGCATTATGCAGCTTCTATGTATATTGGATACAGAGAAGCTGAGGAACTAAAATTAAACAGTTTTTTTTATAAAACTATATTAGAACAATTTTTTATATTGCAGAGCACATACATTATATAAAAAACAACGGCATCAAAGGTTTTAATAGCCTTTAACTATATGTATTTTTAGCCATTGAATCACCCAAACCCAGTAATATGAAACCAGAGGGCACTAAACAAACTGATACCGTTTTTGTTGTTGCTATTAACCCCTTCCCGACATTTGACGTACATGTACGTCATGGAAAGCATTGACTTCCCGCAAAATGCCGTACATGTACGTCAAACGTTTGGCACCGGCTCAGAAGCTGAGTCGGTGCCATCATCGTCGGATCTCAGCTGTATCTTACAGCTGACATCCGACTGTAACGGCGGGGACCGAAATTAGCTTCGATCCCCGCCATTAACCCCTTAAGTGCAGCGCTCAAACGCGATCGCTGCACTTAAGGTGTTTGCAGCTCATCGGAGCCCCAGCAATGAAATTGCCGGGGTTCCGGTGGCTGCAATGGCAACCGGAGGCCTAATACTGGCCTCCCGGTCTGCCTAGCACCGAAGCCGGTCAGGATCCGCCCGGCGGCGGAGCCTGATCGGCTTCCGTAGCTGCCGGCAAGATGGCGCCGGGTCAGGAGCTGATCCGGCGTCATCAGCGGTGGAGGTCAGCTGTACTGTACAGCTGACATCCACCTGTAACGGCAGGAACCGGAGCTAGCTCCGATCCCTGCCATTAACCCCTTCGATGCAGCAATCGAAAGCGATTGCTGCATCGTAGCGGTTACTAGCAGATCGCCAGCCCTGACAGGCAATCGGGACTGACGACTGCTGTTATGGCAACAGGAGACACAATGGTCTCCTGCTCTGCCATTACGGAAGCCGATTTAGGCCCCGCCGGGAGGCGAAGCCTAAACGGCTTGCTGTCAGTGAATGACTGACAGATCTAATACATTGCACTACATAGGTAGTGCAATGTATTAGAAAAAAAAAAATCTGACCGTTGGACCTTCAAGTCCCCTAGTGGGACTTGAGAAAAAGTGTAAAAAAAGTATAAAAAAGTGTAAAAAAAAGTGCAAAAAATAAAAGTTTGAAAACAATAAAAGTTTCAAGTAATCAAATAACACACAATCCCCCTTTTACTCTTATCAAGTCCTTTATTATTGAAAAATAATAATAAACCATATGTATTTGGTATCGCCACGACCGTAACGACCGGAGGTATCAAAATATTATATTATTTATTGCACGCGGTGAACAGCGTAAAAAAAACCCGTAAAAAACGTTACCAGAGTTTCTGTTTTTTGGTCACTTTGCCCTACAAATATTACAATAAAAAGTGATCAAAAAGTTGCACTTATCCAAAAATGGTACCTATAAAAACTATAGCTCGTCCCGCAAAAAACAAGCCCTCATACACCTCCGTCGACAAAAAAATTAAAAAGTTATGGTTCTCACAACTTGGCGACAGAAAAAATACATTCTTTTTACAAAAGTCATTTTATTGTGCAAAAAGTTGTAAAACATAAAAAAGTGCTATAAATTAGGTATCGCCGGAATCGTACTGACCCGCAGAATAAAGTTAACATGTAGTTTATAATGCGTGGTGAACGCTGTATAAAAAAAACAAAAAAAGCTGTGCCAGAATTGCGTTTTTTTGTTTACCTAGCATCCCAAAAAATAGGATAAAAGGTGATCAAAAAGTTGCATGTACCCCAACATGGTACCAATAATAACTACAGCTCGTCCCGCAACAAACCAGGCCTCATACCGCTACGTCTATGAAAAATAAAATTAGTTATGGCTCCAATAAGTCAGGAAATAAAAAAATATGCAGTTGTGCCCGAGGGGAACATTTCTTCTGTTTCAAGAGGCGATTTATCAAGGACCTAAAATTAGGGAACCAGGAAGGGGAGGGCCCAAACATATCCGATGGAAGCGACGGTGCCCGTATTATACCAGGACAACACTTTCCCAGCAAAATTCCCCAAACTACAAAGGCGCGGAGTGTGGATCAAAAGGGGGATAATAAATGACACCATTTATCAGTGTGACACCGGCCTGTGCAGAAAGGATTGCTTCACAGCGTAACACACATCTATGGATTATTTTTATTTTTTTATACCACCTGACTATGCCCCTTATATACTCCGCCCCGCTTACATGTACCCCCACATTATAAAACACCAGCAATACTCAAACAAATATAGTACCAAGCAAAATCGGCTCTCCAAAAGCCAAATGGTGCTCCCTCGGCCCTGAACCCTACAGCGTGCCCAACAGCAGTTTCCTTCAACATATATGGCATCGTCATACCCGGGAGAACCCTTTTAAAAAATTTTTGGGGTGTGTGTCTCCAGCGTCATAAGCTGGGCATGACATATTTGCCACTGAATGGCATATCTAGGGAAAAATATAAATTTTTAATTTGCACCATCCGCAGCGCATTCATTTATGGAAAAGACCTGTGGGGTGAAAATGCTCACTACACCCCTTAATTAATGCCTTGAGGGGTGCAGTTCCATAGTGGGGGTCACTTATCAGGGGTTTCTTTTTATTATTTCACATCTGAGCCTCTGCAGTTGTGAACCAATACTTTGTAAATCGCCAAATTAGGCCTCCACTCCGCATGGTACTCTTCACTTCTGAGCCCTGTCATATGTCCAGACAAAAGATTAGGGTCACATGTAGGGTGTTTCTAAAACCGGGAAACACCGCATAATAATTAGAGAGCTGTCTTGTTATGGTGGCACAAGCCGGGCACCACATATTGGCATATCTATGGGAAAAAATCCCATTTTCACTCTGCAACATTGAGCGCACACTAATTTCTACAAAACACCTGCAGGGTTAAAATGCTTACTACACCCCTTGGTAAATGCATTGAGGGGTGTAGTTTCCAAAATGGGGTCACTTCTGGGGGGTTTCCACTGTTTTGGGCCCACAGGTGCCCAGAAACCAATCCAGCAACATCTGCACTCCAAATGGCGGTCCTTCCCATCTGAGCCCTGCGGTTTGCCCAAACAGCAGTTTATGACCACATATGGGGTATTGCCGTACTCGGGAGAAATAGCTTTACAAATGTTGGGTTCTTTTTTTCCTTTATTTGTTGAGAAAATGAAAAAATTTGCGCTAAAGCTACGTCTTATTGAAGAAAAAGGACTGTTTTTATTTTCACTGCCTAATTCTAATAAATTCTATGAAACATCTGTGGGGTCAAAATGCTCACTACACCCCTAGATGCATTCCTCAAGAGGTGTAGTTTCCTAAATGGAGTCCCTTTTTGGGCGTTTTCATTGTTTTGTCCCCTCAGGGGCTTTGCAAATGTGACCTGGCCTCCGCAAATCATTCCTGCTAAATGTGATCTCAAAAAGTCAAATAGTGCTCTTTCCCTTCTAAGCCCTGCCGTGTGTCCAAACAGCCGTTTATTACCACATGTGGGGTATTGTTTTACTCGGGAGAAATTGCTTTACAAATTTTGTGGTGCTTTTTCTCCTTCAGTCCTTCTGGAAATGAGAAAAAATTAGCTAAACCTACATTTTCTTTGAAAAAATGTAGATTATTATTTTCAGGGCCTACTTCCAATAATTTCTGCAAAAAAACTGTGGTGTCAAATCGCTCACTATACCCCTAGATAATTTCCTCAATGGGTGTAGTTTCCAAAATGGGGTCACTTGTGGGGGGTTTCCACTGTTTTATCCCCTCAGGGGCTTTGTAAATGTGACATGGCCTCCGCAAACCATTCCTGCTAAATTTGAGTTCCAAAAGCCAAATGGCGCTCTTTCCCTTCTCAGCCTCGCCGTGTGCCCAAACAGCCGTTTATTACCACATGTGGGGTATTGTTTTACTCGGGAGAAATTTCTTTACAAATTTTATGGTGCTTTTTCTCCTTTAGTCCTTGTGGAAATGAGAAAAAAAATCGCTAAACCTACATTTTCTTTGAAGAAATGTTGATTTTAATTTTCACGGCCTACTTCCAATAATTTCTGTAAAAAACCTGTGCGGTCAAAATGCTCACTACACCCCTAGATAATTTCCTTGAGGTGTCTAGTTTCCCAGATGGGGTCACTTTTGGGGGATTTTGACTGTTTTGGCACCGCAAGAGCCCTTCAAACCTGACATGGTGCCTAAAATATATTCTAACAAAAATAAGGCCCCAAAATCCACTAGGTGCTCCTTTGCTTCTAAGGCCGGTGCTTCAGTCCAGTAGCACGCTACGGCCACATGTGGGATATTTCCTAAAACCGCAGAAACTGGGCAACAAATATTGAGTTGCATTTCTCTGGTAAAACCTTCTGTGTTATAAAAAAAATTGTATTAAAAATGTATTTCTGCAGAAAAATATGAAATTTGTAAATTTCACCTCTACTTTGCTTTAATTCCTGTGAAATGTGTAAAGGGTTAAGACATTTTCTAAATGCTGTTTTCAATACTTTGAGGGGTGAAGTTTTTAAAATGGGGTGACTTTTTTGGGGTTTCTAATATATAAGGCCCTCAAAACCACTTCACAACTGAACTGGCCCCTGTAAAAATAGCCTTTTGAAATTTTCTTGAAAATGTGAGAAATTGCTGCTAAAGTTCTAAGCCTTGTGAGGTCATAGAAGAATAAAAGGATGTTCAAAAAACGATGCCAATCTAAAGTAGACATATGGGTGATGTTAATTAGCAACAATTTTGTGTGGTATAACTGCCTGTCTTACAAGCAGATACATTTAAATTGAGAAAAATGCTAATTTTTGCAATTTTTCGCTAATTTTTGGTGTTTTTCACAATTAAATACTGAACATATCGAGCAAATTTTGCCAGTAACATAAAGTCCAATGTGTCACGAGAAAACAATCTCAGAATCGCTTGGATAGGTGAAAGCATTCCGGAGTTATTACCACATAAAGTGACACATGTCAGATTTGAAAAATGAGGCTCTGTCAGGAAGGTCAAAAGTGGCTAAAGAGGGAAGGGGTTAATGCACATCATGTAAAGTCACGGCTCAATTACATAAACCTTTTAAATACATTTCTATTATTAAGGTTTTGTCTACATGGAACTCCTATACTTTGCCGTCACATGCAGATCAATTTGGGTGAATGACTATTATTATTTTAGATGAAAGTCTGACATTTAAACAACTGTATTTGTTTTTTTACAGCATTCATTAGTACAGCCTGCCTTCTCATTCTGTCCTTTTAAAAAGTAGGATCCTGACAGATACTGTTACTGTTTTTAATGGAAGTCATAGGCAGATGGACACAAATGTATTGGTCTATGTTTGCACAGAATAAGGCCATGTTCAGACGTGGCAGAATTTTTCCGCTGCAAATGTTGGTGCAGATTTGCGGCAATTACGCAACGAATCTGCACCAACATTTGCATATTTGACAGGTAATTCAGACGTTGCAGATATCACAGCGGACTTGCCACATATTTCAGTTTTTGCATTGCAAAGACTGAAATCTGCAGTGAAATTCTGCTTCTTCTCCGCAATGGAATGTGCATGCTGCGGTAGGAAAGATCTGCACCGCAGCCTAATTTCCGCACAGTTATTTTCTGCAACGTCTGAACTAAGTTTCCTAAAAATGTATAGAAAGAAATTTCAAAAACGGCTGCTGCAGAATTCCACTGTGGACTGTCCGCAGCGGAATTCAACAGCAATTCCGCCATGTCTGAATGTGCCCTAAATCTAGATCTGTCTGAAGACTAAAAAAAGGCGAATCTCATTCTAAAACTAGATCAAGTGGGTGCAAAAATGCTTGTGAAAAAGAAATGTAACTTTTTACCAAATGTAAATATTATGGAGATGTCAAAAAAGTGTACAGTTGTCATTCGCAGTATACTATATATTTTTCGCAGAATACTATATATTTAAAAAAACAAAAACTTGTACATGAATTCTATGTCCCAAATGTGATGTGAATGGGGGGGAAGTACTTTGGGTGCATTTTCCGCGTACCCTTAGGGCATGACCACACGTGGCAGATTTTCTCCGCAACTGTCCGCATCAATGCCGCACAGAATCTGCGTTGCAGATTCTGCTGCGGATCTGCACAAAATGTGCAGAAAATTGATGCGGACTAGCTGCTGCGGACTGCGGGAAAAGTGCTTCCCTTCTCCCTATCAGTGCAGGATAGAGAGAAGGGACAGCACTTTCCCTAGTGAAAGTAAACGAATTTCATACTTACCGGCCGTTGTCTTGGTGACGCGTCCCTCTTTCGGCATCCAGCCCGACCTCCTTGGATGACGCGGCAGTCCATGTGACCGCTGCAGCCTGTGCTTGGCCTGTGATTGGCTGCAGCCGTCACTTAGACTGAAACGTCATCCTGGGAGGCCGGACTGGAGACAGAAGCAGGGAGTTCTCGGTAAGTATGAACTTCTATTTTTTTGACAGGTTGCTCTATATTGTGATCGGTAGTCACTGTCCCGGGTGCAGAAACAGTTACTGCCGATCGCTTAACTCTTTCAGCACCCTGGACAGTGACTATTTACAGACGTCTCCTAGCAACGCTCCCGTCATTACGGGAGCCCCATTGACTTCCTCAGTCTGGCTGTAGACCTAGAAATACATAGGTCCAGCCAGAATGAAGAAATGTCAAGTTAAAAAAGCAAGACGCATCCGCAGCACACATAACATGTGCATGACAGCTGCGGACTTCAAAGCGGAAATTAGAATCTCCATTGAAGTCAATGGAGAAATTCCGCCATGAGTCTGCCACTGCTCCGCAA
This sequence comes from Rhinoderma darwinii, assembly GCF_050947455.1. NCBI lineage: Eukaryota > Metazoa > Chordata > Amphibia > Anura > Rhinodermatidae > Rhinoderma > Rhinoderma darwinii. The sequence continues at coordinate 239,678,605 of NC_134691.1, forward strand.
CAGACAGAGCATGCTGCGGACACCAAATTCCGCTCCGCAGCCTATGCTCCGCAGCGGAATTTTACGCATCGTCTAAACGAACACTTCTAAATAGAAGTGGAAGTCAATGCAGAAACGGCTCGACTACGCTATTGATTCCGTCACAACGACGGAACCCTTACACAACAGAGACAAATGGAAACCATTTTCACCAGATCCGTCACCATTGAAATCAACCTTTGGTTTCCGTTTGTGTCAGTCAGGGTCCTGTTCTGACGGAAAGCTCTGACGGAGCGGGACCCTAGCGCAGATCTGAACGAAGCCTAAGTTCGTTTTTGAGTGATGTAAGGAGGTAGGAGGTTTGATAAATCTCCTCCACTACATCCACATTTTCAGGTAATCTGGACATAACAGAGAATCTGCAGGTTATCAGGCCACACAATAGATAGAGGCTCTCTTTGGAATACCAAGCAGTTTAGCATGACTAGGTTCACACTGACATAGCAGCTGGGATTTGTTGCAGAAATTTCTGTGACTTTCCCATTCATCTGAATGGGGTTTGCAGAAAACCATGCATATGATGCAGAAACAACCCCATTCATAATAAGGGTATGTTCACACGGCCTATTTACGGACGTAATTCGGGCGTTTTTGCCCCGAATTACGTCTGAAAATAGCGCCTCAATAGCGCTGACAAACATCTGCCCATTGAAAGCAATGGGCAGACGTTTGTCTGTTCACACGAGGCGTATATTTACGCGCCGCTGTCAAATGACGGCGCGTAAATAGACGCCCGCGTAGAAGAAGTGACCTGTCACTTCTTTGGCCGTAATTGGAGCCGCTATTCATTGACTCCAATGAATAGCAGCGCTAATTACGGCCGTAATTGACGCAGCGTTCAAGCGCCTGCACATGCCGGTACGGCTGAATTTACGGGGATGTTTTCAGGCTGAAACATCCCCGTAATTTCAGCCGTTACGGACCCCCGCCGTGTGAACATACCCTAAGGGTATGTACACACGATGAGAGGCTTTTACGTCTGAAAAGACAGACTGTTTTCAGGAGAAAACAGCTGCCTCGTTTCAGCCGTAAAAGCTCCTCCTCGTATTATGCGAGGCGTCTGTGACGCTCGTAAATCTTGAGCTGCTCTTCATTGACTTCAATCAAGAACGGCTCAAATTACGTTGCAAAGAAGTGCCCTGCACTTCTTTGCCGAGGCAGTCAATTTACGCGTCATCGTTTGACAGCTGTCAAACGACGACACGTAAATGACAGGTCGTCTGCACAGTACGTCGGCAAACCCATTCAAATGAATGGGCAGATGTTTGCCGACGTATTGTAGCCCTATTTTCAGACGTAAAACGAGGCATAATACGCCTCGTTTATGTCTGAAAATAGGTAGTGTGAACCCAGCCTAAGGGTTAATTTACAGATTAGTTTCAGAAACTAGCTACTTTAACCACTTCTTGACCAGGCACATTTTCAAGTTTTAGCCAATTTGTGCCAATTTAAAAGCGAATAGTTCTTCTACTACTCTTCCAATCTACATGTATTTGGTCTTGTTTTTCTCAGAACATTTTGGGCCTCCATATTGTGTAAAAAAAAATTACTTTTTAAAAAATCTAAAAGGGAAATAAAAAAAAGTGAATGTGATTTTAAGAGATGTTTTTTGACATCTGGTGCATGTCACTGGGTAAACACACCTTAAAACATATTTGGCAACTTTGACGACTTCAGCAATACTAAATGAAGGGTGCGGCGCAAACTGGCTTTTGGAAAGCAAATTTTCCAAAGCTGGTTTACCGACACCATACGACCATTACAAATGTTGTGAAGTGCCAAACCACTGCCAACACCCCCAAAATCACTCTTATTAAGAAATTAAACACCCCCCAGGCATTCGTTTAGCGACATATAAGAGATTTTAGCTCTCTATTTTTATCAGACAATTCATTGACTTTGATGAAATAAATTAAAGCCACCATTTTTTTTTCAAAATATGTGAATTCAGGTGCCCTTTTCTGACATCTGGTGCTTGTCACTGGGCAAACAAACCTGAATACATATTTGTCAACTTCTGCCGACTTCAACGATACCAAATATGTTTGCATTTCTTACACGCTGGGCGCAAGAAGGAGATTACAATGAATGGTGTGCAAACTGGCCTTTGGAGAGATAGTTTTCCAAATCTGGTTCCAAAGCGATCTTTGTGCATGCGACCAGTGTCGTGGTCAAAGTCGCCATGTAGCCCCAGCCTAAAACTGTACAATACATCTATATATATGTCATGAAAGATATAGATAAAGCGATAGTTAGATAGAAATAATAATACTACTAATAATCTTTATTTGTATAACACAAAATAAATCACAATTTAGATAGATATATAAAGATAATATATATTCTGTCTGGGACTACACGACTACTTTGGCCACGACACAGGTCCCATGGTCAAAAATCGCTTTGTCCGCTAGCTTACATCGCAAGTAAAATTACCTTTACCACATTCACTGTCTTTACTTGCCATCCAGGCTACGCATAATAGTGATCTTTGGCCGTGCGAATTGTGTCGCGGCCAAAGTCGCCGTGTAGCCCCAGCCTAAAACTATACTATGGCACAAAAAGAAAAAAAGAGCTTTTAACGCCAGTGTATCAATATATAAAAAGGTTATAAATTTTATTTGGACAGACAACGTATACATTAAAATTAGTACAAAAAGAATGACTCTAGAATGTTGCGGAGACCGCACTCACAAGCTGCTGCACACAATAGTCTATGGGCAAGCATATACCCAGCAGTGTATAAACCACCCCACAGTTTAAAGTCAAAGACAATGCATAACATAGGGTTTAAATGGTCAGATCAAGGAACTTACCCATGTGTGAGACAGAAAGTGAAGGAGTGTCTGCTCCGCCGTATACCCCGACGCGCGTTTCACTTCGAAAAGCTTCCTCAAGGGGATGTGTAACTGTGTGTGTCCCACCATTATCCCTTTATAGTGTCCATATCCTCTGATTACAATTGTGCCCAGCGGCGCATGAACGCTGAAGCAGACGGAAGCGAGGCAGACCCCACATCCGGCTCCAGGCACGGCAGCGCACATCCGGAATCCCGACGCGTAACGGGAATTCCGGACATGCGCAATGCGCCCATGGAGACGGAGGGGGGATGCCCCGCATCAAGCCGCCGCAACGGACATGCGCACAGCACCGCCGAATCAAGGACAGTGGGATCTGTCACGGTATGTGTCCCCGGGCCGATGATCAAGACATTCACATGTCAGATGTATCGCCAATAGCTCCCAATACCTCTAATTCCTACGTGATCGGATTCTCCAACTCCATCCCATGATCTATTTCTATCCCCAATAGGGGAAGAGAGAGGGGACGCTAGTTATTATATGTAATGATATGTGTGGTCATAAAGAGTCCATAAGGCTTAATGGGGCGCAAGTTACTGTTACTGTGGATCCTATAATTTATAAACGTTCATCATGCCCATTATATATTGCTTAGATCCCGTGGATGCTATAACAGTGAATGCAAAATACAATATTCCTCATATTTGCAGTGATATAACTCAAAACACGAAAGACACACACAAAAAGTAGTAGTAATAATGATAATAATTATGACTCCAAAGAAAAATGGAGAACAAACCAATAATAAATGCTTTGTGGAAATGTATAGTAAAATAGCATAAAAATACAAAGGTGCATAAGTGACCAAATCTAATAATTAGTCCCAAAAAGATGATATAAGGTGAAAAAAATTATTAATAAAGAAAGTTATTAAAATGTAATAAAAATAATAATAACCAGTGAATGGTACAAAATAAAATTATACAATATAATGAAAGACAGTGAATGATACAAAATAAAATTATACAATGTAATGAAAAACCGTGAATGGGAATCCAAAGTATAAAATATGTATAAGTACACGACGGGCATAGGGAACGTATGTATAACAACAATTACATATCTATATATAATCGATGTTACATCAGCCATATCCATAATTCACAAGAGGTACATGTCAAGGGACCTATGTCATTGTCCCTATATAGAAGCATTATTGTCAATGCAGTTTTTCAAAAAGTGATGTCCCACGAAGATTCATAAACTCCAGGCCGATTCCAAAGGACAGAATAAGGGGGCTCGGTCAGTTACTCGTCATATCTGATAAAGACATATAAAATAGATATAATTAAAAATACAAATAGAGACATACACGGGTGGTAGGGACTGCGAGGTAAGCCTAAAGAAATGGAACAAAGCTAAGATTCTCATTGAGTCCCCGTGGAGTCATGGATCCCAACATAACTATCCATTTACTTTCCCTTTGCGCCAACACCTTCTTCGCATTACCCCCCCTGATGCCACAATGTATCCTATCAATGCCCTTCACCAAAAAGGTTTTTGGATTGGAATCATGATAAAGTTTGAAATGTCGGGGTATCGTTTTTAATTGTGCCAAATCTTCGACCGTACGAGCGTTCACAATATCCCGCACATGTTCACGGGTGCGAATTCGTAGTTCACGTGAAGTTAGTCCAACATATATCTTGGAACACCCACATGTTGCAAGATAAATAACGTAAGCGGTACTGCACGAGATATAGTCCCGAATCTCAAAGTGACGTACTCCATCAGCTGATGAGAAGTCAGTTGCCCGACATATATTGGCACAGGCTCTACATTTACCACAAGGAAAGCAGCCCTTTCTGGGTCCGCTTGAGCCAAAAAGCGCCATCTGACGTGGGACATAGTGACTCTTCACCAGTAGATCCCGCAAGTTCCTAGCTCTTCTAGCTGTCATGAGGGGTCTATCAGACAGATTTTGAGCTAACTGTGGTTCAGACATAAGAATGGGCCAGTGTCTCTCCAAGATGCCACGCATCTTATTCCACTGCCCATTATAAGTCGATATGAACCGTACCCCAGGTTCCTTATCCCGCTGCTGTTTAGAGGTGAGGAGATCTCGGCGTGGCGTTGTTTTTGCTCTCCTATAGCCTGATTTTATGGCTCTCTTACTATAACCTCGTTCCAAAAATCTCTCCCTTAAATCTGCGGATTGGTGTTCAAACAGTGCATCAGAGGAACAGATCCGCCTCATCCTGAGAAATTGGCCAACCGGGATGGCCTTGATCGTGGATGGAGTGTGGGATGATGAGGCATGCAACAGCGAGTTAACCGATGTAGATTTACGGAAAACATCCGTATGCAAATAACCCTCACTGTCCGAAAAAATTCGTATATCCAAGAATTCCACCTGTTGCTGGTGATACTTGTATGTCAATTTGATGTTAAATTGGTTTTGGTTAAGCTGCTGCATGAATCCCATCAGGCCAGACTCCGATCCCTGCCATATGAAAAAAATGTCATCAATGTATCTCAGCCACATCTGCACCTGGTCAGCAGCGTGGGCGCCGTCCCCCAGGAAAACCTGTCTCTCCCACAATCCCAGAAACAGGTTCGCATAGGACGGCGCACACGCCGCCCCCATGGCAGTCCCCTGTCTCTGCAAGTAGAAACAGTCCTTAAATACGAACAGATTGTGGCTGAGAATAAACTGTAATAGCTCAAGAATGAATTCACATAGATGGCCATCCCGGTTACCGGTCCCCAGGAAGAAGCGGACCGCCTCCAGCCCATCCTGATGCCTGATGCTTGTATAAAGCGACTCTATATCCGCGGTCACCAAGTACATGTCTGTTTCAATTTGGATTCCATTGACCCTCCCAAGCACGTCCGTCGTGTCCCTGACATAGGACGGCAGATCATATACCAGTGGTTTCAAGTAATGGTCAATAAATTTACATACTGGATCACACAATCCATCTATCCCAGACACGATCGGGCGGCCCGGGGGGTCAATGGGATCCTTGTGGATCTTTGGGAGGAGGTATAGAGTTGGAATTCTTGGGTCCTCAATGGTTAGTCCATCACGTATTTTTTTGGGGATAATGCCATCTTCAAAGGCCATGTCTACAATACTCCTCAACTGCTGGGAAAATAAATTAATTGGATTCGAGGATAGTTTTTCATAGGTCGCCTTGTCGCGTAGCTGCCTAAACGCCTCCCTCTCATATTTGGCAGTTGGCCAAACCACGACATTTCCCCCCTTGTCCGCAGCCTTGAAAACCACATCATCAAGGGCCTGAAGTTCCCTCAATGCCTTTCTTTGGGTATGGGTTAAGTTGTCATTATTATTCCTAGTTGATAACTCCTTGAAATCCTCAGTAACCATTTTTGTGAAGATTTCAACCTGTGGGCATAAGGACAAGGGGGGAAATCTGGTGGATTTGGGTATAACGGCGGTGGGAAATGTGCCCTGTCTTTCCACAGTCTGCTCCAGGAGGAGATCTTCCAATGCTCGTAAGGCATCTCTCTCAGCCTGGCTATTGAATTCATTGGGCCCCCTATTATGTAGTTTTTTCAAGACTACCTTTCTTGCAAACAGGTGTAAATCTTTAAGGGCCGTGAAAAAATTAAAGGAGTTTGAGGGTGAAAAGGTAAGTCCCTTCCCCAATACCTCACATTGGGCATCAGAGAGGGTATGCGACGAAAGGTTTATTACCTCCAAGTTGTTTCTGGATTTTTTGTCCCGTTGATGGTTAAAGGTATTCTTCCGCTTAGCTTGGCGATCAAACTGCCATCGTGGTCCTTGTGTGCTTTGGGCATTCTCAGGATCTCCCAGATTTCTAGTTATTCTCATTCTGGTAGGTTCCTCAATAGAGGTACGGGAAGAGGCGGACGATGATCTCGAGTGGGAGACAAAGCTACCGTTTCTAGGTCTACCTCGTTCTCTATGCCACTTGTAGACCCTGTGTTGTTGATAGTCTTGGACATCCCGTTGGAATTTGCCTGCCTTGACTGAGCAGATCTCCTTCTCCCATTTTATGTACTCTTTGTCAAGGTCATCCGACATTTTATTCAGTGCTACACTTGATAATTCTAGTCTAAGTGTATTCTGAATCCCCTCTATTTCTTTTTCAATTAATGCCAGATTATTTTGATTGGAGAGAACTAGCAATTCCATAAATCCCCTAGAGCATTTGTCAGAAAGCTCCTCCCACTGTGTTTTAAAGCTGGCATCATTAATCTCAAATGAAGGGAAGATCTGTACACGTAACCCCCGGGGAATAAGATTTTTGGATAGGTATTTCTCAAGGAACGCCTTGTTCCACCACATTTTTGTTCTTTGATGTAGTAAGGTTCTTAATTTTTTGTTATGCTCTCTACAATCACTACCAATCCCATCTAAAACCAAGCTAGAGTCATCTTTAAAAATTTCCTCTAATTGAACGAGCCATGATTGCTCACGGACCCTAAAGTCCATTTGGTGTTGAGAGTCAGACGCTGTGAAAGACACAGAATGAATTAGAATAAATATATAGACTCTAAACAGAGTTGTGTTAATGGCTGGGGATTGCTTTAAAGTATCACTGTCCCCCTAACAAATCAAATAGGCAGCTCCATACGCAGATAGTTATGGCACAAAAAGAAAAAAAGAGCTTTTAACGCCAGTGTATCAATATATAAAAAGGTTATAAATTTTATTTGGACAGACAACGTATACATTAAAATTAGTACAAAAAGAATGACTCTAGAATGTTGCGGAGACCGCACTCACAAGCTGCTGCACACAATAGTCTATGGGCAAGCATATACCCAGCAGTGTATAAACCACCCCACAGTTTAAAGTCAAAGACAATGCATAACATAGGGTTTAAATGGTCAGATCAAGGAACTTACCCATGTGTGAGACAGAAAGTGAAGGAGTGTCTGCTCCGCCGTATACCCCGACGCGCGTTTCACTTCGAAAAGCTTCCTCAAGGGGATGTGTAACTGTGTGTGTCCCACCATTATCCCTTTATAGTGTCCATATCCTCTGATTACAATTGTGCCCAGCGGCGCATGAACGCTGAAGCAGACGGAAGCGAGGCAGACCCCACATCCGGCTCCAGGCACGGCAGCGCACATCCGGAATCCCGACGCGTAACGGGAATTCCGGACATGCGCAATGCGCCCATGGAGACGGAGGGGGGATGCCCCGCATCAAGCCGCCGCAACGGACATGCGCACAGCACCGCCGAATCAAGGACAGTGGGATCTGTCACGGTATGTGTCCCCGGGCCGATGATCAAGACATTCACATGTCAGATGTATCGCCAATAGCTCCCAATACCTCTAATTCCTACGTGATCGGATTCTCCAACTCCATCCCATGATCTATTTCTATCCCCAATAGGGGAAGAGAGAGGGGACGCTAGTTATTATATGTAATGATATGTGTGGTCATAAAGAGTCCATAAGGCTTAATGGGGCGCAAGTTACTGTTACTGTGGATCCTATAATTTATAAACGTTCATCATGCCCATTATATATTGCTTAGATCCCGTGGATGCTATAACAGTGAATGCAAAATACAATATTCCTCATATTTGCAGTGATATAACTCAAAACACGAAAGACACACACAAAAAGTAGTAGTAATAATGATAATAATTATGACTCCAAAGAAAAATGGAGAACAAACCAATAATAAATGCTTTGTGGAAATGTATAGTAAAATAGCATAAAAATACAAAGGTGCATAAGTGACCAAATCTAATAATTAGTCCCAAAAAGATGATATAAGGTGAAAAAAATTATTAATAAAGAAAGTTATTAAAATGTAATAAAAATAATAATAACCAGTGAATGGTACAAAATAAAATTATACAATATAATGAAAGACAGTGAATGATACAAAATAAAATTATACAATGTAATGAAAAACCGTGAATGGGAATCCAAAGTATAAAATATGTATAAGTACACGACGGGCATAGGGAACGTATGTATAACAACAATTACATATCTATATATAATCGATGTTACATCAGCCATATCCATAATTCACAAGAGGTACATGTCAAGGGACCTATGTCATTGTCCCTATATAGAAGCATTATTGTCAATGCAGTTTTTCAAAAAGTGATGTCCCACGAAGATTCATAAACTCCAGGCCGATTCCAAAGGACAGAATAAGGGGGCTCGGTCAAGGGGGCTGAGATACATTGATGACATTTTTTTCATATGGCAGGGATCGGAGTCTGGCCTGATGGGATTCATGCAGCAGCTTAACCAAAACCAATTTAACATCAAATTGACATACAAGTATCACCAGCAACAGGTGGAATTCTTGGATATACGAATTTTTTCGGACAGTGAGGGTTATTTGCATACGGATGTTTTCCGTAAATCTACATCGGTTAACTCGCTGTTGCATGCCTCATCATCCCACACTCCATCCACGATCAAGGCCATCCCGGTTGGCCAATTTCTCAGGATGAGGCGGATCTGTTCCTCTGATGCACTGTTTGAACACCAATCCGCAGATTTAAGGGAGAGATTTTTGGAACGAGGTTATAGTAAGAGAGCCATAAAATCAGGCTATAGGAGAGCAAAAACAACGCCACGCCGAGATCTCCTCACCTCTAAACAGCAGCGGGATAAGGAACCTGGGGTACGGTTCATATCGACTTATAATGGGCAGTGGAATAAGATGCGTGGCATCTTGGAGAGACACTGGCCCATTCTTATGTCTGAACCACAGTTAGCTCAAAATCTGTCTGATAGACCCCTCATGACAGCTAGAAGAGCTAGGAACTTGCGGGATCTACTGGTGAAGAGTCACTATGTCCCACGTCAGATGGCGCTTTTTGGCTCAAGCGGACCCAGAAAGGGCTGCTTTCCTTGTGGTAAATGTAGAGCCTGTGCCAATATATGTCGGGCAACTGACTTCTCATCAGCTGATGGAGTACGTCACTTTGAGATTCGGGACTATATCTCGTGCAGTACCGCTTACGTTATTTATCTTGCAACATGTGGGTGTTCCAAGATATATGTTGGACTAACTTCACGTGAACTACGAATTCGCACCCGTGAACATGTGCGGGATATTGTGAACGCTCGTACGGTCGAAGATTTGGCACAATTAAAAACGATACCCCGACATTTCAAACTTTATCATGATTCCAATCCAAAAACCTTTTTGGTGAAGGGCATTGATAGGATACATTGTGGCATCAGGGGGGGTAATGCGAAGAAGGTGTTGGCGCAAAGGGAAAGTAAATGGATAGTTATGTTGGGATCCATGACTCCACGGGGACTCAATGAGAATCTTAGCTTTGTTCCATTTCTTTAGGCTTACCTCGCAGTCCCTACCACCCGTGTATGTCTCTATTTGTATTTTTAATTATATCTATTTTATATGTCTTTATCAGATATGACGAGTAACTGACCGAGCCCCCTTATTCTGTCCTTTGGAATCGGCCTGGAGTTTATGAATCTTCGTGGGACATCACTTTTTGAAAAACTGCATTGACAATAATGCTTCTATATAGGGACAATGACATAGGTCCCTTGACATGTACCTCTTGTGAATTATGGATATGGCTGATGTAACATCGATTATATATAGATATGTAATTGTTGTTATACATACGTTCCCTATGCCCGTCGTGTACTTATACATATTTTATACTTTGGATTCCCATTCACGGTTTTTCATTACATTGTATAATTTTATTTTGTATCATTCACTGTCTTTCATTATATTGTATAATTTTATTTTGTACCATTCACTGGTTATTATTATTTTTATTACATTTTAATAACTTTCTTTATTAATAATTTTTTTCACCTTATATCATCTTTTTGGGACTAATTATTAGATTTGGTCACTTATGCACCTTTGTATTTTTATGCTATTTTACTATACATTTCCACAAAGCATTTATTATTGGTTTGTTCTCCATTTTTCTTTGGAGTCATAATTATTATCATTATTACTACTACTTTTTGTGTGTGTCTTTCGTGTTTTGAGTTATATCACTGCAAATATGAGGAATATTGTATTTTGCATTCACTGTTATAGCATCCACGGGATCTAAGCAATATATAATGGGCATGATGAACGTTTATAAATTATAGGATCCACAGTAACAGTAACTTGCGCCCCATTAAGCCTTATGGACTCTTTATGACCACACATATCATTACATATAATAACTAGCGTCCCCTCTCTCTTCCCCTATTGGGGATAGAAATAGATCATGGGATGGAGTTGGAGAATCCGATCACGTAGGAATTAGAGGTATTGGGAGCTATTGGCGATACATCTGACATGTGAATGTCTTGATCATCGGCCCGGGGACACATACCGTGACAGATCCCACTGTCCTTGATTCGGCGGTGCTGTGCGCATGTCCGTTGCGGCGGCTTGATGCGGGGCATCCCCCCTCCGTCTCCATGGGCGCATTGCGCATGTCCGGAATTCCCGTTACGCGTCGGGATTCCGGATGTGCGCTGCCGTGCCTGGAGCCGGATGTGGGGTCTGCCTCGCTTCCGTCTGCTTCAGCGTTCATGCGCCGCTGGGCACAATTGTAATCAGAGGATATGGACACTATAAAGGGATAATGGTGGGACACACACAGTTACACATCCCCTTGAGGAAGCTTTTCGAAGTGAAACGCGCGTCGGGGTATACGGCGGAGCAGACACTCCTTCACTTTCTGTCTCACACATGGGTAAGTTCCTTGATCTGACCATTTAAACCCTATGTTATGCATTGTCTTTGACTTTAAACTGTGGGGTGGTTTATACACTGCTGGGTATATGCTTGCCCATAGACTATTGTGTGCAGCAGCTTGTGAGTGCGGTCTCCGCAACATTCTAGAGTCATTCTTTTTGTACTAATTTTAATGTATACGTTGTCTGTCCAAATAAAATTTATAACCTTTTTATATATTGATACACTGGCGTTAAAAGCTCTTTTTTTCTTTTTGTGCCATAACTATCTGCGTATGGAGCTGCCTATTTGATTTGTTAGGGGGACAGTGATACTTTAAAGCAATCCCCAGCCATTAACACAACTCTGTTTAGAGTCTATATATTTATTCTAAAACTATACTATATATCAATATATATGATATACACCGTGTTCCAAATTATTATGCACATTGGATTTAAGTGTCATAAACATTTAATTATTCATTTTTCAATGAAACTCATGGATGGTATTGTGTCTTAGGGTATGTTCACACGATGAGAGGCATTTACGTGTCAAACGACGACGCGTAAATTACAGGTCGTCTGCACAATACGTGGGCAAACCCATTCAAATGAATGGGCAGATGTTTGCCGACGTATTGTAGCCCTATTTTCAGGCGTAAAACGAGGCATAACACGCCTCGTTTACGCCTGAAAATAAGTCGTGTGAACCCAGCCTTAGGGCTCTTTGGATCATTGTAATCAATCTCAGACACCTGTGATAATTAGTTTGCCAGGTGTGCCCAATCAAAGGAAAACTACTTAAAAAGGACGTTCCACATTATTAAGCAGGCCACAGGTTTCAAGCAATATGGGAAAGAAAAAGGATCTCTCAAATGCCGAAAAGCGTGAAATAGTGCAATACCTTGGACAAGGTATGAAAACATTGGATATTTCAAGAAAACTTAAGCGTGATCATCGTACTGTGAAAAGATTTGTGGCTGATTCAGAGCACAGACGGGTTCGTTCAGATAAAGGCATAAAGAGGAAGGTTTCTGCCAGACAAATGAATAGGATTGGGAGAGCAGCTGCTAAAATACCATTGCAAAGCAGCAAACAGGTATTTAAAGCTGCTGGTGCCTCTGGAGTCCCGCAAACCTCAAGGTGTAGGATCCTCCAGAGGTTTGCAAGTGTGCATAAAGCTATTATTCGGCCACCCCTAAACAATGCTCACAAGCAGAAACGGTTGCATTGGGCTCAAAAATACATGAAGACTAATTTTCAAACCGTGTTGTTTACTGATGAGTGCCGTGCAACCCTGGATGGTCCAGATGGATGGAGTAGTGGATGGTTGGTGAATGGCCACAATGTCCCAAAAAGGCTGCGACGTCAGCAAGGAGGTGGCAGAGTCATGTTTTGGGCTGGAATCATGGGGAGAGAGCTGGTAGGCCACTTAAGGGGCCCTGACGGTGTGAAAATGACCTCTGCAAAGTACGTCGAGTTTATGACTGACCACTTTCTTCCGTGGTACAAAAAGAAGAACCGTGCCTTCCGTAGCAAAATTATCTTCATGCATGACAATGCACCATCCCATGCTGCAAAGAATACCTCTGTGTCATTGGCTGCTATGGGCATAAAAGGAGGGAAACTCATGGTGTGGCCCCCATGTTCCCCTGACCTCAACCCTATTGAGAACCCTTGGAGCATCCTCAAGCAAAATATCTATGAGGGTGGGAGGCAGTTCACATCAAAACAGAAGCTCTGGGAGGCTATTCTGACATCCTGCAAAGATATTCAAGCAGAAACTGTCCAAATACTCACAAATTCAATGGATGCAAGAATTGTGAAGGTGATATCAAAGAAGGGGTCCTATGTTAACATGTAACTTGGCCTGTTAAGTTTTTTTTATTGAAAGAGCTTTTGATTTCTGTAAATATGACCTCCTGATGCAAATTTGTGGTTTTCGTGGTATTTTGTTTCACTCAGAGCCCTGATTTCTACACACTACACTTAGTCATGTCCCCTATATCTCACATGTACACTATACACAGTACTTTATTATTTATTTATTATTATTACACATTTACTTCCATGCCCAATACACCACTCCCCTCAAGGTTAGTGGGAGTGGCTATCACTATTTAAGCACACCTGGGCACTTCCCTCCAACAGCATTCTCTGACCTGGTCGCGTCCTGTTTGGAACGGGTTTTTTTAACCACCTCCTAATCTGTGAGTATGGCCTTTTCTGTGGTTTTAATTACATTCTATGTCCCATTTTTTTGCATATCTTAGATTTTGGAACGAAAAGTTCTAGGTAGGGACTCGCAAGTGTGGGGATCCGTGACGTGGATTGCTAGCTTGCGTTTTTTTGGCCAAAACGACAACTAATACCCCATGTTTTTTCATGGTTACTTACATCATACATACCTTTTTTTCAGGACGCGCCCGGGTCTTATGATGCTGGGATAGCCTGGTGTGCGGATGTTTGGCATTGCATGCAGGGCAGCCCGCACTCTTACAGTATGGGCGTTCTAAATAGGCTGCTATTCGGCGATATATGCTGTGCCTCACTATCCAAACACTATGCCTCCATGTATTACACACTACACTCACGTTTTTGTTTCACTCACAGCCCTGATTTCTACACACTACACTTAGTCATGTCCCCTATATCTCACATGTACACTATACACAGTACTTTATTATTTATTTATTATTATTACACATTTACTTCCATGCCCAATACACCACTCTCCTCAAGGTTAGTGGGAGTGGCTATCATTATTTAAGCACACCTGGGCACTTCCCTTCAACAGCATTCTCTGACCTGGTCGCGTCCTCTTTGGAACAGGTTTTTTTACCCACTTCCTAATCTGTGAGTATGGCCTTTTCTGTGGTTTCAATTACATTCTATGTCCCATTTTTTTGCATATCTTAGATTTTGGAACGAAAAGTTCTAGGTAGGGACTCGCAAGTGTGGGGATCCGTGACGTGGATTGCGAGCTTGCGTTTTTTTGGCCAAAACGACAACTAATACCCCATGTTTTTTCATGGTTACTTACATCATACATACCTTTTTTTCAGGACGCGCCCGGGTCTTATGATGCTGGGATAGCCTGGTGTGCGGATGTTTGGCGCTGCACGCAGGGCAGCCCGCTCTCTTACAGTATGGGCGTTCTAAATAGGCTGCTATTCGGCGATATATGCTGTGCCTCACTATCCAAACACTATGCCTCCATGTATTACACACTACACTCACGTTTTTGTTTCACTCACAGCCCTGATTTCTACACACTACACTTAGTCATGTCCCCTATATCTCACATGTACACTACACACAGTACTTTATTATTTATTTATTATTATTATTACACATTTACTTCCATGCCCAATACACCACTCCCCTCAAGGTTAGTGGGAGTGGCTATCATTATTTAAGCACACCTGGGCACTTCCCTTCAACAGCATTTTCTGACCTGGTCGCGTCCTGTTTGGAACAGGTTTTTTTTACCCACCTCCTAATCTGTGAGTATGGCCTTTTCTGTGGTTTTAATTACACTTGATATCAAGGGCACATTCAGATGTGGCTCTTGTAAGGCGTGTGATTCCATAGTATGCCGCAAGACCTTTCAGAGTCATACTACAGGGAGGACGTTTGCCAATAGATCATTCATTAATTGCAAAACAAGAGGAGTGGTTTATCTTATATCTTGTACCTGTGGGTTGCAGTATATTGGAAATACATCAAGGGTGATCAGGAGAAGGATCAGGGACCACATAGGGGACATTCGTAGAAATGAGGATACCCCGGTAGCAAGACATGTATGGGAGTGCCACGCTGGCAATACAAATGTGATTTTATTTCACGGGATTGAACATATACAACCATCGGCTAGGGGGGGGGGGGGTGATTTGGACAAGAGGATCCTGCAAAAAGCGGCCCAATGGATTTTCCGTATGCAGACGGTGCAACCTGCGGGCCTTAATGAGCAATTGTCCTTCAACTGCTTTTTATAACCCTATCTCTACAACATATCTCTGGCCGAATCCCATCCTGAACTGTCACACATCTCCAAATATCTGCAATCTTGGCCCTATGTCATGTGTGTATACCACTTCCTAAAATTTTGTTTATCGAAGGTACCCCCTTGTGTATGACCTGTTCGTGCTCCATTCACTACTAGTTAGTCAACATGTATGTCACAGTGTTGATATATGTGATTTGACTATGTTCAATCGGACCATTCAATATATATTCTGCGGCTCCCACTGTACCCCTCCACTTCCAATATGTCCTCTATCCTACGTGTCATTGCTCACACGTTACTAGGGGATCTGTGTGATTCCATAATGGTCATTACTATCTGGCCATATATTCACACACTATACGGTTCCAATACATTCACACACTATACGGTTCCGATTACTGCACTAATGCTGTTTTGTGCAATAAGCCATCCGGTGCCAGTTCTTCTTTGCCAGTTGTTTACATGGCCGCCTTGTATCCCTGGTTTCTAGGGACGCTCTAATCTCCTCCCATCGTCGGTACCGCTGCGCTGTCTATGGCTGGTCTCAGGCGGGTGACGTCACGAACGTGTGCCTGCTCGAGATTGGCCAGTCGGGCGCCATGCCTCCAGACGGTGGGTGGGATTTAGGACTATATTAGGCTGGCGTTCGCTCGGCTCGTGTTCGACCAGCTGACTAGTGTCGTGCACGAGCCGGGTGAATGTTAATGGAACGCTACATGTGCTAACCGGCCTACCTGTGTTTTTAATTCAAATAACTAACATTGTGACCCCTGATGACGCGCACTAATAACTGAGGGCGCTGAAACGCGTTGGGACACACATATAGGGACACATTTCTAGTGGCAGGGATCACCAGGTTTATAATATAACGTATAGGGACTTCTACTGTTATACGCAAGTGCAGATGCACATGGACAACTGCAGTATCCACTAGCATTTCCCTACTGGTTTACCTGCTTTCGCCTTATACAGTTCTTTTTGGCTATTTAGCCTATTTTTTAGTACTGATTACTATAATAAAGATCAATTTTAATCATTCATTAAGGCAGTGATATCAATATTTTATTGCCCAGATTCTTTCGTTTTTAGAAATATCCCACATGTGGACCTAGGGCGCTAATGGACTGAAACACAGGCCTCAGAAGCAAAGGATGCCAAAACAGTGTAAACACCCCAAAAGTCACCCCATTTTGGAAACGACACCTCTCAAGGAATTTATCTAGGCGTATAGTTAGCATTTTGACCATATAGGTTTATTGCTAAATATAGTGGAAGTAGTCTGTAAAAATGAAAATCTACTGTTTTTCTGAAAAAACATAGACATTTTTAATACTTACAAGGAATAACGAAGAAAATGCACCCCAACATTTGTAAAGCAATGTCTCCCGATTACGGCAATACCCCATATGTGGTAATAAACTGCTGATTGGACCCACAGCAGGGCTCAGAATGGAGGGAGCACCATTTGGATTTTGGAGCACGGATTTAGCTGGATTGGTTTTCGGTGCCATGTCGAGTTTGCAACGCCCTGGAAGGACCAAAACAGGGGAAACCCCCCAAAAGTGACCCCACTTTGGAAACTACACCTCTGAAGGAATTTATCTAGGGGTATAGTTCACATTTTGACCACACAGGTTTTTCGCTAAATATATTGGAATTAGTCTGTAAAAATGAAAATCTACTGTTTTTCTGAAAAAACAGAAATTTTTAATATTTACAAGGAATAACGAAGAAAATGCACCCCAACATTTTTAAAGCATTGTTTCCCGATTACAGCAATACCCCATATGTGTTAATAAACTAGTTATTGGACACTTGGATTTTGACGCACAGATTTTGCTGGAATGGTTTTCGGTGACATGTCGCGTTTGCAACGCCCTGGAGGGACCAGAACAGTGGAAACCCCCAAAGTTACCCCATTTTGGAAACACCCCTCAAGGAATTTTTCTAGGGGAATAGTGAGCATTTAGACCCCATGGGTTTTTTGCAGAATTTATTAGAATTAAGCAGCGAAAATGAATATCACAATTTTTTTCCACTAAAATGTTTAATTTTCTCATTTTCACAAGGGATAAAGGAGAAAAAAAAAAAAAAATTTTTGTAAACCAATTTCTCCCGAGTACGGACATACCTCACATGGGGGTCATACATTTTTTTCATTATAAATGAATTAACCCTTTCAGGACTGATCCATTTTTTGCTTTCTTGTTTTTGTTTTTTACTCCCCTTGTTCTTAGAGCCATAACTTTTTTCTTTTTCCGTCAGTAGAGTGGTGTGAGGGCTTATTTCTTGCGGGAAGATCTGTAGTTTCCATTGACACAATTTAAAGTGCCATAAAATGTACTGGGAAACGGAAAAAAAATTCTTTGTGGGCTGATATAGGAAAAAAATCTGATTCCACTTTTTGGGGTTTTCGTTTTTATAGCTTACGCTTTACTTTATTCTGCGGCTCAATAGAATTACAGTGATACCAAATTTATATTGTTTTTTTTATATTATACTACTTTTACAAAGAAAAATCTAATTGTTAAAATAAAAATTGTTTTGTTTCACCACATTCTGAGAGCCGTAACTTTTTTTTCTTTTTCGGTTGATTGAGTAGTGGGAGGTCTTATATTTTGTGGGACGAGCTGTAGTTTTTATTGGTACATAAAAAGTGATCCAGAAGTTGTATTTCATTTTTTTTAGAGCTAAAGTGAGGGAAAAAAAAGACAGCGATTTTGGCGGTTTCAATTATTTAAGTTTTTTACGGTGTTCTCAGTGCGAATTAAATAATGGTATGTTGTAATAGTTCGGCCTTTTACGGACGTAGCAATACCAATTTTGTTTATTTTTTTACATTACTTTAGATGAAAAATGGGAAAAGGGGGGTTTTTAACTTTAAACTTTTTTCTTTCTCACTACTAACTTTAAATATTCTACAAATTTTATTAGTCCACTTAGGGGACTTGAACCAGCGATCATTGGATCACTGATACAATATACTGCAATACTAATGTATTGCAGTATATTGTTATTTTTACAGGCTTCTGTACCGCACGATCACTGTTCCTGTCGGTTAGTCCTGGGTGTCAGCTGTAATACACAGCTAAAACCCGCAGTGTATGGAGCAGGCTCAGCACGTGAGCCCGCTCCATACATCAACCCCTGCACCATGATGTGCTATTAAGTCATAGTGCGCAAAGGTGTTAATGCACAGCGGATGGTGTGAATATTGCAATTTTCCACTGGTATGCCATTTTAGTGCATAATATGTTGTGCCCAGTTTGTGCCACTGAAGACAAATACCTCATAAAACGTTAATCGGGTTCTCCTGGGTATGGTGATGCCATGTATGTGGGCGCAAACTGTTGTTTGGGCACGGTGCAGGGATCAGAAGGGAGGGACGCCACTTTGCTTTTGGAGTGCAGATTTTGCTTGGTAATAGATCTGTTTGGGGTTTTGCTGATATTTCAGTTTATAATGTGGGGGGCATATGTAATCTGTGCGGAGAACATCAGGGCATAATAAGAGGGTATAATAATGCAGTAAGTGAATAATAATTCATAGATATGTGGCCGGTGTCACACTGATAAATGGCGTCCTATCTTATCCGATTTTGGAACACTCTGCATATTTTGGATCACCATATTCTGAGAGCCAGAACTTTTTTATGTTTTCACCACCGGAGCTGTGTGAGGGCTTATTTGTTGCGGGACAATCTGTACTTTGCATTGGTACCATTTTGGGGTGCATGCAATTTTTTTTATCACTTTTTATTCCATTTTTATGCAAGCCGGGTGACCAAAAACAAGCAATTCTGACAATGTTTTTTAGTTAATTTTTTGCAGCGTCCACCGTGTGCTATAAATTACAGTTTTACTGTATTTTGCGGGTCAGTACGATTACGGTGATACCATATGTATATAGGTTTTTTTTATGTTTTGCAGCGTTTGCACAATAAAATCACTTTTTTATAAACTCATTTATTTACTGTGTCACCATATTCTGAGAGCCTTAACTTTTTTTATTTTTTAGTCAAAAAAGCTGTGTAAGGGCTTGTTTTTTGCGGGACAGGTTGTAGTTTTTATCGATACTATTTTCTTGTACATGCGACTTTTTGATCACTTTTTATTCTCTATTTTAGGAGGGGTGGTGACCAAAAAATAGCGATTCTGGTGTAGTTTTTTATTGATTTCTTTTGGGGTGTTCATCGTGCTGGAAAAATAGCATTATAATTTTATAGTTTGGGTCGTTACGAACGTGGCGATACCAAATATGTGTACTTTTTTAAATGTGTTCATTTTTTTTCCTATAGTGAAAGTCTTATTATAGGAAAAATAAATATTTTTTGTTTATATAACGTATACGTTTTTTAAGACATTTTTATTACTTTTTTTTACTTGTCCCACTAGGGGACATTTAGACTTGCAGTTTTTATCGCTGTTAGAACACATTACACTACCTAGGTAGTGTAATGCATTCCAGCTGTCATTGTGACGTGACAGTCACACTGACAGGAAGCCTCGGAGGACCGGCCGGAGGCTGCTCCTCCGAGACTTCCGTACATGGCAACCCGGAGGTCATTGTCTAGCCTCTGATTGCCACGAAAAGCAGCCCCCACAATCACTTTGCGGCGGCTGCCAATGTGCTTCAAACTCCTTACATGCGGCGAACGAAATCTGTCGCCACATTTATGGGGTTAATTGCCGAATTCAGCGGCGATGGTCCGCTGACCGACAAGACTGGAGTGACAGCTGACCTCCCAATTCCTGAACACTGTCCGTTAAGACAGTGATCGCCGTGAACTACTCCACAACTGTACGTCCTGACTCGGGAAACAAGCCCTCTGCAGCACGTGAAGAGGCTAACCCCTTAAAGAGGCTCTGTCACCAGATTTTGCAACCCCTATCTCCTATTGCAGCAGATCGGCGCTGCAATGTAGATAAGAGTAACATTTTTTTTTATTTTTTTTTAAACGAGCATTTTTGGCCAAGTTATGACAATTTTTATATTTATGCAAATGAGGCTTTCTAAAGTACAACTGGGCGTGTTTAAAGTTATGTACAAGTGGGCGTGTATTGTGTATGTACATCTGGGCGTTTTTACTTCTTTTACTAGCTGGGCGTTGTGAATAGAAGTGTATGATGCTGACAAATCAGCATCATCCACTTCTCTTCGTTACCACCCAGCTTCTGGCAGTGCACAGACACACAGCGTGTTCTCGAGAGATCACGCTGTGACGTCAATCATTTCAGGCCCCAGGTCCTGCATTGTGTCGGACGAGCGAGGACACATCGGCACCAGAGGCTACATTTGATTCTGCAGCAGCATCAGCGTTTGCAGGTAAGTAGCTACATCGATTTACCTGCAAACGCCGATTCTGCTGCAGAATCAAATGTAGCCTCTGGTGCCGATGTGTCCTCGCTCGTCCGACACGATGCAGGACCTGGGGCAGGAAGTGAGTGACGTCACAGCGTGATCTCTCGAGAACACGCTGTATGTCTGTGCACTGCCAGAAGCTGGGTGGTAACGAAGAGAAGTGGATGATGCTGATTCGTCAGCATCATACACTTCTATTCACAACGCCCAGCTAGTAAAATAAGTAAAAACGCCCAGATGTACATACACAATACACGCCCACTTGTACATAACTTTAAAGGGAACCTGTCACCAGCATTTTAGCTATAAAGCCAGCAATACCTGGTGAAAGTGGGTGAAAAATCATTGTCATCTAAGCTATAAATATGTTCTAAGTAAGCTCTGTAGCTTTAGTATTCCGTTTTTCAGTGGCCCACGCCATATGCAAATGAGCAGAAAAGAGTCAAATCTTCATCTGAAAAGAGTCAGATTTTCATTCCTCCAGCGTCTCAGAGTGGACTCCACCTCCTTCTTTTTGATTGACAGCTCCTTAGCCAGTCAGGGCAGGACAGGTGGCAGCGGTGGGCGGGGTTAAGAAGCTGCATCCCAGAGGGAAAAATAATTACCATAAAAGGCGGGAAGAGTTTAAACGACGATATTTACAGACAGAGGAGGACTTCAGGAAAGAAGAGAACAGGAACGAACTCTGGACAGCTGCGGCCATTGAGGGGTCAGGCGAGTTTAACAGGTAAGATGTTGATGACAGGATCCCTTTAAACACGCCCAGTTGTACTTTAGAAAGCCTAATTTGCATAAATATAAAAATGGTCATAACTTGGCCAAAAATGCTCGTTTTAAAAAAACAAAAAACGTTACTCTTATCTACATTGCAGCGCCGATCTACTGCAATAGGAGATAGGGGTTGCAAAATCTGGTGACAGAGCCTCTTTAAGGACGCAGCCTAGTTTTGGCCTAAAGGCTGAGAGCCTATTTTTAAAATCTGACATATCTCACTTTATGTGGTAATAACTTTGGAATGCTTAAACCTATCCAAGCGATTTTGAGATTGTTTTCTCGTGAGACATTGGGTTTTATGTTAGTGGTAAAATTTAGTCGGTATATTCAGTGTGTATTTGTGAAAAATAGCAAAATTGAGAGAACATTTGAAAAAAATTGCATTTTTCTGAATTTAAATGCATCTGCTTGTAAGACAGAGGGTTATACCACCCAAAATAGTTACTAGTTCACATTTCCCATATGTTTACTATATGTTGGCATCATTTTTTGAACATTCTTGTTTTTTCTAGGACGTTACAAGGCAACATAAGCAGCAATTTCTCATATTTTGAATAATATTTCAAAAGCCTCTTTTTTTTTTTAGGTACCAGTTCAGTTCTAAAGTGGCTTTGAGCGGCATATAGATTAGAAACCTCCATAAAACACCCCATTTTAGAAACTAGACCCCTCAAAGTATTCAAAACAGCATTTAGAAAGTTTATTAACCCTTTAGGTGTTTCACAGAAATTTAACGCAAAGTAGAGGTGAAATGTACACATTTCATTTTTTTGGGCAGAAAATCATTTTTATTACAGTTTTTCCTGTAAAACAGGTTTTACCAGAGAACCACCACTCAATACTTATTGCCCAAATTTTTCAGTTTAGAGAAATATCCCACATGTGGCCCTAGTGTGCTTAAGGACTGAAGCACAGGCCTCTGAAACAAAGGAGCACCTAGTGGATTTTGAGGCCTCCTTTTTATTAGGCTCCATGTCCGAAGAGGTCTTGTGGTGCCAAAACAGTGGAAACCCCCCAAAAGTGATCCTATTTGGAAAACTACACCTCTCTTGCTGCATTTTGTGGAATCAGGCTGTGCAATTGAAAATCAGATTTTTCCGACAAAAGCTACAAATTTTTAATTTTCACAAGGAATAAAAGAGTAAAAGCACCCCAACATTTGTAAAGAAATTTCTTAAAATTACGGAAATACTCCATATGTGGTCATAAACAGCTGGTTGGACAAACGGCAGAGCTCAGTAAGGCAGGAGCGCTATTTGGCACGTAGATTTTGCTTGATTGGTTTCTGGGCGCCATGTCGCATTTGCAGAGCTTCTGAGGTACCCGTGCAGGGGAAACTCCTTAAAAGTGACCCCATTTTGGAAACTAGACCCCTTGAGGAATTCATTGTAGTTTGGGGTGCATGCAACTTTTTGATTAGTTTTTATTCTATTTTTAAGAGGCGTAGTGACTAAAAAACAGCAAATCTACTATAGGTTTTTTTTCCTTTTTTTTTTACAGCGCTCACTGTGCGCTACAAATGACATATTCACTTTATTCTGCGGGGCGATACAATTACGGCGATACATTATGTTTATAGTTTTTTGTCCTATGCCATTTGCACAATAAAATACTTTTCATATTTTTCCATCAATAAAGCCGTGTGAAGACTTTTTATGTAACGAACTGTACAAATTTTAGGTACATGCAACTTTTTGATCTCTTTTTATTCCAGTTTTTGGGAGGTGAAGGGACCAAGAAATTGTGATTCTGGTATGGTTTATTATTATTTCCTTTTATAGCTGTTACGTCTATGCCCGGGGGTCGTCGTTCTGACTTACCCCTTGACGATCCCGGCCATGGACGTCTCTCTTCTCGGCGTTCGCTCCCTCCAGGGAGACACCGGCACTCTCTTCCAGGTGCTCGGACTGTGTCCCGCAGGACGCGTGCACCCGCGCGTGCACGGTCTTAAAGGGCCAGTACGCGTTCAGCTGCTTAACATCAATTATCAGCCCAAATGGCTGCTGGACTATAATAAGGGGTCCTGCCCACTGGTTCCTTGCCTGAGCATTGTTGTATACCCTGGTTTGTCTTGCTAAAGGTCTCCCAGTGTTTTCCAGTTCCCAGTGTTACCCGTTCCTGCAGCCTGTACCCTGGGTCCCGTGCTATCGTACCTGCTGTGAAAGTCAAGTAGTCTCCTCCCGCTGCATCCGCGGCGTCACCTGCTGTGAAAGTCAAGTCATGCTCCTGCCACTGTCTACATTGCCTCAGGTACCCATTCAGAACTATAGACATTGGTTTGAACCTTGTTGGTCAGCTGCTACCCCGCTACGCGGTACGGCCCAGGGGTTCCACACCTTGCACTGTGAAAATAGCGCTAACCGTGTGGGATAGATAACGATATATTTTTGGAGTTCAGGCCGTTATGGATGTGGCAACACCAATTATGCATAGTTTATTTATTTATATATTCTTATTAATAATAAAGGACTGATATGGGAAAAGGGGTATTTTTATTACTTTTAAAACATTTTTTTACTTTTTTACTTTGTTCCACTAGGGCACCTGAGGGCAGGAGGTCCTGATCACAATTCTAATACACTGAACTACATGCATAGTGCTGTGTATTAGAGCTGTCAGCTACTCTCTGACAACAAGCATAGTGGGTCCTGACTTTGTCAGGACCCACTGGGCTTCCGTAGATGGCATAGCCAGAGACCATTATTAGGCCTCCGGGTTGCCATAGCCGCCCACTATCATGTAGCGGGCCGTCAATGGTGGTTTAACCCCTAAGAAGCCGTGATCGCTATTGAACACAGCTTCTAAGGGGTTAATTAGTAGGGACACCGCGATCGGTCCTCGCTGAAGGAGCTGCGGCAACTGCTGTACGAGACAGCAGCTGCCACAGCTCCTGTATGTGTCGGGAGGGCGGGCGAAATGGCCGATTCTCCCGTGATTTACTATTAGGTCATGGAGCGTGAACGATGCAGTTACCATGACCTAATAGTACGTCGAGGAGCGGGATAAGGTAGGAGGGTGGCAAATGTTGCACATGTTGGTTATAGTGCATTTCCTTCTGAAACACTGGTTGAAAATGGGCCGTTCCAGACATTGTTCTGATGAAAAATGTACTTTGATTCAAAAGTTGATTGAAGAGGGAAAAACATATAGAGAAGCTAAAATGATCTCAAATGCCTTGAAGTGGCAACCAAAACCTAAAAGACGCGGCAGGAAGCTGGGAACTACTGTTCGAATGGATCGAACGATAGCCAAAATGGCAAAGGCTCAGCCAATGATTACCTCCAGGAAGATCAAAGAATATCTGAAGTTACCAGTGAGTACTGCGTGAAGCCAAGTTACCAACAAGTACTTCTTGCAAAGTCCCATTGTTGTTGGTTCCGCCGACAGGGAAAGTATTGTAATCATAGTGACAGGTTGTCACAATGATCACATGCACAGAGACCTCACTGATTGGTCTCTGGGCAGAGCTCTGTGATGTCAGCTGTATCACAGAGCTAAATGCCACTACAGAGCGGCAAAGAGTGTAAAATCTGCAGGACGTTCTGGAACGTCAATGCAGAGTTAATTGCGGACCGGCTGAATGTTTATAGTCTATGGGCGGTCCGCAAGTGGTTAATAAAATCAGCAATGTTGCGACTGAGATCAGTAAAGTGGAGAGATGTTGAACCCCACACAATTCCTTTGTGGATAGATAAGGTCCCTCAGTTCTGCCGTTTTGAGGAATTGGCAGACTGGAAACACCAATCTATAAAAAAAATTGTGGCCTATATGGAAGCCCTGGTTGAATTTTGCACATAAGGCATAATCTACCTCTTTTACGCCATAACATTCACCCCTTTATTAGCTAATGTAAAGCCGCAAGGCAAGATAGATTAAAAACTATATTATGTACATAAAGCTTAATATAAATATTCAGCATATTTTCCTTTTAACTATAGGATGGGACAACCATTTGATTTCATTTATTGTTACTGTTATTACTTGTATGACAGTTTGTCATTTATCTTTCTTTTGCAATTCGTGTGTTTGATTCTGCATTATCACATATAATGATTTTTTTGTAGTTGAAAGTGTCCTTTGTGGACCTGCGAGTCCTACTCAAATGCTTTACAGTTTTTTAACCCTAAGAGCCTGTTCACATCAGCGTTGGGCTTCCGTTCATGGGTTCCGTTAGACCTTTCCGTCGGAGGAACCGATGAACGGAAGGCCAAACGGAAACCACAGCTTCCGTTTGCATTACCATTGATTTCAATGGTAATGGTTCAGTTGAAATTGGTTTCCATTTGTTTCCGTTCCGTAAGGTTTCCGTTTTTTTTAGCAGAAGCAAATGCTTAGTTGACTTATAATAATTAAACTTTTATTGGGGGAGAGGTTTGAACAAAACCCCAGCTATTCCAGCATTGTTTTTTGCATTTTAAATTTAAGCGGTTCACCATGCGGCGTAAATATAATATAGCGTTTATTCTATGCCTTAATCTATTATGTGACATTTGGGACTGTCCATTACATTGGCGGAGTCATTGTGTGTACTCTCATGGATATTTATGGGATCCATATAAATATTGGATCTCAGGATCCATAAAATGATTATTCAATATTATATTCTTTCTATTATGAGGATGGGAATTCTTATTCTATGATAACCATATAGTCTAACTATAAAATTGTATCCTTGCCGACACAGTTTTTGGCGGGTTCTATGAGATGGGGACTATACTTCAATATATTGGAATTATTCCTATCTTCCAGATATTTTACTTATGGAAGATCACTTTGGTTGTGCACTTACAAATTGATGCGCTCATGTTTTTGCAAAACACGGCTTGTTGTTTAGTGTGCATGCGCTTATAAGGCATCAGTATTTGTAAGCCAAAACCAAGAGTGAAACCTACACAGAGAAAAAGTATAATAGAAAGATGAGTAGCTTTTCTGTGTTGTAGACCCACTCCTGCTTTTGGCTTACAAATACTGATGCAAAATACTGACCAAATACTGCCATCGGAATGAGGCCTAACAAATACTCTTATCATAGAATAATGTAAATAAAGTATTATGTGATAAATTTATTTGATATAGGTCCGTGATTATTTGGATATTTTGCTACTTTAAGTGCCCTATTTTATTTATTTCATAAACACACACACACATATATATATATATATATATATATATATATATATATATATATATATATATATATATATTATGACATGTCAGAAGTTTGTTGAACATTTAGTTACCCTTTAAGTGCTCTTTCATTTGAAAGTCCACTTTTTGATGCTTTAAGGGCACAGCCAGACGTGGCAGAGTTTTTCCGCTGCAAATGTTGATGCAGATTTGGGGCATTTACGCAACAAATCTGCACCAACATTTGCATATTTGACAGGTAATTCAGACGTTGCAGAAAAGACAGCGGACTTGCCACAGATTTCAGTTTTTGCATTGCAAAGGCTGAAATACGCAGTGAAATTCCGCTTCTTCTCCGCAACAGACATTGCATGCTGCGGAGGGAAAATTCCGCACCGCAGCCTATGGTCCGCAGCGGAGTTTTCCGCAACGTCTGAACTAACTTGCCTAAAAATGCATAGAAACAAATGTAAAAAACGGCCGCTGGAGAATTCCACTGCGGACTGTCCGCAGCGGAATTCCATAGCAATTCCGCCACGTGTGAATGTGCCCTTATTGTATGAGTTGGTAAGATTACGGCGATACCACATATGTATAGGGTTTTTTTTGTTTTACTACTTCTGCGCAATAAAAACACCTTTAAACAAAAATAATTTGTTCTTACATCGCCGCCTTCTAAGGGCTTATTCAGACGAACGTATAATAGGTCTGTGCAACGCGTGTGATTTTCACGCGCCTCGCACGGACCTATGTTAGTCTATGGGAGTGCAGACTGTCCGTGAGTTTAACTCAGCGTGTGTCCGCTGCGTAAAACTCACGACATGTCCTATATGTGTGCGTTGTTCGTGCATCACGCACCCATTGAAGTCAATGGGTGCGTGAAAATCACGCGCAGCACACGGAAGCACTTCCATGTGACGTGCGTGATTCGCGCAACAGCAGTAAAAAGTATGAATGAAAACAGAAAAGCACCACGTGCTTTTCTGTTTACAAACATACAAACAGAGTGTCATAATGATGGTGGCTGCACGAAAATCACGCAGCCACACATCATACGCGGCTGACACACGGAGCTGTTAAGTACCTTTTGCAAAACGCACACACTCGTGTGAATCCGGCCTAATAGTGATAACTTTTGCATTTTACCGTCAATGTAGCCACATGAGGGCTTATTTTTTGTGCTGGACAAAATGCAGTTTTTATTGGCTAAATTTTGGGATACGTGGAACTTATTGATTCATTATTATTATTTTTTGGGGGAGGAGGAATGGAATAAGAAAAATTTTGCCATTGTTCTTTTACGTTTATGTCGTACGCCATTCATTATGCGGTTTAAATAATGCATTTTCTTTATTGCTTGGGCCGTTACGATCGCAGTGATAGACTTTTACAAAATAAAACCACTTTTTATATAACCATTTTTATTTTATCAAAAAAATGATACTGTGCATTTTTTTGTTAAATAAACTTTTTATATCTATTTAATTAATTTGTTTTTTATTCCCCCAGGAGGACATATCTTCAGATTGTTGATATAATGGTATACTAGACATAAAGCTAAGAGGCATACAGTCATAGGAATACAGGGGATTTAGTTAGGCTCCTGGCTGCTATGGCAACCCATTGGCAGCCGGCAAAAGTGTTCACAGGTCGCGAATGGGTCACAGAGGGAGCTCCCTCCATCAAACCGCTAAAGCAGGCCAACCAAATAGGACTTTGATCGCCAGAATGTGGCTGTTCAATCAACTGTCGGATCGTTTCGTACGAACAATCCAACTAGCAACAAAACATTTGTATGGAAGGCTTTTTTAATTTAAAATAAATTAAATACATTTAAAAAAAAATCACCACAATCTGAATTACAGAAAAAATGCATGTCAAATATGCATGTTGGCTTCAGATTTTTGATGCATTAGCGGTGCTGTTCTGAACTGCCCCACAAATGCTCTAAGGGCATGACCAGACGTGGCGGAATTGCTCTGGAATTCGGCTGCGGACAGTCCACAGCGGAAATTCGCAGCGTACACGTTTCCCCATTGCCTTCCACAGCTTTTTAGTAGGATTCATTTACACGTTGCGGACAATTCCGCTGCGGAGCATAGACTGTGGTGCGGAATTTTGTGTCCGCAGCATACACTGGTTGTTGCGGACGTGTAGAGGACTTGTTGCGGACTCATTGCAGAATTTCTCCATTGACTTCAATGGAGAGTCAAAATTCCGCAATGAAGTCCGCAGATGTTATGTGTGCTGCGGAGCGTATTGGTTTTACGAACATGTCATTTCTTCATTCTGGCTGGACCTATGTATTTCTAGGTCTACAGCCAGACTGAGGAAGCCAATGGGGCTCCCGTAATTACGGGTGACTACGTGTGTGCACCCGTAATTACGGGTGACTACGTGTGTGCACCCGTAATTACGGGAGCGTTGCTAGGCGATGTCAGTAAATAGTCACTGTCCAGGGTGCTGAAAGAGTTAAGCGATCGGCAGTAGCTGTTTCAGCACCCTGGACAGTGACTTCCAATCACAATATAGATCAACCTGTAAAAAAAAAAGAAGTTACTTACCGAGAACTCCCTGCTTCTTCCTCCAGTCCGGCCTCCCGGGATGACGTTTCAGTCCAAGTGACGGCTGCAGCCAATCACAGGCTGCAGCGGTCACATGGACTGCCGCGCCAACCAGGGAGGTCGGGCTGGATGGGGAAAGAGGGGCGCGTCACCAAGACAACGGCCGGGTAAGTATGAATTTCTGTTTACTTTTACTAGGGAAAGGGCTGTCCCTTCTCTCTATCCTGCACTGATAGAGAGAAGGGAAGCCCTCTTCCCCTCAATACGCAACGGCTAGTCCGCATCAATTTAATGCCCATTTTAGACAAAGCCGCAACAGAATCTGCAACGCAGATTCTGTGCGGCATTGATGCGGACAGTGGCGGAAGAACTCTGCCACGTCTGGGCATGCCCTAACTAACAATAGGCAGTCTGCAGCACTATTCTTGTAGTCATTGATACTAGAACCATGATGATACCTCAAAGCAACCCTAATGAACTCCATCAAAGTTATTGGAGATTGTCAAGATTTACCGTTTGCAAACAAATCCAGAAAAACTGTCATAGCTTAGTTATCAACGTTGAGAAAAGACCATCATGTTGAGGTTAGATGAATAGATCTTGTTTTCTACAGGGATTTTTCAATAGGTTGTGTAGGGGACACAGGGCTTTCAGTTTTATTTTTTTTTAGCATGCATGATTTTGAATAGCTTTATCTTTAAGTATATGTTCACACATCATCGATATAGGCATCATTTCCATATGCAGATTCTTTTTTGAAAATCCACAGCAGAGATCAGTAGATAACACATTTTAAAATCTGAAGTGCGTCCATTATTCTGGCCAGGTTTTTTTCTGAGTGTGTAAATGGGGTAAATAATATTCTATTCACATGAATTGCCAGCGGAATATGAGTGGATTCTCTAGGATTTAGGCCCAAAGTCTGCACCTAAATCCTAACACATACCTGAATATGTGAGCAGCATATGTATCTGGTCATAGATACTGAGGCTCTTCACTCAAATCTTGCAGTAAAAGTTTCTCCTTCCCTCGGTCCCAGAAGTTCAGCGTGATAGCTAATGGCTAGACAATAATTAATTATATTTCCCCAGTTCATATTTCTTATCAATATTTTTATAATACATACTCCCTATTTCCCTCCCTCCCCATCACCTCCACCTTCTCGGCTCCATCCCTCACCTTTCTTACATTACCTATGTAATTATTGAAAACTCTTCAAGACAACCACCCAAAATTGCAGCGAGAAAGCGTCTTTTTTTCAATCAAATAATTTATAGTGAACATTTTTTTAACAATGCAGTAATACATAGCTGCAAGGGATCACCCACCCAAACTTAGAGAAAGTAATAAAATTGTCCCAAAAAATTATATACACCTATTTCGCCACGCAGGGCATGCAGAGATATACATCGATCAAGATCACAGTAAGGCCGGATTCACACGAGTGTGTGCGTTTTGCGCGCGCAAAAGGTCGATAAAAGCTCCATGTGTAAGCAGCATATGATGCGTGGCTGCGTGATTTTTGCGCAGCCGCCATCATTATGACACTCTGTTTTCATGTTTGTAAACAGAAAAGCACGTGGTGCTTTTCTGTTTTCATTCATAGTTTTGACTACTGTAGTGCGCATCACGCGCGGCACACGGAAGTGCGTCCGTGTGCCGTGCGCGGTTTTCACGCACCCATTGACTTCAATGGGTGCGTGATGCGCATAGGACATGTCGTGAGTTTTACGCAGCGGACATACACTGTGTAAAAATCACGGACAATCTGAACGGCCCCATTGACTAACATAGGTCCATGCGACGCGCGTGAAC
The DNA here is from genome assembly GCF_050947455.1 of Rhinoderma darwinii. Taxonomy (NCBI): domain Eukaryota; kingdom Metazoa; phylum Chordata; class Amphibia; order Anura; family Rhinodermatidae; genus Rhinoderma; species Rhinoderma darwinii. Next base: position 239,709,798 of record NC_134691.1, read on the forward strand.
ATCACGCACGTAGCACAGACGTATTATACGGTCGTCTGAATAAGCCCTAATACACGTCATATCTACATCAGCAAGAACCTCATTATACACAGTCACAGAGGTATAAACATGGCAAAACAAGGGCATGTTAGATATCGAGCATGATTACTGATACCAAGTTGCCGTCGTCCCTCTCTCTAAGGCTGGGTTCACACTACCTATTTTCAGACGTAAACGAGGCGTATTATGCCTCGTTTTACGTCTGAAAATAGGGCTACAATACGTCGGCAAACATCTGCCCATTCATTTGAATGGGTTTGCCGACGTACTGTGCAGACAACCTGTCATTTACGCGTCGTCGTTTGACAGCTGTCAAACGACGACACGTAAAAATACAGCCTCGTCAAAAGAAGTGCAGGATACTTCTTTCAGACGTAATTTGAGCCGTTCTTCATTGAACTCAATGAAGAGCAGCTCAAAATTTACGGCTGTCAGAGAAGCCTCGCAAAATGCGAGGAGGAGCAATGAAAACAGTCTGTCATTTCAGCCGTAAAAGCCAGCTGGCGTGTGCACATACCCTAACAGCAGTTACATAGGTCTTGGGATCTAATTTATGAAGAGGGTGTACATATCGGATTCCATATTATTCTATCCCTTACTAATGTGGCATTAGCCAGACCAGCAGTATCCAACCATGCAACCCACAGTTTGTCAAACCAATTGCAATTGCCTCCCTCTTAGGGTATGTGCACACGAGGGCATTACGTCCGTAATTGACGGACGTATTTCGGCCGCAAGTACCGGACCGAACACAGTGCAGGTAGCCGGGCTCCTAGCATCATACTTATGTACGACGCTAGGAGTCCCTGCCTCTCCGTGGAACTACTGTCCCGTACTGTAATCATGTTTTCAGTACGGAACAGTTGTCCGGCAGCGAGGCAGGGACTCCTAGCGTCGTACATAAGTATGATGCTAGGAGCCCGGCTCCCTGCACTGTGTTCGGTCCGGTACTTGCGGCCGAAATACGTCCGTCAATTACGGACGTAATGCCCTCGTGTGCACATACCCTTAAAGAGAACCTTTCACCTGCCCATACATGTGCAGCTGAGTGCAGCATGTAATGGGCAGTGCTTCACAAACACTGTCTCAATTTAAATAATGTGTCTAACATCCTCCTTTTCATTAATGATCATTGTATTAACTTTAGCAATAAATTCCTGTTCTATTGGAGGAGAAGGCTGTATCCAGTGTTGCGCAATCAGTATCCGGGCTGCCGTCTTACCATGCACATCCAAAGTTAAACCATCAACAAATCCTAGCAAACAGACCTTAGGGTCTCTGGGCATAGATGTGGAGAATACTTTTTCATGTGTTTCCAGAACAGCAGACCAAAGTATATTTAGTTGTGGACAGGCCCACGTCATATGGATGAGGTTGCAGGCTCCAGGCAGCACCTCAGACACCTAGCGTCAGTCCGCACGCCAATAAAATGTAAGGCCCTGTTCACACAGAGTTTTTTGCAGACTAAAAAATCTGCCTAAAAACTCCTTCAGGAACTACATTTTTCGGCCGCGGCCATTGAGCGCCGCGGGCAAAAATCACAGCAGAACCTGCTTTCTCTGCCTCCCATTGATATCAATGGGAGGTTAGAGATGGAAACACCCGAAGTTAGGGCATGTCACCTCTTCTACTCATGAGCGTTTTTTGAAAACCGCTCGCAGAAAAAAAATTGCCTCTGCCTCCCATTGAAATCAATGAGAGGCGATTTCTGGTGCGGTTTCTGCGTCAATATCAGCGCCAAAACACTTTGTGTGAACATGCCCTAACACTACAGGTGTCTTATACATGCAATGCAATATATACAACTGTGAGAGCCTGCCACTCTCACTCAATGACACAGCTGGAACAGCCTCTAAAATGCTGGACCATTGGTCCTCAATAATATCAGGTATGTTTCTCTCCCATTTATGCAAGGCTACTAGAGGGAATCTATCCAAAAATGTTGTCAATAAAAGCTGATATATCCATGATATAATCCTTTTAGTGTGTCCAGAAGGGCGAAGAGTTTGAACAATGGTGTATTGTTTTATAATTAGAATTGATCGCGGAAATTGACCTTGGTAAGCATTTCTAACTTGTAGATACTGGTAAAACCCGCTATGTGGGATGTGCAAGTCTTCGTGAAGCTGCTGGAAAGATTTAAAATCAGACCCACTAACAAGTTGGGAAATTCTAGTAAGTCCCACAGCTTTCCAATACTCTGAGCCATCTAATGTAGCAAACTCGGCGAGAAGTCTATTCCCCCCAGAGGGGCGTATATTCTGTGTATACAGTTATCCCTCTCAGTTAATTAACTTTCCCCATGTTCTGTGGAAAACATCTAACGTCGGAAACATAGAACGATTACTAGAAACACCCCCCCCCCACCTTCAACAGAAACTAACAAGGTATCATTTTTTAAATAATGATGAAGTATCAACTCTGAAGGGCGAGGCCTCCCGAATCCTTGGATCTTTGCAAAATTTCCAGCCGTAATCTAGGGTGTTTTCTACGCCAGATGAGATCTCAGAAGTGGGCATTAATCATATGAAATCTGTTTCGTGGGATCCACATCGATGCATGGTGTAGTAGGTAAAGCAATTGTGGCATTAGTATCATTTTAATAAGATTGGTGTAATCTATAGACCCCCCAATACAACTGAGGAGATGGAAGGTCAGCTATATAAACAGATGGAGCGTGCTGCACAGGCTGGCACTGTAGTGATAATGGGAGATTTTAATTACCGGGATATTAAATGGTGTCACGGTTCGGCTTCAACTGCAAAGGGGAGACATTTCCTCAACCTGTTGCAGGAAAATGTTATGGGCCAGTTTGTGGAAGACCCGACTAGAGGTGAAGCTCTGTTGGATCTGGTCATTTCTAATAATGCAGAGCTTGTTGGAAATGTCAATGTTCGTGAAAACCTCGGTAACAGTGATCATAATATAGTTATATTTTACATATACTGTAAAAAACAAACACAGGCTGGGAGGGCAAAAACACTTAATTTTAAGAAGGCCAATTTCCCCAGGATGAGGGCTGCAATTCAGGATATAGACTGGGAAGAACTAATGTCAAATAATGGTACAAATGATAAATGGGAGATTTTCAAATCTACTTTGGGTAATTATACTGCAAATTTTATTCCTATAGGTAACAAGTATAAATGACTAAAATTAAACCCCACATGGCTTACACCTTCTGTAAAAAGGGCAATACATGACAAAAAAAGGGCATTTGAAAAATACAAATCTGAGGGTACAGCTGTAGCCTTTGTAAAATATAAAGAGCTTAATAAAATCTGTAAAAAGGTAATAAAATCAGCAAAAATACAAAATGAAAGGCAGGTGGCCAAGGATAGTAAAACAAATCCCAAAAAATTATTCAAGCATATAAATGCAAAAAAGCCAAGGTCTGAACATGTAGGACCCCTAGATAGAGGTAACGGGGAGTTGGTCACAGGGGATCAAGAGAAGGCAGAGTTACTAAATGGGTCCTTCCGCTCTGTATATACAACAGAAGAAAGAGCAGCTGATGTAGCCGCTGCCAGTGCTGTTAGTATATAAGTTGATATACTGAATTGGATGAATGTAGATATGGTGCAAGCTAAATGAAATAAAATAAACGTACACAAGGCCCCGGGACCAGTTGGGTAACATCCTAGAGTTCTTAAGGAGCTTAGTTCAGTTATTTCTGTCCCCCTCTTCATAATATTTAGAGATTCTCTCGTGACTGGTATAGTGCCAAGGGACTGGCGCAGGGCAAATGTGGTGTCTATTTTAAAAAAAGGCTCTAGGTCTTCACCGGGTAATTATAGACCAGTAAGCTTAACATCAATTGTAGGGAAAATGTTTGAGGGGCTATTGAGGGACTATATACAGAATTATGTGACAATAAATAGTATTATAAGTGACAGCCAGAACGGTTTTACTAAGGACAGAAGCTGTCAAACCAATCTGATTTGTGTTTATGAAGCGGTGAGAAGAAGCCTAGATAGAGGGGCCGCTGTGGATATAGTGTTTTTGGACTTTGCAAAGGCATTTGACACTGTCCCCAATAGACGTCTAATGGGTAAATTAAGGACTATAGGTTTAGAAAGTATAGTTTGTAATTGGATTGAGAATTGGCTCAAGGACCGTATCCATAGAGTTGTGGTCAATGATTCCTACTCTGAATGGTCACCGGTTATAAGTGGTGTACCCCAGGGTTCACTGCTGGGACCACTATTATTGAACATATTTATTAATGATATAGAGGATGGGATTAATAGCACTAGTTCTATTTTTGCAGAAGACACCAAGCTATGTAATATAGTTCAGACTATGGAAGATGTTTGTGAATTGCAAGCAGATTTAGGCCTCATTTACACAAACGTGATATACGTCCATGCGACGCGCGTGCTTTTCACGCGGGTCGCACGGACCTATACAAGTCTATGGGGGCATGCAGACAGTCCATGAGCTTTGCTCATCGTGAGTGCGCTGAAAAAAACTCTGCGTTTTTCGCACATCACGCACCCATTGAAGTCAAGTCCGTGCGAACTGCGTGATTCGCGCAAGAGCTGTCAAACTCTGAATGTAAACAGAAAAGCACCTCGTGCTTTTCTGTTTACAAACATCCAAACGGAGTACCAGAATTTAGAGATGAGCGAACCGAACTTCACCGGGTTCGGCCGAACTCGTTTTGACCGAACCCGGCAAAAAAATTTCCGGTACGCGACGTCAGGAGACAGTCACTGTCCAGGGTGCTGAAAGAGTTAAACTGGTTCAGCACCCTGGACAGTGACTTCCGATCACAATATACATGAACGTGTAAAAAAAAAAGAAGTTCTGACTTACCGATAACTCCCGGCTTCTTCCTCCAGTTTGACCTCCCGGGATGACAATTCAGTCCAAGTGACAGCTGCAGCCAATCACAGGCCAAGCACAGGCTGCAGCCAATCACAGGCTGCAGCGGTCACATGGACTGCCGCGTCATCCAGGGAGGTGGGGCCGGATGTCAAGTGAGGGACGCGTCACCAAGGCAACGTCCGGGAGACCGGACTGGAGGAATCAGGAAGTTCTTGGTAAGTATGAACGTCTTTTTTTTATTCACAGGTTGCTGTATATTGTGATCGGAATTCACTGTCGAGGGTGCTGAAAGAGTTACTGCTGATCAGTTAACTCTTTCAGCACCCTGGACAGTGACTGACGTCGACTAGCCTCATCTCTATGATGGCGGCTGCGCGAAAATCACGCAGCCGCACATCATACACTGATGACACACGGAGCTGTCAAGTGCCTTTTGCGCACGCAAAACGCTGCATTTTTTTGCGTGCGCAAAATGAACACGCTCGTGTAAATGAGGCCTTAAACAAACTGAGTGTTTGGGCGTCCACTTGGCCAATGCAGTTTAACGTAGATAAATGTAAAGCTATGCACCTGGATACGAACAACCTGCATGGGAGAGTCACTTGTTGAGAAGGCTCTGGGTGTACTTGTAAATCATAAACTAAATAACAGCATGCAATGTCAATCAGCTGCTTCAAAGGCCAGCAAGATATTGTCGTGTATTAAAAGAGGCATGGACTCATGGGACAGGGATGTAATAGTACCACTTTACAAAGTATTAGTGAGGCCTCATCTAGAATATGCTGTTCCGTTCTGGGCTCCAGTTCATAGAAAGGATGCCCTGGAGTTGGAAAAAATACAAAGAAGAGCAACAAAGCTAATAAGGGGCATGGAGAATCTAAGTTATGAGGAAAGATTAAAAGAACTAAACCTATTTAGCCTTGAAAAAAGATGACTAAGGGGGGACATGATTAACTTATATAAATATATGAATGGCACATACAAAAAAATATGGTGAAATCCTGTTCCATGTAATACCCCCTCAAAAAACAAGAGGGCACTCCCTCCGTCTGGAAAAAGAAAGGTTCAACCTGCAGAGGCGAGAAGCTTTCTTTACTGTGAGAACGGTGAATTTATGGAATAGCCTACCGCAGGAGATGGTCACAGCAGGGACAGTAGATGGCTTTAAAAAACGGTTAGATAATTTCCTATAACAAAAAAATATTAGCTCCTATGTGTAGAAATTTTTTACTTCCCCTTTCCCATCCCTTGGTTGAACTTGATGGACATGTGTCTTTTTTCAACCGTACAAACTATGTAACCGGCCTATGACAGAAAGAGACAGTTTGCACCACACAGCAACCATGTTTTTAAACCTCTGCAGGGGGGGGATAAGTTGAGTTATTCAAAGTCAGATATCCTACTAGTAACCTCTATGCCTAGATAATGTATCTGCCCGACACAACGGACAGATTTCCCAACATATTGCAGAGGTCCATCTAAGGGATCGATCGGAAGCAATGCTGACTTGTGCCAATTATTGGTGAGCCCTGAAAGATGTCCAAACTCATCAACTAGGGTCATAACCACCGCTAGGGAAGTACCAGTATCTCCAAAAAATAATAATGTGTTATCCGCATAAAGAGTGATATTTTCATAACTACCATATTTAAATCCTTTAATCTACAAGGATACCCTTATTGCAGCAGCCAGGTGCTCTATAGCAATGGTAAACAAAAGAGGCAATAGCGGGCATCCCTGTCGTGTACCCCTGAAGAGCTGGGATCTCTCAGATAAGCCACCATTAGCTCTAATCCTTGCTTTGGGACTGGAGTATCAGGCTGGGTTCACACGACCACTTTAACGTCCGTAATCGACGGACGTATTTCGGGCGGAAGTCCCGGACCGAACTCAGTGCAGGGAGCTGGGCTCCTAGCATCATAGTTATGTACGATGCTAGGAGTCCCTGCCTCTCCGTGGAACTACTGTCCCGTACTGAAAACATGATTACAGTACAGGACAGTTGTCCTGCAGAGAGGCAGGGACTCCTAGCATCGTACATAACTATGATGCTAGGAGCCCGGCTCCCTGCACTGAGTTCGGTCCGGGACTTCCGCCCGAAATACGTCCGTCGATTACGGACGTTAAAGTGGTCGTGTGAACCCAGCCTAATACTTTAACCCATGATATGAACACAGGGCCGATCCTCACACTATCAGGTGCATGCCAAAGATATCGCCATTCTACACTGTCAAACGCCTTGGCAGTGTCAAGTGAAAGGATGGCCCTGTGTCCATCAATATCCGGCTGTAAGCTGAGAAAAAGGTGTCAAACATTTCCGGACGTCGCCCGTACATAAAACCCGTCTGATCAGAATGTGTTATAGATGCAATTATTTACATCTTTCCATTCTTTAGGTAACACTACAATAGTAGCTTCTTGCATGGAAGCCAGCAAGGTCCCCAAATTCCTGAAGGACCACTAAAAGCCTAGGGAGCCATACTGTTTATATACCTCTGTTGGCAAGCCATCTACTCACCGGGCCTTCTCATTGACCGTAGATCTCACAGCCTCCTGTAACTCCTCCAAGCATATTAGACATATCAAAATAAGGTTGCGCCCCCTCCCCAAAACCCACCCAGATCCCTTCACTCCATAACAAAATATAACCATAGTAGGTTTAGAAACAGAAGTACTCTCACCCAGTAGGTAGGTGTCAGTGCAGACCATCACCTAACTGAAGCAATAGCAAATGGAGTGAGAACAGCAATAGGAGCCACAACATTTACTTGACCCCCCATCCACATCCCACCTGGAAAAACTTCCCAAAGGGGACAAGGGTTCAATACAATATTAGTGTGGTACACTGAAACAAAGCAGGTGAGTGTTCCCTGTGAAACAAGCAATAAACCTCAAGGCTTTAAATAGTAAAGTCACACTATAGATACATCTCACTTGTCAGGAGGTTCAGGATTTGCTTTAAGTTGTCGCTCGTGCAGGTCTAGCCACTGTAGAGCTTCTTTAGGATCTTCAAAAAAATTTGTGCTACCCGGGGCTGCCACTCGCAGCTTGGCAGGAAACCGAATCGAGTATACCATTTTTAAATCTTCTTTTAATATCCAGGAAAGAAGACCTTTTTTGGAACACAGCCATGTAGTCCGGAAAGAGGGAAATTTTGCATCGTGGATGCTGAGCTCCGGCAAGTCACGAACTCTGCAATGTAAGTTGACACAATCCTTAACCCCTTAACGACCAAGGACGAAAATGAACGTCATGGTCGGCTGCTAGTTCCCGCACCATGACGTTCATTTTCGTCCGCATTTCAAACTGTCACTCTGTGTAAACACAGAGTGACAGACCCGCGCTGACAGTTGTCCCCAACAGCTGAGACATCAGTCTTGGCGGTCAGCGGACCATCGCCGCTGATTTCGGCAGTTAACCCCTTAAGTGCGGCGACGGATTGCCGTCGCCGCATTTAAGTGGTTTGAAGCACATCAGCAGCCCCCACGAAGTGATCGTGGGGGCTACCGATGCTTGTCACGGCAATCGGAGGTCAGATAATGACCTCCGGGTTGCCATGTACGGAAGCCTCGGCGGAACAGCCTCCGGCCGTTCCTCCTCTGCTTCCTGTCAGTGTGACAGTCACGTCACAATGGCAGTTAGAGTACATTACACTACGTGTGTAGTGTAATGTATTCCAGCAGCGATCAAAGCTGCAAGACTAAGTGTCCCCCTAGTGGGACAAGTTAAAAAAGTAAAAAAAAGTTATAAAAATGTTTTCAAAAAAGTGTAAAAATAAAAGTTATAAGTTCTATAAACACTAAATGCTTTTTTTCCTATAATAAGACTTTTGTTATAGAAAAAAAAATGAACACGTTAAAAAAGTACACATATGTGGTATCACCGCGTTCATAACGAACCCAACTATAAAACTATAATGTTATTTTTCCCACACGATGAACACCCCAAAAAAAATCAATAAAAAACTACGACAGAATCGCAATTTTTTGGGTCACCACCGCTCCCTAAATAAAGAATAAAAAGTGATCAAAAAGTCGCATGTACCCGAAAATAGTACCAATAAAAACTTCTATCCGTCCCGCAAAAAACAAGCTCTTACACAGCTTTTTTGACTAAAAAATTAAAAAATTACGGCGCTCAGAATATGGTGACACAGAATTTTTTTTTTTATAAATAAGTCATTTTATTGCGCAAACGCTAAAAAAAAGGACCAAACCTATATACATCTGGTATCGCCGTAATCGTACCAACCTGCAGAATAAAGTAAAAATGTCACCTATAGCGTACGGTGAGCGCCGCAAAAAGAAAACCTAAAAAACGGTGTCAGAATTCCTGTTTTTTGCTCAGGATTGCAAAATAATTGAATAAAAAGTGATAAAAAAAAATCGCATGTACCCTAAAATGGTACCAATGAGAACTACAGATTGTCCCGCAACAAATAAGCCCTCACACGGCTCCGGTGGTGAAAAAATAAAAAAGTTCTGGCTCTCAGAATATGGCGACGCAAAATGTGCAGAGTGTTCCAAAAGCGGATAAGATTGGGCGCCATTTATCAGTGCGACACCGGCCACATATCTGTGAATTATTATTTATTTATGCCATTATTATACCCTCTTATTATGTCCTGATGTTCTCCGCACAGATTACACATACCCCCAAATTATAAACTGAAATACCAGCGAAACCCAAAACAGAAACCTACCAAGCAAAATCTGCGCTCCAAAAGCAAAATGGAGCTCCCTCCCTTCTGAGGTCTGCAGCGTGCCCAAGCAGCAGTTTGCGCCCACACATATGGCATCACCATACCTGAGAGAACCCGCTTAACGTTTTATGAGGTATTTGTCTTCTGTGGCACAAACTGGGCACAACATATTATGCACTAAAATGGCGTATCAGTGGAAAATTGCAATTTTCACTTTGAACCATCCGCTGCGCATTAACCCCTTTGCGCACTATGACTTAAATGCCCGTCATGATGCGGCGGTTGATGTATGGAGCCGGCTCACGTGCTGTGCCCGCTCCATACGCTGCGGGTGTCGGCTGTGTATTACAGCAGGCCCCCTCGGTACTAACGGACAGGTACAGCGATCGCTCTGTTACAGAAGCCTGTAAGAATAACAATATACTGCAATACATCAGTATTGCAGTGTATTGTACCAGTGATCCAATGATCGCTGGATCAAGTCCCCTAAGGGGATTGAATAATAAAATGTGTAGAAGAATTATAGTTATTAGTAGTGAGAATTTTTTTTTTTAAGTTAAAAAAACAAAACACCTTTTCGCATTTTTCTTCTAAAGTAATGTAAAAAAATGAACAAAATTGGTATCGCTACGTCCGTAAAAGTCCAAACTATTACAATATAGCAATATTTAATTTGTACAGTGAACACCTTAAAAAAATGTAATAATTGAAACCGCCAAAATCACTATTTTTTTTTTTTTGTCACCTTCGCTCTAAAAAAAATTGTAATACAACTTTTGAATCACCTTTTATGTACCAAAAAATGGTACCAATAAAAACTGCAGCTCCTCCCGCAAGAAATAAGCCCTCACACCGCTCTATTGATGGAAAAATAAAAAAGTTATGGCTCTTGGAAAGCGGGGAGTGAAAATCTAAAATATGAAAGCAAAAAATGGATCAGTCCTGAAAGGGTTACTTCATTTCTAATGAAAAAACGTATGACCACATGTGGGGTATTTCCGTACTCGGGAGAAATTGCTTTATAAAAAAATTGTTGTTTTTTTCCTCCTTTATCCCTTGAGAAAATGCAACATTAATTTTCGCGCCCTAAGGCCTCATTTACACGAGCGTGTGCGTTTTGCGCGCGCAAAAAACGCTGCGTTTTGCGCGCGCAAAAGGCACTTGGCAGCTCCGTGTGTCATCCGTGTATGATGCGCGGCTGCGTGATTTTCGCGCAGCCGCCATCATAGAGATGAGGTAGTCGACGCCCGTCACTGTCCAAGGTGCTGAAAGAGCTAACTGATCGGCAGTAACTCTTTCAGCACCCTCGACAGTGAATGCCGAACACAATATACACCAACCTGTGAATAAAAAAAGACTTTCATACTTACCAAGAACTTCCTGCTTCCCCCAGTCCGGGCTCCCGGCCGTTGCCTTGGTGACGCGTCCCTCTCTTGTCATCCGGCCCCACCTCCCAGGATGACGCCGCAGTCCATGAGACCGCTGCAGCCTGTGATTGGCTGCAGCCTGTGCTTGGCCTGTGATTGGCTGCAGCTGTCACTTTGACTGAACTGTCATCCCGGGAGGTCGGACCGGAGTTATCGGTAAGTCAGAACGTCTTTTTTTTTTAACAGGTTCATGGATTTTCGGAGCGGAAGTCACTGTCCATGGTGCTGAACCAGTTTAACGCTTTCAGCACCGTGGACAGTGACTGTCTCCTGACGTCGCGTACCCGAACATTTTTTACCGGTTTCGGTCAAAACGAGTTTGGCCGAACCCGGTGAAGTTCGGTGCGCTCATCTCGAATTTGACACTCCGTTTGGATGTTTGTAAACAGAAAAGCACGTGGTGCTTTTCTGTTTACATTCAGGAGTTTGACAGCTCTTGCGCGAATCACGCAGTTCGCACGGAAGTGCTTCCGTGCGGCATGCGTGGTTTTCACGCACCCATTGACTTCAATGGGTGCGTGAGTGCGCGAAAAACGCACGATTATAGAACATGTCGTGAGTTTTTTTCTGCGCACACGCGCTGAGCGCAATTCACGCATCGTCTAAACTGCCCCATTGACTAATATAGGTGCGTACGACATGCGTGCAAAGCACGCGCGTCGCACGCGCGTATAATACGTTCGTGTAAATGAGGCCTAATTCTAATAAACTCTGCAAAAGACCCGTGGGGTCTAAATGCTCACTATACCCCTAGAAAAATTCCTTGAAGGTTTTTCCAAAATGGGGTCACTTTTGGTGGGTTTCCACTGTTTTGTTCCCTCCAGTGCATTGCAAATGCGACATGGCACCGAAAACCATTACAGCAAAATCATAAATCCAAATGGCGCTCCTTCCCTTCTGAGTCCTGCTGTGGGTCCAAACAGCAGTGTATTACCACATATGGGGTATTGTCGTAATCGGGAGACATTGCTTTACAAATGTTGGGGTGCATTTTCTTCGTTATTCCTTGTAAATAATAAAAATTTCTATATTGCTTCAGAAAAAAAGTACATTTAAATTTTTACAGACTAATTCCAATATATTTAGCAAAAAACCTGTGTGGTCAAAATGCTAACTATACCCCTAGATAAATACCTTAAGGGGTCTAGTTTTCTAAATGGGGTCGTTTATGGGGAGTTTCTATCGTTCTGGCAGCTCAAAGCCTCTCCAAATGTACAGTGGGGCCTAAAACATTTTCAAGCAAAATATGAGTCCTGAAAGCCTCCGGGTGCTCCCTTCCTTTTGGGTCCTGCCGTGTGTCCAGGCAGCGCATTAGGGCCACAATGTTGGTATTTTTGAAAACAGAAGAAACAGGGTGATAGATTTTGTGGTGTGTTTCTTCATTCTCATGGTCGCTTTACAAAGAAATTGGTCTTCAAACTGATACTTTTATGAAAAAAAGTGAAATAATTTTTTTTTTCACCTGCTATGTATTCAATTTAGCAAAAAACTGTGGGGTCAAAATACTTACTATACCCTTAGGTAAATACCTTAAGGGGTCTAGTTTTCTAAATGGGGTCATTTGTGGGGGTTTCCATCACTCTGAGACCTATGAGCCTCTGAAAACCTGGCTTGGTGCAGGAAAACAAAATGTACTTCAAAATTTATAAAATTATTATTCAATTTGTAAGTCCTCTAAATTGCTGAAAATTTATTTTATTTTTTCAAAAGTGCTGCCAAAATGGAGTAAAGAGATAGAAATATATATTTAATAAAAAAAATTGTACAGTATGTGTTTACATATGTGACATATTGCAGTTAAAAATAGGGGAAAATGGTAATTTTTACAAAATTTCTTCCATTTTTCTATTTTTTAATTAATTTCCGCAAATCGTATCAGTCTACTTTTACCACTAAAATAAAGTACAACATGTGACGAAAAAACAATGTCAGAATTACTTGCATATTCAAAACTTTCACAGAGTTATTCTCTGATAAAGTCAGACATACCAGATTTGACAAATCTGGCTTGGTCATTAACGTACAAACATGCCCGGTCATTAAGGGGTTAAAGTGGAGCACTTTAGCCAAGATCGAGTGTGGTGAGCAGCCAGGCGGCAATGGCCTAGTGGGAAGCGATGTGCCCTCTCAATGGAAAACAATGGCGATAGGTTGTCTTTCCCAAATTGTTGCACAAACCACTCCTCAATAAATTCCGTGGAGTTAGACCCCTCAGATTTTTCTGGGACCCCAATAATACGATCGTTGTTATGCCTGGACCTGTTTTCCAGGCCATCCCCCTTCGTCTACGGGGCTTGCACAGTTCTCCTAGATACTTTCTAAACTTTAGACATGTTATCTACCAGTGTCGAGGTTCTAGCTTCCACCTCAGTGGTCCTCTCAGAGATTTTATGAACATCTTGTCTCAGGACAGACAGTTCTTGCCTCATTCCCACTTGTAATGTTAGGGAGCTGATAGCGGAATTGCATTTAGTGACAGCCCACAGCACATGTTTCAAAGGGGGCTCACCGTCATCAGCAGTAGGGCTAACATGTGGAGAAAGTGGGAGCGGCGGCGCCCCGTGAGTGTTGTCAGCTAGCTCCTCGTCGGAAGACAGGCCAGCAGAATCTGAGCCATAACTCCTGTCTTTCTAGGGCCACACTGACTGTCGGTCCACCGTCATGTCATCTTGTCTGGCAAACCGTCTCAGTCACTCTGCAACATCCTCCCCTTTCTGGGCAAGAGGCACTGACCTCTGCTCCTGCCATCTTGAAAATCAGCAGTTTGTCCAGCTTTCATCTGAGTTTTACCTCCTTTCCGCGGCATATCAACCAGCTGAGGGTAAGAACGAAATCAGTAGAGGTAGGGAAATCTAGCTATATGCAGGAGACCGTCAAAAGATCTGTGTATTCAGTGTTCATCAGATAAAAATATGGAGTGGAGGCAGGAGATCTGATGCGCGCCCTACTCCATGCAGTCATGCCACGCCACGAGAAAGGGTCTTTTAGAGGGGTGGTCCTCAAAAAAAAAGTGGGCTAATATACATTGTATTATATAGAGTAAAAGGAAGTTGAAAATCTGTCACAGAAAAATCTAGTTTAGATCAGGGTTAAACTTTTCACAAAGGTGCTCCCTTGAAAAAAGTTTTACTGTGTTTCTGCTCGGACACATCATCTTATTAATTGCAGAGACATTTAAAGGCAAAGTATTGTTTTTAATCCATAAATTGTGCCATGGCGCCCTAGGTGGCTACCTATTTTGACAACATCATATCTGGGTCCTAAACTCTTAGTGCATGTTCACACGTGGTGGAATTGCTCTGGAATTCCGCTGCGGACAGTCCACTGTGGAATTCTCCAGCAGCCGTTTTTTACAATTGTTTCAATAAATTTTTAGGCAAGTTAGTTCAGACGTTGCGGAAAACTCGGCTGTAGACCATAAGCTACGGTGCAGAATTTTCCCTCCGCAGCATGCACTGTCTGTTGCGGAGAAGAAGCAGAACTTCACTGCGGATTTCAGCCTTTGCAATGCAAAAACTGAAATCTGTGGCAAGTCCGCTGTGCTTTCGGCAACCTCTGAATTACCTGTCAAATATGAAAATGTTGGTGCAGATTCGTTGCATAATTGCCCCAAATCTGCACCAACATTTGCAGCAGAAAAACTCCACCACGTGTGAACATACCCTTAGTGTATGTTTACACGCTCAACAAAAAACGTCTGTAAAATACGGAGCTGTTTTCAAGGGAAAACAGCCTCTGATTTTCAGCCGTTTTTTATGCATCAAGCGTTTTTTGATGCGTTTATCTATGGCCGTCTTGGAGCTGTTTAATTTTGAGACAATGAAAAATGGCTCGAGAAGTGACATTCACTTTTTTACGGAGCGTTTTTTCTGCACGCTTTTTAAAAATGGCCGCGTAAAGTGTTTAGCAGAAACAGATGGCTTGGTGACTGGTTAACACAGATTTATTTATATTCCCCATACAAGTAGCTGTTTTATTTTTTTACATACAAGTGGCTGGTTCACTGGAAAAAATGAGTACTTATCACTTTTCTGAACATTTTTATTCTGCTGTTTCCAGCAGCTCCCGTGAAAATAGACTGATACTTCTAGTTTTGTGGAGATCAATTTTCAGCAGTCACCTCATTATCATTATAGGCAGGATTACAAAGGTAACATCTCTATTATAAATCTGTAGACAGATAACACTGAGTCACTCCATTGACAATAGGTGAGCTCACCTCCTCCTCTCTGCCAACTTGTTTTTTTTCTTTTTCCAGGACAATTTTTTTTAAAAAATTACGGACAGCAAACATTTTGTAAACAAATTGGAAAACCATAACAAATCATGAAGTTTATAAGCCATATATGTCAATAGATTATAGTACTTATATGAACACATTAGCTTCATGTACTGTGACCTCTAAAATAATGATAATTGCAATCCAAAAATCTGTACAAGCTCCTCCAACTGCAAAAAAATCACGGACGCATCAATTTTTTTTTTACATACACTTGAAAAAACTCCACTGTTTTTATGGACTGTCAAGGAATTTATGCATACCTCCCAACTTTTGAATTCAGAAAAGAGAGAAATTTTTAAGATACATCCCCCTAACCACGCCCAATATCCCGCATAAACATATCAAATCACGGCCAGATCCTTCTTCAAATAACAACAGCATATTCTCACTGTGAATCTGTAGACTTCCAAAAAAAAACTATGGATATCACCCATTTTATGGATCAGGTTATATCGTCTTTGTGTTACTTTTCCTAACCTGGGTATAACATTTGCTCACGGCAGCAGCAGCTGCAGGACAAACCAAAAGGCTGAGAGCAATGAAAGTCAAGAGGGAGACCCCTGTGGTGGATGACTTTTCAATTGACAGGTAGCAGTTACATGATAGGAAATAATTTTTTATTGATGTCTAGTTTCTAGCAACTCTCCTACCGGTCAATGGGAAACATGTTTCCAGTACGGGACAGTAGTTCCTCGGAGAAGCAGGGACTCCTAGCGTCATAGATAACGATGATGCTAGGAGCCCAGCTCCCTGCAGTGTGCTCGGTCCGGTGAAATACGGCCAACCTGCGGACCATATATCACAGACTGAACACACTCGTGTGAATGCGGCCTAATAGCGCCTTGGTAATGGCAAGGAAGTTCCTGTCATACGCAACTAGGATCTAGAGATGCTGCTAACGCAATGAGCCCGAATCTAATGATCCACAGGTACTCTCTGGGCGAATTATATATGTGTGGTTATTATGATGTATAACTGATAATATGGGGGATATTTATTTGTTCTGTTATGTATTTTTTATGGATAAACACCAATTGGTAATATGAAATTTGCACAGGAAGTGATGTCATATGACATACGCTATATAAGGTGTGCACTGATTCACTAATGTTATGCTTGACAAAGACCCAACGGGTTGAAAAGATGCAGTTTTTTATTGCTTGGTGAATAAAGACCAATTCTTTTGGATATTTGAGTGCTGCAGTCTTTTTTACATTTATTCAGTGCAAGCTGCCCCACTGTACCTGGGACATTTGTGCTGCGTGCGCCATCCCTCGCTGGGATTCTTGGCCTTTCTCCTCTGGATGTTTATTTGGTGGTGCTGCTGACTTCCCCTTTACCCTTGTACATAGCACCACACACAGCCCCCTCTTGTACATAGTGCCACACACAGTCCCCTCTTGTGCATAGTGCCACACAACCCCCTCCCCCTTGTACATAGTGCCACACAACCCACCCCCCCTTGTACATAGTGCCACACAACCCCATCCCCCCTTTTACATAGCGCCTTACAACCCTCCTGTCCCCTTGTACATAGTGCCACACAACCCCCCTCCCCTCCTTGTACATAGTGGCACACAACCCCCTTATACTTTGTGCCACAATGCCACCAGAGCGAAGAGCGGTAGAGGTAGCCTACTGCTACCACTCTCCGCTCTGCCTTGACGTCACTCACCGTTAGGAGAAGGCAGGAGGTCTTGCAGCGGCGTTCTGACTGGGGTCGGTGTCGGCCCAGTAGTGGACCAGTCCAGTCACCTGACCTGTGAGGTCAGATGGCAGGTCAGGTGACTGGACTGGTCCACTCCCGGGCCGGCATCGACCCCAGTCAGAACACCGCCACAAGACCTCCTGCCTCCTTCTGACGATGATCACTGCTGCAGTCGTCCGGCATGAAGGGCGCCTGTCAGCAGCGAACAGCTGTTTTGATACAGCTACAGCGCCCAGCAGGACATTTTTCAGAACGCCCGGGACCGCGGGACAGCGGTGAAAAACCGGGACTGTCCCGCCGGATCCGAGACGGTTGGGAGATATGATTTATAGACGGTTGGCAACCCTGCCGCACATCTCCTCACATGTCATAAAGCATGCCAACAACACTTGCCCATGGAAGTCAATGTGTTGATTTCTGACAGATGTTTTCATGCTCAGGTGCCTGCTGTAAAGCAAATCTCTGAAACTGCATTTAAAGAAAATATAATTTAAAAAAATCTCTAAATTGATAAATTAATATAAATGAAAGAAAATTTGTCAGACAGCTCGATTAAAAATAGGATGGAAGGTCTTTCTTAGGCCTCATGCACATGAACATATTTTTGCAGCCGAAATTCACCTGCAATCTGCGGGTGAATTGCGGCCCCATTCATTTCAATTCATTTTTTAAATCTGACATATTTCACTTTATGTGCTAATAACGTTGGAATGCTTAAACCTATCCAAGTGATTCTGAGACTGTTTTCTCGTGACTCATTGGGCTTTATGTTCGTGGTAAAATTTGTTCAATATATTCAGTGTATATTTGTGAAAAATTTCAAAAAATTAGAGAACATTTAGAAAAAATAGCATTTTTCTGAATTTAAATGCATCTGCTTGTAAAACAGATGGTTATACCCCCCCCCCCCCCAAAATAGTTACTAGTTCACATTTCCCATATGTCTACTTTCGATTGGCATAATTTTTTGAAAAAAATAATATTTTTCTTGGACATTACAAGACTTAGAACATAGACAGCAATTTCTTATATTTTTAAGAAAATTTCAAAAGCCTTTTTTCTAAGGTACCTGTTCAGATCTGAAGTGGCTTTGAGGGGCCTATGTATTAGAAACCCCCATAAAACACCCCATTTTTAAAATTAGACCCCTCAAAGTATTCAAAACAGCATTTAGAACGTTTTTAAACCCTTTAGGAATTTCACAGGAACTAAAGCAAAGTGGAGGTGAAATTTGCAAATTTCATTTTTCTTGCTGAATTTCAATATTATTCTATTTTTTTCTGTAAGACAGAAGGTTTTACCAGAGAAACACTAATAAATATGTAATGTCCAGATTCTGCAGTTTTTAGAAATGTCCCACATGTGGATCTAGTATGCTTGTGGAATAAAATACAAGCCCCAGAAGCAAAGAAGCACCTAGTGCATTTTGGGGCCTCTTTTTTTATTAGAATATATTTTAGGCAGCATGCCAGGTTTGAAGAGGTGTTGAGGTGCCAAAACAGTAGGAATCCCCCAAAAGTGACACCATTTTGGAAACTACACCCCTCAAGGAATTCATGTATGGTTGTTGTTACCATTTTGACCCCACAGTTTTTTCACAGCACGTGAATTGGGCTGTGAAATTTAAAAAATGAAATTATTTCCAATAAGATGTCATTTTTTATCAAAATTTCTTATTTTCACAAGAAATAAAATACCCCATTTTGTTGCCCAATTTGTCCTGAGTGTGGTAATACCCCATTTGCGGTGATAAACTGCCGTTTGAGCCCATAGGAGGGCTCAGAAGGAAAGGAGCGCTATGCGTTTATTTGAGTCCAGATTTTGCTGGATTGGTTTTCAGGTGTCATGTCGCATTTGCAGAGCCCCAGAGATATCAAAGCAATGGAAACCCACCAGAAGTGACCCCATTTTGGAAACTACACCCCTTAAGGAATTGATTTATGGTTGTTGTGACCATTTTGACCGTACAGTTTTTTCACAGCACGTATTTGAATTGGGCTGTGAAATTAAAAAAAAATCATTTTTTCCAATAAGATGTCATTTTTGATCAAAATTTCTTATTTTCACAGGGAACAAAATACCCCATTTTGTTTCCCAATTTGTCCTGAGTGCGGCAATACCCCATTTGTGGTGATAAACTGCCGTTTGGGCCCATGGGAGGACTCAGAAGGAAAGGACAACTCTTTGGCCTACTGGAACTTTTCTGGTGCTAAGTCATGTATGCAGAAGCCCCTGAGGTACCAGTACAGTTGACACTCCCAAGAAGTGACCACATTTTAAAAACTACACCCCTTAATACATTCATCTAGAGGTGTAGTGAGCATTTTGACCCCACAGGTATTGTGTAAAAGGTAATGTGCAGCAGATGGTGCAGTGTGAGATTTGCAATTTTCTATATATGTGTGCCATTTCAGTGTCCAATATATTGTGCCCAGCATGCGCCACCAGAGATATACACCCCATAAACTGTATCGTGGGTTCTAATGGGTACGGCAATACCGTACATGTGGCTGTTATCAGCTGCCTGGGCACACAATAGGGCTCAGAAGAGAAAGATGAGGGGGATAAACTGTGTGGAGTGCATCAGGGTAGATTAAAAATCGAAGGGATGTATGGTCAATTTTAAAATACTTTTATACATAGCCCTGGTTTTTCGGGACACGTGACACATTGATATGTTGTGTCCTCCCTTATCCCCTTCTTATAGCAGACTTTGAACCTCTTTTGACTTTTTCCCTTCTTGCCAGATTGGGGAACTTCTTCTGGAAAGTGTTGCCCTGGTACTATGCGTGTGGCCTCGCTTACAGAAGTACTGGGTGCCCCCTTCTTGGTCCCTAAAGATTAGGTTCTTGATAATGATGTGCACAGC
This sequence comes from Rhinoderma darwinii, assembly GCF_050947455.1. Classification (NCBI taxonomy): domain Eukaryota; kingdom Metazoa; phylum Chordata; class Amphibia; order Anura; family Rhinodermatidae; genus Rhinoderma; species Rhinoderma darwinii. Next base: position 239,729,655 of record NC_134691.1, read on the forward strand.
CAGCTTCTTTACCACACCGCATGGTGCTGTAGGGCTTCAGGACTTGATCTGACAAGTCCACCCCTCCCATGTACCTATTGTAGTCCAGGATGCAGTCTGGTTTGGGGGTCTCTGTTCTTGTACCTCGTACAGGTACATGGGTACTGGTGTGGCCATGCATTGTTGTCAATACAAGGACATCTCTCTTGTCCTTGTACTTGACACACACTATGTTGCTGCTAGATTGTGCCCTGCTCTCACTCCTTCTGAGTGTTTGCCCAAGCAGAGTCTTAGGGAGGCCTATCAGATTTGTTCTAGTAGTGCCGCATGCCGCAGTACTTCTGGAAGCGAAGCACTTGAAGAGTGGGACCCTGGTATAAAAATTATCCAGGTAGGAGTGGTAACCCTGGTCCAGCAGTGGGTGCACCAAATCCCACACAATTTTTGCATTAACTCCCAGTATGGGGGGGGCATTCCGGGGTCTGAATACTGCTGTTTTTCCCTTCATATATCCTAAATTTGTAGGTATACACTGATGCACTCTCGCACAGCTTATACATCTTCACGCCATACCTTGCCCTACTACCCGGCAGGTACTGGCGGAATTGAAGCATCCCTTTAAAATGTACCAAGGACTCATTAATAGAAATACACTTCTCGGGGGTGTATGCTTGGGAAAAACGGGCACTTAAACGGTCTAATAGGGGTCTCCATTTATACAAACGGTCAAAACTGGGGCCATCTCAAGGTGGGCACTGCTCATTATCAGTATAATCTAAGAAGTGAAGTATTGCCTAATTTTTTGGGGTTCCAGTTCAGTTCTGAAGTTGCTTTGAGGGGCCTATATATTAGACGCCCCTATGAAACACCCCATTTTAGAAACTAGACCCCTCAAAGTATTCACAACAGCATTTAAAAAGTTTATGAACCCTTTAGGTGTTTCACAGGAATTTAGAGCAAAGTAGAGGTGAAATTTACATATTTATTTTTTTTATCAGAAAATCCCTTTTATTCCATTTTTTTCTATAACACAAAAGATTTTACCAGAGAAACACAACTCAATACTTATTGCCCAGATTCTGCAGATTTGAGAAATATCCCACATGTGGCACTAGTGCGGTAATGGACTGAAGCACCGGCCTCCGAAGCAAAGGAGCACCTAGTGGATTTCGAGGCCTCCTTTTTATTAGGCACCATGTCCGGTTTGAAGAGGTATTGTGGTGCCAAAACAGTGGAAACACCCCAAAAACCCAATTTTGGAAACTAGACCCCTTGATAAATTAATTGTAGTTTTCTTGGGGTGCATGCAGCTTTTTGATCAGTTTTTATTCTATTTTTAGGTGGCGTGGTGACTAAAAAACAGCAATTCTACTATTGTTTTTTTATTCTATTTTTTTTACAGCGTTCACCGTGCGCTATAAATGACATATTCACTTTATTCTGCGGGGCGATACGATTACGGCAAAACCATATGTTCATAGTTTTTCTTATGTCTTATGGCGTTTGCACAATAAAATAAGTTTTGAAAAAAATCATTTACTTTTTGTGTTACCTTATTCTAAGAGCCAGAACTTTTTATTTTTCCATCAATAAAGCCGTGTGAGGAATTGTTTTTTGCGTAACAAACTTTTTGATCTCTTTTTATTCCATTTTTTGGGAGGTGAAGTGACCAAACAATTGTGATTGTGGTACGGTTTATTATTATTTTCTTTTACAGCGTTCACCGTGCGGGATAAATAACGATATCACTATTTAGTTCAGGCCGTTATGTATAATTTATTTGTTTGTTTATATATTTTTATTAATAATAAAGGACTAATAAGGGAAAAAGGGGGATTTTTACTTTTATTACTTTTAAAACTTTAATTTTCTTATTTTTACACATCTTTTTTTTACTTTTTTTTTTTTACTTTATTTCTTTGTCCCACTAGGGGACTTGAGGACAGGAGGCCCTGATTGCTATTCTAATACACTGCACTACATGCGACGTACTATTCCGTTACTGAGCGCGAACCGGGCGGTCAGCACGACGGAATAGTACTTTGCTGAGCGTTAAGGGGTTAAAGGTGATCTTACCAATACAAAGTACAAGCACATGGTTTATTCTTTCCCAGAACTTTACAAAGAACCAGGGGAAATTCATTGCGGGTGGAGGAAAAGTGTTTCAGACATTAAAATAGGAAAGGTTTTCTTACAGTTGGAGTAGTCAAACTATGTAATGCTCTACCCCAAGAGGTAGTAATGGCAGATACATCAGCATTTAAAAAAGGCTAGATGATTATTTACTGACATATGGCATTGAGAATTATAACTAATCTAGCAATGAATGATGAATTATTGATCGAGAAAGGTTGAACTTGATAGATTTTAGTATTTTTTAACCTATGTGACTGCAGTATATAACTATGTAAGACTTCTCTCAAAAAAAACATTCAGGGACTTGCATTTCTATGTATTTTTTTTATCTTAAAGGAAAATACTACTTAACCCCTTAGGCTGGGTTCACACGACCTATTTTCAGACGTAAACGAGGCGTATTATGCCTCATTTTACGTCTGAAAATACGGCTACAATACGTCGGCAAACATCTGCCCATTCATTTGAATGGGTTTGCCGATGTACTTTGCCGACGACCTGTCATTTATGCATCGTCGTTTGACAGCTGTCAAACGACGACGCGTAAATTGACTGCCTAGGCAAAGAATTGCAGGACACTTCTTTGCAACGTAATTTGAGCCGTTCTTCATTGAAGTCAATGAAGAGCAGCTCAAGATAACGGGCGTCAAAGACGCCTCGCATAATGCGAGGAGGAGCTTTTACGTCTGAAACGACGCAGCTGTTTTCACCTGAAAACAGTCTGTCTTTTCAGACGTAAAGTACAGTTCTCGTGTGCACATACCCTTAAGGATCCAGCCACTTTTGGACCATATGACACAGCCTCATTTTTTAAATCTGACGTGTCATTTTATGTGGTAATAACTCCAGAATTATTTTACCTATCGGAGCGATTCTGAGACTGTTTTCTCGTGACATATTGTACTTTATGTTAGTGAAAAAATTTGGTCGATAAATGCAATATTTATTTGTGAAAAACACCAGAATTTTGAGAAAATGTGCAAAAAATAGCATTATTCTAAATTCAAATGTATCTACTTGTAAGACAGATAGTAATACCACACAAAATAGTCACTAGTTAACATTTCCCATATGTCTACTTTATGTTTGCATCATTTTTTGAACATCCTTTTATTTTTCTAGGACGTTACAAGGCTTATAAGTTTAGCAGCAATTTCTCATATTTTCAAGAAAATTTCAAAAGGCTATTTTGTCAAGAACCAGTTCAGTTCTGAAGTGGCTTTGAGGGCCTTATGTATTAGGAACCCCCAGAAATCAACCCATTTTAAAAACTGCAACCCTTAAAGTATTCAAAACAGCATTTAAAAAGTTTATTAACCCTTTATGCGTGTCACAGGAATTAAAGCAATGTGGAATGGAAATTTGCAAATGTCATTTTTTTTGCAGAAATTCCATTTGAATCCATTTTTTCCTGTAATACTGAAGGTTTTTACAAGAGAAACACAACTGAATATTTATTGCCCTGATTCTGAAGTTTTTAGAAATATCCCACATGTGACCCTAGTGTGCTACGGGCCTGAAACAAAAGCCCCAGAAGCAAAGGAGCACCTAGTGGATTTTTCGGCCTTCCTTTTCTTAAATTATATTTCAGGCACCATGTCAGGTTAGAAGAGGTCTTGTGGTGCAAAAACAAAGGAAACCCCCCAAAAGTGACTCCATTTGGGAAACTACACCCCTAGAGGAATTCATCTAGGGGTGTAGTGATTATTTTGACCACACAGATATTTCATAGATTTCATTAGAATTGGGCAGTGAAAATGAGAAATTACATTATTTTCCAATAAGATGTAGCTTTAGGTCAAAATGTTTAATTTTCTGATCAAATAAAAGAGAAAAATCACCGTAACATTTTCAAAGCAACTTCTCCAGAGTACGGAAATACCACATATGTGGTAATAAACCACTGTATGAATACACATCAGGGCTCAGATGGGAAGGCACACCATTTAGCTTTTGGAGTACAGATTTTGCTGGATTAATTTCTCTGCACCATGTCTCATTTGTAAAGCCCCTAAGGTACCAGTACAGTGGTAACCCCCAAAAGTGACTCCATTTGGGAAACTACACCCCTAGAGAAATTCAACTAGGGATGTAGTGAGCATTTTGACCCGCCAGGTGTTTCATAGATTTCATTAGAATTGTGCAGTAAAAATTCTAAATTACATTTTTTTCTACTAAGATATAGTTTACCTCAAAATTTTTCATTTTCTCATCAAATAAAGGGGAATAAAGCACCATAACATTTGTAAAGCAACTTCTTTAGAGTACGGAAATACCCCATATGTGGTAATAAAGCACTGTATGAATACACATCAGGGCTCAGCAGGGAAGGTACCCCATTTAGCTTTTGGAGTACAGATTTTGCTGGATTGATTTCTCTGCACCAAGTCTCATTTGTAAAGCTCCTAAGGTACCAGTACAGTGGAAACCCCCCAAAAATGACTCCATTTGGGAAACTACACCCCTAGAGGAATTCAACTAGGGGTGTAGTGAGCATTTTGACCCCCCCCCAGGTGTTGTTATAGATTTCATTAGAATTGTGCAGTAAAAATTACATTTGTTTCCAATAAGACGTAGCATTAGTTCAAAAAATTTCATTTTGTCAACAAATACAAGAGAAAAAGCACCGTTACATTTGTAAAGCAACTTCTCCGGAGTACGGAAATACACCACATGTGGTCATAAACTGCTACTTGGACACACAGCGAGGCTCTAAAGGGAAATAGCGCCATTTAGTATTTGGAGTGGAGATTTTACAAGATTCGTTTTTTGAAACTGTGTTGCATTGAGCTATAGTACCAGTACAGTGGTACCCCCCGAAAAAATACCCCATTTTGGAAACTAGATCCCTCAACGAATTTATCTAGGGGTGTAGTGAGCATTTTGACCGCACAAGTGTTTTGCAAAAATGAGTAAACAATAGATGTTGCAAATTGAAAATTGACTTTTCCACAGATATGCCATTTCAGTGCCCAATGTGTTGTGCCCAGCTTGTACCACCGTAGACACACATCCCATAAATTGTTAAGCGGGTTCTCCAGAATACAGAAATACCCCATATGTGGTCATAAATTGCCGTTTGGGCACACTGCCAGGCGCAGTTGGACCACCATTTGGCTTTTGAAGCGCAGATATTGCTTGGTGTTTTACTGGTATTTCAGCTTATAATGTGGGGGCATATGTAAACTGGGCGGAGTACATCAGGGTATATGTAAGCTGGGTGGAGTACATCAGGGCATATGTAATCTGTGCAGACTACATCAGGGTATATGTAAACTGGGCGGAGTGCAACAGGTCATAATAGGATGATTGATGTAATAATGTGGTGAATGAATAATCCATGTATTGGTGTGGTACGCTTTGAACCAATCCTTTATGCACAAGCCGGGTTTTTGGGGTATTATACAAAATATCTGCGCTCCAGTATTGCCTAATCTTTGACCTTTTCACTAGCCCTATAAGCCGCACAAGGCCCAAAAGTTTCCTCATCTCCGCTGCATCTATGGGGTCCACCTGTGGGGTGCAGCAAATGACGATGTGGGGTATTTAGTGAAATTCTACTGGACCTAAAAAATGGGTCTGGGCAGTCATTTAGCATCATTTTGCATCATTGCGTTTTGAGAGTCATAACGTGTTATTTTTCCGTTGACAGAGCTGTGTGAGGGCGCGTTTTTTGTGGAACAAGCTGTAATTTTTATTGGTTCCATTTTGGGGTACATGCAATTTTTTATCACTATTTATTCCATTTCTTGGGAGATGAGGAAACCAAAAAACAGCCATTCTAGCACGTTTTTTGTTGTTGTTTTTTTTTACAGTGTTCACCGTGCAGTATAAACAACATGTTAACTTTATTCTGCGGGGCAATACGATTACAGCGACATCAAATTTATATTGTTTTTTTACGTTTCCCTACGTTCCCACAATATAAACTCTTTTCTAAAAAAAATCATGTTTTAGTGTCGCCATATTCTGACAGCCATAACTTTTTTATTTTTTTAGTTGATATCGCTGCGGGAGGGCTTGTTTTATGCGTGACTAACTGTAGTTTCTATTGGTACCATTTTGCGTTATTTGTAACTTTTTGATCACTTTTTATTACATTTTTTTGGAGACAAGATGACCAAAAAATAAAATGCTGTCATTGTTTTTTATTAAACATTTTTACGGTGTTCACCGTGCGGTAAAAATAATGTGACATTTTTATAGATCAGGCCGTTCCGAACGCGGCAATACCTATTATGTATAGTTTTGTTTCATGTTTTCATTTTTTTTCTTATAATAAAGGAGTTGATCAGGGAAACAGGACGATTTGTTGTATTTATTATTTATAAATGACGACGCGTAAAATGACGGCCTCGGCAAAGAAGTGCAGGATACTTCTTTGCAACGTAATTTGAGTCGTTATTCATTGAAGTCAATGAAGAGCAGCTCAAGATTACGAGCGTCAAAGACGCCTTGCAAAGCGTGAGGAGGAGCTTTTACGTCTGAAACGACGCAGCTGTTTTCTCCTGAAAACAGTCTGTCTTTTCAGACGTAAAAGGTAGCTAGCGTGTGCACATACCCTTACTGTCATTCATCAACTGACAGTTAGCCTATTAGGTCCTGCCTCGGGCAGAACCTAATAGGCTTCCGTACCTGGGCAACCAGGAAGCCTAGCAACGGCTTCCTGGTTGCCATAGCAACCATCACCACTCGCGATACATCGGGGGGGGGGGCGGGGGGGTACAGAGGGAGCTCCCTCCCTCTGTGAACCACTTCAATGTGGCGTACGTCATTGACAGCCGCATTGAAGGGTTTAAATGGCTGCGATCGGCGGTAACAGCCATCGCAGCCATTACAGCGGCATGTCAGCTGTGTATAACAGCAGACAGCCGCTGAAGATAAAGCGCACACAGCTCCTGTGCTCGCTTTATCTACAGGGCGTGACTGTACGCCCGTGTGTGGGAAAGCACTTTGTATTTGGACGTACAGTCACGCCCGTGTGCGGGAAGGGGTTAATAGAGAACGTCTCCGAGTTCTGGTTCACAAATTCATACATAGTATCCCAAAGCAAAGAACTGCAGTAGTGAAGCCCAAAAGGACACATAACTAGCATGAAGGACTTAATTTAAAAGTCTTAATAAGAATAATTAATGGAAATATGAATCATTGAGTCCGCAGCAAAAGTCTACTTCTAAAATATATGAAGCTGTCAATTATCAGAATGCAATTTATTAATTTTTTTACTATATTTATTTTATTATTGATACTAGAAAATGTTTTGACTGTATTTTAGGACTAATAGAGTTTGAGTTAGGGTCCTTTTACAGCGGCCAATATTGGCCATAAAAACTAGCGCAGATTAATAAGACAGCTCACTGATCGGCATTTGTTTGCTCCTTTCACATGGAGCTATAAATGGGGATGAGTGATCGTTACTACTAATGCATTTCTATCATGTTGGCACCACATCTCACTGTTTACGGTAATATTTTCTGCGGCATGATTAGCCGATGAACAAGCATTTGCTCGTTTATCTGCTGATCGTTACCCTGTTTACCCGATCATTGGCCCATGTAAATTGGCATTTACTTGCTGCACTGACTTTTGTTGTTGTTGTTGTTCCTCTATTAGAGATTTCACTCTATTAGCCAGAGCAGAAAGCTCCTTCCAGCAGCACCTGCCCTAGCAGATCCGGTTGTTCATGTATTACATTTTAATAATAAAACGGATAACGAGTCACAGCTTTCAATGGCAATATCAGCTTATTGACGGTTTTGTTTCAATTGAAAAACTAATTGTTTTAATTAGACAACTCCTGTCTGTTTGGAATTGATTGCATAAATTATGTATTTTTACCCGTTAGTGACCAGCCTATTTTAGGCCTTAACCCCTTCAGGACCCAGCCTGGTTTGGCCTTCAGGACCCAGCCGATTTTTTCAAATCTGACATGCGTCCCTTTATGTGGTAATAACTCCGGAATGCTTTTACCTATCCAAGCGATTCTGAGATTGTTTTCTCGTGACATGTTGTACTTTATGTTAGTGAAAAAATGTTGTCGATAATTTTTGTATTTATTTATGAAAAACACCACAATTTAGAAAAAATTTGCAAAAATTTGCATTTTTCTAAATTTAACCCCTTAATGACCGGGCCTGTTTGGGCCTTAATGACTAAGCCAGATTTGTTAAATCTGGTATGTGTGACTTTATCAGAGAATAACTCAGTAAAACTTTTGAATATCCAAGTAATTCTGACATTGTTTTTTCATCACATGTTGTACTTTATTTTAGTGGTAAAAGTAGACTGATACGATTTGCGGAAATTATTTAAAAAATAGAAAAATTGAAGAAATTTTGTAAAAATTATCATTTTTCCCTATTTTTAACGGCAATATGTCACATATGTACATACATACTGTACAATTTTTTTTATTAAATATATATTTCCATCTCTTTACTCTATTTTGGCAGCACTTTTGAAAAAAACAATATTTTTTTTGAGCAATTTAGAAGACTTACAAGTTTAGTAATAATTTTATACATTTTGAAGTATATTTGGTTTTCCTGCACCAAGCCAGGTTTTCAGAGGCTCATAGGTGTCAGAATGGTGGAAACCCCCACAAGTGACCCCATTTTGCAAACTACACCCCTTAAGGTATTTATTAAGGGGTGTTGTAAGTATTTTGACCCCACAGTTTTTTTGTAAGAATTCATGCAAAGCAGGCGTAAAAAAATATAATCTCACTTTTTTCATAAAAGTATCACTTTGAAGACCGATTTCTTTGTAAAGCGACCATGAGAATGAAGAAACACACCCCAAAATCTATCACCCTGTTTCTCCTGTTTTCAAAAATGCCCACGTTGTGACCCTAATGCATTGCCCGGACAGACGGCAGGGCCCCAAAGGAAGGGAACACCCGGAGACTTTCACGTCTCATATTTTGCTTGAAAATGTTTTAGGCCCCACTGTATATTTGGAGAAGTTTTGAACTACCAGACCGATAGAAACTCCCCATAAACGACCCCATTTAGAAAACTAGACCCCTTAAGGTATTTATCTAGGGGTGTACTGAGTATTTTGACCCCACAGTTTTTTGCTAAATTTAATGCATAGCAGGTAAAAAAAAATAAAAAATCACTTTTTCCATAAAAGTATCACTTTGAAGACTGATTTCTGTGTAAAGCGACCAAAAGAATGAAGAAACACACCCCAAAATCTATCACCCTGTTTCTCCTGTTTTCAAAAATGCCCCCATTGTGACTCTAATGCATTGCCTGGACACACAGCAGGGCTTGAAAGGAAGGGAGCACCCGGAGGCTTTCAGGACTCATATTTTGCTTGAAAATGTTTTAGGCCCCAATGTAGATTTGGAGAGGTTTTGAGCTGCCAGAACGATAGAAACTCCCCATAAACGACCCCATTTAGAAAACTAGACCCCTTAAGGTATTTATCTAGGGGTATAGTAAGTATTTTGACCCCAGTTTTTTGCTAAATTTAATGCATAGCAGGTGAAAAAAAATTAAACTTCACTTTTTTCATAAAAGTATCAGTTTGAAGACCGATTTCTTTGTAAAGCGAACATGAAAATGAAGAAACACACCCAAAAATCAATCACCCGGTTTCTCCTGTTTTCAAAAATACTCTCATTGTTGCCCCAATCTGCTTATTAGACGTGTGGCTGGGCCAAAAAGAGAGGGAGCACCCTTTGGCTTTCAGGGCACAATTGAAATAAATTTTCGGCCCCATATCATGCATTTAGAGGCATTGAGCTGCCTGAACAAAAAAAAAAACCACGCAGAAATGACCCCATTTTAAAAAGTAAACCCTTAAAGGTATTCCTCTAGTGGTGTAGTGGGCATGCGGACCAAACATTTTTTAAAGGAGGAAATAATGGGTATCATTTCAGACACTATGGGTATATAATGTTTTCTTTAAACTCTTATTACGTTTCCACATGAAATAGAGGAGACGTGGTAGAAGGTTATTTTGTTAGAAATATGCCACATTAATAAATTTGTGCAGCATACAGAAGAGAAGTGAAGCCGTGTATTCATAATGGATACATGTTGCTATAGACGTATTTGCCTGTACTTATGACTATGTCTTGCTGAAGAAGCAGTTGGTGCCATTATGATGTCATTGTGGACAGAATTCTGTCCTAATATAAAATCAGTCAGAGAGGAAAAAATAATCTGTACTGGAGTGACGGGCAATATCTTCAAACAAATGGAGGAAAATGTATCCAACTATGTTGCAAACTCGAGTCTGTTCACTAGATAGAAGAACACCTGTAGGGCTGTCAAGACAAGATTTTTTTTCAGTGACTGGTTGTACAACGTCTCTTTAGCTCCATCAATCCTTATATGAGGGACGAACGTGCCAAGTGACGCGGTACACCATAACAGGCCCCTGCCCGGCAAGGTAGGAACCGCTATGTGCACAAAACAACCAATCACCTACAGAATATATAGAGGGGCAATGTCCAAAACCATCTATAGGAACAGTAAAGGATCACTAATCCCCAAAATGATGTCAGTATTTCCATAAGAACCGTAACAAAGCCCATGGTGTATTGATAAGGAACAGCTCAATTATTAGAGATCCTCCAAAAAAAAAAATATCATGCCCGTATCACGGTACAGAATTAGGAATGTAACAGCTGTATGTGGCAGGACATAGTCATAAGAAAAAGGAAATACATCCCCAATTTATTCTTGTAACCATTGCTAAAATGCACGACTTCCACTAATTCAGGGGCGGCACGGGTCGCAGTTGTTGGATTTATCTACTATTAAATGCAATGCCCACATTTATTTTTTTATTTCAAGAACACTTGTGGGGTCCATGTTCTGAATAGACAGATGTGGGCTCCTGCACAATAAACTGTATTCATTTGTGAGTGATCAAGTCCAGGATTTAATTGTCCAAGAATTGTATAAAAAAAATCATAAAGGGGAAATTTAGTTTTACAGTCTGAAATAAATAAACCTCCCCATAAGAATCCCTCCCTCCCTTGGAAAGCCCAGAAACTAAACAAAAAAATATGCATAAATGAAATTGACTCCCTAAAAAGAATCCCCCCTCCCCACCCTTTTTGGTTTTCCCTAAATTATAGATAAAATTAATAATTAGAAACGGTGTGGTAGGTCTCAAAACAGGGGTAGTTGCACAGGCCTGGATTTGAAGGGCACATGGGGCAGTAAAACCGGGAATCGCTCCTCCTTCCGTGTTTACTGCACACCCGGCATCTCTTTTGGGGGTATCTTTGGTTCACAGAGGCAGGGACGGGGTGAAGGAAGTGGCGCTCAGTGAGCCTTTTGACATCCTCTGACTCGAAGGAGTCTCTAGGTGCGGGGGAGTCAAACAGGCGGTGCTCTATAATTTTCTCCTGATACTGGAGGAAACTGAGCGTTCCCTGGGTCTTGTAGAGCACATAGCTGTTGTAAGTGGCCATTTGGATAAGGTAGATCGCTACCTTTTTATACAAGGCCCTAGTTTTGCGCTTGACCAGGTACGGTTGTAGGACCTGGTCAGAGAGATCGACTCCCCCCATGAACTTGTTATAGTCCACCACGCAGACCGGTTTCCTCTTATCAGAGGTAGCGCCCCTCTCTCTTACTGCCACTGTGGTGTCCTCGTGCAAGGTGGAGAGCATGTACACGTCCTTTTTGTCACTCCATTTGACAGTGAGCAACTGGTCACTTGCAAATGAGAGTGACGCACCCCTTACTAGTCGCCTGGACACCAGTCGTTGAGGGAAGCCGACTCTATTTTTTCGTACCGTCCCACAGGCCCCTGTATTCGCAGCATGGAGGGACTTATACAGGGGGACACTGGTGTAGTAATTGTCGGTGTACACATGGTACCCTTTTTGTAGGAATGGCACCATGAGTTCCCAGACAATTTTCCCACTAATGCCAATATCCTCTGGGCATCCTGGGGGATTAAGGTGGAGGTCCCTGCCCTCATAAATGAAAAAGCCACAGGTGTAGCCCGTTGTGCTCTCGCACACCTTATAGAGTTTCACTCCGTATCGGCCTCTTTTGGAGGGGATGTATTGGCGAAACGATAGACGGCCCTTGAAGGACATAAGGGACTCATCTACCGCTAGTTTTTGGCCTGGGGTGTATAAATTGAAAAATGAGTCACTTAGGAGGGAGATTAGGGGTCTCAGTTTGTTGAGGCGATCATAGGCTGGGTCACTTCTTGGGGGGATTTATGTATTGTCAGAAAAATGCATGAAACGCATTAGAGTCTCATAGCGCGTTCGGGCCATAACGGCTGCAAATACAGGCGTGCTATGGATAGCGCTGGTAGCCCAATAGGAGCGGATAGAGTTTTTTTTTACTATGCCCATGTTTAGGGTAATTCCCCCAAAATTTTTTATTTCAGAAACTGTTGTGGGGATCCATCCTCTGGCATAGCAAGACCTGGGATTTTGGGTGCCAAATTGCCTGGCGTATAAATTCGTCTCCTGGACGATTAGTTCCAGGACCTGATCACCTATAAACAAATGAAAAAAATTATAGGGACTAAAATTTGAGACATCTGCGTTGATGCCTGGAGTCGCTGTAAATGGCAAAACTTGGGGGGAGAAAGCAATTGCAGGATATGCCTGCTCTGCAGAGAACATTCTGCGGCTTCTGCGGTTCATGTTCACCACACTAATAATTGTTTTTTTTGTTTTTTTTTAGAAGACAAACAAAAAAACGGGGGTGATTACGTGTAATCTGGGGTGATTACTGGTAATCTGGGGTAATTACAGATAATCTCGGGTTATTACGGGTAATCTGGGGTAATTACGGGTAATCTGGGGTAATTACTGGTAATCTGGGGTAATTACGGGTAATCTGGGGTGATTACAGTAATCTGGGGTGATTACGGGTAATCTGGGGTAATTACGGACAATATTCGGATAATATCGGAACACTGGCGAGTAAGTATGTGGTGTATTTTACAGTATAATACAGCACAAGATTTGTATAGTATCTCTCTCTCTCCTCTCACAGATCAACTACAGTGAGAGGAGGGAGGGAAAGAGCACAAATCTTGTGCTGTATTTTGAAAATATGGGACTATGGTCACTGTGATAGGTATATCACAGTGACCATCTGATCAGGGACCAATTATAACGGTCTCTGATCAGTTTCTATTTACAGGCAGAATAGCTGCCTTTCAACTGACAGCGAATGCGTGCACCATTTTTTATATTTTTTTCCCGGCGGGAGGGGGGGCACGATCGGGGGCCTAACAAGTAGTTTTTTATCTCCTCTCACCAAACATTCATGGTGAGAGGAGATAAAAAGTTAGATTTCACTGCTGCACTAATTGTAACGGCGATCGCCGGTATTCGTTGAATACCGGCGATCGCCGGTTTGGGGACCGCAAACAACAGTCCCCAGACTGTGCTCCAAGCCCTCAGCTACCTCTGGTAGCTGAGGGCAGGGAGCTATCCCTCTGCACGGCGCCACAATCTTAATTAGATTTTTTTTCTCTTCCTGGCAGCTGCGGGAGGAGAAGAGAAGGGGGGCACGATCGCGGGCATCGGAGGCCCTTCAGGTTAGTTTTTTATCTCCTCTCACCAAACATTCATGGAGAGAGGAGATAAAAATTGTAATTTTCCACCGCTGCATTAATTATAACGGCGGTCGCCGGTATTCGTTGAATTCGCCGGTTTGGGGACCGCAAACAACGGTCCCCAGACTGTGCTCCAAGCCCTCAGCTACCTCCGGTAGCTGAGAGCAGGGAGCTATCTCTTTTCACGGATCCGCAATTTTATTCTGATGCAGTGCCGTGAAAAGGCCTATGCATCAGAATAAAGCCCGTTAGTGGCCGCTGTGAAAAGGCGTATTGGCGGTCACTAACGGGTTAAACATATCTGCTTGTAAAACAGATAGTAATACCACACAAAATAGTTACTAGTTTATATTTCCCATATGTCTACTTTATGTTTGCATAATTTTTTGAACGTCCTTTTATTTTTCTAGGACGTTACAAGACTTAGAACTTTAGCAGCAATTTATTAGAAAATACCCAGAAGTCACCCCATTTTGAAAACTGCACACCTCAAGGTATTTGAATCAGCATTCACAAAGTGTTTTAACCCTTTAGGCGTTGCACAGGAATTAAAGCAAAGAAGAGGTGAAATGTACAAATTTTATTTCTTTTGCCGAAATTCATTTCTAATGCTTTTTTTTTGTAGCACAGAAGGTTTTACCAGAGAAATGCAACTCAATATTTATTGCCCAGATTCTGCAGTTTTTAGAAATATCCCACATGTGGCCCTTGTGTGATAATGTACTGAAGCACCGGCCTCAGAAGCAAAGGAGCACCCAGTGGATTTTGGGCCTTCTTTTTTTTAGAATATATTTTAGGCACCTTGTCAGGTTTGAAGAGGTCTTGTGGTGCAAAAACAGTGGAAACACCCCAAAAGTTACCCTATTTTGGAAACTACACCCCTAAAGGAATTTATCTAGGTGTATAGTTAGCATTTTGACCGCACAGGTTTTTCGCTAAATGTATTAGAATTAGTCTGTAAAAATGAAAATCTACTTTTTTCTGAAAAAACATAGAAATTTTTAATATTTACAAGAAATAATAAAGAAAATGCACCCCAACTTATGTAAAGCAATGTCTCCCGATTACGGCAATATCCCATATGTGGTAATAAACTGCTGATTGGACCCACAGCAAGGCTCAGAAGGAAAGGAGCACCATTTGGATTTTGGAGCACGGATTTTGCTGGATTGTTTTTCGGTGCCATGTCGCGTTTGCAACGCCCTGGAGAGACCAAAACAGGGGAAACCCCCCAAAAGTGACCCCATTTTGGAAACTGCACCCCTCAAGAAATTTATCTAGGGGTATAGTTAGCATTTTGACCACACAGGTTTTTTACAGAATTTAGTGGAATTAGGCAGTGAAAATGAAATAAACTTTTTTTCTGAAAAAACATAATTTTAAATTTTTACAAGGAATAAAGGAAAAAAGAAAAACGACATTTGTAAAGCATTTTCTCCTGATTACGGCAATACCCCATATGCGGTAATAAACTGCTGATCGGACCCATGGCAGCGCTCCGAAGGGAAGTAGCGCCATTTGGATTTTGGAGCACGGATTTTGCTGGATTGTTTTTCGGTGCCATGTCGCAACGCCCTGGAGGGACCAAAACAGTGGAAGCCCCCCAAGTTACCCCATTTTGAAAACACCCCTCAAGGAATTTTTCTAGGGGTATAGTGAGCATTTAGACTCCACGGGTCTTTTGCAGAATTTTTCTAGAATTAGGCGGAGAAAATTAATATCACAATTTTTATCCACTAAAATGTTGCATTTTCTCATTTTCACAAGGGATAAAGGAGAAATAAACAAACAATTTTTGTAAAGCAATTTCTCCCGAGTACGGAAATACCCCACATGTGGTCATACATTTTTTTCATTAGAAATGAATTAACCCCTTCAGGACTAATCCATTTTTTGCTTTCTTATTTTCGTTTTTCACTAACCGCCTTCCAAGAGCCATAACTTTTTTTCTTTTTCCGTCAATAGAGTGATGTGAGGGCTTATTTCTTGCGGGAGGAATTGTAGTTTCTATTGATACCATTTAAAGTGTCATAAAAAGTACTGGGAAACTGAAAAAAAAATAGGAAAATATAGTAATATAGGAAAAAAATCAGATTCCATTTTTTGGGGTTTTCGTTTTTACAGCTTTCGCCGTGCGGTAAAAACGAAAACTACAGCGATTTTGGCAGTTTAAATTATTTACGTTTTTTACGGTGTTCACCGTGCGAGTTAAATAATGGTATATTGTAATAGTTTAGCCTTTTACGGACATAGCAATATCAATTTTGTTTATTTTTTGACATTACTTTTGAAGAAAAATGGGAAAAGGTTTTTTTTTTAACTTTAAACTTTTTTCTTTCTCACTACTAATAACTTTAATTCTTCTATACATTTTATTAGTCCCCTTAGGGGACTTGTACCAGCGATCATTGGATCCGCGGGTACAATATGTTTCAATACTCATGTATTGCAGTGTATTGTTATTTTTACAGACTCCTGTAACAGAGCGATCACTGTCCCTGTCCTTTAGTCCCGGGTGTCAGCTGTAATACACAGCCGACACCCGCAGCGTATGGAGCGAGCTCAGCACGTGAGCCCGCTCCATACATTACCCCCGCACCATGACGTGCTATTAAGTCATAATGCGCAAAGTGGTTAATGCACAGCTGATGGTGTGAATATTGCAATTTCCCACTGATATGCCATTTTAGTGCATAATATGTCGTGCCTAGTTTGTGCCCCTGAAGATAAATACCTCATAAAGTGTTAAGCGGGTTCTCCCGGGTATGGCGATGCCATATATGTGGGCACAAACAGCTGTTTGGGCACGCTGAAGGGCTCAGAAGGGAGGGACACCATTTTGCTTTTGGAGCGCAGATTTTGCTTGGTAGTTTTTCTGTTTTGGGTTTCGCTGGTATTTCAGTTTATAATGTGGGGGCATATGTAATCTGTGCAGAGAACATCAGGGCATAAAAAGAGGGTATAATAATGCGGTAAATAAATAATAATTCATAGATGTGTGGCCGGTGTCGCACTGATAAATGGTGTCGGATGTTACCCGCTTTTAGAAAACACTGCACATTTTGCATCGCATAATTCTGAGAGCCAGAACGTCTTTATTTTTTCACCACCGGAGCTGCGTGAGGGCTTATTTGTTGCGGGACAATCTGTACTTTTCATTGGTACCATTTTGGGGTACATGCAATTTTTTTGATCTCTTTTTATTAAATTTTTGTGCAAGCCAGGTGACCAAAAACAAGAAATTCTGACAATGTTTATTTTTTGTGGCGTTCACCGTGCACTATAAATGACCATTATATTTTATTCTGCGGGTCGGTACGATTACGGCGATACCAGATGCATATAGGTTTTTTTTATGTTTTGCAGCATTTGCGCAATAAAATCACTTTTTTATAAAATAATTTATTTTCTGTGTCACCATGTTCAGAGAGCCGTAACTTTTTTATTTTTCAGTCAAAAAAGCTGTGTAAGAGCTTGTTTTTTGCGGGACGGGTTGTAGTTTTTATCGGTATTATTTTCGGGTACATGCGACTTTTTGATCACTTTTTATTCTCTATTTTGGGAGGGGTGGTGACCAAAAAATAGCGATTCATGTGTCGTTTTTTATTGATTTTTTTTGGGGTGTTCATCGTGCGGGAAAAAGAACATTATAGTTTTATAGTTTGGGTTGTTACGAACGCGGCGATACCAGATATGTGTACTTTTTTTAACGTGTTCATTTTTTTCCTATAATTATTAGACTTATTATAGGAAAAAAATGCAGTGTTTGTTTATATAACTTCTAACTTTTATTTTTACACTTTTTTTAAAAACATTTTTATTATCTTTCTTTTACTTTTTTCACTTGTCCCACTAGGGGACACTTAGACTTGCAGCTTTGATCGCTGCTAGAGTACATTACACTACACACGTAGTGTAATGTACTCTAATGGTATGTTCACACGCTGAGCCAAAAACGTCTGAAAATACGGAGCTGTTTTCAAGGGAAAACAGCACCTGATTTTCAGACGTTTTTTGAGCAACTCACGTTTTTTCGGCCGTTTTTGGAGCTGTTTTCAATAGAGTCTATGAGAAAACGGCTCCAAAAACGTCCCAAGAAGTGTCCTGCACTTCTTTTGACGAGGCTGTAATTTTACGCGTCGTCTTTTGACAGCTGTCAAACGACGACGCGTAAATTACAGGTCGTCGGCACAGTACGTCGGCAAACCCATTCAAATGAATGGGCAGATGTTTGCCGACGTATTGGTGCCGTATTTTCAGGCGTAAATCGAGGCATAATACGCCTCGTTTACGCCTGAAAATAGGTCGTGTGAACCCAGCCTAACTGTCATTGTGACGTGACAGTCACACTGACAGGAAGCCTCGGAGGACCCGCAGGAGGCTGCTCCTCCGAGGCTTCCGTACATGGCAACCCGGAGGTCATTGTCTGACCTCCGATTGCCGTGACAAGCATCGGTAGCCCCCACGATCACTTCGTGGAGGCTGCCGATGTGCTTCAAACCACTTAAATGCGGCAAAGGCAATCCGTCGCCACATTTATGGGGTTAATTGCTGAAATCAGCGGCGATGGTCTGCTGACCGGCAAGGCTGGGATGTAAGCTGACCTTCCGGTTCCCAGACACTTTCTGTCAGGATAGTGTGCGCCGGGAACTACTCCTCAATAGTACGTCTGGATGCGGGAAGCAAGCCCTGTGCAGGACGTACTATTGCGGAGCAGAGCGTGAAGAGGTTAATGACCAAGACATTTTTTTTGTTTAATCCATCAAAGAGCTATAACCTTTTTATTTTTCCATCTACATAGCTGTATTAGGACTTGTTTCTTGTGGAACAAGTTGTATTTTTTTATTGATACCATTTTATGGTGCATATAATTTATTGTTTAACTTTGACCTTTTTTGGGGGATAATGGAAAAAACTGAAATTTTGCAATGCTTTTTTGCATCTTAAATTTACACAGTTTACCGTGTGGTTTAAATAACATAGTAACTTTATTCAAGGGGGCGTTCTGATTGTGGCGATACTAAATTTATATAGATTTTTTTTGTGTTTTACTACTTTTACACAATAAAAACACAATTTTGTGTTGCCTTGTTTTATGAGCCCTAACTTTCTTTATTTTCTGCTGGCATAGCTACATGAGGGCTTATTTTTTGCGGGGCGACTTGTAGTTTTCATTGGTACCATTTTCCTGTACATGTGACTTTTTGAGCACTTTTCATCACATTTTTTTGAAAGCAGGGTGACCAGAAAACAGCAGTTCTGGAATTGTTTTTTATTCAATTTTTTTACGTCTTTTACCGTGCGGGTTAAATAATGTAATCGTTTTATAGTTGTGGTAGTTACAGTCGCGGCAATACCAAATATGTGTAACTTTTTTTTCATAATAAAGCATTTTGTAAGGGGAAAACGTGGGTTTTTAATTTTTTTTTCACTTAGGATTTTTACGGCCGGGGTCGAGGACCGCTGGCATTACTCACCCACCGACGACCGCAGACCCACGAGCTCATAATGGCCTCTCCCTCCTCTGAGACGCCGGCATACTCTACTGACCTTGCACACCTACAAAAAGGCCCAGCAGGCAGTAACTAGAGGCAGACCTGGGGGCCTTTATTAGGCCCACTGGCTGCCATAGAAGATACTGACACCCTGAAATCTTACGCAGGGTACCAATGGGGTGAGAGGGGGAGCTCCCTCCCTCTCTCCAAAACCACTCAGATGCGGCGCTCCCTATTAAGCACCGCATCTGAGGGGTTACACGGGTGAGATCGATACTGATATCGATCTCACCCGTTCCACCAAGTATGCTCCCAGCCCTCAGCTACCTCTGGTAGCTAAGAGCAGGGAGATTTAACTGCTCCCGGCGCTGTTTATTCTGATGTAGCGCCGTAAAAAGGCTACTGAATCAGAATAAAGCCTGTTAGTGGCCTCGGTAAAAACACCTATGGGCGGTCACTAACAGGTTAAGCAAATAGCCCCTATTGTATCCTGTTACCAGTGTTCCCGTATCCTGCTTCCAGTATCCTGTAACTGTGTTTGTTCCTGAGCTGAAGTCTAGTGTTGGAGTCGTGTTTGTTTCATTTGCCACTCCAAACGTCATCTGCCGCGCCAAGCATCATCTGTGCCACAAATCATCTGTGCCATAGCATCTGCTACATCTCGGGTCTTTCTTGACTCTAAGGGTATGTTCAAACGGCCTATTTACGGACGTAATTCGGGCGTTTTTGCCCCGAATTACGTCTGAAAATAGCGCCTCAATAGCGCTGACAAACATCTGCCCATTGAAAGCAATGGGCAGACGTTTGTCTGTTCACACGAGGCGTATATTTACGCGCCGCTGTCAAATGACGGCGCGTAAATAGACGCCCGCGTAGAAGAAGTGACCTGTCACTTCTTTGGCCGTAATTGGAGCCGCTATTCATTGACTCCAATGAATAGCAGCGCTAATTACGGCCGTAATTGACGCAGCGTTCAAGCGCCTGCACATGCCGGTACGGCTGAATTTACGGGGATGTTTTCAGGCTGAAACATCCCCGTAATTTCAGCCGTTACGGACCCCCGCCGTGTGAACATACCCTTACATAGGTACTATTACACTAAGACTTTCATTGACTGTTTGGCCAGCTGCCACTCCGCTATGGCGAAGCAGCCTAGAGGGTCCACATACCCCAGAATCCTAACAGGGATTTTTATTTATTAAACTCTTATTTAACTTTTGTTTTTAGACTAGGGGATTTCAGTATGCAATCATTTGATCGCTTTTATAAATACA
The DNA here is from genome assembly GCF_050947455.1 of Rhinoderma darwinii. Classification (NCBI taxonomy): domain Eukaryota; kingdom Metazoa; phylum Chordata; class Amphibia; order Anura; family Rhinodermatidae; genus Rhinoderma; species Rhinoderma darwinii. The sequence continues at coordinate 239,750,098 of NC_134691.1, forward strand.
CTGCAATACTTCTGTATTGCAGTGTATTGTGCCTGTCAGTGTAAAATTGACAGGAATTTGTTAGGCCATGCCTCTTAACTAAAGGAAGAAATGGGGCTCCCGCTGCAATAAAAACCATTGGCATCCCGCAATTGCATCGTGGGTGTGCCGATGTTCTAAGAGTGGGAGTCCCCTTCCTCTAAAACCACTTAGATGCGGCACTCACTATCTAAGGGGTTAAACAGGCAGGATTGATGCTGATTTCAATCCCACTCGCTAGAGCAGGTGCCCAGCTGTATTTAGACCGCCCACACCTGCTCTAGCCGGCACGGGACACCCATGCAGGGCTTATGTTACAGCACAGCCTTTTCACGGTGCTGTGACATAAGTACCATTAATGGCTGCCGTGAAAAGGCGTATTAGCTGTCATTTAGGGATTAATTCAGCACAAACATCATAAAATAATGCCGATGTGGACTTTGCCTATAATATGTATAGACATAGTTTCTCATATGCTTCAAATACTTTTCAGCAGGTCAGAAGTAATCTGTGCTATCTGTTAATCATTCTTTCACATATTTTACAAGTGACTCTTCAATTATAAATAGTAGGTCTACTTTAACACAGATTGTTTAAATCTCATCCATACTGCTCCATGAGTAATTGTTTCACCCATAGCGCCTTACATTCGTGTGCAAATACATAGAAGCATCAGCGTACAGTGAAGGAAATAAGTATTTGATCCCTTGCTGATTTTGTAAGTTTGCCCAATGTCAAAGACATGAACAGTCTAGAATTTTTAGGCTAGGTTAATTTTACCAGTGAGAGATAGATTATGTAAAAAAAAAATAAAAAAATCACATAGTCAAAATTATATATATTTATTTGCATTGTGCACAGAGAAATAAGTATTTGATCCCTTTGGCAAACAAGACTTAATACTTGGTGGCAAAACCCTTGTTGGCAAGCATAGCAGTCAGACATTTTTAGTAGTTGATGATGAGGTTTGCACACATGTTAGATGGAATTTTGGCCCACTCCTCTTTGCAGATCATCTGTAAATCATTAAGATTTCGAGGCTGTCGCTTGGCAACTCGGATCTTCAGCTCCCTCCATAAGTTTTCGATGGGATTAAGGTCTGGAGACTGGCTAGGCCACTCCATGACCTTAATGTGCTTCTTTTTGAGCCACTCCTTTGTTGACTTGGCTGTATGTTTTGGGTAATTGTCGTGCTGGAAGACCCAGCCACGAGCCATTTTTAATGTCCTGGTGGAGGGAAGGAGGTTGTCACTCAGGATTTGATGGTACATGGCTCCATCCATTCTCCCATTGATGCGGTGAAGTAGTCCTGTGCCCTTAGCAGAGAAAAACCCCCAAAACATAATGTTTCCACCTCCATGCTTGACATCGGGGACGGTGTTCTTTGGGTCATAGGCAGCATTTCTCTTCCTCCAAACACGGCGAGTTGAGTTAATGCCAAAGAGCTAAATTTTAGTCTCATCTGACCACAGCACCTTCTCCCAATCACTCTCAGAATCATCCAGATGTTAATTTGCAAACTTCAGACGGGCAGGGGGACCTTGCGGGCACTGCAGGATTTTAATCCATTACGGCGTAATGTGTTACCAATGGTTTTCTTGGTGACTGTGGTCCCAGCTGCCTTGAGATCATTAACAAGTTCCCTCCGTGTAGTTTTCGGCTAAGCTCTCACCTTCCTCAGGATCAAGGATACCCCACGAGGTGAGATTTTGCATGGAGCCCCAGATCGATGTCGATTGACAGTCATTTTGTATGTCTTCCATTTTCTTACTATTGCACCAACAGTTGTCTCCTTCTCACCCAGCATCTTACTTATGGTTTTGTAGCCCATTCCAGCCTTGTGCAGGTCTATGATCTTGTCCCTGATATCCTTAGAAAGCTCTTTGGTCTTGCCCATGTTGTAGAGGTTAGAGTCAGACTGATTAATTGAGTCTGTGGACAGGAGTCTTTTATACAGGTGACCATGTAAGACAGCTGTCTTTAATGCAGGCACCAAGTTGATTTGGAGCGTGTAACTGGTCTGGAGGAGGCTGAACTCTTAATGGTTGGTAGGGGATCAAATACTTATTTATCTGTGCACAATGCAAATAAATATAATTTTGACTATGTGATTTTCTTTTTTTTTTTTATATATAATCTATCTCTCACTGGTACAATTAGCCTAGCCTAAAAATTCTAGACTGTTCATGTCTTTGACAGTGGGCAAACTTACAAAATCAGCAAAGGATCAAATACTTATTTCCTCCACTGTATATAGGAGGATATTTTATGAACATCATTTCTTCGTAACCAACCATTCACATGCACCGGTTTTGTGGTGTTTTTCTGCCAATATTTAGAACATTGTTTAAGCCTATTGATCTAGGGGAATGTAAAAAAAAAACAAACAATGAGACTTTTGCGTCGGAGGCTCTGGCAAAATGACGGACACAGTGGCAAAATCCTAACGGAACCCATTAAAGTCAATAGGTTCTATCGGGCACTGCTGGTTTCCATCATGCGACGGATCTGACGGCTTAAGTTTTTTTGTAGTTCTGCCCCTATGAATGAGTAAAACAACTAAAAGCCCTGTTCCAGATATGAACAGAGCCTAAGACATGAGCCAATTAGGCCTAAAAATGAATAATTTCCCTCGTGATCCCAAGTGGCGATAGACTAGATCATCATTCAAACAAGAATTCTAGACATTGACATAGAAGCTGAGACTTTTTTCTTCTAGGCAATTATCTAAGCCTTTTTTAAAGCCATCTACTGTCCCTGCTGTGACCAGCCCATGCGGTAGACTATTCAGGAGATATGGGAGGGATCCTCCAGCTCACCTGACACTTGGCATGTGTGTCGTGGACATCGCACGGAATCTCGTGTCGGCACACGATGGATGAGGACAGGCAAGGCAGAGGGTTGAATCCAGCGATGTAGAGGATAAAATGGAAACTTTCCAAGTTTACTAAGTATCAAAGTTAAAACAGGGTCCAGAGGGAGGAATCCTGGTGTGCAGGTAGGAGAGTGTCTCGGTCCAGTCTTGGGGCCTACGCGTTTCAGACGTTGTGCACGTCCTTAATCATGGCTATTTGGTGTTTAGAAACTGGGGCTCTGTTTTTATGTGTGTGAGTTCCGGTTTTGCCAGCTGACATGTTTAATTGCGTTTCACACTGGGGTGAGTCACTGAAACGCACGCTATTGAGGTTTGTGTATCCAGCCAGGGGTTACTACGTAGTGAACAGTGTTCTAGAGGAGTAATCATGAGGGAGGGGAAAGAAACCTACAAAACGAGGACAAGAGTGTATTTGTCTGGTGACTTGAAGGTTTTGCTCACGTCAGTGTTTAGGAAATTTCATCTGGTATATTACGTGATGTCTGGATTTTTGTTTGCGTTCCAGATTTCATGTATGGTGCTGGACCGCAAGGCAGACCAATCAGAAGCAAGGGTACCTGACCGGCCTCCAGCAGTCAGCTGGCGCTCCGGTCTGATGAAACGTAAGATAAATATATATACGCCGTGGTTTCTAGCGAGAGATGTATGCTGAATTCTGATCGATATAGGAAGGGACATGTTTTAATTAAGTTAGGACTCGGCTGCAATGCACTATATGAGTACGATAAATGACATATGACCCTGTAGGGCAGTATCGATTGGGGCTGTGTTGTGGTCTCGTGGAACTATTGACGTAAGCTTTTGTTTAATTTACAAGTTGTGATGCTAAGTCTGGAAGGCTAACTGCACTATAAATGACTTTAAGGTTTTACTTGCGTCACTATTGAGAAAAATGTCATCTGGTGTATTGCGTAATATCTGATTTTTGTTTGCGTTCCAGGTTTCATGTATAGTGCTGGACCGCAGGGCAGACCAATCAGAAGCAAGGGCACTTGACAGGCCTCCAGCGGTCAGCTGGTGCTCCGGTCCGATGTGATGCAAGGTAAATATAAATATAAATTCCATGATTTCTAGCAAGAAACTTATGTTGGTTATTGATCGATGGAAGAAAGGACATGTGTTGGTTAGGTTTGAACTCTACTAGAATGCACTATATGAGTGCTGAAAAATGACGTGTGGCCCTATGTGGCAGTATCGATTGAGGCTATATTATGGTCTCATGAGGCTATTGACGTTGGTATTTGATTTGCAGGTTTCAAGGCTAAGTCTGAAAGACTAACTACAATGGACATGCCACCCTGATCACTTAGATGGCGGCTGGGATGCTCCGACGTGCGCTGTGGGTGAGTAGAAATCTTTTGCGTGTCTATTGAGGAAGAGATTTGGCATGATCATTCATGGCATTGGAATTATTATTCTTGTTTAGGTTTGTAACGTTTAATATTGTGGCCAATGTCTGGATATATAATCTTCTATTCGTCTAAATACGTGGCCTATAGCGGAACTATACTTGTGTTGATGATTTGACATGATCTTGCGATGAGATTCATGTTGGAGGAAGGGCCCTCAGTTTACTATGCGTTGGAGCGAGAATTTGGGAGTGCAGGGAATGCGGGAAAAATGAGGAGAATTAAAAGATAGAGGAAAAAGTGGCTAAAAAAAGTCTCAAATATTGTGTGAATTGCTGTACAAAAAGCACATGTTATGTCAGCAAAAAATATTATGTTGTTGACTTGGGTATGCGGATGGAGAAAGTACATATTTTGGGACAATCGATTCTGGCATGGCTACAACTATATGAGAACACGGTATGCGAAGGATGTAATGACTTGGATTAGTACTGGAACATGAGTTCTTTCTTGAGATTGAGTCCCAGTGGGAACCTTGTTTTTAATCTATATATCCAAAAGGCCTCTCGCAGGTGAGTTTTGTGTTTCAGATCTCCTCCTCGTTTAGGAAGATTAATTTTTTCTATGGCAAAGCAACGAAAAGTTTTGATTGTACGGTTATGGTAGTGTATGAAATGTTTGGAGGCACTTGAAATATTTGTGATGTTTGGATTTCTTATGTAGCTGAGGTGTTCGAGGATCCTAATTTTTAGTTTCCGGTTTGTGCAGCCTATGTATTTTAATAAGCATTCAGTACATTCGATGACATAAATGACCGACTCAGTATTACAGTTGATGTAATTTTGGATGGTGTATGTGTCTGACTGCGTGGAGTCACAGAAAGTTTTCGTGGGATATGCATATTGGCATACCTTACAGGGATGCTGTCCACATTTGTAGAACCCTTTGGTTTCCAGCCAGGTAGATTTGGTCTCGTGTGATGTGAATGCGGATGGTGAGAGGATGCTGCCTATTGATGGAGCTTTTCTCGCTATTACTTTGCATCCTTCCTTGAGGATAGACCGCAGGTCGCTGTCCTCCATGAGGATAGGTAGATACCTATTGACTAGGTGTTTTATTTCCTGAAACTGGTTGCTTTGCTGTAAGACCAGTATCGGCTGATTGGAATCCAGCTTGCATGGTTGGTGGTGTTCTAAAAGTTGGGCTCTTGGTTTTTTGGTAATGATGTCGCGAGCCCTGGATAGGGACCATAGTGGATAACCTCTATTGATAAATCTTGTTGTGATTTGTTCTTGCTCTATGTTGAATTGATTCGCTGAGGTGCAGTTTCTTTTTGCACGGTGGAGTTCTCCTACTGGGATGGCTTTAATTGTGTGTTTGGAGTGGTTGCTCTTGGCATGCAAGATGGAGTTAGCGGAGGTAGGTTTCCGATGTGTTTGGGTTGATATGATTTGACCTGTTTTTCCCTCTAATTCCAAGTCTAGAAAGACTATAGACATTTTGTCGTAGTTGTAGGTGAACTTGAGATTGTAGGGATTATGGTTGAGATAATCAATGAAGTTTGGGATGAGATCGATGGAACCTTTCCATATTAACAGGAGGTCATCGATGTATCTTCCGTACCACTCGATGTCTTTGCCATGTATGTTGTTGCTGGAGAAAATGTATGTTTCCTCCCACCAGGCCATTACCAAGTTTGCAATTGATGGGGAGAATTTGGCTCCCATAGAGACGCCTTTCAGTTGGAGAAAGTATTTGCCATCAAATTGGAAGAAATTGTGCTTCATTAAGAACATCAGTACATTTAGGATATAGATTTGAACATTTTTTTCATAGGTACTGTGTATCTGAAGATGGCTTTCTAAAGCAGTGTAGGCTACATGGTGGGGGATGGATGTGTAAAGCGAAACAACATCACAGGTTAGCCAGGTATAATCATCATTCCAAACTTTGTCTTTCAGGGAGGTGAGGACATTTTTTGTGTCCTTTAAAAAACCTGGAGTTCGCTGAGCCAGGGGTTGTAGAAGGGTGTCGAGCCATTCTGATAGTTTTTCTAGTATCGAGCCAATCCCTGAGACTATGGGTCTCATGGGTGGAGGGTTAATTTGCTTGTGAGTTTTGGGTAGAGCATGAATTATGGGAGTGATAGGTTGTTCGACATACAAGTAATTAAATTGTTTCTGATTGATGAACCCCCCTTGGAGACCCTCATTCAGTAAGCTTTTCATTAGGAAATTAATTTTGACTGTAGGATTTGTGTCAAGTTTTTTATAGGTATTCTCATCAGAAAGCATGTCTAATATTGATTTTTGGTAATCTGATCTGTTCATGATAGCAATTCCTCCGCCTTTGTCTGCCATTTTTATCGTTAGTTCTTTATTGTCCTTCAAGGACTTTATTGCTTTCTTTAAACGAGTAGGCATGTTGGGTTCTACATGGTTGGTTTTGAGTCTATCAGCTATGGTCTGTAGTTCTTGTTCAATGATAAGTTGGAATCGATCCATGGATTCTGTTCGTGAGTTCACGGGATAAAATTTAGAGTTAGACGTGGTGAAGTTGGAGGCCATCGTGACTGTTTGCTCCGGAATTTCTTTCTGTAGACTTTCCAAACATGCTAGGGTTCTATGTTCTTGAAAGGAAAAATTGGATATGAGTTGTTGTTTGTTTTCTTGGAAATTTACAGTAGGATGGCTTGGAAATGCTGTAGTGGTATTAGGATCTTCTGTTGTGGTGGAGTCTACATTGAGAAAATATTTTTTGACGGTCAAGTTGCGAATGAATTTGTTTATATCTAGTAGTGTATTAAACAAATTGAAGTTATTGTTAGGGGCGAAGTTGAGGCCCAATGTAAGGACTTCTTCTTGTTCAGTCGTGAGGGGACAAGATCAGAGATTCGTTATATTGGAGTTTAGTGGTGTTGAAATTTTCGGGATCGGAGGTGACGGGTTTGTTCTTGATAGGGCCAATTTGTGCTTCCTCCCGCCCCTCCTTCCTCGTTTTTTGATGATTGTGTATTGTCTTCTTGTCTGTGATAAAGACGGGGATATGATCCCCCATTGTCTTCTTCTGAGAAGCCTTCTGCAGAGTCGGGTTCCGTGGAGCTGAAGCTTACTCTACTGGGGATGTCTCTATATCTTTTGTATTGTTGATTGCGTTTCTTCAAGATGGGTCTGGGTCTAGTGAAGTTGCGTTCTTTTCTATTCCAATTGTATACTTCGTTGTTCATGTAATCTCTTGTGTCTCGTTGAAATTTAGATTTTTTTGTTTCTGCTATAGAGAGGTCTAGCTTATCAATGTAAGAAGACATGCGAGCATCAAGTTGTGAATAGGAAGGTGAATTTGAAAGGGCATCCAAATCCTTTTTGATTTCTGCTATTTTTATTTCCAGTTCTGTTAGTTTTTGTTCTTCTTGTCTTGTAATTAGATTCATTAACTTGATTGAACAGTCAGATAGGGTTTGGTTCCATTCTTTCTGAAAGTCCTCAGAGTATATAAAGGAAGGCATTTTTCTAAGGCGTAGACCCCTTGGGATCATGTCATTTGAGACATAATTTTTCAGGGTGGTAAGGTCCCACCACAATTTTGCCTTTTGTGCCAAATGTTTTTCCAAGTTGTGGAATAAGTCTTCCAGATCAGGGTTTCTTTCAAAGGTTTTTCCGATGTTGCCAAAAACCTTTGCGGCCAGTTCAGATCTGGTTAACTGAGCTTCGTTAGACATATTGTATTAAGGCTCGAGAACAGTAAATAGTTGTAGTGTTGTATATCTAGTTGCCTATGTACAATAGGTGTTTTCTCCAAATGCTTGGAAGGTAGAACGTTGAGTTTTGTTTAAAAACAAATAGAAGGAAATTATAGCCAGCATATGACAATTGTAAATCTTGAGATATATAAATAATTGATTCCCTGTAGACTTATTAGGATGACAGACTTGTATGAAAAAACTCCTTCTGCTGCACAATTGTTCAAAGCGAGATAATTATACACAAACGTGAATAGTAAATTCTTGTATTGTCCACAATGGGACATATGTGTTGAGAGGGTGAGCACGAGAGGAAGAAGCCGAGCAGATAACACAGGAGATATGGGAGGGATCCTCCAGCTCACCTGACACTTGGCATGTGTGTCGTGGACATCGAACGGAATCTCGTGTCGGCACACGATGGATGAGGACAGGCAAGGCAGAGGGTTGAATCCAGCGATGTAGAGGATAAAATGGAAACTTTCCAAGTTTACTAAGTATCAAAGTTAAAACAGGGTCCAGAGGGAGGAATCCTGGTGTGCAGGTAGGAGAGTGTCTCGGTCCAGTCTTGGGGCCTACGCGTTTCAGACGTTGTGCACGGTAGACTATTCCATAGATTCACAGTTCTCACAGTAAAGAAGGCTTGTTGCCTCTGTAGATTGAACCTTTTTTTCTTCAGATGGAGGGAGTGCCCCATTGTTTTTTGAGGGGGTTTTACATGGGGGTTTATATTTTGTGTATGTGCCATTCATATATTTATATAAGTTAATCATGTCCCCTCTTAGTCGTGTCTTTTCAAGGCTAAATCGGTTTAATTATTTTATTCTTTCCTCATAACTTAGATTCTCCATGCCCCTTATTAGCTTTGTTGCTCTTCTGTGTACCTTTTTACTACACTAGAACATCCTTTCTATGAACTGGAGCCCAGAACTGAACTGCATATTTTAGATGAGGCCGCACTAATGCTTTGTAAAGTGGTAACACTATGTCTAATTCTAAATCCCTGAGGAATCATGTTCCAAAGCATTTTTACTTTATATGCTGCTTTGGACAAGGGTGCTTCTAACCATCTTTGCTGTTTGAGGTGAAAAGTGAAATGACAACTCCCCTCCCAAAAATGGAGGGTAAGAATTGCAGGGATAGACTGTTTATTTGCAAACTGATTCCCCCTGTAGCTAGCAAAAGGGGACTCTGCTCATGGATGGTGCACCCCTGGTTTTAGGTCCCCTCCATCTGCATTACCCTACTTCCATGTTTTTCACTTTTCAATCCTTCCCATTTATGGTTGTGATATGGTAACTTTGTGAGCAAACACAAGGTGACACTAAGAGACAAGACAAAAAGTGTTTGTCTATGCTACAGTCAGTTTAGTAGCTACAAAGAAGAACATTATTTTTATACTGCTAGTCACCACAGCTTCAAAAACTGGACCTTACCATTATATCTATTTACTTATTTATTAGGGAGTCCTTCAGACTCTCTAAGAAACATTTCTTTTTAGATGTGTGTTTGCTGGACAGTTCCCATAATAAGTTCTGCCACTGCCTAATACAAGGCTCATATGTCAAATGTGAACCATGCAGGATCTATTTTGGAGACCAGTATAAGAATCTGTACATTTGCAGAAACAATGGTGGCCATGAGTGCTTCCAAAATTGGGAACCAGTAAATAAATGTATATGTATTTTTATACTTTAGTTTAGAAGATAGTAGAGGGGAGGACTGACTGGAGAGATTTTGCCTCCCTATCAGAGTTACATAGTTACAAAGTTGAAATCAAACACAGGTCCATCAAGTCCCAACTATAATCCTATGAATCCAGGGGAAGGCACAAAATGCCATATATTAGTTGGAAAAAATCCTTTCTTACTCTAAATAATTTCCTGGGTAAACAACCCATCCCCAGCAACCTAGAACATCTGATGTTGTAATATTATAACTTTCAAGACTGACACACAGATCCTTCTTGAACTTCATCAAAGAATCAACCATCACAACATCCTGTGGCAGAGTGTTCCATAGTCTCACTGCTCTCACAGTAAAGAATCCCTGTATGTGATAATGGTGAAACCATAATGGTGAAACGTAGAGGATGCCCCCTTGTCATGGTTGGTGGCCTAGATGTAAAAAGATCATTAGAAACATATTTCTACTGTCCATTGATCGATTTACAGTATACATAGTAATTACATGGTCCCTAAGCCATCTTTTTTTTTTTTTTTTTTTTAAACTGAATAACCTCAAGTTTTCTAATCTTTCTTAGTAATGAAACCGACCAATACTCGAAATGACCTTGGTCACCCTCCTCTGAACCCTCTCCTGGTCAGCTATGTCCTTGCACTGAATAACCTTAAATTTTTTCTTTAACCCCTTAAGGACGCAGCCTAGTTTTGGCCTTAAGGCTCAGAGCCCATTTTTCAAATCTGACATATTTCACTTTATGTGGTAATAACGTCGGAATGCTTAAACCTACCCAAGCGATTCTGAGATTGTTTTCTTGTGACACATTGGGCTTCATGTTCGTGGTAAAATTTGGTCGATATATTCAGTTTTTATTGGTGCAAAATTTCAAAATTTAGAGAAAATTTTGAAAAAAATCGAATTTTTCAGAATTTAAATGCATCTGCTTGTAAAACAGACGGTTATACCACCCAAAATAGTTACTAGTTCACATTTCCCATATGTCTACTTTAGATTGGCATCGTTTTTTGAACGTTCTTTTATTTTTCTTGGACGTTACAAGGCTTAGAACATAAACAGCAATTTCTCATATTTTGAAGAAAATTTCAAAAGCCTTTTTTTATGGTACCTCTTGAGTTCTGAAGTGGCTTTGTGGGGCCTATGTATTAGAAACCCTGATAAAACACCCCATTTTAAAAACTAGACCCCTCAAAGTATTCAAAACAGCATTTAGAACGTTTTTTAACCCTTCAGGCATTTCACAGGAATTAAAGCAAAGTGGAGGTGAAATTTGCAAATTTCATTTTTCTTGCTGAATTTCAATTTTATTAATTTTTTTTTCTGTAACACAGAAGGTTTTACCAGAGAAACACTACTAAATATGTATTGTCCAGATTCTGCAGTTTTTAGAAATGTCCCACATGTGGCCCTACTGCGCTCGTGGACTAAAACACAAGCCCTAGAAGCAAAGAAGCACCTAGTGCATTTTGAGTCCTCTTTTTTATTAGAATATATTTTAGGCAGCATGCCAGGTTTGAAGAGGTGTTGAGGTTCCAAAACAGTAGAAATCCCCCAATAGTGACCCCATTTTGGAAACTACACCCCTCAAGGAATTCATTTATGGTTGTTGATACCATTTTGACCGCACAGTTTTTTCACAGCACGTATTTGAATTGGGCTGTGAAATGAAAAAAAAGTCATTTTTTCCAATAAGATGTCATTTGTGATCAAAATTTCTTATTTTCACAGGGAACAAAATACCCCATTTTGTTGCCTAATTTGTCCTTAGTGTGGCAATATCCCATTTGTGGTGATAAACTGCCGTTTGGGCCCATGGGAGGGCTCAGAAGGAAAGGAGCGCTATATGTTTGTTGGAGTCCAGATTTTGCTGGATTGGTTTTCGGGTGCCATGTCGCATTTGCAGAGCCTCAGGGGTATCAAAGCAATGGAAACCCACCAAAAGTGACCCCATTTTGGAAACTACACCCCTCAAGGAATTCATTTATGGTTGTTGTTAGCATTTTGACCACACAGTTTTTTCACAGCACCTATTTCAATTGGGCTGTGACATTAAAAAAATGAAATTTTTTCCAATAAGATGTCATTTTTTATCAAAATTTCTTATTTTCACAGGGAACAAAATACTTAATTTTGTTGCCCAATTTCTCCAGAGTGCAGCAATACCCCATTTGTGGCAATAAACTGCCGTTTGGGCCCATGGGAGGCCTCAGAAGGGAAGGAGCGCTGTGTGTTCTTTGGAGTCCAGATTTTGCTGGATTGGTTTTCGGGTGCCATGTCGCATTTGCAGAGCCCCAGAGGTATCAAAGCAATAGAAACCAACCACAAATGACCCAATTTTGGAACTACATCCCTCAAAGAATTCATTTATGGGTGTTGTGACCATTTTGACCTCATAGTTTTTTCACAGAACTTATTTGAATTGGGCTGGGAATTAAAACAAAATTATTTTTTTCAAATAATATGTAGTTTTGGCTGAAAATGTCTTCTTTTCACAAGAAACAAAATACCCCATTCTGTTGCGCAATTTGTTCTGAGTGCCGCAATACCCCATTTGCTGTGACAAACTGCCGTTCGGGCCCATGGGAGGGCTCAGAAGGAAAGGACCACCATTTGGCCTACTGGGGATTTTCTAGTGCGAAGTCATGTATGCAGAAGCCCCTGAGGTACCAGTACAGTTGAAACCCGCAAGAAGTGACCCCGTTTTAAAAACTTCACCCTTAAGGCATTCATCTAGAGGTGTAGTGAGCATTTTGACCGGAGACCTACACCCCATAAACTGTAATGTGAGTTCTCCCGGGTATGGCAATACCCTACATGTGGCTGTTATCAGCTGCCTGGGCACACAGCAGGGCTCAGAGGGGAAAGACGAGGGGGGATAAGCTGTGCGGAGTGCATCAGGGTAAATAAAATTGGGGTAAATTATAAACCAAGGGATGTATGATAAATTTTAAAACACTCTTTCATACAGAGCTCTGGTTATTCGGGACACGTGTCACATTGATATATTGTGTCATCCCTTATCGCCCTCTTATAGCAGACTTTGCACCTCTTTTGACTTTTTCCCTTCTTGCCAGTTTGGGGAACTTCTCCTGGAAAGTGTTGCCGCCCTGGTACGATGCGTGTGGCCCCGCTTCCAGAAGTACTGGGTGCCCCCCCTTCTTGGTCCCTAAAGATTAGGTTCTTGATAATCACCTCTTGAAATTCCAGGAAAGTTCCCGTCTGGCCTGCACATCGACGTAGCATGTATGCATTGTACAAGGCCATCTGTATCATGTGCATGGCCAGCTTCTTATACCACACCGCATGGCGCAGTAGGGCTTCAGGATTTGATCTTACAAGTCCATCCCTCCCATGTACCTATTGTAGTCCAGGATGCAGTCTGGTTTGGGGGTGGCCTTTCCTTCATATATCCTAAACCTGTAGGTATACCCTGATGCACTCTCGCAGCTTATACATCTTCACGCCATACCTTGCCCTCTTACCCGGCAGGTACTCGCGGAATTGAACCCTCCCTTTAAAATGTACCGGGGACTCATCAATAGAAATACACTTCTTGGGGTGTATGCTTGGGAAAACTGGGCACTGGAACGGTCTAATAGGGGTCTCCGTTTATACAAACGGTCAAAACTGGGGTCATCTCGGGGTGGGCACGGCTCATTATCAGTATAATGTAAGAAGCGAAGTATTGCCTCATTTATTTATTTGTTTAGGTTCCAGCTCAGTTCTGAAGTTGCTTTGAAAGGCCCATATATTAGAAACCCCTATCAAATACCCCATTTTAGAAACTAGACCCCTCAAAGTATTCACAACAGCATTTAGAAAGTTTATGAACCCTTTAGGTGTTTCATAGAAATTTAGAGCAAAGTAGAGGTGAAATTTACATTTTTTTTGTTGTCAGAAAATCCTCTTTATACCATTTTTTTTATAACACAAAAGGATTTATCAGAGAAACGCAACTTAATACGTATTACCCAGATTCTGCAGTTTTGAGAAATATCCCACATGTGGCCCTAGTGCGGTAATGGACTGAAGCACTGGCCTCAGAAGCAAAGGAGCACCTAGTGGATTTTGAGGCCTCTTTTTTATTAGGCACCATGTCCGGTTTGAAGAGGTCTTGTGGTGCCAAAACATTATGAACCCCCAAAAGTGACCCCATTTTGGAAACTAGACTCCTTGAGGAATCCATTGTAGTTTTCTTGCATGCGGCTTTTTGATCAGTTTTTATTCTATTTTTAGGTGGCGTGGTGACTAAGAAACAGCAATTCTACTATTGTTTTTTTATTCTTTTTTTTTTACAGCGTTCACCGTGCGCTATAAATGACATATTCACTTTATTCTGCAGGGTGATACGATTACGGCGATACCATATGTTTATAGTTTTTTTTTATGTCTTATGGCGTTTGCACAATAAAATTTGTTTTGTAAACAATCATTCACTTTTTGTGTTACCTTATTCTAAGAGCCAGAACTTTTTTATTTTTCAATCAATAAAGCCGTGCGAGGACTTATTTTTTGCGTAACAAACTGTAGTTTCGATCAGTACCATTTTTCGGTACATGCGACTTTTTTATCTCTTTTTATTCCATTTTTTGGGAGGTGAAGTGACCAAACAATTGTGATTGTGGTACGGTTTATTATTATTTTCTTTTACGGCGTTCACCGTGCGGGATAAATAACGAATTATTTTGTAGGTCAGGCCGTTACGGACGCGGCAATATAGTTTATTTGTTTGTTTATATATTTTTATTAATAATAAATGACTGATAAGGGAAAAAGGGGGATTTTTACTTTTAATACTTTTAAAACTTTTATTTTCTAAACTTTTTTTTACTTTATTACTTTGTCCCACTAGGGGACTTGAGGGCAGGAGGCCCTGATCGCAATTCTAATACACTGCACTACATGCGTAGTGAAGTGTATTAGAACTGTCAGCTACTCACTGACAGCAAGCATAGTGGGTCCTGACGTTGTCAGGACCCACTAGGCTTCCGTCTATGGCATAGCCGGTCGCCATTATTTGGTGTCTGGTTGCCATAGTCACCATCGCCGGCCGCTATCGCGTAGCAGGCCGGCGATGGCAGCTTAACCCCTAAAAAGCCGCAATCTCTATAGAACGCGGCTTTTAAGGGGTTAATCAGCGGGGACACAGCGATCGGTCCCCGCTGTAGGAGCTGTGACAGCTGCTGTACGAGACAGCAGCTGTCACATCTCCTGTATGTGTCGGGACGACGGCCGAAACGGCCGTTACTCCCGAGACGTACTATTAGGTCATGGAGCGCGAACGATACAGCTGCCATGACCTAATAGTACGTCCAGAAGCGGGAAGGGGTTAAAGGCTATATAAACCTTTGAAACACAATTTTATTTATTTTTTTAACACAAAGGTGTATCAGTGTGTTTGGTGCAACTGTACAAATACTTTTTATTCCAAATTTGTTTTACCCTACGGTTACCTTTACGGGTTCCGTCGTCAACTGTAAACTATCACATCTAAGTTCATAACTTAGATGTGATAGTTTACAGGTGGCTCCTGTGTGTCAGAGACAGGACCTGCTGTGACTGAACCCATCAGGTCCGTGGGACTGACTGATTTTAGTAAATAGCGCTAGAAAAAGGTGCTCTGTATAGAGAATACAGAGCAGCTGTATCTAAAAAATGAAAACAAAGTTTTAATAAAAAGTATTTGAAAAGTTGCACCAAACACACTGATACACCTTTTTATAAAAAAATAAAATAAAAAAATATATACCTTTCAAAGGTTTACATAGCCTTTAACCTACTACAGAATGAATGACTCTGGGACAAATCATTCCTATCCTTCTGGTTAATATTTTCTCCTCTCATAGTACACAATATAATTAAAGTGTAGCTAAACATTTGACAAACTTCTGACGTCATAGTGACATGTCAGAAGTTTATATTTGTGGGGGTCCGAGCACTGAGACCCCCACTAATCGCTAGAACGAAGCAGCTGAAGCGCTTGTGAGTGCTAAGCTGCTTCGGGTCTGTTCGGCTTTTTCCGGAAAGCCAATGTATCGGAGTACGGGTTCATAGACTTTGTATTGAGTCCGTACACCGATACATTTATTTCCGGAAATAGCCGAACAGACACGAAGCGGCTGAGACCTAACACGAGCGCTTCAGCTGCGACTATTATAATAAAGAATGCTCTACATATACGTTTATGAATAAAAACCATGGTTTATATCAGGGATGAAGGGAATATTTATAACATGTCTGTTTGTCTCCATCTGTGAATTATTACTATAGAATTGCTTTGTAGCTCGATAATCTCCACGTATTTGTTTCTGTATACACTTTTTTAAGGCCCTTTCATGTACATGAAAAATGTGAAAACTTTCTTTTAAACGACTTACTTCTTATGAGGGCTATCATCCACCTGAAGTTACAGGTTTTAAGCTCACACATATATATACACACATAACTGCCAGTAGTCAAGTCAATGAGGATGTAAACATTGATGTGTATGGTGAACCACAGAATGTCCCTATAACAATGAACTTGACAGAAGTCAGAACATGAACTTTTGTCATAAGATATTAAAATGACAGAAGCTGCAGATTTCAAGTCTGTGACAAACACGATAACACTGATGCAAAGCTATGGTATTAAAAATTAATTTTGCATCTTTCATGCACACTAAAAGATCTTTTATAAATGACTGGCAGGACTCCTACATTAATAAAATAAGTTAATTTAATTAAAAATAAATAAATAAAGCAAATGGCTTGAAGACAAACCGTTTTAGCACACAGTAACAGAGATGAAAATAGTTATAGGAACACTCCAGGCATACCACAGTGTTATGTCTAGTGCAGTGCCTGAGGGGATTGGGCAATAGACAGGGGTTCAAAGAACAGCAAAAAAGGTATTCCCTCAGGCCCTGCGTTTAACATGAACACAGTGGATCAGTTTGAACAGAGGGTTCCTTTAGATTTTTCAAAGTAAGCAAGTGAACTATACATTTTTTAACAAAGATTGTTTAAAATATACAATTTTGTTGCTGAATTGCAAACCTCCGTACATTGAATTAAATGGGAGATTGCACAGCAAAACACTAACAATATCCATAACTGACATTTTTCCATCCACTGCAATTAATATTTCAATTTAGAAAGAACAGAATCATAATGGTAAAATTTAACTTAATCACATAAGGTACAGTCATGTTTAAAAATATAAAAAAATGTGTCAGTGTATGGAAAAAAAAATAATTTGTATAGACATGCATAATCTATAACTAAGAACTCTGGTTGACAACTAAAAAGACTAAAAAGACTGTATGACAATAAACAGCGACAGAATTATACTACATGCCACACATAAATTCTAAGCAGGACTACCACACACTATGACAGACATGGAACTTAATGAAACAATGGATTAAGGTACTGACACATTCAGGTCCAAAACGCGAGGCTTGAATCTGGATCAGGACACAAGTAGACATAAAAAAGAAAATTAGTATTTAAGTATGATATCACAGAAGATGGTCAGCTTCTATGTTACAAAACAAGACAAAAAGAAACAGTTGGTGGCAAACATTAATATAACAACGTCTGAGACAGAAACCTGTTAATTTTGGAAGGCAACCAAAAGTTTCTATGTAACCAGCAATTTTGCAAACAATTAAATTATAGTGTTATCCTGAAACAAGTAATTTACTTACTCTCATGTATAATTACATAGGGGTTATCTACATGCAGCAACTGCAATTACAAAAAATCCGCCCCCCCCCCCCAAAAAAAAAAAACACAAAGGAAAATCATGCATGTTTCCCCATTAGTATGTATGTTTTTTGCTTTTTGTTTTTTAACCCCTTCCCTCTTTGGCCACTTTTGACCTTCCTGACAGAGCCTCATTTTTCAAATCTGACATGTTTCACTTTGTGTGGTAATAACTTCGGAAAGTTTTTACCTATCCAAGCGATTATCAGATTGATTTTTTCGTGACACACTGGACTTTATGTTACTGACAAAATTTGTTCGATACATTCAATATTTAATTGTGAAAAACACCAAAATTTTGTGACATTTTTTAATGTATCTGCTTGTAAGACAGGCAGTTGTAGCACACACAATTGTTGCTAATTAACATCCCCCATATGTCTACTTTAGATTGGCATCGTTTTTTGAACATCCTTTTCTGTTTCTAGGACGTAACAAAGCTTAAAACTTTAGCAGCAATTTCTCCAATTTTCAAGAAAATTTCAAAAGGCTATTTTTACAGGGGCCAGTTCAGTTGTGAAGTAGCTTTTAGGGCCATATATATAAGAAACCCCCAATAAGTCACCCCATTTATTTATTTTTTAAATTCTGTTTTTATTTGTTTATCACAAGTTTGCACCAGAAACATACAACATATCCCAACTCGATGATATACAATTGTAACATGTGAGCACAGAGAAAAAAAAACAAAAAACAAAAAAGGCAGGGCCAATGGTGACCTCTAGCAGCCTAAAAGTGCAATTAAGCTGCTATAACAGAGATCACACATATGGAAGGTTAGAAATATAAGACCATGAAGAAGAATACGAGGGGAAGGAAAGAATCAGAAAGGGGAAGGGAAGAGGGAGAAGGAAGATGGGTATTAGGGGGATGTGTCCTCAGCGTCCATCCCATAAGCGTATGTCTCATAAGAAAGCGATATACACCGAAGAATTCTTAAAGCTTACCCAGGTTGACAAAGAGCACATAAACTTATCGAGTGTCCCGTAAGGAAGCCGTGAGCTCCTGCATACGTTTTACTTCTTGGATCTTCTGAAACCAAAGGCGCATTGAGGGTGGCTCAACCTGTTTCCACATAGCCGGAATGCAAGGATGAACTGTTTTGATCAGATGTTGCACTATTGACTTCTTGTATGTGAAGATCGGGATGACACACAGATGAAGCAGGAAGAAGCCGGGGATCTGGGCAGTGTATAGTCAGTGAACCTAGAAGCTGCACTCCAAACCTTATCCCAGAAGGTAGTTAATCGCTGACAGTCCCAAAAGGTATGCAAACGATCACCGACATCCACACCTCCAACACATGAGGGACACCCCAGGATAAAATTTGTGAAGTCTGGAGGGTACCCTGTACCATCTCGTCAGAATCTTAAATCCTGATTCCTGAATTCTACTCGATATAGAAGATTGATGAGTCAGGGTATACAAGTACATACATCCGCTGTAATAGTTATGTCAAGATCAGTCGCCCATTTAGTCAAATAAGGTGGATGTGAGTCTGCCATTGGGGAATTTAACAAACTATACGTAGCCGAAAGAGTGTGGCGATGCTGATCCCGACATTGTACACATAGTTTCAAAGGCTGTTAATGAACGGGAAAATTCAGTTGCGGGGGAGAGGGATAAAAGAAAGTGATGCAATTGGGAAGCCTGCCAGAACGGGAGGTGTCCCGGGTCCGCACTATCAGTTAGTTGAGATGACGTCTTCCAACTGTCGTTAACGATGTAATGACGGACCTGAGTCTTGCTAGCGAGGCGTTTGTGAGAGAAAGGACCAGGCTCGCAACCCGGCTGAAAGGAGGGATTGTCCAATATGGGGTACAACGGTGACGGGGAAAGTGAGATCAGGAAATGCTTAAATACAAGTGCCGCAACTCGAAGAGTAGGACCGATAAGGTAATGAGATCTCACAGATGACGGGAACTGATCTAACAACCAAGGGGTCGCATTAATAGGAAAAGAGAAAAAGGATTGTTCCAACTTCACCCATGGTTTGGAATTGCCATACCGACACCAATCCACAATGCGCGCTAAATGTGCCGCCTGGTAGTAGTGGCGAATATCAGGCAAGCCCAAATTGCCATCAAACCTCGAGTGTGTCAGAGTTGTGCGAGCAATGCGCAGTGGCTTGTTCGACCAGATAAACTTGAGCATCAAAGAAGAGCGGAAGGTAAAGAAAATATGTGGTATGTTGATAGGGAGAGCCTGAAAGAAGTACAACAGACGGGGCAGCACATTCATCTTGAATATGGCACAACGACCAAACCAAGTGACGGTCCGTTTAGACCATCTCTCAAGATCTCCCTTAAGTGTACGCAATATATGGGGAAAGTTACAAGCATAGAGGAGGGAGGGTTGATTTGCGAACCGTATGCCAAAGTATTTAATAGAGCTATCAGCCCACTTGAAAGGGAAGGAATCTGCCAAGGCTGCCACTAAATCGGAAGGGAGGGAGACATTGAGAGCTTCTGACTTTTGAACGTTTATTTTAAAATTGGACAGCGATGCAAACGACCAAAATTCAGACATCAGGTTAGGCACCGAGACGCAGGGATTAGAAAGGAAAAATAGTAAGTCATCCACGTATGTAGCGACTTTGTGGGTCGTACCCCCAACCTGTACACACACAACATCCAGGTGATCGCGGACATGACATAGAAAGGGTTCTAAACACAACGTGAAAATCAGAGGAGACAGCGGTCAGCCATGCCGGGTTCCGTTAGAAATGTGGAAGGAGGAGGAATTATGGCCGTTGACCTTCACCAATGCCGAAGGGGAGGAGTACAAACTCAAAATCCAACTGAGCATACCCTGGCCCAGACCTATACAAGATAGAGTCTCCTGTAGAAACGACCAATCAATCCGGTTGAATGCTTTTTCAGCATCAGAAGAGAGCTAAAAATCCGGTACAGAGGAGGTGGTAATATGTTCAATGAGGTTGACGGCCCGGATGGTATTATCCCTGGTCTCTCTTGAAGGAAGAAGGCCTGTCTGGTCCCCATGAATTATTTTAGATAGGAATGGCGTGAGTCGTGTAGCTAATATTTTTGAGAAAAGTTTTAAATCTAAATTAAGAAGGGAAATCGGACGGTAACTACTACAGAAGGAAGGGTCATTAACATCCTTAGGGATCACAGTTATATGGGCTCTTAAGGTATCCACAGGCAGCGTTACGCCCTCAGGAATGGGATTAAAAACAGCTAAAAAGGGACTAGTGAGATGGGAAGTAAGTTTTTTATAATAGGACAATGAAAGACCATCAGGGCCTGGAGCCTTACTCGTGGGGGATGTTTTGAGGGCCTCAAGAAATTAATCTTCTGAAACCGGCGCATCCAATGCTGTTACCACCTCCTGTGGAATCTGGCCTAATCCCGAGAACTGAATGTATAGAACTAGGGGGGCGGGGGGGATGCCCGCATTATCACGCAGGTTGTACAACTTTAAATAGTAGGAACGACATGTTTCTACAATTTGTCCCAGGGAGTGTACCTCCGTGCCACCGGTCTGGTAATGAA
The DNA here is from genome assembly GCF_050947455.1 of Rhinoderma darwinii. NCBI lineage: Eukaryota > Metazoa > Chordata > Amphibia > Anura > Rhinodermatidae > Rhinoderma > Rhinoderma darwinii. The sequence continues at coordinate 239,771,043 of NC_134691.1, forward strand.
TTAAACATATGTGCACGCTCTCTGCAGTCGTAGTGCCCATGCTAACGTGTGACTCGGCTTGTTGCTAAATTCATAGTAGTATCTACAGCATTTAGCGAGGGAGGCTTTGGCAGCAGAAAGTGTCAGAGTACGTAATTTATCCCGCAACCTTATCAGTTCCGCTCCCGAACCCGGGTCTAATAACCTTTTATGTGAGAGTTCCAAGGCGTGTATTTTCCCCACTAGCTCTGTAAAGACTGCAGCGCGTTCCTTTTTGAGTCTGGAGCAAATCCGAATGAGAACACCTCTCATGACAAATTTATGGGCTTCCCAGACTGAAATAGGATTAGAGTCTGCCGTAACGTTGGTCAAAGTAAAAGCAGAGTTCAGACGCCAATTCCTCCAAGACCGCTGGGTCTTGCAACAAGGAGTCGTTCAGACGCCACTGCCACGGAGTAGAGTGTAAGGAGGGAAGGGCCATAATTAAAGTTATCATGGCATGATCCGAAAACGATATACAATCTATAGAGGCCGAGGAAAGAAATGTAAGCTGGGAATGTCGAAGCAGAAAGTAGTCTATGCGTCAGTACATATTGTGCGGGTGAGAGAAAAAGGTATAGTCCCTATAATTGGGGTGAAGTATACGCCAATGATCGATTAGTTGATGGGTATGGAGCGAACGTTGCAAGCGACGAGTAAAAGGTCTAAAGAAGGCGGGCTGGTAGGATGTTGTATCTAGCCCTGGGGTCCAAGGTCCATATTAAAGTCACCACCCAACACCAACGTCCCTTCCGCAAATTTGTCCAATACATTAAGGGCCTCTTCCAATAGCGTCAGTTGACCCATGTTACAAAGGTTTAAATTAGCAAATGTCATTGTGCAGTCTGCGATCTTACCTTCTACAAATAAATATTGTCCCGTGTCATCTGTGCGACACCCTAAACATTTCCAAGATAAAGAGTTTGCCACAGGGATGGATACGTCTTTGGTTTTAGAGTCTGGGGAGGAACTGTGATAGACATCAGGGAATCTTGACTTTCGGAGGGACGGAAGTTGGTCCCAACGAAAATGTGTCTCCTGTAGAAAGGCTATCTGAGCCCTTTTTTTTTTTTTTACAGAGGAGACGCAGTAAAGAAGATCTCTTTTTCGGTACATTCAGACCCTGTACATTTAGTGAGACAATAGTTAAATTAGTCATGATGAAGCAAGGATTAAAAAAAAATATTTTGTAAAAAGATGTATTATTTCTGTTGCCATGTTGTGAGAACAATAACATTTTTATTTTTTCATCGACAGAGCTGTATGAAGGCTTGTTTTTTGCAAGACAAACTATAGTCTTTATAGATACCAGTTTTGGATACATGCACATTTTTATCACTTTTTATTCCAATATTTGTAGGGCAAAGTGACCAAAAAACAGAAATTCTGGTATCGTTTTTTAACTTTTTTTTTTTACGTCGTTCACCAGTTGGAATAAATAACATAATATTTTTATAGTTCAGGCCGTTACTATCGCGGCGATACCAAATATGTATGGTTCATTTATTTTTTTCAATAATAAAGGTCTTGATAAGGGAAAAGGGTGATTGTGTTTTATTTTATTACTTGAAACTTTTATTATATGTTTTAAAACTTTTTACACTTTTGTTTACCCTTTTTTTCAAGTCCCACTAGTGGACTTGAAGGTCCAACTGTTACATAGTTACATAGTTACATAGTTAGTACGGCTGAAAAAAGACACATGTCCATCAAGTCCAACCAAGGGAAGGGAAAAGGGAAGGAAAAATTTCTACACATAGGAGCTAATATTTTTTTGTTCTAGGAAATTATCTAACCCTTTTTTAAAGCCATCTACTGTCCCTGCTGTGACCAGCTCCTGCGGTAGGCTATTCCATAAATTCACCGTTCTTACTGTAAAGAAGCCTTGTCGCCTCTGCAGCTTGAACCTTTTTTTCTCCAGACGGAGGGAGTGCCCCCTTGTTTTTTGAGGGGGTTTTACAAGGAACAGGATATCACCATATTTTTTGTATGTGCCATTAATATATTTATATAAGTTAATCATGTCCCCCCTTAGTCGTCTTTTTTCAAGGCTAAATAGGTTTAATTCTTTCAATCTTTTCTCATAACTTAAATTCTCCATGCCCCTTATTAGCTTCGTTGCTCTTCTTTGTATTTTTTCCAACTCCAGGGCATCCTTTCTATGAACTGGAGCCCAGAACTGAACTGCATATTCTAGATGGGGCCTCACTAATGCTTTGTAAAGTGGCAATATTACATCTCTGTCCCGCGAGTCCATGCCTCTTTTAATACACGACAATATCTTGCTGGCCTTTGAAGCAGCTGATTGACACTGCATGCTGTTATTGAGTTTATGATTTACAAGAACACCCAGATCCTTCTCAACAAGTGAATCCGCCAGTGTAGCTCCCCCTAGGACATATGATGCATGCAGGTTGTTGGTACCCAGATGCATAACCTTACATTTATCTACATTAAACTTCATCTGCCAAGTGGACGCCCAAACACTTAGTTTGTTTAAATCTGCCTGTAATTCATGAACATCTTCCATAGTCTGAACTATATTACATAGCTTGGTGTCATCTGCAAAAATAGAAATAGTGCTATTAATCCCATCCTCTATATCATTAATAAATAAGTTGAATAATAGTGGTCCCAGCACTGAACCCTGGGGTACACCACTTATAACCGGTGACCATTCAGAGAAGGAATCATTGACCACAACTCTCTGGATACGGTCCTTGAGCCAATTCTCAATCCAATTACAAACTATATTTTCTAAACCTATAGTCCGTAATTTACCCATTAGGCGTCTATGGGGGACAGTGTCAAATGCCTTTGCAAAGTCCAAAAACACTAAATCCACAGCGGCCCCTCTGTCTAGACTTCTGCTTACCTCTTCATAAAAACAGATTAGGTTAGTTTGACAACTTCTGTCCTTAGTAAAACCATGCTGGCTGTCACTTATAATGCTATTTATTGTCACATAATCCTGTATATAGTCCCTCAATAGCCCCTCAAACATTTTCCCCACGATGGATGTTAAGCTTACTGGTCTATAATTACCCGGGGAAGACCTAGAGCCCTTTTTGAAAATAGGCACCACATTTGCCCTGCGCCAGTCCCTTGGCACTATACCAGTCACTAGAGATTCTCTGAATATTATGAAAAGGGGGACAGAAAAAAAAAATTCTAATACATTGCACTACCTATGTAGTGCAATGTGTTAGAAAAAAAAATCTGACAGTTGGACCTTCAAGTCCACTAGTGGGACTTAAAAAAAAGTGTAAAACAAAAGTGTAAAAAAAAAGTTTTAAAACATATAATAAAAGTTTCTTTCAATGTAATGCTTTGTTTAACCTGCAGCGTTGTACTCCTGACCTTTTTGGGAGAAACCTCATAAAAACTACATTTTTAAATAAATCAAACCTATTATACTTTTGTCTTTTTTGACACAAAAGTATTTAACATTACATAAATAAATCAAACAAACATAATGAATAATAAAAAAATAAAAAAAGCCCCCGCCAATTATAAGTGAAGCAGCAAAGAAAAGGTATGATCCAGCACTTCATGAAGCAATCTTAGGACTGTATTGAAGAAACATTAAACCACAATTCAACCACAATTGAGAGAATGGACACTTTCAAAACGTCCAACCTATATTTTTATCCTGTGTATTCAAGAGCGGAGATCATGGATAAATTCCAGACATTAGTGGGACGTGATCTGAAAAAGCTTTACGATGTGAACAAAACGAATGGGCCAACGACGTGCCTTAACATAGCTGCAAAATATTAGGAAACTTATCATAAAAATGTCCGATAAGGGGAGTTCTGTTGTTGTAATGAATAGTGAACTTTATTGTACAAAAAAATGTTGAAGGATGTCAATACTTATTGCAAATTACCCATTAACCCCTTCCCTCTTTAGCCACTTTTGACCTTCCTGACAGAGCCTCATTTTTCAAATCTGACATGTGTCACTTTATGTGGTAATAACGTCGGAATGCTTTCACCTATGCAAGCGATTCTGAGATTGTTTTCTCGTGACACATTGCACTTTAAGTTACTGGCAAAATTTGCTCGATATGTTCAGTATTTAATTGTGAAAGACACCAAAATTTTGCGAAAAATTGCAAAAATTAGCATTTTTCTCTATTTAAATGTATCTGCTTGTAAGACAGGCAGTTATACCACACAAAATTGTTGCTAATTAACATCCCCCATATGTCTACTTTAGATTGGCATCGTTTTTTGAACATCCTTTTATTTTTCTATGACATCACAAGGCTTAGAACTTTAGCAGCAATTTCTCACATTTTCAAGAAAATTTCAAAAGGCTATTTTTACAGGGGCCAGTTCAGTTGTGAAGTGGCTTTGAGGGCCTTATATATTAGAAACCCCCAAAAAGTCACCCCATTTTAAGAATTTCACCCCTCAAAGTATTCAAAACAGCATTTAGAAAATGTCTTAACCCTTTACACATTTTCAGGAATTAAAGCAAAGTAGGTGAAATGTACAAATTTCATATTTTTTTGCAGAAATAAATTTTTAATACAATTTTTTTTATAACTCAGAAGGTTTTACCAGAGAAATGCAACCCAATATTTGTTGCCCAGTTTCTGCAGTTTTAGAAAATATCCCACATGTGGCCCTAGTGTGCTACTGGACTGAAGCACAGGCTACAGAAGCAAAGGAGTACCTAGTGGATTTTGGGGCCTTATTTTTGTTAGAATATATTTTAGGCACCAAGTCAGGTTTGAAGGGCTCTTGTGGTGCCAAAACAGTGAAAATCCCCCAAAAGTGACCCCATCTGGGAAACTACACACCTCAAGGAAATTATCTAGGGGTATAGTGAGCATTTTGACCGCACAGGTTTTTTACAGAAATTATTGGAAATAGGCCATGAAAATGTATATCTAAATTTTTTCAAAGAAAATGTAGGTTTAGCTATTTTTTTCTCATTTCCACAAGGACTGAAGGAGAAAAAGCACCGTAATATTTGTAAAACAATTTCTCCCGAGTAAAACACTACCCCACATATGGTAATAAACGGCAGTTTGGAGACACGGCGTGGCTGAGAAGGGAAAGAGCACCATTTAGCTTTTGGAGCTCAAATTTAGCAGGAATGATTTGCGGAGGCCATGTCACATTTACAAAGCCCCTGAGGGGACAAAACAGTGGAAACCCCCCAAAAGTGACCGCATTTTGGAAACTATATCCATTGAGGACATTATCTAGGGGTATAGTGAGCGTTGTGACCCCACAGGTTTTTTGCATAAATTCTTGGAAGTAGGCCCTAAAAATGACAATCTAAATTTTTTCAAAAAAAATGTAGGTTTAGCTACTTTTTTCTCATTTCCACATAAACTGAAGGAGAAAAAGAACTGAAAAATTTGCAAAGCAATTTCTCCCGAGTAAAACAATACCCCACATGTGGTAATAACCGGCTGTTTGAACACACGGCAGGGCTTAGAAGGGAAAGAGCACTATTTGGCTTTTGGAGATCACATTTAGCAGGAATGGTTTGCGGAGGCCAGGTCACATTTGCAAAGCCCCTGAGGGGACAAAACAATGAAAACAACCAAAAAGTGACTCCATTTAGGAAACTACACCTCTTGAGGAATTCATCTAGGGGTTTAATGAGCGTTTTGACCCCACAGATGTTTCATATAATTTATTAGAATTGGGCAGTGAAAATAAAAACAATCCTTTTTCTTCAATAAGACGTAAATTTAGTGCAATTTTTTTTTATTTTCTCAACAAATAAAGGAAAAAAAGAACCCAACATTTGTAAAGCAATTTCTCCCGAGTACGGCAATACCCCATATGTGGTCATAAACTGCTGATTGGGCAAACGACAGGGCTCAGAAGGGAAGGACCGTCATTTGGAGTGCAGATGTTGCTGGATTGGTTTCTGGGCGCCTGTGGGCCCAAAACAGTGAAAACCCCCCAGAAGTCACCCAATTTTGGAAACTACACCCCTCAATGCATTTACCTAGGGGTGTAATAAGCATTTTAACACTGCAGGTGATTGGCAGAAATTGGTGTGCACTCGATGTTGCAGAGTGAAAATGGGATTTTTTTCCGTAGATATGCCAATATGTGGTGCCCATCTTGTGACACCATAACAAGACAGCTCTCTAATTATTATGCTGATTTTCCCGGTTTTAGAAACACCCTACATAGGGCACTAATCTTTTGCCTGGACATTCGACCAGGCTCAGGAGTGAAAGCGTACCATGTCAAATTGAGGCCTAATTTGGCGATTTACAAAGTATTGGTTCACAACTGCAGAGGCTCAGATGTGAAATAATAAAAATAAACCCCTGAGAAGTGACCCCATTATGGAAACTGCACCCCTCAAGGCATTTATTAAGGGGTGTAGTGAGCATTTTCACCCCACAGGTCTTTTTCATAAATGATTGCACTGCGGATAGTGAAAATTAAAAATTTATATTTTTCCCTAGATATGCCATTCAGTGGCAAATATGTCATGCCCAGCTTATGACGCAGGAGACACACACCCCAAAAATTGTTAAAAGGGTTCTCCCGGGTATGACAATGCCATATATGTGGAAGTAAACTGCTGTTAGGGCACGCTATAGGGTTCAGAGCGGAGGGAGCACCATTTGCCTTTTGGAGAGCGGATTTTGCTTGGTAGTAGATTTATTTGAGTATTGCTGATGTTTCCATTTATAATGTGGGGGTACATGTAAGCTGGGCAGAGTACATCAGGGGCATAGTCAGGTGGTATAATAATGGGGTAAAAAAACAATAAAATGATCCATAGATGTGTGTTACGCTGTGAAGCAATCCTTTCTGCACAGGCCGGTGTCGCACTGATATATGGCGTGCTTTCTTATGCCCCTTTTGGTCCACACTCCGCACCTTTGCAGTTTGGGGAATTTTGCTGGGAAGTGTTGTCCTGGTATAATACGGGCACCGTCGCTTCCAGCGGATATGTTTGGGCCCTCCCCTTCCTGGTTCCCTAATTTTAGGTCCTTGATAAATCGCCTCTTGAAACAGAAGAAATGTTCCCCTCGGACCTGCACAACTGCATATTTTTTTATTTCCTGACTTATTGGAGCCATAACTAATTTTATTTTTCATAGACGTAGTGGTATGAGAGCTGGTTTGTTGTGGGACGAGCTGTAGTTATTATTGGTACCATTTTGGGGTACATGCGACTTTATAATCACCTTTTATCCTATTTTTTGGGAGGCCAGGTAAACAAAAAAACGCAATTCTGGCACAACATTTTTAGTTTTTTTTATACAGCGTTCACCATGCGTTATATAATTACGTTAACTTTATTCTGCGGGTCAGTACGATTCCGGCGATACCTAATTTATAGCACTTTTTTATGTTTTACAACTTTTTGCACAATAAAATGACTTTTGTAAAAAGAATGTATTTTTTCTGTCGCCAAGTTGTGAGAACCATAACTTTTTAATTTGTTTGTTGACGGAGCTGTATGAGGGCTTGTTTTTTGCGGGACGAGCTATAGTTTTTATAGGTTTCCATTTTTGGATATGTGCGGCTTTTTGATCACTTTTTATTCTAATATTTGTAGGACAAAGTGACCAAAAAACAGAAACTCTGGTAACGTTTTTTACGGGTTTTTTTTACGCTGTTCACCGCGTGGAATAAATAATATAATATTTTGATATCTCAGGTCGTTACGGTCGCGGTGATACCAAAAACGTATGGTTTATTATTATTTTTCAGTAATAAAGGACTTGATAAGAGTAAAAGGGGATTGTGTTTTATTTTATTACTTGAAACTTTTATTGTTTTCAAACTTTTATTTTTTGCACTTTTTTTTACACTTTTTTATACTTTTTTTACACTTTTTCTCAAGTCCCACTAGTGGACTTGAAGGTCCAACGGTCAGATATTTTTTTTCTAATACATTGCACTACCTACGTAGTGAAATGTATTAGATCTGTCAGTCATTCACTGACAGCAAGCCGATTAGGCTTCGCCTCCCGGCGGGGCCTAAATCGGCTTCCGTAATGGCAGAGCAGGAGACCATTGAGTCTGCTGTTGCTATAGCAGCAGTCACCAGTCCTGATTGCCTGTCAGGGCTGGCGATCTGCTAGTAACCGCTACGATGCAGCAATCGCTTTTGATTGCTGCATCGAAGGGGTTAATGGCAGGGATCGGAGCTAGCTCCATTTCCTGCCATTACTGGTGGATGTCAGCTGTAACATACAGCTGACTTCCACCGCTGATGACGCCGGATCAGCTCCTGAGCCGGCGCCATCTTGCCGGCGGCTACGGAAGCCGATCAGGCTCCGCCGCCGGGCAGATCTTGACCGGCTTCGGTGCTAGGCAGACCGGGAGGCCAGTATTAGGCCTCCGGTTGCCATTGCAGCCACCGGAACCCCGGCAATTTCATTGCTGGGGTTCCGATGTGCTGCAAACACCTTGTACCTGGGTCAGTTGTGATGTAGTGTCCTTATACACTTCTATTCCCCACCATGAAGCCTTACAAGCACTGGATCATCATCTAACACACATATACGGGGACCTTCAGGAATTTATTAGACCAGTTACTACTTTTTTGATGACACATCATTTGTTCTATTTCAATAATCAATTCTACCTTTAGATACAAGGAGTATCTATGGGGCAAAATGTTCCCTGTCCATGCTTAAAGGGAGGGTGTCGCGAAAAAATTTTTTTTATATCAATTTGCTTTTAGTGTTTTATTTAAAAAATATATATTTATTTGTGTGTTTGTGTTTTACTTTTTTTTATTTTCTAACTTTTTCTTCTCTATGGGGGCTGCCATTTTTTCACACAGTCCAAATGGAAGGTCTTCGGCCGAGCGACATCCGGCGCCATTTTCTTGTGGACCGGAAGCCGCGGCCGGACAGTAAGATTACTACTTCCGGTCGCGGCTTCCGGACATGTGTTCTGAAGCAAGCACTAGGAGCGGAGGGAGCAGACGGAGCGGACGGACCAGAGGGAGCGGCGGCGGCAGGAGCAGGTAAGTTATGTATGTGTTTGTTCGTGTTTTACTGTGTGATTACCACTGTATGTAAGCCTACTACACTGTGTATACGCTCAAAAAATGGTGACACACAGTGTAGGAGGTTTGAACATTCAATCCCCTCCTTTCTCCTGGCACTAGCCAGGATAAAGGAGGGGGGATTGTTTGAGGATGCTAGAGCGAGTGTGTCTTCTCAAATTTTGCAGCATAAAGCAATGTGGTTGCTTTACCACATGCCAATGCTGCAATTTTGGGAATTGCTCCCTCTAGTGACCAGCACAAGGAAATGTTATAAATTAGAATCTAATTTATAATATTTCCTGACTTGTGAAAAAATGAAAAAAAATTAGAACAATGTTTAATCATTTATACACTAACTGTTAAACTAAAAAATAAATAAAAAAAAAATTCTAGCGACACATTCCCTTTAATTTAGTGATCTCATGGTGGGAGGAGCTCACTATCTTTACAGTTAATAAACATTTTTGTGGTTGAATTCATTGGTACGGCAGATACATAGACAATCTCACATAATTTGGTGGGGTGATGTATCTGCCATATCTTATTTTATTGATTATATCAATCATAATCCATATAATCTACGGTTTACCCACCATTGTCCTATATTAACGATTTCTTTTTTGGATCTGACATTGGAAGGTATAGAAGGCAAAACTATTTCCAGAAATACGTTCCACAAGGAAATGGCAATACAATATTACATGCCAGAAGTGCACACCTGGAACATACCCTCAAATCGGTTCCAGTAGGGAAACCTGTAAGGGCTAAGAGGAAATGTAGCACCCAGGCAGCTTTTCAATCAGAATAGGTCAATATTCATAACTATCTGAGAGCACAGGGGTATCCTAATTGAATGCAGAGTAGAGCTAAAAATATTGTAGACAATACAGAACACAGACCAAAAGATTAATTGTTGTGGAACTGTTAAAGGGCTCATAATTCAAGGGGTTCACTGGCTCGTGTTGCCCACTACTACTACCTACTTTATATCAGGGTCTCTAGGGTTATGCCTAGCTTCCCTACCTTTCTCTTGCATTAACGTTAGTCTACTTGATTTGCTGCTAAGTAAGTGTATATGACTGTATAGTAAATAAAGGTAATATTTATTAACCCCTTAATGACGCAGCCACTTTTGGACCATATGACACAGCCTCATTTTTTAAATCTGACATGTGTCACTTTATGTGGTAATAACTCCAGAATTATTTTACCTATCCGAGCAATTCTGAGATGTTTTCTCATGGTATATTGTACTTTATGTTAGTGAAAAAATTTGGACGATAAATTCAATATTTATTTGTAAAAAACACCAAAATGTAGAGAAAATTTGCAAAAATTAGCATTTTTCGAAATTCAAATGTATCTGGTTGTAAGACAGATAGTTATACCACACAAAATAGTGACTAGTTAACATTTCCCATATGTCTACTTTATGTTTGCATCATTTTTTTAACATCCTTTTATTTTTGTAGGACGTTACAAAGCTTATAACGTTAGCAGCAATTTCGCATATTTTCAAGAAAATTTCAAAAGGCTATTTTTACAGGTACCAATTTAGTTCTTAAGTGGCTTTGAGGGCCTTATATATTAGGAACCCCCCAAATCACCCCATTTTAAAAACTGCACCCCTTAAAGTATTCAAAACAGCATTTAGAATGTTTCTTAACCCTTTATGTGTGTCACAGGAATTAAAGCAAAGTGGAAGGGAAATTTGCAAATTTCATTTTTTTTGCAGAAATTCCATTTTAATCCATTTTTCCTGTAATACTGAAGGTTTTTACAAGAGAAATACAACTGAATATGTATTGCCCTGATTCTGCAGGTTTTAGAAATATCCAACATGTGGCCCTAGTGTACTACGGGCCTGAAACAAAAGCCCCAGAAGCAAAGGAGCACCTAGTGGATTTTTCGGCCTTCCTTTTCTTAAATTATATTTCAGGCACCATGTCAGGTTAGAAGAGGTCTTGTGATGCAAAAACAAAGAAAACCGCCCACAAGTAACTCTATTTGGGAAACGACACCCCTAGAGGAATTCATCTAGGGGTGTAGTGATTATTTTGACCACACAGGTATTTCATAGATTTAATTAGAATTGGGCAGTGAAAATGAAAAATTACATTATTTTCCAATAAGATGTAGCTTTAGGTCAAAATGTTTCATTTTCTCATCAAATAAAGGAGAAAAAGCACCGTAACATTTGCAAAGCAACTTCTCCAGAGTATGGAAATACCCCATATGTGGTAATAAACCACTGTATGAATACACATCAGGGCTCAGAAGGGAAGGAGCACCATTTGGCAAGCAGATTTTGCTGGATTGGTTTTTCTGCACCATGTCGCTTTTGCAAAGCCCCTTAGATACCAGTACAGTGGAAACTCCCCAAAAGTGACTCCATTTGGCAAACTACACGCATTGAGGAATTCATCTAGGGGGGTAGTGAGCATTTTGACCCCACAGGTGTCTCATAGATTTTATTAAAAATGGGCAGTGAAAATGAAAAATGACATTATTTTCCAATAAGAAGTAGTATTAGTTCAAAATTTTTCATTTTCTCAACAAATACAAGAGAAAAAGCACCGTAACATTTGTAAAGCAGTCTCTCCAGAGTAGAGGAATACACTACTCACATGTGGTCATAAACTGCTATTTGGACACACGGCAAGGCTATAAAGGGAAGGAGCGCCATTTAGTATTTAGAGTGGAGATTTTACAAGATTAGTTTTTTTACACCATGTTGCATTGAGCTATAGTACCATTTTGGAAACTAGATCTGTCAAAGAATTTATCTAGGGGTGTAGTGAGCATTTTGACCCCACAAGTGTTTTGCAAAAATTAGTAAACAATAGATGTTGCAGATTGAAAATTGCTGTTTTCCACAGATATGCAATTTCAGTGCCCAATGTATTATGCCCAGCTTGTACCACTGTAGACACACATCCCATAAATTGTTAAGCGGGTTCTCCAGAATACAGAAATACCACATATGTGGTCATAAATTGCGGTTTGGGCACACTTCCAAGCTCAGTTGGACCACCATTTGGCTTTTGAAGCGCAGATTTTGCTTGGTGTTTTAGTGGTATTTCAGCTTATAATGTGGTGGTATATGTAAGCTGGGCGGAGTATATCAGGGCATATGTAAGCTGGGCGGAGTACATCAGGGCATATGTAAACTGGGCAGAGTGCAACAGGTCATAATAGGATGATGTAATACTGGGGTGAAAAAAGAATCCATGGATTGGTGTGGTACACTTTGAACCATTCCTTTATGCACAGGCCGGGTTTATTGGGTATTATACAAAATATCTGCGCTCCAGTATTGCCTTATATTTGACTTCTTCACTAGCCCTATATGCCGCACAAGGCCCTAAAGTTTCCTCATCTCCGCTGCATCTACAGGGTCCACCTGTGGGGTCCAGCAAATGATTATGTGGGGTGTTTAGTGAAATTCTGCTGGACCTAAAAAATTAGTCTGGACCGCCATTTAGCATCATTGCGTTTTGAGAGTCATAACGTGTTATTTTTCCGGTGACGGAGCTGTGTGAGGGCGCGTTTTTTGTGGAACGAGCTGTAATTTTTATTGGTTACATTTTGGGGTACATGCGATTTTTTTTTTATCACTATTTATTCAATTTTTGGGGAGATGAGGAAATCAAAAGACAGCCATTCTAGCACGTTTTTTTTTTTTACAGTGTTCACCGTGCAGTATAAACAACATGTTAACTTTATTCTGCGGGGCGATGCGATTACAGCGACACCAAATTTATATTGTTTTTTTACGTTTCACTACATTCCCACAATAAAAATACTCTTTTCTAAAGAACATCATGTTTTAGTATCGCCATTTTCTGACAGCCATATTTTTTTTTTTTTTTTAGTTGATATCGCTGGGGGAAGGCTTGTTTTATGCATGACAAACTGTAGTTTCTATTGGTACCATTTTGCGTTACTTGCAACTTTTTGATCACTTTTTATTACATTTTTATGAGACAAGATGATTGAAAAATAAAATACTGTCATTGTTCACCGTCCAATAAAAATAATGTGACAATGTGTAGTTTCTATTGGTACCATTTTGCGTTACTTGCAACTTTTTGATCACTTTTTATTACATTTTTATGAGACAAGATGATTGAAAAATAAAATACTGTCATTGTTCACCGTCCAATAAAAATAATGTGACATTTTTATAGATCAGGCCGTTCTGAACGTGGCAATACCTATTATGTATAGTTTTTTTCATGTTTTCATTTTTTTTTCTAATAATAAATTTTATCAGGGAAACAGTTCCATTGTTTTTATTAGTTAAAACTTTTATTTATTTATTTTTCTTTCACATTTTTTCTTACTTTTTCTTTTACACTGACGTACAGTCACGCCCAAAAGCGGGAAGGGGTTAATACAAACAGTAATCACCCTTAGAGATAAAATACACCAAACACAGTAAATATTCACAGTATAGTATCAGTATACCACAATACACATAACAAGTTAATTTGTATTGAGTATACTCACACTATACGTGGCACGGTATAAGAAATCAACAGTACTATACTACACCACCCACTTACCTAACATAATTCACAATATAGTATCAGTACACCTCAATACATATAATAACTTAATATGTACTAAGTATACTAAAACTTCACGTGCCACAGTACCAGTACAATATATTACAATACTATACCAAAACCCACCCACTTAACTAACATACATACAAGTTACATTGCACTCACTCATGCTTGCTTCTGTGACCCACCCCCAACTTTCCCTATACACTCAAGGGGTTAAATACCAGGGGAAATCTGTAGACCAGGGAAGGAAAAGTGTTACCAGGGAAAGTAGGGTTATGGTAAGTAGGGTAGGAGAGGGGAGAGAGAGAGGGAAAATACTTAGCGGTGCATGGGTTAAAGAGGTCTGTTGGTGTCTGGTGAGAAGGAAGTGAGAGCTGTAGGTGTCTGGTGAGCACGAGGCAGGAGCAAGAGAGAAAACAGCATGCCTGTGGACCCTCTTATACCTTGTCCATGCACATCTGCTTGACATCACATGCTCATGCACGTGCAAGGGGGGCATGGAAGTGTTTATGGCACCTCCCCATGGAATCTCATTACCTGGCGAGGGGGGCAGGCAGTAGGAATGTATTGAATGTGTCGACTGTCTCCTCCCCCTCCCCCGGAGGGCAAATATACACACATATCTCTGGGGGAATATCTGCACTCAATTGTACATAGAAAACTCTTCCCTTTACAGAAACAAACGCAAAAACACTCAAAACACCAATAAGCCCACTTTAGTGTTACAACATAGAGAGCAATTTTTGGACATCAAACATATTATTATCAAATATTTACCTCTTCTATATGAGGAAGAAAAATTAGAAACCATCAAGAACATGGATGTCGGGTGGTTCCCAGGAGACCACTTCAAAATCTGCTATGATTAAGAACTGAAAAGTTCGAAACACATAGGCTTTCTCTCCCGGGATTTCTTGTTTTAATTTTGACTTAAAAAAACAGTTTTGTATTTTTTCACATCATATTATGTGCTGGACCTATAACTTTTTTCCTTGCACTTCAAAATCTTGCCATGCATGGCTGCATCACAAAAGGTTTTTCAGATTTGGCTCCCATCCTTGTAAAATGTGTACTTTTGAAGCTCCATGTACGTCTTCTTCCAATACAGATAACTCTGTGTCTTACCCCATTAAGGAATACATAAATTGCAATAGTGACTTTGTTATATATAGGTCATACTGTAACGGCTGCAGTCGTGGACAAACGGCTTCTCTCACCATTCAGCGGAGAAGCCAGCACACGCCGTACTGCTCCACAGTGTTTCCTAAAGTCTGCACACGCTCGTCGCCGTATCCCCGTTCCCTAACAAATCCCCAGATCACCGAGGACTATAAAAAGGGCTCTGCCCTTCCACTCCTTGCCTGAGCATTGTTGTTGTTATCTTCCCATGTTATTTAAGCAAACCGTCCCTTAATTGTATCCTGTTCTCAGTGTTCCCGTATCTTGCTTCCCGTATCCTGTATCCAGTAACTGTTTATTCCTGAGCTAAAGTCTAGTGTTGGATCATCTGCTACGTCCAGTCTCATCCGCCACGTCCAGTGTTATTCACCGCATCCGGTGCCATATGCCACACCAAGTATCAGCTGTCACGCCAAGAACCATCGGTGCCACAAATCATCTGTGCCAAGGCATCTGCTATACATCGTGTCTGTCTGGACTTTCATACAGGTACTCTTGCGCTTAGACTTTCCATTGACTGTTTGGTCAGCTGCCACTCAGCTACGGCGGAGCGGCCTACTGGGTCCACATACCCCGGAATAGCTCAGGCCTTGGTACCCGCTGTTCAACCCAAGTCTGCCATTGAAATTATGCAAACGGACAGGTGTGACCTCCGGGCACATCAGGATCAACTACTACAGGCAGCTAACTCCATCTTAACTCGTTTGGATCATCCTCCTGCACCTCCTCTGGCTGTATCACCACCTGCTATCCCTCTTGCCTTTCCTGGCCCTGCAATTTAATTACCTGTACCTCCTCACTACGACGGGGACCCCAAGACCTGCAGAGGGTTCATCAATCAGTGTACTATTCATTTCAGGTTACATGCTCACCTCTTCCCCTCTGATGAGACCAAAGTAGCTTTTATTATTTTTCTCCATAACGGCAAAGCCCTGGCATAGGCGAATCACATCTAGGAACAAGAGGACCCAGAATTTTCTGTTCTGTCAATATTTTTAGAGACTTTTCGTATGATGTTCGAGGAACCGGGTCGAACATCTTCTGCCGCTGCCTCACTGCTGACCCTTAAGCAAGGGGAATCGACTGTGGGGAAGTACATAATTTATATGGATTACAAGAACCTCACGTACCTACAGAACCTGCACAGTGACTAAATCCTCGTTAAGTCAGATGATCGCAGTTTTTCGCCCGATTCCAGTTTCTGCTCCACTTCCGTCCTGGAGACAAAAATGTGAAGGCCAATGCACTGTCCTGGTCATTTGAAACTGATGACTCTGAGGAGGATCCACAACACATCATAGATCACAGGTCTATTTCCATGAACCCTCTGCAAATTAGAGACATTCCTCCTTGAAAGACTTTTGTTCGTTCTGCAGAAAGGAAGATAATTCTCCTCTGGAGACACAATTCTAAACTGGCTGGGCACTTTGGTGTCCGTTAAACACGGGACTTTATATCTCGCCATTACTGGTGGCCCACGCTGCCTAGAGATGTTGTGGACTATGTTTCCTCTTATACGAACTGTGCCTTAAACAAGTCTACCCATTCCAAGTCGTTTGGTCTGCTCCAACCTCTGCCAGTGCCTAATGCCCCTTGGCAACATAGTGCTATGGACTTTATTATAGACCTTTCCTTTGACTGGCCTTCCATCTGCTCCTCGTGTGGCAAATCTGTTCATTCTGCACATCTTTCGCCTGCACGGAGTACCTCTCCATAAAGGTAAGTAAAAAAGCATGCCAGATATTTTTATCACCACCCCTCGCAAAACATGGAATAAAACGTGATCAAAAAGTCGCATGTACCCCAAAACAGTACCAATAAAAACTAAAACCAGTTCCCCAAAAAACAAGCCCTACCAAAGCTTTTTTGACTAAAAAAAACAACATTTATGGCTCTCAGAATATAGCGATACAATAAATAAATAAAATGTAAAAAAAGTGATTTTATTGCGCAAACGCTGCAAAACGTAAAAAAAAACTATATACATTTGGTATTGCTGTAATCGTATCGACCCGCAGAATAAAGTAAAATTATAATTTATAGCCCACGGTGAACGCCGTAAAAAAAATAAAAATAAAGAACATAACAGAATTGCTGGTTTTCAGGCACATTGCTGGCCAAAAAATGTAATAAAAAGTGATCAAACAATCGTATATACCCCAAAATAGTACCAATAAAAAACTACAGATTGTCCCGCAACAAGTAAGCCCTCGCACAGCTCCAGAGAAGAAAAAATAAAGACGTTCTGGCTCTCAGAAAATGGTGATACAAAATGTGCTTCAAGTGTTCCAAAAGCAGATAAGATTGGGCACCATTTATCAGTGCGACACCGGCCACACATCTATGAATTATTATTTATTTACCCCAATATTATACCCTCTTGGTATACCCTGATGTACACCTCACAGTTTACATATGCCCCACATTACAAAATTAAATATCAGCAATACCCCAAACAGAACTACTACCAAGCATAATCTGCACCCCGATAGCCAAATGGTGCTCCCTTCCTTCTGAACCCTACAGCATGCCCAAACAACAGTTTATGTCCACATATATGGCATTGCCATACCCAGGAGAAACCGGTTAAAATGTTATGAGGTATTTGTCTTTGGTGGCACAAACTGGGCACAACATATTGTGCGCTAAAGGGGCATATCAATGGAAAATTGTAATTTTCACTTTGCACCATCTGCTGCACATTAATTTCTCATGAAAAAAAACCTGTAGGGTCAAATGCTCACTACACCAGTCAAAATGCCTTAAGGGGTGTAGTTTCCAAAATAGGGGTCACTACATGGGGGTTTGTTTTACTATTTGACCTCAGAGCCCTGCAATTGTTGGCCAATGGTGTGAAAATCACCGAAATCGACCTCAAATGCACATTATGCTCTTCACTTCTAAGCCCTGTCATATGTACGGGCAAATGATAAATGCCTTGAGGAGTGTAGTTTCTAAAATGGGGTCGCTTCTTGGGGGCTACCACTGTACTTTGATCTTCAAGCTGAGCATTGGTCATTTCTGGCGGTTCTGCTTTAGGGTTTTGCAAATGCAACGTGGCGCCCACAAGCCAAGCCAGCAAAATCTGCAAAATAGAGCTCCTGCCTTCTAAGCCCTGCAATGTGTCCAAACAGCAGTTTATGACCCCATATGGGGTATTGCGGTAATCGGGAGAAATTGCTTTTCAAATGTCGGGGTGCTTTTTCTCCTTTATTCCTTGTAAAAATTTAACATTTTCACGTTTTATCAGAAGAAAAGTAAGTTTTCATTTCACAGCATAATTCCACTAAATTCAGCAAAAAAAATCACTCACTATACCACTCGATAAATTCCTTCAGGGGTGACTTTCCCAAATGGGGTCACTTTTGGGTGGTTTCCACTGTTTTGTCTCCATCAGGGGCTTTGCAAATGTGACATGGCACCCGAAAACCATTCCAGCTAAATTTGAACTCCAAAAGCCAAATGGTGCTCCTTCTCTTCTAAGCCCTGTCGTGGGTCCAAACAGCAGTTCATCACCACATATGGGTATTGCCGTGCTCAGAAGAGTTTGATTTACAAATGTTGGGGTACTTTTTTCTCCTTTATCTATTGTGAAAATAGAAAAATCTGAGCTAAAACTACATTTTATTAGAAAAAACTTTGTGGGGTCAAAATGCTCACTCTACCCCTTGATAAATTACTTTAGGGGTGTAGTTTCCCAAATGGGGGTCACTTTTGGGTGGTTTCCACTGATTTGGTCCCTCAGGGGCTTTGCAAATGCGACATGGCACCTAAAACCATTCCAGCAAAACTTGAGCTCCAAAAGCCAAATGGTGCTCCTTCCCTTCTGAGCCCAGCCATGGGTCCAAACAGCAGTTTAGGACCACATATGGGGTGTTGCCGTAATCGGGAGAAATTGCTTTTCAAATGTTGGGGTGCTTTTTCTCCTTTATTCCTTGTAAAAATGTAAAATGTCCACATTTTATCAGAAGAAAAGTCATTTTTAATTTCACAATAATTCCACTAAATTCAGCAAAAAAAAAAAGTGGGGTTAAAGTGCTCACTATACCCCTTGATAAATTCCTTCAGGGGTGTAGTTTCCCAAATGGGGTCACTTTTGGGTGGTTTCCACTGTATTGTCCCCTTAGGGGCTTTGCAAATGTGACATGGCACCTGAAAACAATTCCAGCTAAATTTGAGCTCTAAAAGCCAAATGGTGCTCCTTCCCTTCTAAGCCCTGGCGTGGGTCCAAACAGCAGTTTATAACCACATATGGGGTATTGCCGTGCTCAGCAGAGTTTGCTTTACAAATGCTGGGGTACTTTTTTCTCCTTTATCTATTGTGAAAATTGAAAAATCCAAGCTAAATCTACATTTTATTAGAAAAAACTTAGATTTTCATTTTCACGGTCTAATTCCACTAAATTCAGCAAAAAACTGTGGGGTCAAAATGCTCACTATACCGCTCGATAAACTCCTTCAATTTCCCAAATGGGGTCACTTTTGGGTGGTTTCCACAGATTTTGGCCCTCAGGGGCTTTGCAAATGTGACATGGCACCGGAAACCATTCCAGCAAAACTTGAGCTCCAAAAGCCAAATGGTGTTCCTTCCCTTCTGAGCCTGGCAATGGGTCCAAACAGCAGTTTATTACCACATATGGGGTATTGCCGTAATCGTGAGAAATTGCTTTTCAAATGTTGGGGGTGCTTTTTTGCCTTTATGCCTTGTAAATATTGCAAAAAAACCTGCTGGGTTAAAATGCTCACTATACCCCTTTATAAATTCCGTGAGGGGTGTAGATTGCCAAATGGTGTCTTTTGGGGGGGTTTCCACTGTTTTGGCACCACAAGACCTCTTCAAACCTGACATGGTGCCTAACATATATTCTAATAAAATGGAGGCCCCAAAATCCACAAGGTGCTCCATTGTTTCTGAGGCCGGTGCTTCAGTCCAGTAACACACTAGGGCCACATGTGGGATATTTCTAAAAACTGCAGAATCTGGGCAATAAACATAAATTTCAGTTTCTCTGGTAAAACCTTCTGTGTTACAGAAAAAAATGAATTAAAAATAATTTTCTGCAAAAAAAATAAAAAATTCACCTCCACATTGCTTTAATTCCTGTGAAACACCAAAAGGGTTAATAAACTTTCTAAATGCTGTTCCGAATACTTTGAGGGGTGCAGTTTTTAAAATAGGATGTTTTATAGGGGGTTTCTAATATATAAGGCCTTCAAAGCCACTTCAGAACTGAAGTTCTAAGCCTTGTAACGTCCTGGAAAAATAAAAGAATGTTCAAAAAACGATGCCAACATAAAGTAGACATATGGGAAATGTTGTAAGTATTATGTGTGGTATTACTATCTGGTTTACAAGTAGATACACTCAAATTGAGCAAAATGCTAATATTTGCAAATTTTCTCTAAATGTTGGTATTTTTCATAAATAAATACTGAATGTATCGACCAAATTTTACCACTAACTTAAAGTGCAATGTGTCACGAGAAAACAATCTCAGAATCGCTTGAAAGAACAGAAGCACTCCAAAGTTATTATCATATAAATTGACAAAAATGGCCTGGTCCATTAGGTGAAAACAGGCTGTGTCCTTAAGGGGTTAACCCCTTCCCGCTCCTGGACGTACTATTAGGTCATGGTAGTTGTATCGTTCACGCTCCATGACCTAATAGTACGTCTCGGGAGTAACGGCTGTTTCGGCCGTCCTCCCGACACATACAGGAGCTGTGACAGCTGTTGTCTCGTACAGCAGCTGTCACAGCTCCTACAGTGGGGACCGATCGATGTGTCCCCGCTGATTAACCCCTTAAAAGCCGCGTTCAATAGAGATCGCAGCTTTTTAGGGGTTAAGCTGCCATCGCCGGCCTGCTACACGATAGCGGCCGGTGATGGTGACTATGTCAACCGGACACCAAACAATGGCGTCCGGCTATGCCATCGACGGAAGCTTAGTGGGTCCTGACAAAGTCAGGACCCACTATGCTTGCTGTCAGTGAGTAGCTGACAGTTCTAATACACTGCACTACGCATGTAGTGCAGTGTATTAGAATAGCGATCAGGACCTCCTGCTCTCAAGTCCCCTAGTGGGACAAAGTAATAAAGTTAAAAAAAAGTTAAAAAAAATGTGTAAAAATAAGAAAATAAAAGTTTTAAGAGTATTAAAAGTAAAAATTCCTCTTTTTACCTTATCAGTCATTTATTATTAATAAAAATATATAAACAAACAAATAAACTATACATTATTGGTATTGCCGTGTCCGTAATGGCCTGAACGACAAAATTATTTCGTTATTTATCCCGCACGGTGAACGCCGTAAAAGAAAATAATAATAAACCATACCACAATCACAATTGTTTGGTCACTTCACCTCCCAAAAAATTAAATAAAAAGAGATCAAAAAGTTGCATGTACCTAAAAATGGTACTGATCGAAACTACAGTTTGTTACGCAAAAAAAAAGTCCTCGCACGACTTTATTGATTGAAAAATAAAATAGTTCTGGCTCTTAGAATAAGGTAACACAAAAAGTGAATGATTTTTTACAAAACTTATTCTATTGTGCAAACGCCATAAGACATAAAAAAAAAACTATAAACATCTGGTATCGCCGTAATCGTATTGCCCCGCAGAATAAAGTGAATATGTCATTTATAGCGCACGGTGAACGCTGTAAAAAAATAGAATAAAAAAACAATAGTAGAATTGCTGTTTTTTAGTCACCACACCACCTAAAAATAGAATAAAAACTGATCAAAAAGCTGCATACACCCCAAGAAAACTGTAATGAATTCCTCAAGGGGTCTAGTTTCCAAATTGGGGTCACTTTTGGGGGGTTTCCACCGTTTTGACACCACAAGACCTCTTCAAACCGGACATGGTGCCTAATAAAAAAGAGGCCTCAAAATCCTCTAGGTGCTCCTTTGCTTCGGAGGCCGGTGCTTCAGTCCATTAGCGCACTAGGGCCACATGTGGGATATTTCTCTAAACTGCAGAATCTGGGCAATAAGTATTAAGTTGTGTTTCTCTGATAAAACCTTTTGTGTTATAAAATAAGTGGTATAAAGAGGATTTTCTAACAAAAAAAATAATTTCATTTCACCTCTACTTTCCTCTAAATTCCTGTGAAACATCTAAAGGGTTCATAAACTTTCTAAATGCTGTTGTGAATACTTTGAGGGGTCTAGTTTCTAAAATGGGGTGTTTGATAGGGGTTTCTAATATATGGGCCCCTCAAAGCAACTTCAGAACTGAACTGTAACCTAAAAAAATAAATAAATTAGGCAATACTTCACTTCTTACATTATACTGATAATGAGCCGTGCCCACCCCGAGATGACCCCAGTTTTGACCGTTTGTATAAACGGAGACCCCTATTAGACCGTTTCAGTGCCCGGTTTTCCCAAGCATACACCCCCGAGAAGTGTATTTCTATTGATGAGTCCCTGGTACATTTTAAAGGGAGGGTTCAATTCCGCGAGTACCTGCCGGGTAAGAGGGCAAGGTATGGCGTGAAGATGTATAAGCTGTGCAAGAGTGCATCAGGGTATACCTACAGATTTAGGATATATGAAGGAAAGGCCACCCCCAAACCAGACTGCATCCTGGACTACAATAGGTACATGGGAGGGGTGGACTTGTCAGATCAAGTCCTAAAGCCCTACAGCGCCATGCGGTGTGGTATAAGAAGCTGGCCGTGCACATCATACCGATGGCTTTTATACAATGTGTACGTGCTACGTCGATGTGCAGGCCAGAGGGGAACTTTCCTGGAATTTCAAGAGGTGATTATCAAGAACCTAATCTTTAGGGACCAAGAAGGGGGGGGCACCAAGTACCCCTGGAAGCGAGGCCACACGCATCGTACCAGGGCAACACTTTCCAGGAGAAGTTCCCCAAACTGGCAACTAGGGAAAAAGTCAAAAGTGGTGCAAAGTCTGCTATAAGAGGGGGATAAGGGAGGACACAATATATCAATGTGACACGTGTCCAGAAAAACCAGAGCTCTGTATGAAAGAGTGTTTTAAAATTTATCATACATCCCTTGGTTTATAATTTACCCCAATTTTACTTACCCTGATGTGCTCCGCACAGCTTATCCCCCTCGCCTTTCCCCTCTGGGCCCTGCTGTGTGCCCAGGCAGCTGATAACAGCCACATGTAGGGTATTGCCGTACCCGGGAGAACCCACATTACAGTTTATGGGGTGTAGGTCTCCGGTCAAAATACTCACCACACCTCTAGATGAATGCCTTAAGGGTGTAGTTTTTAAAACGGGGTCACTTCTTGAGGGTTTCAACTGTACTGGTACCTCAGGGGCTTCTGCATACATGACTTCGCACCAGAAAATCCCCAGTAGGCCAAATGGTGGTCCTTTCCTTCTGAGCCCTCCCATCGGCCAAAACGGCAGTTTATCGCCACAAATGGGGTATTGCTGCACTCAGGAGAAATTGGGCAACAAAATGGGGTATTTTGTTCCCTGTGAAAATAAGAAATTTTGATAAAAAATGACATCTTATTGGAAAAAAATAATTTTTTTTCATTTCACAGCCCAATTCAAATAGGTGCTGTAAAAAAACTGTGCGGTCAAAATGGTAACAACAACCATAAATTAATTCCTTAGTTTCCAAAATGGGTTCACTATTGGGGGATTCCTACTGTTTTGGCACCTCAACACCTTTTCAAACCTGGCATGCTGCCTAAAATATATTCTAATAAAAAAAGAGGCCTCAAAATGCACTAGGAGCTTCTTTGCTTCTAGGGCTTGTGTTTTATTCCACGAGCGCAGTAGAGCCACATGTGGGACATTTCTAAAAACTGCAGAATCTGGACAATACATATTTAGTAGTGTTTCTCTGGTAAAACCTTCTGTGTTACAGAATTTTTTTTAATAAAATTGAAATTCAGCAAGAAAAATGAAATTTGCAAATTGCACCTCTACTTTGCTTTAATTCCTGTGAAATGCCTGAAGGGTTAAAAAAAACTTTCTAAATGCTGTTTTGAATACTTTGAGGGGTCTAGTTTTTAAAATGGGGTGTTTTATCAGGGTTTCTAATACACAGGCCCCTCAAAGCCACTTCAGAACTCAAGAGGTACCTTAAAAAAAAGGCTTTTGAAATTTTCTTAAAAATATGAGAAATTGCTGTTTATGTTATAAGCCTTGTAACGTCCAAGAAAAATAAAAGAATGTTCAAAAAACGATGCCAATCTAAAGTAGACATATGGGAAATGTGAACTAGTAACTATTTTGGGTGGTATAACTGTCTGTTTTACAAGCAGATGCATTTAAATTCTGAAAAATGCTATTTTTTCAACATTTTCTCACAATTTTGCAATTTTTCACCCATAAACACTGAATATATCGACCAAATTTGACCACGAACATGAAGCCCAGTGTGTCACGAGAAAACGATCTCAGAATCGCTTGGATAGGTTTAAGCATTCCGACGTTATTACCACATAAAGTGAAATATGTCAGATTTGAAAAATGGGCTCTGAGCCTTAAGGCCAAAACTAGGCTGCGTCCTTAAGGGGTTAATGCTGATGATTATGGCTAACAGTTAATGAAAACCCAAAATGTAGTTTCTCAGAAAATTTGAATATTAAACAAGCCCAATTTAAAAAATTTGTTTTAATACTGAAATGTTGGCCTACTGAAAAGTATGTACAGTATATGCACTCAATACTTGGTTGGGGTTCCCTTTGCAAGAATTACTGTATCAATGAGGTGTGGCATGGAGGCCATCAGCCTGTGGCACTGCTGAGGTGCTATGGAAGCCCAGGTTGCTTTGATAGCGGCCTTCAGCTCGTCTAGATTGTTGGGTCTGGTGTCTCACATCTTCCTCTTCACAATACCCCAAAGTTTCTCTATGGGTTTTAGGTCAGGCGAGTTTGCTGGCCAATCAAGCACAGTGATACTGTGGTTATTAAACCAGGTATTGGTACTTTTGGCAGTGTGGGCAGGTGCCAAGTCCTGCTGGAAAATGAAATCAGCGTCTCCATAAAGCTTGTCAGCAGAGGGAAGCAGTCAGCAGTGCTTTAAAATTTCATGGTAGACTGCTGCGTTGACTCTGGACTTGATGTAACACAGCGGACCAACACCTGCAGATGACATGGCGCCCCAAATCATCACTAACTATGGAAAATTCACACTGGACTGCAAGCCACTTGGATGAAGTGCCTTTCCCCACTTCCTCCAGACTCTGGGACCTTGATTTCATAATGAAATACAAAATTTACTTTCATCTGAAAACAGGACTTTGGACCACTGAGCAACAGACCAGTCCCTTTTCTCCTTAGCCCAGGTTAGATGCTTCTGACGTTGTCTCAAGGAATGCGACGGTTGTAGCCCATGTCCTGGATATGTCTGTGTGTGGTGGCTCTTGAAGCACTGACTCCAGCCGCAGTCCACGCCTTGTGAATTTAACCCAGATTCTTGAATGGCCTTTTCTTGACAATACTTTTAATGCTGCGGTTATCCCTGTTGCTTCTGCACCTTTTTGTACCACGCTTTTTCCTTCCTCTCAACATTCCATTAATATGCTTGGATACAGAACTCTGTGAACAGCCAGCTACTTTAGCAATGTCCTTTTGTGACTTACCCTCCTTGTGAAGGGTGTCAATGACTGTCTTCTGGACAACTGTCAAGTCAGCAGTCTTCCCCATTATTGTGTAGCCTACTGAACCAGACTGTTGGACCATTTAAAGGCTTAGGAAACCTTTGCAGGTGTTTTGTGTTGATTAGCTGATTAGAGTTGTGATACCATGTGTCTACGATCTTGAACTTTTATCCAATATTCAAATTTTTTGAGAGACTAAATTCTGGGTTTTCATTAACTCTTAGTCATAATCATCAACATTAAAAAAATAAATAAAAATAAATGCTGGAAATAGATCACTCTGTGTGTAATGAATCTATATAATATATGAGTTTCACTTTTTGAATTAAATTACTGAAAGAAATGAACTTTTTGATGATATTCTAATTCATTGAGAAGGACTAGTAATTATAGAGAAAACAGTGTGGACTTTAGAACCAGCACAGTTTTCAACCAGGCAGCATGTAAGTTCAATTGGTGCATTACACTGGTATGAACTGGGGATGAGAGAGGGAAATTTACTTTGGGGAATTAGCATGGAGGGTGGAGTAGATGCAGTGAATAACTACAGGGTGGGCCATTTATATGGATACACCTAAATAAAATGGGAATGGTTGGTGATATTAACTTCCTGTTTGTGGCACATTAGTATATGGGAGGGGGGAAACTTTTCAAGCTGGGTGTTGACCATGGCGGCCATTTTGAAGTCGGCCATTTTGTATCCAACTTTAGTTTTTTCAATGGGAAGAGGGTCTTGTGACACATCAAACTTATCGAGAATTTCACAAGAAAAACAATGGTGTGCTTGGTTTTAACGTTACTTTATTCTTTCATGAGTTATTTACAAGTTTCTGACCACTTAGAAAATGTGTTCAAAGTGCTGTTGTGCCATTGTGTTGGATTGTCAATGCAACCCTCTTCTCCCACTCTTCACACACTGATAGCAACACCGCAGAAGAAATGCTAGCACAGGCTTCCAGTATCCGTAGTTTCAGTTGCTGCACATCTCGTATCTTCACAGCATAGACAATTGCCTTCAGATGAGCCCAAAGATAAAAGTCTAAGGGGGTCAGATCGGGAGACCTAGGGGGCCATTCAACTGGCCCACGACGACCAATCCACTTTCCAGGAAACTGTTCATACAGGAATGCGACATGTCAATGGCTGTAAACAAAGAGTAGCTTGTAAATAACTCATGAAAGAATAAAGTAACATTAAAACCAAGCACACCATTGTTTTTCTTGTGAAATTCTCGATAAGTTTGATGTGTCACATGACCCTCTTCCCATTGAAAAAACTAAAGTTGGATACAAAATGGCCATCTTCAAAATGGCCGCCATGGTCAACACCCAGCTTGAAAAGTTTCCCCCCTCCCATATACTAATGTGCCACAAACAGGAAGTTAATATCACCAACCATTCCCATTTTATTTAGGTGTATCCATATAAATGGCCCACCCTGTAGAGTGATAGAACTGGGGATGAACATACAAAGATTGCAGTGAGGACAAGTGCGGAGAGTCTCAACCATGCTTAGTATGCCTGGTTGAGACGAGCGGTCAGCAAGCACTACTTTCAATGCTGCTGGTATTATAGTATGTATCAGTGTTGTGAGCGCACATAGATAAGGCAGAACAGCTTGATTTACATCAAGCTGGTACCGCCCACTTTTGCTCCCGAACTGAGGAACATGCTCTGGGGGTAAGAAATTAGATTAGATGACATGATTAGACTTAAATTTTAAGATTTATTAAAGGGAATGTGTCGCTAGAATTTTTTTTTAGTTAAACAATCATAATTTGAGTGATTACACATTGTTTTAATTTTTTTTATTTTTTTTCACAAGTCAGGAAATATTATAAATTAGATTCTAATTTATAACATTTCCATGTGCTAGTCACTAGAGGGAGCAGTTCCCAAAATTGCAGCATGGTCAATGTGGTAAAGCAACCTCATTGCTTTATGCTGCAAATTTGGGGTAGACACACTCGCTCTAGTGTCCTCACACAATCCCCCCTCCCTTATTCTGGCTTGTGCCAGGAGAAGGAGGGGGTTGAATCTTACAACCGCCTACACTGTGTGCCACCATTTTCTGATCGAATACATAGTGTAGGAGGATTAGATACAGTGCTAAGCAGACAGTATAACTGTAATGACAAGTTAGGGAGACAGACAGGTGAGCCCTAATCTACCCGCCACTCAGTCCCTGCCTACTTGCAACGACCCATCCTAAGCGACGGGGTACAACTGGGCTACGGTCCCTACGCTCAGTAAGTGCAAGACAGACAAAACAGACAGGGGTACACAGAAGCTAGGGAAACGGGGCAGCTGCACACGGAGACACCGTGAGCAACAAGAGTGGTGAACGAGCCGAGTCAAACCAGGAGTGAGCGAGGTACAAAACGCTGAGCAGGAGAGTGGTCAGAAAGCCAAGGTCAATAACAAGCAGAGGATCAGTAGTACAAGCAGCAGCAGCAAGCCAGGAAACAAGCATAGAAGAATCACAGGCAAAGGAGGAACAGGAAAGGCAGGTATAAATAGACAGTGGGCGGGAACTATCTCCGTCTGGCCAGGCTGTGATAGGCTCTCCCACTCCTAAGCCTGCCATCCTGAGTGGTGGAAGATGGAGTCAGTCTCACAGACATAGGAGCAGGTGCAGACTGATTACCTATGGGCGTCGACACAGAACCTGTGTCTGGCAAATCCTTTACAATAACACTAACATACACGAACATAATACACACATCACATGCACAAACATAACTTACCTGCTCCTGCCGCCGCTGCCTCCTCTGCTCCTATTCCTTGCGCCTTCGCTTCCTTGAACATATGGGCGGAAGCCACTGCCGGAAGTTGTCATCTGACTGCCCGGCAGCAGCTTCTGGTCCACATGAAAATGGAGCCGCATTTCGCTCTGCTAACGAGCTTCGTTTTGGTCTGTGTGTGAGTGGCGCATGCGCCGTTCCCACACAGACGGCGTACGCTGAAGTGAATGGAACGGATCCTGTTCGCATTCTCTATGGGGATGTATGTGCCGTATTCCATCTCTGTATGTGTCGTTAATCGACACATACAGAGATTTAAAAAAAAATGGCAGCCCCCATAGAGAAGTAAAAGTAAGAAAAAAAAAAATAAGTAGAACACAAGAACACAAATAAATAAAATGTATTTTAATATCACACTAAAAGCAATCTTATAAAAAAATTTAAAAAAATCATGACACCTCTCCTTTAAAGCTAAGAGAAGAAAAAATTAAATTTGTCTTGTCTTGTTATTGAAGCACAACCTCTGCTGGTTAAAAGGGTTTTCTTGTTTCAGTAGATAAATGTTATTCTGTCACTCAACCTTCATTGTTTACATTCAGTAGATAAAATGTGTCCTGGTCATGTGATGGAAACAAAGACAAAGCTCTGTTTATTGGCCTTTCCTACACAGTGACTTGAACTCAAGTCCATCGAACATTTATGGGGGTTCATGAACATCAGATGCTACTCTGAAACAATTTCAACTCCTACGAGGTTAAAATATCAATAGCTTTTGCACAAGCTATTTTATTTATGTTAAGTTGATGAGAGATTTATTTTTTCATTGTGAAGTACGAACCTGAGATCTTTGGCATAATGTTAATTAAATATACATTACTGTTATATCATCCATTCACTATAGAAATTAAAAGCTGCCAGCTAGCAAACAGAGAAGAGAGGTAGCTCTTATTAGGGACGCCACTGCAAACCAAGCACTTCAGTGAACCTCTTTGTTTTAAAGTATTTTGAATAAAATAAAAAAGCAATGAAATAACTGAAACTGCCTATATACTATATTACAAAAGGGATACAAAAAAAAAAAGCAGGGAATCTGCTTCCTCATTCTTACCACATGGCGAGGGGAAGTGGTGCAAGTGGTCTGGGATATTATCAATTCAGAGGGTTGGGTCAGGGGTCTGATAAGTTTAGGGGTACCTAACAACTATATGGGCACTGTATAGTGGTGTTATTGGTTATATTTATCTTTTTTATAGATAGCAGTAGAATACACTCGTCCCTGACTGAGGCAGGATTGACACGGTAATCAGAAAACGCTGATTATTTTCAAATCTGCAGATTGCTTATTCTGTTTTGGAGGTTTACTACAGAGGAGGTTAAATCCGCCGCAAAATCCAAAAAAAAAACACTTGAAGATGTTGCTGCAAAAATGCTGCAGAAAATCTGTAGCCATTCATTCCCATGTGAATCTATCCTGAAAAAGCAAGTGCATGCCTGTTCCTGTGTGATTAGGTGTTTCTGTGTTCCTCCTCTATTTTTTGTCTTGTGTTGAAACATGAAGATTCAGTTCAGTACGCACTGCCTGCAGAGACTTTCACATGTGAATACAGCCTTATTTGATGGTTGGAGGGGATTTGATGTCCTTCTCATCATCAAAATTCCCTAGAAATGGCCAACATCCAAGCAATTGACGTTTTGAGCAACAGCCACCCCCAATACTATCTTCTGAATTTGCACCATTGTGCAGACAATAGAAGATTAAATTGCCTTGAAAATATCTGAATTCACTTGAAAATATCTAAAGTTCTGAAAATAATTTATTATGTTAACAGCTTACTGTTGGTGCAATTTTCTTGTTTATTAACCCTTTCAGGACCAAGGGTCATCGATGCCTCAATGACCAGCCCCATTTTTTTCAAATCTGACGTGTCATTTTATGTGGTAATAACTCTGGAATGCTTTTGCCTATCCAAGCGATTCAGAGAAGGTTTTCTCGTGACATATTGTACTTTATGTTAGTGGAAAAATGTGGTCAATACATTCATAGCTTATTTGTGAAAAACACCAAAATGTAAAGAAAAATTATAATTTTTCTAATATTAAATGTAATCTACTTGTAAAACAGATAGTAATAGCACACAAAATTGTTGCTAATTAACATCCCCCATATGTCTACTTTGTATTTGCATTGTTTTTTTGAACATTATTTTATTTTTCTAGGACGTTACAAGGCTTAGAACTTTAGCAGCAATTTCTCATATTTTCAAGAAAATTTCAAAAGGCTATTTTGTCAAGGACCAGTTCAGTTCTGAAGTGGCTTTGAGGGCCTTATGTACTAGATAGACCCCATAAATTGCCCCATTTTAAAAACTGTACCCCTCAAACTATTCAAAACAGCATTCAGAAAGTTTATTAACCCTTTAGGCATTTCACAGGAATTAAAGCAAAGTAGAAGTAAAATGTACCAATTTCAATTTTTTTTGCCGAAATTTATCTGTAATACATTTTCTTCTGTAAGGGTATATGCACATGGTAGCAGGCTTTTACGTCTGAAAAGACAGACTGTTTTCAGGAGAAAACAGCTGCCTCGTTACAGACGTAAATGCTGCTTCTCGCATTTTGCGAGGCTTCTCTGACAGCCGTAAATTTTGAGCTGTGCTTCATTGAGTTCAATGAAGAACGGCTCAAATTACGTCTGAAAGAAGTGTCCTGCACTTCTTTTGACGAGGCTGTATTTTTACGCGTCGTCATTTGACAGCTGTCAAACGACGACGCATAAATGACAGGTCGCCTGCACAGTACGTCGGCAAACCCATTGAAATGAATGGGCAGATGTTTGCCGACGTATTGTAGCCCTATTTTCAGACGTAAAACGAGGCATAATATGCCTCGTTTACGTCTGAAAATAGGTTGTGTGAACCCAGCCTAACAAAGAAGGTTTTCACCAGAGAAAAGCAACTCAATATTTATTGCCCAGATTCTGCAATTTTTAGAAATATCCCACATGTGGCTCTAGTGTGATAATGGACTGAAGCACCGGCCTCAGAAATAAACGAGCACCTAGAGGATTTTGGGGTCTCCTTTTTTTAGAATATATTTTAAGCACCATGTCAGGTTTGAAGAGGTCTCGTGGTGCCAAAACAGTGGAATCTCCCCAAAAATGGTTTTGGAAACAACACACCTCAAGGAATTTATCTAGGGGTATAGTTAGCATCTTGACCCGACAGGTCTTTAGCTATATTTATTGGAATATGTCTGTGAAAATGAAAATCGACTTTTTTTCTGAAAAAATATAAAAAAATTGTATTTTTTTACAGGGAATAAAGAATAAAAAGCACCCAAAACTTGTAAAGCTATTTCTCACGATTACGGCAATACCCCATGTGTGGTAATAAACTGCTGTTTGGACCCACGGCAGAGCTCAGAAGGGAAGGAGCGCCATTTGGCTTTTGGAGCGCAGATTTTGCTTGGTAATAGTTCTGATTGGGGTTTTGCTGGTATTTCAGTTTATAATGTGGTGGCATATGTAAGCTGGGCAGAGTACATCAGGGCATAATAAGAGGGTATAATAATGGGGTAAATAAATAATTCATAGATGTGTGGCTGGTGTCACACTGATAAATGGTGCCCAATCTTATCCACTTTTGGACACTCTGCACAAATTCTGTCGCTATATTCTGAGCGCCAGAACTTTTTTTTTTCTCCACCGGAGCTGTGTGAGGGCTTATTTGTTATGTTACAATCTGTAGTTTTCACTGCTACCATTTTAGGATACATGTGATTTTTTGAGCACTTTTTATTAGATTTTTTGGCAAGCAAAGTGACAAAAAAAAACATACATTTTGACAATGTTTTTTGTGCGCTATAAATGACAATTTACTTTATTCTGCAGGTTGGTACGATTACGGCGATACCATATGTGTATAGCTTTTTTATGTTTTGTTGCGTTTGCGCAATAAAATCACTTTTCTCTAAAATAATTTATTTTTTGTGTCACCATATTCTGAGAGCCATAATTTTTTTATTTTTCAGTCAAAAAAGCTGTGTAAGGGCTTGTTTTTTGCGGGACGGGTTGTAGTTTTTATTAGTATTATTTTGGGGTACATGTAAATTTTTGATCACTTTTTATTCTATATTTTGGGAGGGGGGATGAAAAAAATAGTGATGCTAGTATTGTTTTTTAATTATTTTTTGCGGTGTTTACCGTGTGGGTAAAATAATATTATAGTTTTATAGTTGGGGTCGTTACGAACGCGGTGATACCAAATATGTGTACTTTTTTAATGTTTTATTTTTTTTCCTATAATAAAAGACTTATAGGAAAAAAAGCATTTTATGTTTTTGTAACTTATAACTTTTATAAAACATTTTTATTACTTTTTTTTTTTTTTACTTGTTTTACTTGAAAACCTGCAGCACTGATGGCTGCTATAATACATTACACTACCTAGGTAGTGTAATGTGTTATAAACTGTCAGTGTGACGTTGACAGTCGCACTGACAGGAAGCCTATGAGGACCAGCTGGTCCTCATAGGCTTCTGTGAATGGCAGACTGGAGGCCGTTGTATGGCCTCCGGTTTTGCCATGCAACCGACGGCAGCACCCGCAAGCGGTCCTCGGGAAAGTTTGTTGCAGCAACAAACTTTCCAGTTTGTTGGTACAACAAACTTTCCCTGCGATCACATGATCGGGACCTGAACCAATCAGGTCCCGGTCATGTCTCTGGGACCAGAGGCAGGGGTTAACAGCGCAATCCGGGTGTCAGCACTACTCTGAGACACCCGGATCGCGCTTTTAACACCCAATTTCACAGTGCTATGCCAGCTGGAACAGAGATCTGTATATACACGTCCTGGCAGCACAGGGTATATGCGAAAAGGATGTGTATCTACAGATTGTCAGCATGAAAGGGTTAATAGTATAAAAGGCCTATTCGCGTCAGCGTTCGGGTTCTGTTCAAACTTTCAGAGGAGCCGGACGGAAACTATCGCTTCCGTTTGCACTACCATTGATTTCAACGGTAGTGCTTCCATTTCAGTATGTTTCAGTTTGTTTGCTTTTTTTTTCATGGAAACAATAGCACAGCTGACAGCACTATTGTTTCTGTGAAAAAAACCGTTAAATTTACAGAATGGAAAAAAACTGAAATATACTGAAACAGAAGCATTACCATTGAAATCAGTGGTAATGCAAACGGAAGCGATAGTTTGCGTTCGGCTTTCAACGGTTCCTCTGATCGAAAGGTTGAACGGAACACGAACACTGATGCGAACAGGCCCATATATGCTGTAGTGTCAAACTGTGTTTTGGATACAAATTGCATCAGAATAGATTGTTAAAGAAGAGATCTAAAAAAAAGTTCTGGTTTCAGTAGCAAGTAAACTTTAAAGCGTACCTAAACATTCAGATGAATTTTCAAAATAAGCTGTCAAAAGTGTGTACATGAGGAAAAAGACTATTACTGGCCATTATAAAACTTGTAATATGTATATTTAGCAGTATTTCTCTTCAGGCTCTAACTTTAACCCCTTAACGACATACCACGTACATGTAAGTGGTAGCAGTTAAAGGGAAGTATGGCTCACAGGCCGAGCAAAAAGTGATCAAAAAGTTGCATGTACCCCAAAATTGTAGCAGTAAAAACTACAGCTCGCCCCGCAAAATTTAAGCCTGCTGACCACTAAATTGATGGAAAAATAAAAAAGTTATGACTCTCAGAATATGGTGACACCATTTTTTAGCAAATATTTTTATTTTTTTAAAAGTGGTAAAACATAAAACACAACATATAAATTTGGTATCGCCGTAATCGTATCAACCTGTATCAACCTGTATCAACCTGTAAAATATCCACCTGCTAGACACCATAAAAACAAAACCCCAAAAAATTGGCGTAATCACAGTTTTTTTGCCCATTTCACCCCACAAATAATTGTTTTTCAGCTTCCCAGTACATAATGCGGTACAATAAATGGTGCTATGAAAAGCTACTGCTTGTCCTACAAAAAACAAGCCCTCATATGGCTATGTCGACAAATATTTACAAAAGTTATGGCTTTTGGAAGGCAGGGAGGAAAAAACGAAAATGAAAAATTGGCCTGGTCTTTAAGGGGTTAAGGGTATGTTCACATGCAAAATCAAAAACGTCTGAAAATGACGGAGCTGTTTTCAACCGTTTTTGTAGCTGAAAAAAATTTTTGGAGGCGTTTTTTGGAGCCATCGTTACCATACAATTCCATCATGTCAGCAGCACATCTCCCTGTTTATACAGGGAGATGTGCCGCCGACAACGATAATATTTAGTGCTACATAAACGAGCAGATCAGTCCATTCACTAGGCTACAGGCTACATCAGGCCTGCAGTCTATAAATACCTGTGCAGGCCGGCACGATAAAGTCAATGAATAAGGCCAGGTTACGCCAGGGTCCCAACTCAGCATATCACAGGCGGCTGTAGTGCAGCTCCGTTCATTGTTGGAACTAGGCTAGGCGAGTATTTGTTTGAGGGGGGCACTATCTACAAGAGGGGGCTATGTGGCATTATCTACAAGGGGGCTCCGTGTGGAACTATCTACAAAAGGAGGCTGTGGGGCACTGTCTACAGGGGCAGTGGGGCACTGTCTACAGGGGCAGTGTGGCACTATCTACATAGGACAATGTGATACTATCTACAGGGAGCTGTGGGATCATTATTAATGGAATCTCATAAAATATGGGGGTAGATAATCTAACAGCTGGCAACCTAGCTGTATTTTTGCATTGCCAACAGAACTGATAAATGTTCATTGTCGAGAGGGCAGGGGTTGTGGGGGTGTGGTGGGGAGATGGTTGTGGGGGGGGGATAGTGAAAAGTTTGCTATGGGGACCAGTCTCTTAGTTACACCCCTGGATACAAACATTAAAACTACTATAAGCTAAAGATTAGTAGATGTTGAGTATAAAGAAATTGGCCCAATGCAAAGGGTATGTTAATTTGTCATCCTTAACAAATGTGCCAGTAATGCTGGGTTCACACGACCTATTTTCAGGTGTAAACAAAGCGTTTTACGCCTCGAATTACGCCTGAAAAGACGGCTTTAATACGTCGGCAAACATCTGCCCATTGCTTTCAATGGGTTTGCCGACGTACTGTGCCGACGACCTTTAATTTTACACGTCAAAAGACGACGCATAAAATGAATGCCTCTGCAAAGAAGTGCCAGGACACTTCTTGGGGCGTAATTTGAGCTGTTTTTCATTGAATCCAATGAAGAACAGGTGCAAATTACGCCCGTAATTGACGCCTTGCAAAACATATATGTATGTGTATATACACTACTGTTCAAAAGTTTAGGGTCACTTAAAAATGTATTTATTTTTGAAAGAAAAGCATAGTTTTTTTCAATGAAGATAACATTAAATTAATCAGAAATACACTCTATACATTGTTAATGTGCTAAATGACTATTCTAGCTGCAAACGTCTGGTTTTCAATGCAATATCTACATAGGTGTATAGAGGCCCATTTCCAGCAACAATCACTCCAGTGTTCTAATGGTACATTGTGTTTGCTAACTGTGTTAGAAGGCTAATGGATGATTAGAAAACACTTGAAATCCCTTGTGCAATCATGTTAGCACCACTGTAAACAGTTTTGCTGTTTAGAGGAGCTATAAAACTGACCTTCCTTTGAGCTAGTTGAGAATCTGGAGCATTACATTTGTGGGTTCGATTAAACTCTCAAAATGGCTAGAAGAAGAGAGCTTTCATGTGAAACTCGACAGTCTATTCTTGTTCTTAGAAATGAAGGCTATTCCATGCGAGAAATTGCCAAGAAACTGAAAATTTCCTACAACGGTGTGTACTACTCCCTTCAGAGGACAACACAAACATGCTCTAACCAGAGCAGAAAGAGAAGTGGGAGGCCCCGCTGCACAACTGCGCAACAAGACAAGTACATTAGAGTCTCTAGTTTGAGAACTAGACACCTCACAGGTCCTCAACTGGCAGCTTCATTAAATAGTACCCGCAAAACGCCAGTGTCAATGTCTACAGTGAAGAGGCGACTCCGGAATGCTGGCCTTCAGGTCAGAGTGGCAAAGAAAAAGCCATATCTGAGACTGGCTAATAAAAGGAAAAGATTAATATGGGCAAAAGTACACAGACATTGGACAGAGGAAGATTGGAAAAAAGTGTTATGGACAG
The DNA here is from genome assembly GCF_050947455.1 of Rhinoderma darwinii. Lineage (NCBI taxonomy): Eukaryota > Metazoa > Chordata > Amphibia > Anura > Rhinodermatidae > Rhinoderma > Rhinoderma darwinii. The sequence continues at coordinate 239,807,355 of NC_134691.1, forward strand.
ACGAATCGAAGTTTGAGGTGTTTGGATCACACAGAAGAACATTTGTGAGACGCAGAACAACTGAAAAGATGCTGGAAGAGTGCCTAACACCATCTGTCAAGCATGGTGAAGGTAATGTGATGGTCTGGGGTTGCTTTGGTGCTGGTAAAGTGGGAGATTTGTACAAGGTAAAAGGGATTTTGAATAAGGAAGGCTATCACTCCATTTTGCAACGTCATACCATACCCTGTGGACAGTGCTTGATTGGAGCCAATTTCATCCTACAACAGGACAATGACCTAAAGCACACCTCCAAATTATGCAAGAACTATTTAGGGAAGAAGCAGAAAGCCGGTATTCTATCTGTAATGGAGTGGCCAGCGCAGTCACCAGATCTCAACCCCATAGAGCTGTTGTGGGAGCAGCTTGACCGTATGGTACGCAAGAAGTGCCCATCAAGCCAATCCAACTTGTGGGAGGGCCTTCTGGAAGCATGGGGTGAAATTTCTCCCGATTACCTCAGCAAATTAACAGCTAGAATGCCAAAGGTCTGCAATGCTGTAATTGATGCAAATGGAGCATTCTTTGACGAAGCAAAGTTTGAAGGAGAAAATTATTATTTCAAATAAAAATCATTATTTCTAACCTTGTCAATGTCTGGACTATATTTTCTAGTCATTTTGCAACTCATTTGATAAATATAAGTGTGAGTTTTCATGGAAAACACAAAATTGTCTGGGTGACCCCAAACTTTTGAACGGTAGTGTACATACATACATACACACACTATATGGACAAAAGTGTTGAGATACCTACACGTTAAACCTACAGGAGCTTTTATGACATCCTATTTAAAATCCATAGGCATTAATATAGAGTTGATCCCCCTTTGCAGCTAACACAGCTTACACTCTTCTGGGAAGGCTTTCAAAAAGATTTTGAAGTGTGTTTGTGGGAATTTGTGGCCATACATTCAGCTAAGAAATTGTGAGGTCAGACACTGATGTTGAACGAGAGGGCGTGACTCACAATCTCCGTTTTAGTTCATCCTAAAGATGTTAGATGGGGTTAAGGTCAGGGCTCTGTGCAGGCCAGTCAAGTTCTTCCACACCACACTCACCCTACCATGCCTTTATGAATCTTGTTTTATACACTGGGGCACAGTCATGCTGGAACAGAAAAGGGCCTTCCCCAAACTGTTCCCACAAAGTTGTAAGCATACAATTGTCCACAATGTCTTAGTATGCTGAAGCATTAGGATTTCCCTTCACTGGTACTAAGGAGCCTAGGCCTACCCCTGAAAAACAACTCCATATTATTATCCCTCCTCCACCAAACTTTACAGCAAAATGCAGTCATGTGGGTGACGTTCTCCTGTCAATCGCTAAACCCAGACTCGCAAGTCAGCCTGACAGATATAGAAGAATGATTTGTCACTCTACAGAACAATGTTTCACTGCTCCAAAGTCCAGTAGCGGTGTGCTTTGCACCACTCCATCTGATGCTTGGCATTGCACTTGGTAATGTAAGTCTTGAATGCAGCTGCACGGCCATGGAAATCCATACCATGAAGCTCCCGGCACACAGTTTTTGTGCTGATGCTAATGCCAGAGGCGGTTTGGAAGTCCGCAGTTATTGAGTCAGCAGAGCGTTGGTGACTTTCATGCATTATGCACAATGAGCCCCAGCACTCGGCGACACCACTCTGTAACTTTACATGGTCTGCCACTTTGTGGCTGAGTTGCTGTAGTTCCTAATTGCTTCCATTTTGCAATAATACCAAACACATTTGATCGTGCAATTTCTAGAAGGGAAGATATTTCATGAACTGACTTGTTGTATTGGTGGCATCCTATTACAGTACTACGTTCTAATTCAGTGAGATCTCTAGAACGACCCATTCTTTCACAAATGATTGTAAACGCAGACTGCATGGCTCTGTGCTGGATTTTATAAACCGGTGGCAATGGAACTGAATAAAACACCTGATTCAGGTGTGTCCCAAAACTTTTTTTCAATATCTGGTATGTAACCCATTGAATAAATAAATGCATGCATGATGAATCATTGTCTGAAGGAAACATTTTCCACCTGGTTGTGATGGCCGGTGACTGACTGACCAGACAGAACAAGGTTGGAGGACCCCCATTCTCCACATAAGTGTGGGTCCCAGAGGTGGGACCTGGACATATACTGTGGATATACTATAAGGGCGGATTTACACGAACGTGATATACGTCCGTGCAACGCGCGTGATTTTCACGCGTGTCGCACGGACCTATATTAGTCTATGGGGCAGTGCGCAGTGTGAGTCTGCTGCGTAAAACTCACGACAGGTCCTATATTTCTGAGTTTTTCTCGCACCATGAAGTCATTGGGTGCGTGAAAATCACGCGAACCACACGGAAGCAGTTCCGTGGGACGCGCGTGATTCGCACAACAGCAGTCAAAAGTATGTTTGCAAACAGAAAAGCACCACATGCTTTTCTGTTTACAAACATCCAAACGGAGTGTCATAATGATGGCGGCTGCGCGAAAATCACGCAGCCGCACATCCTATGTGATGACACACGGTTAAGTGCCTTTTGCGCACGCAAAACGCCGCGTTTTTTGCGTGCGCAAAAACGCACACGCTCGTGTAAATCCCCCCTCAGTGTGTGAGTTGGGAATATACCTTTAGGTAACATATTTATAAACATATGTCTCAACAGGAAAATGGTTCTAAGGGCTAGGTCACCAGCATGTGCGGATTTAAACCTCCCTTTGTCAGAACAGAAACTCCAAAATAATTATGGAAAACACTAGGAACAGAAGGAGTCATGCACTATTGTAATAAAGTTTGCCATTGGCATAGAAAAATTATTTTTATTGGACAATACAAAATACATAGAGTTAAAAAAGACTACAAATCTGAAGACTGTACACCTCCCAAGTGGTGAGGATGAACCTAAAGGAACCACTCCTAATATTGGCAGTTGCAGGAAGAAAAAGCTTATCTGACAGATAGTAAAATACTAACTAGGACTAGGGCGGAAAATACAATAAAGTAGTACTAGGCATAGGAGTCAGGGTATGTAAATTTAAGTAAGTAACATCATACATACAGCCAGAGTCACAAAGCTAACGAAGGTAAACATTGTGAGTGGATTCCAATCAGAGCAAAAAGTGCTCACAGAGAATCCCCACAAAGCAGACAAGTCTTCCCAGAATATTATCGCCACAAGAAAGGAGCAAGTAAAATATGTAAAGCACAGCATAAAGTGTTACTAACCCATGTGGTTCCTGCAGTTCAGTATCTTCCCGAGTACGGAGAGACCCCGACGCGCGTTTCGCGTGGATGGCTTTTTCAAAAGGGGTATACTCATATACGTATACCCCTTTTGAAAAAGCCATCCACGCGAAACGTGCGTCGGGGTCTCTCCGTACTCGGGAAGATACTGAACTGCAGGAACCACATGGGTTAGTAACACTTTATGCTGTGCTTTACATATTTTACTTGCTCCTTTCTTGTGGCGATAATATTCTGGGAAGACTTGTCTGCTTTGTGGGGATTCTCTGTGAGCACTTTTTGCTCTGATTGGAATCCACTCACAATGTTTACCTTCGTTAGCTTTGTGACTCTGGCTGTATGTATGATGTTACTTACTTAAATTTACATACCCTGACTCCTATGCCTAGTACTACTTTATTGTATTTTCCGCCCTAGTCCTAGTTAGTATTTTACTATCTGTCAGATAAGCTTTTTCTTCCTGCAACTGCCAATATTAGGAGTGGTTCCTTTAGGTTCATCCTCACCACTTGGGAGGTGTACAGTCTTCAGATTTGTAGTCTTTTTTAACTCTATGTATTTTGTATTGTCCAATAAAAATTATTTTTCTATGCCAATGGCAAACTTTATTACAATAGTGCATGACTCCTTCTGTTCCTAGTGTTTTCCACCTTTAGGTAACATGTAATAATTCAGCAGGAAGAATAGTGCAGCAGGCTTATTCTACCCGTGAGGGGAAATGGAAACCTGACAGAATAGGGCCGCGACACCAGTATAAACAGAGCCAAGAGTAGCAAGGTTTTCCTGTTCCCATTTTCAGATTGATGTCTTAGGTGAGCTTCTAGATAATTATTTTTCAATGAAAGTACCATATTGAGCTTCATATGTCAAAATTAGTGTAGATAATAAGTGGAGCATTTGCCCATAGGTCTAGTTTTTATGTATAAGCTTTATTACCTCAAACACAATCAACATATACATAGTAATATTCTGATACAAATGTACAACATACACTGGGCTAAATTACCATATCTCTCAGTAAACTGTGAGCAGTCAGAAGATGATCTTATACACTGCGGATAGGTGATAAACGTTAATTGTGGAAAAAAACCTTTAACTTGTACCGATCTTAAGTTACAGCCTGTATTCGGCCCTGTTCACACGGAGGTTTTTTACGTGTTTTTTTGCCGTGGAAATCGTGGCAAAAAACAGCCAAAACTGCCTCCCATTTATTTCAATGGGAGGTGGAGGCGTTTTTTTCGTGAAAAAACGCTTGCGGGAAAAAGAAGCAACATGCCCTATCTCGAGGCGTTTTTAAATAACCCCATTGAAATCTATGGGAGATGGAAAAAAACGCAGCAAACGTCCGCGGCGGTTTTTGACGCTTTTTTTGTTGCGTTTTATGGCAAATATTGCTCGCTGTTTTCCTTTGCCTGTTGAAGACAGAGGTAAAAAAAATGCGGCAGAAAAGTCGCAAAAAAACATGGCAAAATTCACCTTTGGTGCAAAACCCCTTAAAAAAAAAAACAGTGCTGATTTTTACAGGCATTTTGCAGGCATTTTTCAACTCTGTGTGAAGAGGGCCTTAGGGCTTATTCAGACGAACGGGATATACGTCCGTGCAACGCGCGTGATTTTCACGCGCGTCGCACGGACCTATATTAGTCTATGGGGCCATGCAGACCGTTGCGTGATTTTTAAGGAGCGTGAGTTTGCTGCGAAAAAGTCACGACATGTCCGTTCTTTGGGCGTATTTCGCGCATCACGCACCCATTGAAGTCAATGGGTGCGTGAAATTCACGCGCACCATACGGAAGCACTTCCGTGGGACGAGAGTGATTCGCGCAACAGCTGTGAAAAGGATGAATGAAAACAGAAAAGCACCACGTGCTTTTCTGTTTACAAACATCCAAACGGAGTGTCATAATGATGGCGGCTGCGCGAAAAGCACGCAGCCGCGCACTATACGGGGCTGACACACGGAGCTGTCAAGTGCCTTTTGCGCGCGCAAAACGGCGCTTTTTTGTGCCGCAGAACGCCGCGTTTTTTGTGCCGCAAAACGCACACGCTCGTGTGAATCCGGCCTTACAGTACAGAGCAGTATTCACAATTCTGCAGGTTTTTGAGCTGAAATCTCCCAGTATTGCTTTTCGGCTAAATGTCTGCACAGATCTTGCTCTGTTGATTTTTGACTTGGGCACCGGAGGATACTTTGAAACCACATTTGTGATACTGCAATCAGCTATCTTTTCATTTTAGCAGGATAAGTAGTGAATGCATGATTTAGTTTGAACCCAGTACTGTAAATGTGTACCTTTTGGTCTACTTCCATATAAAAGTTTAGATCTACAAAGGAAGAGATGAAAAAAGCTGTACATATGGCCATTTAGGAAAGCTCTAAGTAATACTTTACAACATTCTTCATATAGAAATAAGGACATTTTGCAGTGCTTAAAAGCCATCAGTTTACTCTGACTCAAACCCCTATGCCTAGAAGCTTTTATAAACTGAACCAGTAAAACAAACATTGCTGTAGTATATTGTCAAATCATTGCAGGGAAATGGTCACTAGATTTTAGGGCACTATACTGCAAGCATGTCGATATACTGCTGGGGTTCAGCGTCCTAAACATGACCTTCTCAAAACTGCCAGTTTTAGCATTTTACATAAAAATACGTTATAATACGGCGTGTGCTGTATGTAAATGACCATAGAAGAGTCCTGAGAGGAGTCCAGGTGTCCCAGGCCGGCTTTATCGGAGCGCTGAGTATGTGCAGGATGACGTTGGACTCATCTTAGAACTCTTCTATAGTCATTTCCATACAGCAAACACTGTATTATAACAAAATGCTAAAACTGACAGTTTTGAGAGGTGTATGTTTAGGAAGCTGAACCCTGGCAGTATAATGTAATGGTGGTTTAGTTCCCTAAAATCTAGCAACAGGTTCCTTATAAACCTAATTTCCACATTTAAACCCCGTTTTACAGTTTACATAGAAAATTATTTTACGTGAAAAACTGAATGACTTTGGAAGTACTTAAATAGGTTTTCCTACAATTAACAGTAATCACCTCGGCTATTTCCATCATTACCATAGACTTTAAGTTGAGTGGCAGCAAACATGTATGACTGCCGCTCCATAAAAAAAAACAATTCTCTTTACTACGATCGTGCGGTAAGGAGGATACTTATTTCTCTGTGCACAATGCAAATAAAAATACATAATTTTGACAATGTGATTTTCTTTTTTTTTTTTTTTTATATAATCTATCTCTCACTGGTAAAATTAACCTAGCCTAAAAATTCTAGACTGTTCATGTCTTTGACAGTGGGCAAACTTACAAAATCAGAAAGGGATCAAATACTTATTTCCTTCACTGTATAAACTGGTGACAGAGCCTCTTTAAAGTTGATTCATTCTATATATAAACTGTAAAAAAAAAAGTGGACAAATCCTTTTAGCATGAATGTTTGATTGATGGTACTTACGTAATGGTGTCAATCATATCCAATCCCATTTCAACACAGCAATGTGCATGGTCAGTTTTTGGCTGTGTTAGTCCCGATACACAATAGTAACAATCTCCAAGTATCTTAATCCTTCTGCAGTGGTTTTCCTGTTACAAATTACAATAGATTTAAATTTTAAACAACAATTTATTCTACAATGTCTGTTGTATTTTTTACATATGAAGCCTAATACCTATCTAAGAAATAAAGCCTGGAATAACAGCGCTACAAATATATATATATATATATATATATATATATATATATATATATATATATATATTACTTCACTGGTCATCTTTTTACCCTTAGCCTGGATTTAGTCAAACGTAATATGGCCCCATTTGACTATCCCTATTATAGCTGCTAGACCCGAACCCCATGCATTTCTACTGAATTGTACTTAATCCCTTCATGACTGTCATATGGCTATATATGTTCCAACTGCCAATGCCCAGGGTTGCCAATCGTCCGTAAATTTACAGACAGTCCGTAGCGTCCGACAGAAAAATTATTCTTCTGAACTTTGCACTGTGCATGCGCTGAAATGTACATGCACAGTGCAAAGGAAGAATAGGCTATGCCCGGGCATATTTTCAGATTCCGCTTGACTTCTGCGGAATCTGAAAATATGCCATTGCCAAGTGAGGTCGGTGACAGCCCGGGAGTAGACCAATCCAGTCACCTGGCCTCACGTCAGCGTCGTGAGGTCAGGTGACTGAGGTCAGGTGACTGGACTAGTCCACTCCCGGGCCGTCACTGAACCCAGTCAGAAGTGGAACTCTGCCGCTGCGTTGCATGAGCTCCTCGTCTCCTCCTATGGTGAGTCACGTAGTCAGCAGTAGGCTACCACTCTCCACTCTGTTTGCTGTGTGGCACTAAGAGAAAGGGGGGAATGTGGCACTAAGAGAAAGGGAGCTGTGGCACTAAGAGAAAGGGGGAGAGTGTGGCACTAAGACCAAGGGGGGTTGGCACTAAGAGCAAGAGGGGTTTTGCACTATTTACACGAGGAGCTGTGTGGCACTATTTACAAGGGGAGCTGTGTGGCACTACTTACAAGGGGGCAGTTGCATGGCACTATCTACAAAGGAGGGAGCTGTGCGGCACTATCTAAAAGGGGAGAGCTGTGTGGCAATATTTACAGGGGGGAGCTTTGTGGCACTATCTACAAAGGAGGGAGCTGTGTGGCTCTATCTACAAGGGGGGAGCTGTGCGGCGCTATTTACAGGACGATCTGTGTGGCGCTATCTAGAAGGGGGAGCTGAGTGGCACTATCTACAGGGCGGGGTTGTGTGGTACTATTTACAAGGGGTGCTGAGTGGCACTATCTACAGGAGGAGCTGTGTGGTACTATTTACAAGAGGGGCTGCATGGCGCTATCTACAAGGGGGGCTGTGTGGCACTATCTAGAAGGGGTGTTGTTTGGCACTATTTACAGAGGGCACAAAGGGGGCATGGTTACTGATGGGACACTTTTATTGTGTCGTGCACTGAGGGATTATTATTACCATCTGGATTACGAGTTTGTTCAGATGGGGTAAAGGTGTGGAGGGTGCTGGAAAAGTGAGAAATCAAAATGTCTGTGTGTCAAATTCTGCAGAGACGAGTCGTGGATGGAATAAGGTGTAACAGTTGTCTGGGCTGGATGGAGAGAAAAGGTGAAAGTGAACGACTAATCAGAGAAAACATCACCTAAGTTAGCGGGGGAAAGCTACATGCGGAGCTGTGATTGGTGATTTACTCTTAGATCACTGCACACTGAAACAGGCAATGATTTTGTTATTACATAAAAATTTCGGTCTGTCTGTGATTTTTAGTGGAGGTTGGCAACCCTGCCGATGCCCCATGCAGTTGTCACGTATATAGACGTTGGCAGCGTGCATCGGGGGTTTAATGAGTGAAGCTGCTTCGGTGTGAACAGCTCTGCACTAATCTATGTGCAGCGTGAATCACGTCCGTGTGCTGTGTGTTGAAACAACGCACAGCACACGGTCCCATTGATTTCAATGGGGCCATCCACACATGCGCGATTTTTCACTGCATGTGCTATATTGGTGCATTATCACGCACCCACGCGCCCATTGAAGCCAATGGGTGCGTGATTTGCCCATCAATTCAGTTAAAAATAATAATAAAAAAAGATGTGCTTTGCGAGTGCGTGAATAACGCATGCCCCTCGCAAAGCACACTGATGCATAACGCAACACACACAGACCCGATTGACGCGTGCGTTTCACGCGTGTGAATTGGATACGCTCGTCTGAATGAGGCCTTAGTTTCTTAAAACAAATATGCAGTTTTTTTTATGAAACTAAGCACAAGTGCAGTGCTGCTCACACTAAAGCAGTGCTGCACTTTTCTATCTCTCCCTGCTCTCTCCCCCTTGTCCACGGCTTCTGCCAGTGTGTTCATTATCTGGGCAGATAAGGAGGTGATGATCACCATGCTTAACAAACTTTTCAAGCATCTCTAAACTCTTAGGCCCTATTCACACAATAGGGATTCTCGGCCGTGTGATGGCCGTTCAAAAAACGGCCGTCACATGGCCGCAATAGGAGCAATAGACCCCATATGGGGCTATTCCCACAACAAATTTTTGACGACACGGTAAAGTGGCCAGTCAAAAAATGGAACATGCCCTATTTTGGGCCGTTCTCACGGCTGCACAACTCCCATAGAAATCTATGGAGCCAAGTAAAGCACGGCTGCCACTTGGATATCATCCGAGTGACGGCCGTGCTTTCTGCCTCTCATTCGCTCTCTTCTCCTTCTCACAGATCTACGGATCTGTAGCCGTCGGATCCACCTTTGCGGATAGTAAAAACCCTTACGGTCATGTGCATGAGACATAACTTGCCTTTCAATTTTTCACTTTCAGTATCAGAATCGTGAATTGACATTTAGTGGGCATTTTTATCTTCAATGTTTTGTAACAAAAGCATCTCCTTATCCTATTGCCTAATCCTCTCCTTACATTCTATTTCTCCCCCCCCCCACCAATATAGTCTCACCCCTCCCTAACCTAACTACCCCTTTATTTTCTACATTGACCTCCCTCCTCAGCCCTAGTTTAAATACTCTGCCATCCCTGCTAGAATTCTCCCCCAGCACTGCGGACCCCCTTCCATTTATGTGTAAATCATCTGCAGAATACAGTTTGTACCCAAATGAAAATTCAACCCAGTGCTCTAGGTACCCAAAGCCTCTACACCAGGACTTAAGCCATTCATTTAACTCCCTGACAGTGGCGTAACTACCGCCGTAGCAGCAGTAGCGGCTGCTACGGGGCCCGCGGCATGAGGGGGCCCGTGTCGCCCGCCAGCACGGGCCCCCACCATGGCCGGAGGCTCCGCTAGCAGCCGCTATGGCTGCTACAGCGGGACGCCACTGATCACTACGGCAGAGCGGGGAGGTATCTCCCCGCTCTGCCACTAACTGGTTCCCGACCGCTGGCTGTATTTTTACGGCCAGCGGTCAGGGACGGGTCCTTAAAACCCGAGCCATAGACTTTCTACGGCTCGGGTTTTAACTTGCTGCCCGCGCGATCGGGCAGCTGAATGTCGGGTCTCCGGCTGTCAGTGACTGCCGGGGACCCTGAGGAGAAGACAGAAGCAGCTTTCGCTGCTTCTGTCTTCTCTGATGACTTGTACACAGCGCTGAATGCGCGCTGTGTACAGGAATAGAGACAGCAGCAGCGGCGCCGTCTCTATTCCTCCCGGTGATCATGTGACTGGTCACATGATCACCGGGTACCGTTAGTGGCAGACTGCTGCTGGGTCTTACTAGACCCAGCACAGCCCTATTAGTGACAATCGTCACTATGAGAGGGCTGATTTCACCTGTAACTGGGGCTGCTGTGCAGCTCCAGTTACAGTGGAAAAACATGGTGTAAAAGAAAGAAAAAAAAATATATAAAGTTCCCCAAAGGTCTTTTTTGACCTTTGAGGAACAGACCATAGTAATAAAAAAATAATAAAGTGCAAAAAAAATGTAAATAATAAATACACATAAAATACCCACCCCAAAAAAAAAACGTTCCCTCCGCCAATCATTGTTGTAACGCTAGCACTGACCCAATTACGCTAATATAGACATGTAATATATAAAAATTTACGGTAGACAATGACGATCACAAATAAAAGGTCTATTTTAGGGTAAAACTATGTTATTACCAAAAACAAATAGCTCAAACGTAAAAAAGCTTATTTTTTTTACTATTATTTTGAAACTTTATGAATAAAAATTCTAAAATAGCAAAAAAGGTGTGTATAAAAACGATAAAAAAAGAAACCTGCATTGTCTACGGAAAAAAACGTCGTAAAAATCATGTCGTTAGCCCAACAAATAAAAACGTTATAGCCATTTAACTAACACGTGCTAAAAATGGCTAAACGGTGTCTGGTCCTGAAGGCGCAAAATAGAGCAAAAGACGTATCCCCCCCCCTCTCCACAGGACATGTATCCCCTCTCCACAGGATCTCCACAGGACATGTATCCCCTCTCCACAGGACATGTATCCCCCTCTCCACAGGACATGTATCCCCCTCTCCACAGGATCTCCACAGGACATGTATCCCCTCTCCACAGGACATGTATCCCCTCTCCACAGGATCTCCACAGGACATGTATCCCCTCTCCACAGGACATCCACAGGACAGGGGATACATGCGTGATCGTTGGAAGCGATAGGGAGAACGGGGGACTGAAAGTCCCCTGAAGTTCTCCATCACAAACCTCAGACTTCCGGGGTCTATGTCGGCTTCTCCGTAGAAATGAATGGAGCGCCGGTCGTGCTTGTGCGCATGCGTGACCAGCGCTCCTTTCATTTTTATTGAGCTGCGCAGACGCCGGAAGTCAGAGGTTAGTCATGGAGAAGTTCAGGGGACTTTCAGTCCCCCGTTCTCCCTATCGCTGACAGCGATCACTCATGTATCCCCTGTCCTGTGGAGATCCTGTGGAGAGGGGATACATGTATTTTGTAGGACACACTGTAGGTCACATTTTTGTTGGGAGGGGGGACGCTGTATGGCGTTCCCTACGGGGGGGGGGGGGTGGCTGTATGGCGTTCCCTACAGGGGGGGTGGCTGTATGGCGTTCCCTACAGGGGGTGGCTGTATGGCGTTCCCTACAGGGGGGGTGGCTGTATGGCGTTCCCTACAGGGGGGGGGGTGGCTGTACGGCGTTCCCTGCAGGGGGAGCTGTATGGTGTTCCCTACAGGGGGGCTGTATGGCGTCATCTACAGCGGGGGCTGTAAAAATGGCACTATCTACAAGGGGGGGGGGTTGTGTGACACCCAGGGGAGGGGGGGCCCCAGTCAAAAGTTTGCTATGGGGCCCAGTCTTTCCTAGTTACGCCCCTGCTCCCTGAGCTCCCGCTGTCTTTCCTGTGATGCATATGTATTCCAGAGAATACAACCTTGGAGGACAGTCCTTTCAGCTTGTAGCCTAGTTCTTTAAAATTATTCTTAAGGCTCCTCCACCTACCACGTATTTGGTTGTTGGTTCCCATATGGACCACACCAGCTGGATCATCACCAGCCCCTTCCAATAATTTATCCACCCATTCCACCATATGCCAGACCGGGGAGACAGCAAACCATTTGGTTCAATTTAACTCCTTGAGTTTCCGCTGTCTTTCTTGTGATGTGAATGGCACAGGCATTATTCCAGAGAATACTACCTTGGAGGTCCTTCCCTTCAGCTTCTAGTCTAGTTTTTTTAAATTTTTCTTAAAGCTCCTCCACCTACCATGTATTCTGTCGTTGGTTCCCACATGGACAACGACAGCTGGATCATCACCAGCCCCTCCCTGTAATTTATCCAGCCGTTCCACCACATGCTGAACCCTGGCACCAGGGAGACAGCAAACCATTTGGTCGAGGCGGTCTTGGGAACGAATGATTATATCTGTCTTCCTGATTATAGAATACCCTACAACTACTAATTGTCTGTCCCTACCTACATTTCCCCCGACTACTAGCTGGGCTGTACTTCTAGCTGCTAGGGAGATCAGTATCCACTAGGGCTGCCATTTCTGAGACTGATACCTTTTCAATCATCACCAAACTTCACAATTTTGCTTGGAATAACAGAAACAGGAGTGTCCTTCCCTTTCTTGGACCCTTTTCTACTGCCCCTACATTAACCCAGCTACTTGCCAGATCCTGCTGACCCCTCTAAGGAAATATGCACACACAAAAAAAAAAAACTTCTCAAAATACGGAGCTGTTTTCAAGGGAAAACAGCTCCTGATTTTCCAGACGTTTTTTAATAAGTCACGTTTTCCGTGGCGTTTTTAACGCACGTTTTTGGAGCTGTTTTTCTATAGTCTATGAAAAACAGCTTCAAAAACGGCTAAAGAAGTGACATGCACTTCTTTTTCGCACCCGTTTTTTTACGTGGCCGTCGGAACAGAACACCGTTTTTCCCAATGAAATCAATGGGCAGATGTTTTGGAGGCATTCTGCTTCCGATTATGTTACCGTTAACAGCCGAAAATAAGCCATGTGAATATACCCTAACAGCACGCTCAACAGCATGCTCAGATGAAGATTGTCTATCGCCCTCAGTGTTGCATTTTGCTCCTCCAGATCTGTAATGTGAGCTTCCAGGTGAACAACATGCTCACATCTGCCACAGAGGTATTCATTCTGGCAAACTGTGCACTAAAGAACACCTCTAATCTTGCTGTATATTAACCCAGTTACAAAAAAACTGTGAACAATTGAAAAAGTAAAAGAAGAGTACTTACAGGGACTTTAAATCCTCTTTTTAACGCTGGTTTATTAACTACAGTTATTTCACAAGCCAAGTGTCCAGCAAGCTCAGTAAGATCGAGCTCAAAATGAGTTCAGCAGGTTAATTTAATCACTTCCCGCTACGGCCAGTTTTAGCTTCCTGACAGAGCCTCATTTTTCAAATCTGACATGTGTCACTTTATGTTGTAATAACTTTGGAATGCTTTTATCTATCCAAGTGATTCTTAGATTGTTTCCTCGGAACACATTAGACTTTATGTTAATCGTAAAACTTCGACGTTACAATCAGTATTTAATTGTGAAAAACACCAAAATGTAGCGAAAAATTGCAAAAATTTACATTTTTATCAATTTAAATGCATCTGCTTGTAAGACAAAATAGCTGCCAATTAACATTCCCCATATGTCTACTTTACATAGGCATCCTTTTTAAACATATTTTCATTTTTCTAGGACGCTACATGTCTTAGAACTTTAGCAGCAATTTCTCACATTTTCAAGGAAATTTTAAAAGGCTATTTTTTCAGGGACCTGTTCAGTTTTCTAGTGGTTTTAAGGGCCCATACTTTACAAACCCACATAAATCACCCCATTTAAAAACTGCACCCCTCAAATTATTCAAAACAACATTTAGAAAGTTTCTTAACCCCTTAGGCGTTTCACAGGAATTAAAGCAAAGTGGAGGTGAAAATGACAAATTGAATTTTGTTTTTGCAGAAATACATTTTTAATCAACACAGAATGTTTTACCAGAT